>NW_026916147.1:402500-1135000 GCF_034315485.1 Pezoporus occidentalis
TCAGTGCCAAACTTCGAGCTCAAGGCTTCTGGGAGCCCTGCCTTAGCTATATAAGCCTAACAGCTGTTCACGTTAGCAAAGCAGGTTTAAATTTATGCTTGAAAAAAATAGCTGCTCATAAAAAAGAATATGGAACAATGACAACCATGGGAAAAAGGTAATAATTTAAGTCATGAAAAATTAATCAGGGAGTGATACATTATTTTTTTAAGCAAAATGTGTTGCAGTAAGAAGAAAAAAAAAAAAAGGCTGTGGCTTTAATTAATTCTGCTTAGCATTAATAGAATAAGGTCAGGCACACCAAAAACTGTTGAATAAAGCAAAAACGTATGAAAGATATATTCTCTGATGTTACTCAAAATGAAGAAGGGTTATCTTGTGGTCAATACAGCACCATTATTTTTAAGTTAGAGGTACGACTGCTGAAAATATACAGTGGCCATAACAATTTACCTAACTGGTTAGTGAAAAAGGGTTCACATAAAAAGCATGGTATGAAATAATATTCCCATTTAGATGATCACAGTTTACAGCAATTTCTAGCTCTGAAACAATCCCAATTTTGTTCAGCCCAAACTAGGGAGCCGCCCCAGCATGAATGAACCACACCGTGATTTGAAGTCACAACAAAATGACTAGAATATATGTTTTGGAATAATTTCTTGCCCATATGCCAAGAAATGGCTCTTGGCCCAGCCATTTTGTGGGTCCACAAAAGCAGAAGCTCTTTGGCAACAACTGTAAACATGTTATAGTCAGAAACAACCTTACACAGTTTTTCTTACGGCACTGTATGGGGCTTATGGAAACAGCAGCTTCCTGAAAAAGGAAAATGCTTCTAAAACCATGCAAAATCCATGTAAGAAACAAATGGGTTTCCAGACGCTTCAAGTTCCGACTCTCTTCCTTGTTTGCTCCTGAGCCTGGACTCTCCATAGCATACTTGTAATTGGAAAGGATTCATCTCCACAAAATTTAGATGCCTGCACATCTCATAGATGCCCAGGTATCTCTTGAATCAATGAAGAAACACTTCTAAAGGGTGATTTGTCTAACACCTTTTAAGTGACTGACTTTAATGTTCCTCCTCCTCCCCCCTCCTCAGCCAGTCACTAGTAGCAGGGAACTCACTCAAAGGCCAACTGAGAATAATTTGATCATTAGCGTCTGAGCAGAGCTCTTTCAGGCCCTGAGGACACCTGGAGCTTTAATTGCCCTGAGCCAGCTAACCTGCCCTTTCTCACAAGCCCATGGTCTTGGGACTTCTATATAAGCTCAAGACAATAGGTCTAACTCTTTTCTGATGCATCCTGTGTTCTTTAGGTGAGTGTCTTTTTAGTGAAGGCTTTTTTTAGGATTTCTGGGCTGTGGCTGGTCTTAGTTGCTGTTACCAGCCTGCTCTGCTCTCTTCTTTTGAGTGTTGTGGTCTTCTCTGGCCTCCTGAATTGCCTGACCCTGTGGTGTGTGCAGCTTTGCTCCTGCTGCCCTAACAGATATTGCAAAATATGTTGCTAATGTAATTTGATGTTGTGTTTGTTACGTTAATAAGAGTTTAAGATATTTAGAATCTCATAGGCCATATTTGGCTTTGCTGAATTTCTAGAGCTTTTATGGTTTATTTAGGCTTGAGAAGAAGACAAGTGTAAATAGCATTCAAAACATCTGTTTGAGGAATTCTTATACAAAGATCATGCAGCTACAGCTTTAGTTCAAGTGTCTCTGATAGTCAATATATAATTAGATTGCACTTTTTCAGTCATGCAGAGCAATGCTGGGACACTCATCCTATTGTGAAGTTGCTGTACGTTCCTTAGACCTGTCAGTGCAATACCTTTTCTTTACTGAAACTAACAGAGCTTCAGGTGGAGATGCAGATTGCATTTATTTGTTGGTGAAGCAGACTAGTGTTTTTGCTCATGTGATACTTTCAAACAGTTTCTAAATGGCTTTATCATGCTCTGTGTGGTAATTGAAAAGCTTCTTATTGCCTCAATTCAGTTTGACCCAGGAAAGCCCATATATTTCATCACACCAGCACAGAGTCTTCAGGCCCCATGAGAGCCATGAGGATGATCTCCTTTGTTTGTACAGTGTGTCATCTCCCAAGGAAGCTCCACTTCTTGGGAAGGCTAGCTAGAAAATGTCATTGATTGTCTTCATTAGGTTTATTTTCCAGCTGTTTGTGACTGTCCTAAGGGTCTGTTGCTTCGTCTAACTTTGGTTAATAAAATGTGAGGAAGGCCCTAACACTCACAGCACAAAGGTTATGTCTTTGGCAAAATTAACTGAAAACAGGAGCACCTGAATGTACACAGGGACAGGCAGCCTGGGAAATGTGCTGGCCACAAGCTCTGCGTGCCCTCACCCACCCAGAATCTACCTAGTTTCTCTGTATTTAAGGCTTTGTCCTTAGATGTGCCAGTCTTTATGTTACCTGCTGCTCAGCCAGTGAGGGCAATGACCAAGATTTCCTTAGACTGAAATACTTGGTGAAAGCTGTGTGCTAATAAGCACTACTCATTCTGAAGGCATTTATCTTGAAGCATCCTGCACAGATTGCTTGCCTATTTCATAAAGTAAACATTTTCAGTGTCTTACCTGTTTGATCAGGTTATGGTTATTTACCTTGTAAATAAAATATAATAGCAATGGTCTGCTTATTGATTTGTAGGTGCACCTTTATATTTTGTGTATTTGAATATCATAAGAGGCATTTCTAAGAACAGGGATGCATGCACCTATGATGCAAATGGGCAAATAGACCTGTGCATCAACTGCCTTGGCCATGAAGGCCATTCAAGCTACTGAAAGAGCAGTCAGTTTTGGTATTACAAGAAAGTGAAAGCCACCCACTCCGTTAAGTAAATAATCTTCCTGATGGGAGAATGCCTGGGTGTTATTTTGTTTGTGTGCTTTGGGTAGGGTGATGTTGTTTTTGTTTGTTTGGGTTTTTTTACTCCTTTGACCTTTTCCTCCTGCTTAGAAAGATCATAAGTAGTTATGCAGAGAAATTATATCTCTGATTTTGTTGGTTACACTTCTGGCTATTTTGGATGAGTTTAGTACAGTATTAGGGGGGAGCTTTTCATAGTTCAGCTACAATTTCAAATTTGATTTTGAAGTAATTTTTATTTTTTTATTTTTTTTTAAGTCCAGATGTTGCCAAGTGTTGGTGTCCCATTGCAGATTTTCTAATGCTAGGTGTTTCCTTGATGCTGGAGTAAAAAAGTGGATTTGAAGAGCAATGGTAAACTCAGATTTCACTTTTCAGAAAATAAGTGTGCGATTTTTAAGGAAAGCTTCCAAGTTAAGTAATTGCTGGGTTTTGGTTGTTATGTTTGATTTTGGTTTGATATTTGGGTTTTTGTGTTTTTTTGTTTTTTTTTTTTTTGTTTGGGTTGGGGTTTTTTGTTTTCTCTAGGGCTTGAAAAATAAGAGCAAGGACATAAACTGTTTTTCTACTATTTTAACCCCTCATGCTTCTTTTTGTATAGACGTTTGGGTTTGAATATTGCAGTTGAGCAATATTGAGAGCAATTTGAGACTAAATTATTAACATTCATCTTTGAGCGACTCACTGGGAATCAAGTGGCTTATCTCCTGTGGAATGGCTTGTGAACCATTTTTACAGCACAGCTCACCTCCTCTTCAAATTCACTGCTTGGGTTTTTTTGATTAACTTATGCTTGTGTAGAGTCTTTGATTAGGGAATGGACCTGAAGTGTCTGAGTATTGACTGGAGCATCTTAAACCCATATTGTTTTGCTCTTTAAGTGGGGGCTGTATTAAACCAGCCTCTTGGGTAGCTGAGTTAGTGTTTAATACTGCCATGACCCTTCTTCTAACATAGATGTACAGAAAGATAGCTACCTGTGGAGGTGCTGACCCCTCTAATAATCTATTGTGAAAACAGGTATTATCCTCCCTTCTAAGAAGCAGAGGAAATAAGGAGGTAGTGGAACTCAGTGCAATCCCTTTGCTCCAAAGGAAGGTGGAAAGGCCAAGGAAGCTTTAAGTAAGTTGTATAAATTGACTAAACCCAGCAGGGTAAGAAGCTGCTTTGATTTACAGATTAATTTCTTCTAAGAGTTTTGGGGGTAATCTCAAACTTACAATGGGTTTTCACTTCCCTGTGTTTGTTGCACATTTCTGCCCATTCTTGAGGCTTATGCATCTGTATTATCTTCTGGCTCACAGACGTCCTGGCTCTTTCTCCTTTTTTCCTTTGCTTTATCAGTATGCTTTTCCATTGCCACTGCCTCAGGTAGACGAAAGCTACATGAACTTTGCTTCTAATATTTCTGCCTTTGAAAATCCATTAATCCTGGCATAGCTTTCCAAAGCAGGTGTTTCTCTCCCAGCCTTCTCTCAGTAAGAAGCTGATAAGTGAGATGACAAATTGAGGACTAACCAACTTATTTTTTTATTTCAGACAGCTGGAAATGAGCCTGGTGCTCATCAATATTTTTATTTACAATATCAGCTGCATCATCTTTGAATATATTTATATTCAAAAACCAGAAGACTGTTTCCTGGACAGTGCTTATAGGTTTTGACTCTATAATGCTACAGGTGCACTCAACAAAACCTAATAGCTCCTCCCACTGGTGAGGAGATCCTACCCTATGAACACTTACACAATGAACAGAAAGCAGCACTGTTTGTAACTATGCTCTGCTTCTGCTTCTTAAAGCAGTAGTGAAAAAACTTGTCCCAAATGCTAAAATTAATTTTAATGAGCTCTACCTAGTGAGGCCCTTATCTCATTCCATAGTAAATAGGCTGCCGTTGGCTATGTGATTAGGAGTGCTCTCAGTGATATTCAGTGTGATTTCCCACCCCCCACCCATCAATTTAATTCATTCACTGAATCCACAATTCAGTATTTCTGATGTCAGACTTAATTCCCATAGAGGCCATTGTGGCCTCAAAAGCATTGAACCGTGGCCTTACTGAATGAATCAGGCGGGAGAAATGGGGATAATAATCAAGAAGGAAAGTGTGTATTTATACTCAAATCATCGTAATTGATAATAGCTGAAAGGCAAATGCAGAAAAAATATGTAAGAGTTTTAATGAGGAATTGGAGTAGCAGTTCTCTAACCACGCTGCAGGAGTATTTTAATGAGGATTTGGAGTAGCAGTTCTCTAACCATGCTGCAGGAGTAATTACTCATCAGAGCTAGAACTTGGGGATTATGGTAACATGGTTTTGTGAAAATGAACAGAGCTCTCTAAAAAAACCCAACCCACCTCTCTAATCAGTGTTTCCCTTTGACAGCAGGTGCTTTAGCCCTGCCAGGGCATTTTTACTATGAAGTCAGTTCAGCATCAAAGATCTAAATGATGCATAGTATTTCATGGCTAGCGCTGCGGTTTAAATGTTATGACTGATCGGGGCAGAAGAAATGCCTTTTCATTCCACTGTGATAGTACAGGAAAGTCTCATGTTGTGTGGAAAGAAATGACCTTCTTTTTATACCCTTTCCTCTTCACCACACATCTAAAGTTTTTCCCCCTACTGTTAACACAGTTTAGTCTAAACAATAAGCACCATAGGCAGGCTGTACAAAGATCAGTCCAGTTCCCATGTTTATTAGCCTGAGAGATCTGGGCTTTCCTTGGAGAGAAAGGGAGGCATCAGCAGCCTTCAACCTTCAGGAGTCTGCCTACTCTAACAAATATCCCAGTGATGGTATCGAGCTGTGTGGTTTCAAAAACTTTGTCTTTCTTCTCGGACTAGCTGAAAGGAGCAGACGGCAGAAATTCTTCTTTTTGTATAAACTAGGTCTCAAACCAGGCTAAAGCTTGGGCTTTAGACTGTGGGTTATTGTGCCCTGGGGGCATGCAGAAGGAATGTGGCCAAACATTTAAGTATACAAGAAGTGTTATATATCCACAATAAGTGAGAACTGGTCTGTGTGCTCTTGAGGAACACTGAGTCTAAATAGAAGGGAAAAATTTGAGTTGCTTACCTGGCACAAATATTCCTGTATGATATGTTGATTGAGAACCTGTCTATTGGTGATGTAGCACATCACTTCCTTGACTGTGTAGATACGCTGATCTGGCTGGTATAGGGTCAGTCTATGATAAAGGCCAGTAGAGCAATTGGATTACCATGGGATTGATATATTTATTTTTTTTTCATCTTTTATTTCTATAACTTCTCATAGGAATGCACATGGTAGAACATTTTTTATGTGTGGGGCCTACAGTAAGAGGGGTGTTTGTTTGAATTAGTCAAAGCAGGAAAGATTCATGTTTAAAATCAAACATCTGGGTATGACCAAGATGACATTTCCTAACAGAGATTCAGTGTTAAAGGTATATATTTATAAATACTGAGGAGAATGGGACATGTGTAAATCTAGCTCTATTGGATATTTATGAAGTGTCATGGTTTTATTTGGACAGAGGTTTGGTGATTATCAACACTAGAGCCATTTATTAAGTTTGAAAGTAAATCAATAACAAATTGGAATTCTCTTTATTTTGTGATCACTTTCCTGCACCTAACATGCCAATAAGGTGTAGCAGAACACCTGCAGGACTATCACAGATACCAGATATGAGACACACATGCACACTTTCCACAGTTGCTTTCATGAAATAGACTGCTAAAATAAGGAATTTTCAGGGGAGAATGAGCAGGAGACTCCCAACAGAAAGGAAAATACCAGTGCAAGACATAGGGCTCAGCTGATGGATGCCAGTGGAAATGGAAGCTCTGTGGTAAGGTACTTGTGTGGTCTGCTTAGTAATCCTGTTTTAAATGCCTTGAAGCTTTTGCAAGTGCTGGGAATGACATTTGCTTCTTATTGTTTTGTTATTTTTGAAAGCTGCTAAATATGCAGAGTGCTACCCCAAACCAAGAACAGCATTCTGCTCTTGAACTGCTGTCAATGATCATCACAGTACTCAAGAGACCACATCAGAAAATAGTGACACCAAAAATTGAAACCTGTCTGTTCTTACTGGCAAGTTACGCCAGTTACGCTTTTGGTGTACAGGAAAGTGATTTGAGAAGATGGGCCTCTGAAGGCAACTCTTGCTTGGGTATGTTGTGCTTCTTTGAGGATGGCTTGTCCCCAGGTAGTATGTGTAAATATTGTGGAGATTAATACTGTTGTGCTCGGTATAGATATATCTTTCCATTCTTTTAATTTTGCACAGTATCACCATGATGCTGTGGCAGGCAAGACTTGACATTGTGATTCCCCTGGAGATGGGAGTAGAGAAGAAAACTCAGTACTGTAACTTGATGCTACAGCAGGCAGTGAGAACTGCCTTTAGGGCTAATGCCATGGTGTTTACTTACTTTTCTCGGTGCTCAGGGAGGCAGAATCTTTACCTGAATGGAAAAAATGGCTGGGGGGGGGAGTTTGTTAGGAAAGCAAACTAACGACCTGTTACCAGTGGATTTGCCTTTTGTGGTTGAGGTGCTGGTAAACTCTCTCATGCCCAAGAACTGATCTGATGGTTATATACGTCTTAAGCTGTGAAGTTTGTTTGACAAGAGGATGGTGTCAGTCATGTAAGCAGTGTGCTCAGGTAGCCTTAGTCTTGCCTGGTGAGGACTCTGTAGTTAGGCATTGTATGAAAGCACACTTCCGTCTGTAACTGTGTCGCCTTAATAAGCATTGGCTGCTGGGCAGCAGGATGACAGGCTCTGACTTTACTTGAAGAATAAGTTGATGCTTCTCAGCCAACAATTGCAAAGGCTTTAATGGGAATGTTGGCTCATTGGGAAATACGTGACTAAGTGCACTGCCATAAGAGCTGCGATGAGGTGCTCTGTTAGGCCCACCTTTTTGCAAACCAGAGTTGTATTTGTTAAAGGAGGAATGGGTAAAGGGTTTCCTTCTCTGCCAAAGTTCCCATGTTGGAAGAGTACAGCACGTAGTGAAATATGAAAATACAAATAGCTCAGAGCCAACAAAGCATTTAGTTGAAAAGGAATTAAAAATAAATATTCTCCTGTAGAGCAAGCAGGATATGTCCTGGACCTGTCTTTCCTGTGACCTACAGGATTTTAAGAGAAGAGCTTCAGAATTTTATTGGCATTGCCACTATTAGACGAACTTTTCTTTCCCTTCTCCCCAGGCTGGGGTCAGCTTTAAAGAGAGCATTAAGTGAATGGCTAATGGAATTAAGGGTATAATAATAGAAGGATATAGTGAGACAATTGTATTAACAAGAAATAAATCATGTTGAGTGTAAGGTAAGTGTTTTTTAATTGATTGATGGGAAGGATGCTCCATAGGTTTTTTCGAGGACTAACAGCCACTTGCCTTCCCATCTTCAGTAAAAAGCCAAAAGGGAAAAAGAGATAAGAAAATTATGCAGTGGGGAGATAAATTATTCAGAGAAGATGGCCATTTTGTGCTGACATCACTAATGTGAAAAAGCATTAAATCTTTGACACTAGCTGCATTCCTCAGAGGTTGTGGTGGCTGGAAGGAGGTATTAGAGATTACAGCTAGAACACTACTTCAACTTCCCTGGATGCTTTAAGTGGCTTTCCAAGGTGATCTAGCAAGTAAAGACTCAGCAAGGACTGTAGGTACTCTGTCTTTTTATTTATTTATTTACATTTTTCCAGCGACTTCATCTCTAGTGAGCGCAGCCTTGGTGTTCTATGTAATATGGTCTGGAGATACAGGTGGTTTACTCAGTGGTTTATAGAATTGCAAAATGGAGAGGACCTTAAGATCATCTAGTTCCAACCCCTGCCATGGGCAGGGACACCTCACACTAAACCACCTCACCCAAGGCTTTGTCCAGCCTGACCTTGAGTACTGCCAGGGAGGGAGCATTCACCACTTCTCTGGGCAACCTGTTCCAGTGTCTCACCACCCTCACAGTAAAGAGCTTTTTCCTTGTATCTGACCTAAACTTCTCCTGTTTCAGTTTTAACCCGTTACCACTTGTCCTATCACTACAGTCCCTAATGAAGAATCCCTCCCCAGCATCCCTATAGGCCCCCTTCAGATACTGGAAGGCTGCCATGAGGTCTCCACACAGCCTTCTCTTCTCCAGGCTGAACAGCCCCAACTTTCTCAGCCTGTCTTCATACAGGAGGTGCTCCAGTCCCCTGATCATCCTCGTGGCCCTCCTCTGGACTTGTTCCAACAGTTCCATGTCCTTTTTATATTGAGGACACCAGAAAAATGAAAGCATATGAAAGCTGTTGGCTATTTTAAGTACGGAGCTTAAATCTTGTGTGTACATAACTGCACTGGAAAAAGGGAAATGGGCATGTTAAGTGTAAAGTGAAGCTTTTGGGGCCAAATCTTCACACTCTGTAAATCATCTGATTTTACAAATGGAAGCATGGTGCCAAGTTTGCACTTTTTCAGGAACTGCTTTTTTTTCAGTCAGGAGGAACAAGAATTAGGTCCTAAGCTGATGTGATACAACTGAAATAAAAACTTTGTGAAAAGGCAGTTAAGGGTGGCTACCAGAGGTCTATAGAGTATGTGAGGGAAAGGAGAGAGGTTGAGAGCTAATTTCATAGGCTTTTTTCTTTTTTTTTTTTTTTTAGTTGAGAACTTTTAAGCACTGCAATTGCTTAAATTTTTTTTAAATTGCCTTTCATTGTCAGTAATTCAGTAGGACCTTCTTTGTGATGCAGGACCTTAAATCTGACCCCATTTGGTTCCTCAGGACTTTAATCAGCTCTCTCCCCAACAATTCCCCCACCTATCCTGTGCCTCTGTGTTGCAGCTGGCAGTCTGCACTAGAAGAGATGTCTGTGTGAAAGCCTGTCTCTGCTGGTGGGCAGCATGGAGAGACCACTTCAGCAGCCTCATTGCTTCTGTGTTGTGCTCTCGTACTTTTCCATCAGAGAGGCTGCAGTGGCAGAGAAGGCTACTGCATACAGCAGTACTCACTTCATTAGAAAGAAAGAATTTTATAGACTTTGAGAAAGATTTTTGAAGTCTTAATGCTGTGGAAACCATAGGAAACTTCAGTGCATATGTCAGTGAATTTAGGTTCACTGTATTTTTCACACAGAAGTTTAAGAAGGTGTGGTGATGCATTGAACTGCTCAGAGATGGTCACCATCAAATAGAGTAACTCCTGGCTTCTTTCACCACTTAGACCACAGGTCTCAAGTACAACCCCTTAGTGAGTGTCAGTAATTTGAGTTAATGTGTCCCTTAGAGTTCAAAACTCTGGATCAGTCTCACTGGGCAACTTGAATGTAGCTGTGGTGTTGCTATTTGGAACTGACCTGAATTACATGTGGACACACACTGTTTTCAAGTGAAGAAACAAACTTGTGTAGACTGTTGTTTGTACAGCTCTCCAATAAAGCAAATAAAAAATGTTACCAAACACCTTGATAAAATGCAATCAAAATCAAACTGAGAACTCTAAATATCTTTTTAATTTTTTTTGGAAGGCAGTATCTTGTTCTACAGGTAATTTTCCAGCAATAGACACAAAACTTGCTAAGTAAGCAGTTTTGGATATTGCTGTTGCCCCTGAAAAGAAGGATCAGCTGTGCTGTTGCTGTCCTGCAGCGTTGGAACTCCCTAAATGCTTGTCTTTGCATTAGTGGTGTTCTGTGGTCAGCCTGTCATTGACTTGTCAGTAGCCGATCACACCAATTTTGGACCATACTGTGGTGTCATTTGCTGTAAATTAACTTACTTTTGCCATTAACTACAGACAGTATGCGGTCAATTCAATTTTGTCCATTAAAGACAATAACCTTAGCCAAGCTCTTTGATGCTATTCTTAGTTCACCCCTTGGGACTACTCTACTTACATCTCCAGAGGTACTGGTAAATTTACATTATCATTCCTTGTCTAATATTCATGATTTGTTGGCTTTGCTTTAATACATGGGCAGTTAAGTCTATATGCAATGATTCTTGCACAAAGTAATCTCAGAGATGTGAAAGTTCTGGGTGGAGAAAGCAAAATGCAGTGGAAATGAAATTGCGGGGATATATTCTCTTGCCTAAGAGAAGACTTAAGCTGTATGTACAGAGTAGCAAATGTGTGAAGATAGCCTGGGACATCTGTCTACCAATGTGCTGCGGAGTATTTTCTATCCATCTGAAGGATAAATGCCCCAAAGCCTAGCCTGCTATAGAAAGAGGATATGATTGCGTATAGAAATTTGTCTAGTTTGGAAAGAGTCATCTTTGTTTCCTTGCTCGCAGGCTGGCAAAGATGACTACTTTTATCACAAAATATTGTGGGGCTTCCTGGGTTGTTTGACACATTCTTAGAATATCCCACAAGCTGTATATGTATTTAGATGCTCTACTAATGGGGATTATACTGCAAATAACTTTGTAAACACCTTGTTTAAAGTATACTTATTATAACAATAAAAAATCAAGATTCATGTGGTTTGTGACTCTTCTATGGTTTCATCAGATATGGGAGAATCTTCCAACCTGTTTACTTTGGTTTCTTTTATATGCAAAGATGGCTGACAGAAAGAAGGAAATGAGGAAACTGAAATTTCTTTGTGTCCTGTCCATCTTTACTCATCTAGACTCAGGTTCTCCTATAAATCATCATACCCAAGTTCCCTACAAGATGTTTCCTCTCTCTCCTCTGACATGATGAAAAAAGGCGTGTTATTGCTTGGGTAGAACTAGAGATTGAGTGTTACTATCTTTGTGATTGTCCATGATTTACCTTGAATAGCCAAGTGTTTGGTTTTGGTTTTACGAAGCAACGTCAGTGCCTTTTGTATATTAGCTGTTGATAGCATGTATACATAGTAGGTACTTTCAGAAGTCATGTTTTCCACTAGTGATTTAGAGAAGTAGAAACTGTATTGAATAGTACATAACTTCTTGTGGTAATATGTTCACTTTTTCTTCTGCTTGTCCAGTTCAATGAAGAAATGGGTTTGGCTCAGACCTCTTTTTAACAGTATCACAGTATGCTAGAGATTGGAAGGGACCTCAAAAAATCATCTAGTCCAATCCCCCTGCCGGAGCAGGAACACCTAGATAATGTTACACAGGAATGTGTCCAGGCGGGTTTTGAATGTCTCCAGGGAAGGAGACTCCACAACCTCCCTGGGCAGCCTGTTCCAGTGTCCTGTCACCCTCACCGAGAAGTTTCTTCTCAAGTTTAAGTGGAACCTCTTGTGTTCCAGTTTGCACCCATTACCCCTTGTCCTATCATTGTTTGCCACTGAGTAGAGCCTGGCTCCATCCTCGTGACACTCCCCCTTTATATATTTATATACACTAATAAGGTCACCCCTCAGTCTCCTCTTCTCCAAACTATAGAGACCCAGCTCCCTCAGTCTTTCCTCATAAGGGAGATGCTCCACTCCCTTAATCATCTTCGTTGCCCTGCACTGGACTCTCTCCAGCAGGTCCCTGTCCTTCTTGAACTGAGGGGCCCAGAACTGGACACAATATTCCAGATGGGGTCTCACCAGGGCAGAGTAGAGGGGAAGGAGGACCTCTCTCGACCTACTAATCACCGCCCTTCTAATACACCCCAGGATGCCATTGGCCTTCTTGGCCACAAGGGCACAGTGTTGGCTCATGGTCATCCTGTCATCCACTAGGACCCCCAGGTCCCTCTCCCCTACACTGCTCTCTAACAAGTCGTTTCCCAACCTATAGTGGAACCTGGAGTTGTTCCTGCCCAGATGCAGGACTCTACACTTTCCCTTGTATTTCATCAAGTTATTCCCTGCCCAACTCTCCAGCCTGTCCAGGTCTCGCTGGATGGCAGCACAGTCTTCTGGCGTGTCAGCCACTCCTCCCAGCTTAGTGTCATCAGCAAACTTGCTGATAGTACACTCAATTCCCTCATCTAAATCATTGGTGAATATATTAAATAATACCGGTCCCAGTACTGACCCTTGAGGCGCTCCACTAGTTACAGGCCTCCAACTAGACTCAGCCCCATAGACTACAACTCTCTGGCTTCTCTCCTTCAGCCAGTTCACAGTCCACCTCACTACCTGATCATCCAGTCCACACTTCCTCAATTTAGCTGTGAGGATGCTGTGGGAGACTGTGTCAAATGCTTTGCTGAAGTCAAGGTAGACCACATCCACCGCTCTGCCATCATCCATCCACCGTGTTATTTCCTCATAAAAGGCTAAGAGATTGGTCAAGCATGATTTCCCCTTGGTGAAGCCATGTTGACTGCCCCTCATAACCCTCTTATCCTTGATATGCCTTAAGATGGCACCAAGGATAATGTGTTCCATCACTTTCCCAGGGATGGAGGTGAGGCTGACCGGTCTGTAGTTACCCGGGTCCTCCTTCTTGCCCTTTTTGAAGACTGGAGTGACATTTGCTTTCCTCCAGTCCTCAGGCACCTCTCCTGTTTCCCAAGACTTGGTAAAGATGATGGAGAGCGGTCTAGCAATGACTTCCGCCAGTTCCCTCAGCACCCGCGGGTGCACCCCATCTGGACCCATGGATTTATGGATGTCCAGATTGCTCAACTGATCTCTAACCCATTCCTCATCGACTAAGGCAAACCGCTCCATTGACCTGACTTCATCTATGGTCTCAGGGGTACAGGGCTCTTCAGGACTGCTTGCAGCAGAGTAGACAGAGACAAAGAAGGCATTCAGTAACTCTGCCATCTCTGTATCTTCTGTCACCAGGGCACCCATCCCGTTCATCAGTGGGCCTACATTGCCTCTGGTGTTAGTTTTATCTGCCATGTATTTGAAAAAGCTCTTTTTGCTGTCCTTGACCCTTCTCGCCAGGTTTAATTCTAAGGATGCCTTAGTCATCCTAGCTGCCTTCCTACATCCTCTAGCAGCAGCCTTATATTCCTCCCAAGTGGCCAGCCCCTCCTTCCATGACCTGTAAACTCTCCTCTTCCACTTGAGCATACCCATCAATTCCCTATTTAGCCACGCAGGTCTCTTGGCTCTCTTCCTTGACTTCCTACGTGTCGGGATGCTCCGATCTTGAGCTCGGAAAAAGCAATCCTTGAATGCCAACCAACTATCTTGGGCCCCTTTACCTTCAAACAGCCTTGCCCATGGGATTTCCCCTAGCAATTGCTTGAAAAGGCCAAAGTTTGCCCTGCTAAAGTCCAGGGTTGCAATTCTACTTACTATTCTACTGGTCCTACCATACAAGATCCTGAACTCCACTATCTCGTGGGCGCTGCAACCAAGGCAGCCCTCAACCCTTACTGCTTCGACCAGATCCTCCTTGTTAGTGAGGATGAGATCCAGCAGCGCTCCTCTCCTGGTCGGCTCATCCACCATTTGCAGGAGGAAGTTATCATCCATACACTGGAGGAACCTCCTGGACTGCGGCTGGGTTGCCGAGTGGTCCTTCCAGCAAACATCAGGGAAGTTAAAATCCCCCACGACGACCACGGCCTGTGACTGTGAGGCTGCTCTCAGCTGCCTGTAGGAGGCCTCGTCAACTTCCTCACCCTGATCTGGTGGTCTGTAACAGACACCCACAACAGTATCCCCCCTGCCAGCCTGCCCCTTAATTCTCACCCACAGACTCTCAACTCGCTCGTCATCTGTCCCCGGACAGAACTCGGTGCATTGTAGTTGCTCCCGCACATAAAGAGCAACCCCACCACCTTTCCTGGCTGGCCTGTCTTTTCTGAAAAGGACATAGCCCTCCATGACTATATTCCAGTCATGTGAGCTGTCCCACCACGTCTCTGTAATTGCCACCAGATCATAGTCTCCTGACTTAACACAGGTTTCCAACTCCTCCTGCTTATTTCCCATGCTGCGCGCATTGGTGTACAGACATTCCAGGGAGCGAGCTGAGCACACCGATTTCACCCTAGATGTGAAAAACAATGTTAGTTTTTTCTTTATAAGACCTTCTTATTTAAAAGCTGGATCAAACACTGGCTTGCTTAACGAAAAGAAAACAATTAAATGGAAGGCACTTGTGATTTTGTAGTCTGGCCTCTAAAAGGGAGGAAGATGCATGCAAGTTAATATGGAAGTAGCATCTGTGCAGGATGCTATTCTGTTCCTCCAAGAGCACACGTGTGCTGCTCTGTATGTGGTGTAGAAACACTGTGGAATACTTGCTGGTTTTTGGTTGTTTGTGTAGAATTAAAAAATGACATGAAGTATTATGCATTGGTAGTGCTGTACAGTTTTGGACAGACTAACAGAAAGATCCTGTTTTCCAGTTGGGAGGTCTCAGCACACAGGGGAGTGGAGGAAAGCACCATAGTGCTGGAGAATATGGCAGAGTCTGAGCTATCAATCTCTGAAAAACAGGAAAGCAAAACTGATTTATGTGACGCCTTGGCCAACACAAGGAACAGAGGCTGCATGTTAATCGAGAAACTTAAACAGGCAAGAGACGATTGGAAAAATATCTCCATTTCTTTGGGTTAATGCAGTATGTTAGCCTTTCACCCCTTGAGACAGTAGGATCAATTCAGGTTTGGGTCACAAGTGGAAATGAGGTTAGTGAGCTCAGGCTAATCTCCAGTGGACATTTGTCTACATTATGAAGTCATTGTGTGATATGGTAGGAATGGCCAGCAGTGATTTCAGGGAGGCTGGGGCAGTTGAGACAGCCTCAGCAGTTGTACTTGGAAATAGACATTATCTTTGTTCTGTTCAAAGCTGATTCTTCCCAGGTATTTTGTCTTATTGCTTATTTATTGTCAAAAAAACCCTGAACAAACACATGAACTTGCAGTAAGGTCTACTGTAGTGCTGCCCAAAACAAAGCTTCTCTTGAAATTATGCTGTGGCTGAAATCTGACCAGTATGCACTCTAAATGCTTAAGCAAGTACTGGTGGAAAGTAATACTGGGTTTCAAAATACTATGACTTCTACCACTAATAGTAACTTCAAAGCATGGGGCTCGTGACAAATAGAAATGTGAATGCTATCTCCAGGGAACCAGTACCTAAGGTATAAAACTGTCGTGCCAATAGAGAAGTCATAATGTTGGGGCTTGGCCATGTCATGGTGGTTAAAGGGCATTGTCCTGAAGTGCATCAGCCTCTGAGACCACTGTTACCATTTGTGGAGCTGAAGAAGAAGAGTGGACGGGGCAAAATTATGGTGTGAGATCAAGTTTTCATGAAGTGTTGTGGTGTATGTGTGAGATCATTTGAATGGGTGACACTTTTGAGTGATTAGGATGGACAAAAGAAGAGGCTGTGGGGGATAAGAAGGTAGATAATAACTTTGAATTTTTAAGCAGAGGAAGTAGAGATGTAAATGTTGCACAAATGAGCAAGGGGTGGATCATAAGATTAATAGATGACAATCTTTGATAGGCTCCAAAGGGGTTTGTTGTTCATGTTGATGGGTCTGAGATGGAAAATAAATACCTCAATTTTGCATTCTAGCAATTGCCAATTTTGGGTGGAAGTTGTGGGCAGCTAAATTACAGTGATGAGTTATTAGCTTGCTCAGTCTCCTGGCATGGCTTTTTCTTACTTAAATGTTTAAAGCAAAGTGATCTCAATGTTGTTGGCTCTCTTGCTCTTGGTTTGAAAGTGAACAAGTGCAAAGTCGAAACAAAAGGGGGAGGGAAGAAAAAGAATGTCAGCGTTGTGCAGAGCTGAAGCTGTTTAAATGTCTGTGGCTGTAATCTGCTCAATTACTAAGCTTAAAATTCACCCATTCCTTCAATTAGCTACAAGAATTGCTTCTTGCATCTTGCCTCAAAACCCACCTGCTGCTACTGCATCTTTCCTGGGGTCTTTTTGTTTGTTAACTACTTTGCAAAACTTTAGAAATAAGTTGTCCTCCCAGGCTGAAGAGCCATGGTGTCTTGAAAATGTGTTTGCTGCTGTGTTAAATTGTGTACTTCCTGCCCTTTTAATTTCTGCTGTGTTAAATTGTGTAGTTCCTGCCCTTTTAATTCCTCCTGCATGAGGACTGAAGTGGGAGTGCAGTGGGCAGCCCAGCAGCAGGACAGGTTGGATAGTGCATGGTGGCTGTTTCTGTGCTAATGGCCTAAAGATTGTAGACCGTACCATCAGCCCACAGTTGGGTCTCGTAGTCACGTAGCTCGCTCACCATGGGCTGACTTTGTAGGCATAATTGCCATATGCAGCTGGCCAGCAGCTGCCTGGCCCCTAGGTGGGACATAAAAATTGGTCTCAAAGTAGTTTCCCTGCAGTCTTTTGCACACAATTTGCAATGGTTTTAGGTTTTCTTTTCCCCTTAATTTGAGAAACTTCCATTTTCTTTCAGATTGGTAACAGTGATTACCTCTGAGTGTAGAGCAAAGACTGGATCCCCTGTGCTAAACACTTAAGTGCCTGGAGCTTATTTGCAGAGTATTACCCCACTGGGGGCATGTGGCTCTTCTTGCTGGCAGGAGCCATGTATTTGGTCAGTGTTTCGGAGCCCTGGCTTTGCAACTTGACAGTGCTTGGGATTATTAGCGTAATTGCAGAGTGTGGTCTGCAACAGGATTTATTTGCTTGATATCTGGGCATCCTGATGAGGAAGATATGCAGATTGCAGGTTTAGGAGGAAGAGCTACAATTCATCACACTCTTTTCAAATAGTGAGTGGGATAGAAGTAATGGAGATCTTGGAACTGGGGCATGCTGTTGGCTCCTGTAGGGTGTTCAAAGCCCCTCTGTTTTGGGAAAATACAGAAAGCCACTGCTTATTTCCACCATCCTTTGCTGTCTTCTCAGTGTGATATCAGCATATATTCAATCAGCTGACACTCACAAGCCTTAATTCAGGCATTAGTGAGACAAGTGTCTATAAACACCGGTTTAAAAGTGGTTATGGAGATTCGCTTAGCTTAATCCAGTACCTAGAATGAGTGTGAATGACAAGGCTCATGTGTCTAAACTGGTGAGGCTATCTGACAGAAAACAATTAGTGGAGAGGATTGATGTAATTTAAATAAATTGTTGTTACTGATGTGCATATGCAGGCTTTTGAGTGGCTAAAATGAGATAAAAGCGACTGATCTTGGGGAGAAAAGTCTGCTTCTCAAGAATTCTATATACTGCAATAATGGTAACTAATTTTCTAAATGATAGGTCATGGAGGTCATGAAAATTGTTGGTTGGTGAATGACTTCCAGTGAGTGCTTGTGCAAGATGTTTACTTGAAGGCTCTAAATCTTATTCCCTGGCTGCTCGTTCAACTAAATACAGAGTAACCACTCCTGGTCCAGGAAATGACTAATCCAAGTACTAACAGAAGTTGAGAGACTATTCCAGGGAGAAGCTCCAGTATACTTCTGATTTTTTCATGCTATTCCCCAAACATCATCTATGGACTACTATGGAGACAGGATCCTGGGCTAGGCGGACCTGGATTGGATACAATAAGGCTGTTCTTACAGTCCCAGTATATGTGCTACTTATATACTGCTCAGAGAAGGCTTCATTTAGCAAAGCCTGCCAGGTAGCTCCCATGAGGTCTTCTGTAATTCACTGTGGCTTTCGGTGATGTGGGCTGTTGTCTGCTCGCTGGAGTTCTCGCAGGCCATTTTCCCATAGTCATTCTGTATACCCACACCAAAAGGATCAGGGGAACATCAAGAGCTTTGAATTCTGCCTTGGAAAGACAGGAGGCATTGTCTCCTGTGGTCTGGGGTGTCCAGCTAGAGCAAGTTTGGGGTGGGGTATGAATTGAAGATTGCCATTGAGTACCCCTGTTACCCTTCCACATGCAAAGGCAGCAATGACAGTGAGATCCCTAAATCTTAAAAGTAAATGCTAGGGTCAGACACTCCCTGCTTAAAACAGTAGTGTTTGGAAACTGAGCATGTGTCCAGGATGTTCAATTATGCTGCAAGTCTTAGGGTTATTTTGTGTGCCTTCTTCCCGATATAACATTCAGAAATTTGCACTGAAGATGTTGAGACTACAAAATAGCTTGAGTTTGTACATTACAAATAGCATGAGTTGGATCATAATGATATGTCTAACGGCCCTTTTGGTTTTCTCAGAGAAGGAGGGTTTTGCATTGGAAAGGAGCAGTGCTATTAATTGCATGGTTTGCTGCTCAAACTTAGAGCAAGCTTTCATCTAGACAGCTGAGATAGATAAGAGTCTACCACACATTTATCTCTTTTTCACATATATAGAGCCAAGAGCAAGAAACAAAAAACACTTTTAAAAGCTGTGAAGGGCTATATTATCAGTGAATCATACGTTATGAAAAAATATGGATTGGAAAGTAACATCACTGAGCTGAAAGGAAAGGGCACCCTGCTGGGAGGGAGCTAGCAATGGTACATCACAGGTGTAATAACCAAATGGAAACATTTAAATGGTCTCTTAAATGGTATGTGGTCTCTCAAGCTGTCAGCAGAACTTTGTCTTTGCTGCCTTCTTCCCTTGAGTCATGTTGGGTTGTGGACTTGTGTGAAGGTGCTGTTCTTTGTCCAAAGAGTTTCAGGTGCCATTTCCTGTAGTGGGAGGTAAGCTATCCATGCATGAAAGACTGCCCTCCAAGTGATGGCTGCAATTAAATGCCCTGGAGTCTGCAGCTGGATGCTAGGTCAGTGAGTGCTGCTGCATTACTGGGGACCCATGGGCATGTTCTGGGCTGTGTGTGTCAGTTCTGACATCCGGGAGTTGTCTGCTTTTTGCTGCAGCTCTTGCATGCCCTTGGATGACTCCATTTACTGCTTGGTTTATTTTCTCTGCCTATAAAGCAGAAGTGATAATGTGTATTTGATCCTGTTTTCTTACAGAAACATATATTTCAGAATCCATTTGTGTAGGTGAGGGCTGTGTAATTAAAAGATGAGATGAAAAAAAGATCTGTATAAAGTAACTGAACTGCCAAGCTAAAATTCCCGAGGAGAACTTTTGTCTTTACATTTGGATGCTCACCCAAAGCAAACCTTTACAGCTTTACCTGTAATTTAATGGAAGTTCAATTCAGACTTTGTCCTAATAGTATTTGGATACCAGAAAGAAAATGAGAAACTCCTAGTCTAGCTATACAATTATTGCAGCCTGGGTTCTGCTGATATTCTTTTATAGGTTGGTGATGTTTTACCTGAAATACTGGGATGATGGTCACAGACTCGCTGGTAATACAAATTTTCTACGTTGGAGGCCAGCAGATGAAAATCCAGGGACCAAGTTTTCAGTGTATTGAGGGAGCTTCTAGTAGACTTTCAGTAAAACTGATGCACTGCAGAAAGTGGGAACAATAATTTTGGGGTTCTGTTTTTTTTTTCCTAAATTTTTACAGGGCCTTGTGCAGCCTGGCCTCCTTGAAGCAAAACAAATAACAATCAGCCTGTTGAGACTCTAGACCTAAAATGACCACACATTTTGTTGCTGTGAAAGCTGCCAACTTAAAGCTTTAAAATACTTCAGAGAAAACAAGATAATCAAAACTTGTTTAAAGAGTCATTCAAACCCAATGGGAAAGGCTTGACCAGATCAACTGAAAGTTGATAATTGTCTCCATTGCATTGCTGAGTTAGGAAAGGGCCGATACAAAGCTTAAGTCTTGTCTTTGCCTCCTGTTGCAGTCGTATTCTGGAGCTGCTGGGGAGAAGCACGCCTGTTTTTCCCTACTGTAGTCTTTACTTTTATGTAGACTGATCTACTTTTGGGCAAATAATACACTCGGCTCCCTGCTGATGCCATTGAAAGCTGCTTTGTGCAAATGGTTGTGGGCTTTTGCCTGTCTGATCCTCCCACGTTAGTAGCTGCTGCACAGCGCCAAGAGATAAGGCACTTGGTTCAGCGGAGGGGGACGTTATGAATTGCTTTCCCAAGTCAAGCAGATCAGGCAAGTGGGCACTGTGGCTTCTCTCCCAAGCAGTGGCTGGCTTGACTTGTGCATGTTTATTCCATAAAAGTCAGATGCTTTCATATCACCTGCTTCTATGTCATTACCTTGGCATTTGTTTGAATATGTAAATAAGTTTTCTGGTAATTATTGTAAGGGATTCCCGAGTTAGAAGAGCTGGGTGCTGCTAATATGAAGTAGTCATAAGTGAGCAAGAAACATGAGTTGCCCCTAGCATTGTTTCTTGAGTTTCTCTGTGAACCAGCGTAGATGTCCTGAATCAAAACAGGAGGAAAACAGATCTCTGTGTTATAGAGATGCAACACCTAAATTTGCGGTATCTTGAGTAAACTTTTTTTGGTCAGTGCCTCTCCCCAACAGGCTTCACTCCTCCCCTTGCACTCGTGCAGCCCCATGCTCCCGTGACAATCATCCACCCCCAGCTATTATAAGCAGTACAAACAAATGACAAATCTCTGGGTGCAGGAAAGTAACAAGAGGCTGATCAGTAGCTTTAGTTATCTTTCCTTCATGTTTATTGCAGTCTGCTGCAGTTATTTCAAAGGCACCGACATTGATCGACAGCTTCTATTAAGGCCTATCCAAGGCAGCTGGATTGAACAGATACATTAAATAAAGTAGTTATTGCTTTTCATTGCCTTTCCGTAAAATACCACTGCTAAATAGCTTCTGCCATCAGATGCAGTTAGGTACATGGTTTTAATTTGAGGGACTGCTTTATAACACTGCACAATTGACACTGGTCTTTGTTTCCACTACAATAATGATTGTGTACATCCTGGAGAATTGATGAGCTGTCTTCTGAGGGGGGGAGAGAGAAGCCATGGCAGGGGGGCAGCTGCCTTTGTTGCTCTTGCTCTTTTTTATACTTGCCATGCTTGTCAGTTGTTTGCAGCACAGACAGAAATAATGTCAAGCAGGGCCCCTTATCTCAGGATGTTGTAATGTAGCTGCTGTAAGCCCTTGCCTGGAGACGAGATAAGAGCAACCTTACAAGCTTGTGGGGGAGTGAGGAGGGGGGACAGCAGTACCATCGCTGGGACAACAATGGCAGAGCTGTCACTTGCATATTATGACTCTTTCTGGTGCCAAGGAAAGATATGTATGCTGAGTGGTGAATAACAAGCACGAAAATAAAAGTCCAGAATGTTCATCTAATAATGATGTATTTGTAACAGGATTATACTGCCCAATGATATTCTTTCTTTATCTCCTCACTAAATGGTGGGGCAGCTGTGTGCTTTGGCAAGGCATGATGTCCTTTCTTTTGTGTGCTGCATATTAATCCTGTATTGAAGTAATTAAATGTGTGCTTAATGGCAATGAGCTGGCAGAATGAACGTACAATTGAATTAGCAGTTATGATGGGGACCATGCTACAAGATGAACTAAATGCAATTACTGTAGGCATTTTTCTCCAAGTCGAATCTGGCTACATGACATGACTTAATTACAGGTTGTTAGACACACTGTCTGATCTCATAAGGGTGCATGTGGAGGCACAGCTTCGGCTCTGTCATGTAACACATGCACGGGCACCCATGTACTAAGAGATTTAGCCTGGCAAAAGCATCAATGTGGATTCTTGACATTGCTGCAGGCAGCTCTCAGTTGTGGTGGGAAACACAGGTTTAAAACCAGGCAAAAACAAAAAAGGAAGGCCGGTGCTCTGCTGCTGGGGATCTGGTGGGGTCTTTGACCAGTTCTGTGTTATCTGGTGAACACTACCCTTTTTAGGGGATAGCAACTCTTCCTAGAGGAGAAGGTGGACAAAGAGCGGGTAGTAGAGTCTTCTGTGGCATCAAATATGTGCCTCTTCTCTCAGCATATGTGTCCCTAGTCAAGCTCTGCTCTCAGCAGGATTCCAGATCAACTTGTCTGACCCCAGCTGGACATCTCTAGCAGGATCAGAGTTGGAGAGTTGGTTTTTGAAAACATTTTGGAAACAAAAAGGAAAAAAGCAAAAACGTGGAGTTTTTAATTTGCAATACGAAGTTCTACAGCATGACCTACAGTTGCATCAGAACAAAGATAGTGCTGTAATTTAGGATGTAGTAAATCACTGAGATTTCTGACACTAGGGGGACTGCAACTACAGTATTGCAATTATGGATTTGACAGCTCTTTAGGGATCTAAAATGTCAAATCCTGGGTTCCCAGAGGTGTTTTGTCACTGGTTCAAAATTGAATTAAGCTTTAGCTGTCATCAAGGAAAGATCTGGTCTGTTTTGAGAACTACTGAGTTGGGATCATTGTTAGCAGCACATAGACATCTCCACTGTCAGGGTCTGTCTTATGTTACTGACACACAAGAGACAAAAAGACTCCTTGGGCCATGCTCCTCTGTGCTCTCAAGTGCAATGTGGCTGTTGTAGTCAGTGTTTGAGGAAAGCAGGATCTGAGGTATGGACTTTCAGTGAAGGTCCTGGGACTGAAATGTATTGTGGCCACTCAGGCCTCAGTCTGGAGACAGCACAAACCTTGCCTTACATCAGCAAGAGCTCTGCTGTCAGGTCAGTGCATCCCAGAGCTTACCAAGTCTCAAAACTGTCAGTCTTGTGGCCCTTCTAGGTGGCTGCAAGCCCTTTAGGGTGTCTCTGAGTTCCTGTGGAAAGGTGCAGGTGATCAGCATTGCATTTGCGTGTTCCACTCTTTTGTATTGCTTGTGCCTTGTATTAATTTCTAAATCTGACACAGCACTACAGGGTCTGTATGGTGACAATTGGTGCTGGGCTCCCAAGTTGTATTTTATAGCCTTCGTTCTCTTTGGGGCCATAAATGAAACCCTTTCAGCCCTAATGACCACAATGACTTTCCTCGATCATGTTATTGCTACTTTGGCACATTTATTGCTTTCACACGCACTAATGGATGAGTTTGGATATGTTAACAATTTATATATCATTTGATCCTAAAAAAGAGCCCCCTCCCACCAACCAAACTAACTTAGCCCTGAGGATTGAGTAGCTTTTAAGGAGTATAAATGAATTTAATGCTTTAGAAAGAGCTTCTGTAAATTATGAACATGACACCTATTACATTAAGCTGCATTAAGCATTAATACATCTTCATTACTGGCAGGTTGCCCAAACCTCCAAGGTTGAAAAAGCTGCCTGAAATGCCCAATGTGGTAGTCACCTAAACTGAGATTAATGACCTCTTTTTGGGAAGGTGGAACACCCTGAATCTCAGCCTGCTGCATTTGCCCATGAAGAAACATCTCCAAAATACCTGCTGCAAGATGCCTTTTTTTTGTACTTTCATTGGCCTATCTGCATTGAAGTATCAGGCTCTTAGGTAAAAAAGGTGTGATAAATCTTGTCGAAGTTGCTGCGGATAGAGAAACTAGTTTTGCTAACCTTTCAAAGCCACTGGTAGTGGATTGCTTGGCAGACTTTTCTCACCACTGGCCAAAAATTAATTCACTGAACATGTAATAGTAATTTTTTATTGTAAAACCTTTTTGAGCTGTAGGCACCAAAGGCTGGAATTGCTGAATTGTTGTTTCCAATGGTTGTGGAGGAAGAAAGTCTAAAAAATAATCACAGTACATTAATGAAAGCCTGCTCTACATGGTCAAAGAAAGAAATAAAAGTGATTTTACTGTCTTAAAAAGCAATATCCATTAGACTCAGATTTGGCTAAAAGTGGACTGAAAGGCTCTTATTTCAACAAGATGTACAGGCTCAGGGGAAAAAACAAGCTAAATGCTTCTGACATTGTAATTGATTTTATGTGGTACATTTATGAGACTTTCAATTCATGTTCCATATGGGATTTAGCACTGAGGTGTTATTGCAACTTCTGAGACAGTTATGTTGTCATTCTTGAAGGAACAATTTGGTGGTTCCTCTGTTCCCAGAACAAGCACTGACTTGTCTCAAAGTTTACACCTTGTGAGGGAAGAATACTTAAACTAGAGACTGTTTTGACTTTGGTTTTGTTTTGCTTTTCCACAGCTGGGAATACGTAGCCTTTGTCGGGAATCTGGGTGCCACAGGATGCTGTAATGAGTCTCATGTTGGCAGAGAGAAGGGTAATCCACTGTCTTGGAGAGGCTGTAATACCCTGCAATCCAAGCATAAAGCAATGTGGTCACTATATGAGATGGAGTTTTAATGTATATTGTTCATGGTGTTGAAATATATGAAGCAATAAATTGCTTTTCTGGATGATTTAGTGCTGAAGCAAGGTTGAAGACTTAGGTAACTGCACATGGTTTACTGCAAATACACTAGCTTTACAGTGGTAAATGTATAACCTATTAAAAAGCAGAGGAGGAAAAACAAGCAAACCTGAAAGATTTTTAATCAAAGCAATATTCCCAAGGTTCAAAGTCAAGATCTCGGAAGTTGAGAAATACCATATTTAAGGTAACCCAGCCTTCTAAATCATGTACTCTGTGAATGTGTGTGTGTATCTGTGTGCTCCCATTTTGTTATGGGTTTCAATTATATCAAAGCATGTTTGCTTCTTCCAGATACTACCAGCTTCAGTGCACAGCATGAGCCGCACAGAAAGTGTGAAACAACTCTACAATATTTCTTCCTGTAGTGATGGCTCATTGCCAGGGGTTATGTAAACTCTGCAATAAATATGCATTCAATAATTTCCTGATGTTGTTCTTTGTGGCAACTGTCACTGCTGTAGACAAATATTAATGAATTTATCTTTATTGGTTTCCTGTGAATGGCCAACTAACATGCTTACATCACTGAGTATAATTCACCAGAAGTCAGTGAGAAAGTTCGAGTGCTTCAAGTTAAGCATGTGCTTAAATCTCTATGGGATCAGGGCCTCAAATGATTTTACTGGATTAGTGGCAATGTGAAAATGAAAATAAATACAAATTACATCAGTGTGACTTCTTTGAAACTGTGAAGCTTACTAGTGTGTCCTGAAAAGCACATTAAGATGAAATAATTAGACATGCAGAATTTAGACATGCACTTAAGTCTAACTGGAGCTGAGCTTTGCTAATCCGTGGCTTGCTTGTTTGGGATTTTGTTGTTTGCAAGCAAACACAACAGGTGGTAACGTTGTCTGTTGTCTTAACTGAAAGTTAATTTGAAAGGGCATTGGGTTTTAGGGAGATTATCTTGGTTCTGTTGATGTCTGTGGCAAAACTCTTCTATTGAGAAGTGTGTCCAGGAGGATGACCCAAAAATTATATACTGTAAAAAGCTCTCTTCCTGCTGTAAGATGACTTCAGGAATGCTCTGTGCCTTTTGTCACCCTCTAAGAAGCTTGGTGCTTCTCAAGAATGTACATGCTCACTCCAGTATCTCATCTTGTGCAGATTGTCCAACTTCTTTTGTGTTTCTCAATAGAACAAATGACATCTTTCAAATTCTTACAGAAGCTTCTTTCATAAACAGTTAATTATTTCCCTTGCCCTTCTCATAAGTTAAACATCATCTAGTAGAACTCAAGTTTGTTTTATTGATCACTTTAAGATGTACAAGGAATGAATATGGTCTTGAGCCTTTTTGGCTATTGTAAAATCCTGTCCAAATGCTGGCACTAACTATAGGTCACAACTGAAATTATGCAAAAAAAAAAACAATTCAACTACTAACTTCAAAGGAATTGAAGAAAAACAAAGATGTTATGGTTTGTTACAGGAGTTAATGCTTCCTATTAGGCATAGGGAGAGAAAACATGAATGTACTTTAAAGCATGTGAGCTGCTCATTTGTAGGTATTCCAGGCTATTGTAAAGAGCACAGCCAATTACTCTGCTTCGCAGGAAAACCTGGTGAATGTACAATTAGCTCCCTCCCTTAGTAGGTGTACACAGAAGGTTTTGCAGGTTTCAAGGCCTGAAATCCTTTCTTGGGGAACAGGTATGAAATGGATATCTGCTTGTAATACTTTAAGCATGTAGCAAAATGTGTGTGTATTATATTTCTATATATACATACACTCTGAGAGTAGCATGGATTGGGATGCTAAACTGAGTGACACTGTACCTTCTGTATAAACACGCAAGTGCTGTAGTTAGCTTAAGTTTCTACTTGTCAGAGATTCAAAGTGGTGTTGCATAAAAGAATTTCATATATGTGAATGTACATATTTTCAAAACTATATAATTATCACATAGTTACCAAACAAACTATTGCATTTCATTGACATAAAGTGCAAAAGGTGCATAGTAGTTGGGAATTCTAAAACCAGGAAGTTATCCATGTTTAAGGAATTCTGTTTTCTCTCTCAACTAAGTAAAAGAGAAGAAATTAATTATGCATCTTAGCTGTTGTCTATAAGCCAAACACCTGAATGCATTTTACTGTGTATCTAGAATAAATGAAGAGTGACCTTGGGCCCTTTGAGTGAGCTTACATTCTTAACCAAGCGTAGATGAAGACATCTGAAAATGTTGGCTCGTGTTGTTGCAGCTTCAGCCTTAACCAGTGGGATACCAAATAGATTGAAACCAAGTCATAGTTAAAACTGTATTATCTGGTTATTTTAATGCTACTAGAGCACATGTTTGCTGGGGCAGGGGCCAGCTTGGTGTCTCTTTCACAGCTTGAAGTGGATATTGTTTTTCTGTTGAGTGAGTAAAGTAGTGAAATGCTCTGAGATTATAGGTAACAAGTGTTTAACCCCAGTGTGGTCTGTGTTTCATGTACCTGGTTGCTCCTTCCTTATGCAAAGGTAACATAAACATCAGATGTGAGATTAGTTTAATGCAGAGAGCGGCTTGTAAGTCACAGGGGACTCTGCTGATTACAGTGCATTTCTTAATGACCTGCTCAGTGTGTGCCCTATTCAAAGCACAGGGCAGGAACTAATCTGATTGTCAATTTGAGTGCTGTTTGGTTGGAAATAGACTGAGAATTGGAAGGAAGGTGCAGGAATGAACATTTTGCATAACTGTTTGGGGATTTTTTTGCTGATAATGCCCAAGCCACCTCTTCTTCAAGGTGACACTTGCTCAAAATGAACTAGCAAAGAAAGGAGTACTCTTCAGGAACAGTTGACTTTAAATTTACATGTTATAAATGTTCTTACAATACGAAAGATTGCTGGGTACATGTATCTGTCTGTGGTCAGCTAGAGAAATACAGACATTCTATAGGTGAATGTGCTTCAAGTGAGACCTCCATCTGAGGGCATTTACTCCATCAGTTCCCTTTCCCTTCCAGGTTTGGGGAGTGGGATAAGTCTGGTGCAGAGCTGTGTGTGTAGGATGATTCTGCAGGTGTGAGCCCTGAGAGAATGTATTAGGGAATACGAAATGGTTATAGGCAGTGCTCCACTGTGCTCTGTGGATGTTTTAAAAAGTCTGTTGTGTTTAATCATTTCCAGTGCTTTCCAACAGGAAGGAAGATTTGAAGTAAGGAAGTTCTGCAAAGTCAGCTCCTAGATTTATAGCTGCATTTTAATGGTTTATCAGACTCTAGGGACAGAGACACATGTTCTCTCAAATCCCAGTAGATACTGGAGGCTTTTGTGTTTGTGGCTGACTGATCTTACCTAGAATCACCCATCTCAGGTATGTGGGATCTTCTTGCTGTTCTCATTAGACAATTTGTTGTCATGATTGCTGTGAGCTTTCTGGAAGATACGTCTGCTGAAAGTTTTTAATGAGACTAAAATTGCTTTTACAAACGAGCACTCAATATGCCATTAAAATTTTTCTCTCACTGAAAGATGTCATACTTGAGAGGCTGCTGTAACCACAGGGAAAAATGGCTCAAGCACCAGCCAATGAAGTCAGTAAATCAAAATAAATAAATGGAAATGCCAGGGCCTATGAGCATGTACTTGCTGCAGTTTAGAGCAATTACTGTTACCTGAAGGAGGGAAATCCATCATGTAGAAGCAGCCCTACCTGTGGTGGAAAACCTGCTCAGATCAGCACGGTTCCAGTGACGGCCCCTTGGGAGGAGGCATTGCCTTGCAGTGCACAACTTGAAAGCTGAGCTTGACTGTTTTTCCAAGGACTCTGGCCACTTCTTGGCTTGCTGTTTTTGCACTGGCAACTCTCTCCCTCTAGAAAGTGATGATTCCAACTTCAGTTTAGGAGGGATGTAGTTTTCTTTTGGATCATTCAGAGCAGATATCTTGTGATACTGCTCATTTGCAGTGGGTGTTTGCATGTAGACATAATCAGTAAATGCATGTGTACTTGGTGTAGGGTACCCATACTCTGTGATGGTGGAGATTTTAAACACTGTTGTGAATTAAAGTAGGATTCCTCCATGCACTTCCTTGTTTGGAATAATTGGTAGTATGTAATTCAGCCCCATTTCCCCAGAAAAAAAATCAGTTGACCCTCACATTCCTAAAAGCTGAACTAAAAATTTGAAGGCTCACATCAAAGCTCTGTAAATAAAGTGAGTAACACTTTGGACGCTTCTGCTGGGGAGTGGGGGAGGGGGAAATTCCCTCTATGAAGAACACCCAAGTATTTAAAAAGAAATGGTTGGGTTTAAATATCTCACTGTTTTTCTTCTCTGGGACACCATGCTGAGGATTTTATTTTCCTTTGCAATGCTTATGCTGCTGAGCCCTTTTCTCAGAGGTAGGCTGACGTTAGCACACTGAAGCAGCTAGCAGGTTCACCAGAGCAAGTTTATTTGTAGTGTGGCCTGAGTTACGTTTGAGGGTGCCATTACGATTCAGAAGGCTCCACAAGGTTTGAATATCAATGGGCACTTCAAAGGACTATAGCTGTGAATGAGCAGACATGCTCCCTTGCAAGCCCCAGAATGGAAAGGGAGAGGGATGGGTTCAAAGGTAGGAAATGGGTAGCATTTGTCCAAGGGCACTGACAGAAAAGTAGGCACCCCAGGTCTTCATAAACGTGATGGAGTCTCTCTGAGGTCTGTAGACTGTGATGACTGTACAGAAACTACTCATGAGAGCAGCCAGCCTGCTCTCCCTCCTTCACTGTCCTTTGTGTTCCTTTAGTGCTTTAGATAGGAATTGAGGTGAAAGAAATGCATTTTCTTTTCCCCTGCAGAGATTTTTTTTTTTTTTTTCCTGAGAGAACTATAAATGGAAACCATGTAATTTACCTCAGATTTTCTCAGGTATCATTTTAGATTTTGGGATTCTTTCCTAAGCCACTCAAAGCTCCTTCTTTTGCTTGGTCTAGGCAAAACTTAAACTTGAGGTATCTCTTTTTTCTTAATATTATATTTTAGCTATGAGTAGAATCATAGAATAGTTAGGGTTGGAAAGGACCTTAAGATCATCTAGTTCCAACCCCCCTGCCATGGGCAGGGACACCTCACACTAAACCATATCACCCAAGGCCTTGTCCAACCTGGTCTTGAACACTGCCAGGGATGGAGCATTCACAACCTCCCTGGGCAACCTATTCCAGTGCCTCACCACCCTAACAGGAAAGAATTTCCTTCTTATATCCAATCTAAACTTCCCCTGTTTAAGTTTTAACCCATTACCTTTTGTCCTGTCACTACAGTCTCTAATGAAGAGTCCCTCCCCAGCATCCCTATAGCGCCCCTTCAGATACTGGAAGGCTGCTATGAGGTCTCCACGCAGCCTTCTCTTCTCCAGGCTGAACAGCCCCAACTTTCTCAGCCTGTCTTCATACGGGAGGTGCTCCAGTCCCCTGGTCATCCTTGTGGCCCTTCTCTGGACTTGTTCCAACAGTTCCATGTCCTTTTTTTGTTGAGGACACCAGAACTGCACACAATACTCCAGGTGAGGTCTCACAAGAGCAGAGGAGAGGGGCAGGATCACCTCCTTTGACCTGCTGGTCACGCTCCTTTTGATGCAGCCCAGCATACAGTTGGCTTTCTGGGCTGTGAGCGCACACTGAAGCCGGCTCATGTTCATTTCCTCATCAACCAACACCCCCAAGTCCTTCTCTGCAGGGCTGCTCTGAATCTCGTCTCTGCCCAGCCTGTAGCTGTGCCTGGGATTGCTCCAACCCAGGTGTAGGACCTTACACTTGGCATGGTTAAGCTTCATGAGGTTGGCATCAGCCCCCCTCACAAGCGTGTCAAGGTCCCTCTGGATGGCATTCCTTCCCTCCAGCCTATCAACCGAACCATACAGCTTGGTGACATCAGCAAACTTGCTGAGGGCGCACTCAATCCCACTGTCCATGTCACCGACAAAGATGTTGAACAAGACCGGTCCCAACACCGATCCCTGAGGGACGCCACTCGTTACTGGTCCCCAGCCGGACATTGAGCCATTGACCACAACTCTTTGTGTGCGGTCACCCTAAGTGACTTAACCAAGGCCATTCAAGCAAATGGTGGCAGGAGCAGGAAACTGATGGCAAAGCAACATGATTTCATGCAGTGGTAATGATCTAGATCAAACATGACGTTGATACCTTTTAACTAAACTAATTCTGCTCAGGCAGCTTGTTTTGATGTGGTTTTGTTTGGTTTTTTGTTTTGGAATATTTTAATTTTTTTTTAGTGGGATTTTATGCCTCACCTTTTGCTCTGGAAATAATGCTATATTTGAATTCATATTATAAACTTTATGAGGTAAGAGAAATCACTTTGTATGTCCATATGGCAAGACATTGGCAAAACTTACTTATGAATTGGGTTCAGACCAGAACAGTCTTTCTGGGTATGTCTGTTCTGTGTTGTGAGGTAGGCAGAATACTGTAACATCCACTGCTACGACCATTTAGGAAATGGTCATGTTTTGCATGAGTGGTTAAAAAAATGATTGCCTCTTTTTCTTGTCATGATGTAGACATTTTTTGTGTGGAAGTGACATGGTAGACACTATCACAGACTTTCTGGCCTAACAAGCACCTGAGTTAAATATGCTTAGGCTTTGGAGAACCTCAGCAGTATAAGCACATAGCAGTGTTTTAACGATAACCCTTGCAACTTCCAGACCTTGACTGCATGGATGGAATGTGCTGTCAGTTTGGACTGGCTGCATCACTCGGAAGTGCAGGGCTCTGGATGCATTACCCATGCAGATCTTGCCAAATGAGTTCTAATAATAGCATCATATATGCTAAGCTTGAAGATCTTTCAATGATTTCATGCAAGGTAGGCAGTGCGCTGATTTAGTTTGTTGGTAAAACACCTTCCACCAGGGAAGCTTTCTTCCCTTCATCTTTATAAATATAATTAAATTGAACTTGAACATTTAAGCAGTTGGTTTACAGAAATCAGCACATAGTTTTGAGCACTGCTAGTCCATCTACTTATGAAATGTTAGATTAAGTATGATACTAGACTATGTGTACAGAATAGTATTTAGAGTATGTGTACAGAATAATATTCAGTGAAGCTTTTAACTTATGTTCAAAGATCTATCAATAAAATACACCACACATCTGTATTTCCTGTCTTGTGAAGTCAGTAGCTGAGGGATTCTTTCTTTGACCAAACAAACCATAAGGCTGGTTAAGATGATCCAAATGGCTGTTTAAGATTCAGTGTTAAACTTTGAAAACTGGTTTTGCATTAACCACAGTAGAAAAGGGTCTTAAAGGCACCTGATCAAAAGGTATTTACAGGCTGTGTTTGCTTCCAGATCCTTGTCATAATTTTTTCTAAACTCTTCCAAGGTGGAGGTGACTATATGCTTTACATCTGAACCTGAACTGCTGGGGACAGGTTCCGAGTTCACCGACCTGTTATAGGCCTTTTCTGTAGCCAGGAATGACATCCTAATAAACCATGTTAACTAGGCTGATTTGAGGAGGGAAAGTATAATTTGATTTCGGCTAGACCAATGTGTTCTAATTTTAGCTTGGTTTATGCTAGTGGAAGGCTGCCTAGTATGTTTATTTCTGTATGTAATTGTTTTGGGGACCTTTCATTTCTAATCATTCAGATCTAGCCTGAGACTTTTCTCCTTTAGGGCTAGCGTATTGCACTTGTTTTATTCACAGAGAAGCTCTTCCTTTAGACCAAAGGCCCTATTTCATGTTGATAATCAGTTTACCTTCAAAATTGTTGGAGCATACTTTTGTGTTCTAACCTTTGAATATTTAATCTGACCTTATTTGATTTGGAGGAAATATCTTTGTTAGCCATTGTTTGCTCAAGACGATGGTAATATAGGCACTTTGCTAGTGCTAAGTATTTGCTTTGCTAGTATTTGTTTTTTATTACATCAGATTAAGGTGCAAAGCACATTACTCCTGGATAGCAGCCTATGTAATGCACACTGCTTTGGTTCCAGTGATCCTGTGTGGGAATCATGGCTAGTTTGGGCAGCTCAGGAACAGTTCCTTGTCCTGGTCATGTTCACACTGCTCAGCAGGATGCATAAGAGGCTGAAAACATGAGCAGCACTTGGGGTTTGGACTTGCTCTGTTCCAAAATCTGAGGAGCACCCAGGGGAGTCTGTGCCCTGCATCAAACCTGGGGGGGGGGGGAATAAATATTCAGAGGACAGAGAAATAGATACCAGTGATGGGTAGGAGAAAGCTGGTGGTAAAAGCAGTTATCACGGTTGTTGAAAAGAGGCTACAGACATGGAGTGTTCCTCCAGTCTCCAAGGTCAGTACAGGTTTTTTTGCCCCCACCCCCCCTAGTTTAGAGGGAACTGCCAAAAATCTGAGCATCATCAATGGGTTTAAGATGGAAAAGAGTTAGTTTCTTTGGTACATGGAAGGTTACTTTTGTCGTCGCTCTGAAAACATTTCCTGATTTGTGCAGAATCTGTCCATTTCTTTGCAGTGGAGGTACAGGGAAGATCTTAACATGGAGCGGGTATCTGCAGCCCATTTGGTGGTGCCAAGACATGTGAGTCAGTCTGAACAGGTGCTTTGTCACCTACAAGTTTGATCCTGTCTAGCACGGCTGTCCCTGGCCTGTGTGAGGGCTGAGACCCTCTCTGAATGCCTAAGCATGAAGCAGGAGTCCTTGACTTCAAAGACTTCACTCTGCACATGGTTTGCTGATGGTATATTAGTGATTCAGCTCTTGTACCAGCCTAATGACATAGTATTGCCATTTTGTGAACTCCACTGTGCAGACAGGAGCTTATTAGTTTCTGCAAGGATTTACTTTTTTCCCAGACCCATCACTTGTTTTATAAAGCTATCACGTACCATTTAAATACTTATTGCTGTTCTACAGTAGTCTTATAGTACTTTTTGCTGTGATATATTGCAAAATGGGCTGTGTTAAATCCAGGGCAATAGTGATTCAATATCAATCATTATTATAATTTTTTGGTTCAATGATATTTTGGTGAGGTCTGACTAAGATAAAAGGAATGAGTCTTTTAGGGATAGACTGTCATTTTTCATTATTTACTTTATTCTTAGAATATTCTCACAGGGTTTTTTTCAATCACTTGCATTAATTAGAATGGGAAAGCAAATCAAGTCATAAAATTTTTCTGTTACGGTGTATTTTCTATGGCATGGTTTTACTGCTCTCAGGTGGTTCAGGTTTCTCCTTTTGCTCTAAATACACTTTTTGCTCACATGCATTATGAATATGCATCCTAGATTTGCTTGTAACATATATAGTGACAAGTGATTGGGGTTTTTTGAGGTCCCAAAGCATTCTCAACCTGTAGAATGGCACTTGTGTTGTATATGTGGCTAAAGCAAGCAAACAATGAAACCCAAATTCCTTCTGGAGCTGGTATTCCATTTTGGCACTTATGTTGTCAGACTGTTTTTTTGGGGGGGGGGGGGCGGAGGCGGGGCTGGACGTGGAAGTTAAAGGTGGATTTTCATAGTTCACTGTGATGCAGGTAGGATCAAAATTGGGTTCCCCTTGTCTTGAAATGCTGCTGTGGGCACTGGTGGAAGTTGGATCAGGTGTGTGATAAAAAGGGGGACCTCCTCTCCCTCATACTAATTTCCTTCATCTGCTTTGGTTGGGGGCAGCAGCAGGACCAGACCCAAGTGGTCAGTGTTAGCCCTGGAAGCTATTGCTCTGTGGTACTAACAGTGTGAGAGTGAACAGCAGGCACACTGTGAGCTTAGAGGAGCTTGCTGGACTGAATGTGAAGCTTAAGTGAATACGTCACTGCCACATTTTGGTTTGGACATACAGTCTACATATCCTTATGTCTCAGAGAAGCAAGTCCAGCAGAAAACAAGGCTTGTGAATATCCGATGGGGCAAGACATGTTTAGTGCTAGTGGCTAAGCAGCCATTCCAGCATTTTGTGCCAGAAATGACTGGAAAGTCCTTTCCCTCAAGCCATGTCAGCAGAGGGGCTGCATAGTGTGCACAAGCTATGTAAGTAACTGCTATCCCAGAAATACTGGGGGGAGGAAAAAAGGAGAACACTGCAAAGTGATCATTATTCAATATTATCAGTGAACACTTCTTTAACTTAGTTATAACTTTTGCATAATTAAGTCACTGAGAATTAAATACCAATTTTTTATTAGAGAAGCGTGTACAAGTTTGGCAGACACGTTTTTGCCAAAGTAGTGATTAGAGAGTGAGCCCTTCCAAACAAGAATAAGGTATTGTGTAAGGGTGTGCAAAAAGAGGCAGCTCAAGGTCTGAGGAGCTCATCTGCAGTAATAGAGGGGAATAAGTGAGCAGATGTAGAATAGAAAATCAGGTTATAAGAACTTGCTCGAATTGTATAATTAGGTGGCAAATAATAACACAACTGTGTGACACTGTCACACGTGACAGCTGCTGATGTTCTGAGAATTTTGAAAGCTTTGCCTTTTCTCTTGAGTCATGTGATAAAAAGAAACAAAATCCTCTTTCAAATGAAGCTGGTAAAATTCTTTTTGACTTGTATAAAGTCAGGAATCAATTCTGGGAGCTGAATATACAATAGAGCTAAAAGTAGGAAGGATGCCTATTCTAAAATACATTGAGGTACTTATTATTTTTTTTCTAAGTCTTTTATTAAAAAAATCTTTGAGAATTCCTTCACAAACAACAAACCAGTTGATGAGGTATTTTTCTTACCATAAGCTTACCTTTCTAGTTTCAAAAAATGGCTGAAACATCTATATGGGTTCAATGCCAAGAATAGTAATAAGGAAAAAAACCTTACAGTGTATTTATGTGTTCACGTCATTCATTTGCGTAAACGGTTGTAGAAGCTGCTTTGATTTATATGGCCAGCAGATGTTGGAACTTAAAGCACCTGCTAAGAAAAGTAGATTCTTTACAGCCATGGCCTAGCCTGTCTCCATAGGCTTTTATTTTTTCCCTGGCCTCCTTGCTGTGGCTCAGCAGTATCTGTGCTATTAGTTCATCTGTGCAGGCAGCGTCTGTGGTGGGTCTTGGATGCTCTGTTCTCTGTATCTGCCAGGCCTGCTTTGATAATGCAGCCAAGCCACTGCTGGTTGAAATGTGAAAAATGCCAGAAGCTTCTTTTTCTGTGTGTACAAAATCAGCCCAGGAGGCCTGTGACATGAAGAAAGCATAACTCGTTCTACTATACTGCTTAAGAAAAACAGCAAAAACCAAAATAAATAAAGGAGGCTTACTAGCAACACCTAGGTGCAGCACTGCAGCTCAAAAGCAGGAGCTGGTATTGTGAGAACTTGATATCATTGCCCTAGCTGGACAAAAAAAAGTCCTATTAAGAAACTATGGAGGAACTAAGTTAATCCTAATCAAACTATTTGCCCTACTGTTTTTCTTGCATCCACCAGTGTTCCTGGAAATGTATTGCCTGCTATTTCTGGGGGCTGATGTTCCAGCAGCACTGCCCAGAATTTCAGTCAAATTGCACTGTTTCAGCTCCTATATATTTGGACACAGTGCAGTAAAATTAATCTATTGTTTATAGCTGGTTTTCTCCCATCATCTATTGATGTTGCCTGTGCCATCCCTGACTTTCAAAATAGTTGTACAGCAGATGTGGAGCAAGCAGGCCAGAATTTCAAGTCTGATGTTAGGCATCAGTGAGCTCAGTGTTTCTGCAGATGATGGGAAATCTGCCTGTAGCGGACTTTGTCTCTTTTTTAGTTTAACTCTGCTGTATATGAATGTGCCTAGTCAATAGATGACCTGCTGTTGGGGAATTCACAGGATAGGACAGAGGGTGAGGCCGGTGTGGAAAATACCCTCTGATGCCAGAAATAGTTGAAAATCTTGGATATCTGCACCAAGGCTCACACAGAAGGGAGATGTCCTCTTCCTTAAGTGAAGAACAGACTGTACTCCTTGAAGGGAAAAGGCAAACACTACAGGCATGGCACTCCTGCAGACAGGCTGGTGGAGCTGGCCATCATGGCTGTGAGATGAGATTAGTTGGTTTAGGTGCATTAGGGTAGTTGAGTAACAGGTGATTCTTGGACCAACAGTGAAATGTTTGCAATGACTGTTGCAAATCCTTCCTTGGAGAACTCAATGAAGAAGCATGTGCTTACTGATCTTCGGTGTGCAGTGAAAAGCTGTGCCTCACTGGGGTCCTTAGACTGTATAAAATACTATAACTTAAGTGTGTGTAGAGGATGTACCTGAAATATGAAAATGAGGCTTGCTTACCTCAAAATCACATCACAGTTCACAAATCCACCAATGAAGGTTTTTAATTCCATTATAAATCTCTAAATAATCTTTAGTTCAAAGTTACTCCTGCTATAACAGTTTTCATAATGCTATGACTATTCTGCCAAGCGCAGAAGCTTGAGTGTTAAAGGAATACATCATACCAATTAGTTAATGATATAGTTTTGCCTAGCCAAGTACTGTTAAAAAAAACTTGGCAAGCACTAAAGGAAGTGACATAGTTTGGCATCTTCACTGATACTGCATGATCCTTGATCTCATTTAATTGAAGTAGTAACTGATCTTAACTACAGTATTTCTTTTAGCTCCCAATGACTTTTGTGATACCTGCCTGCAGAGTCAGTCCTCTGCCATGACTGTTTATCGCTTGCTCTTCATTTCTCAGTCTTGACTTCTACCTGAACCTGTGTTACTGAAGTCAATACCTTGGCCTTTACCTCAACAGGTACAGAACTAGCCCCTAGCATAGTAGATACCCTCTGTAAATGTTACTCTGCCCTGCTGTTACAAAAGAGAGGATGAGTCTAAGACATACACCAGGGATGGAGCAGTTAGAGATTACTTAGCCAACACAGCCCTCCAGCTATTTGTATCAACAGTAGTTCTTTCACCTAGTCTGAAACAAAGTCCCTTCCAGTTGAGAGGACAGATTCCTCTTAGCCTTCACCTTCATCTGACATGCTTTACAATTGTTACCTCTCATCTTCTCTAGACAGCCTGCAAGTTAGGACTGAGGATTGCTGATGTAAGTTTGTCAGAACATAACTTTATCATTTCTCCTGCTGTCTGGACTGCCAGACAGGTAGAAACAATAAAGACAGGCTGTATGTTACAGGGTGGAAATTACAACAGGGTATTTTTATTGTTCAATTAGGCAGGCACTATATTCTGGCAGTAGCCAGCTCTTCAGAAGGTGTTCATTGGCTTTGTTGCATCTCATGCACTAAAGCACTCTCCTTTGAACACTGACCAAACCTGATTCTTAGAGCTAAGCATTCAATCTTGTGTTTGGCATTAAATTGCAGCTTTATTCTGATAAATGTCAGAGGATAGTCTGATATGTTATAACAAACTCTTACCAGTGAGTTGGGATAGACTTTTCTGCAGAGAGTTTCCAAGCGTGTTGAACGATTTTAAAGCAAATGGAAGAAGTTAGATCTGTGGTGTGTAAATTAAGTTAAATGAAGAGTCGTCTTAATCAGATGTGACAGTCATTTATGCTGCTATGGTTTATTAGCAATAAACTAATATAAGCTATCCATAGCTGATGAGATTGGCATATCATTCCTCATTGAAGTCACTCCTAATTTAAAGCAAAAGTCTCTACTCCTTGAATGAAAGTCTTTCTAACACAAAGTGAGGAAGTTTCTGGGTTTAGGATTGCATATAGAAATAGGCTTGTTTGTGAATGACAAACTTGGCTTGAAAAGATAGCCTCAGGAATGTGAAAAAAAGCAGCAGTGACTTCTGCATCATCACAGCTCAAAACTGGTGTTCTGATCTATTGTCTCAGTTGGCAGAGGGGACTAACATACAGAGAGCATCTGAGTCACCTTGTCTGGCACAGAATGCATACCCACGGCTGAGGACAGAAGTTCAGAAGACTGAAATGTATGGGATCCAATGAAGATAACGGAAAAGAGTTGTGTCCCCTCTGTGGAGAGATGGCCCTATTGACAAGCCCTGTTTTGTTTTGCCCAGATGGCTACTAAAACAGAACACAAAAGTAACCAGGGAAACTTAACTCAGAGGGGCTCTGGCATCCTGGTGGAGTCTTAGAAATATCCTATGGCCTCTTTCTGCTTGAAAGGAAGAGAAGACACAGTGCTTGATGAATACAGGACAACTTATCTTTAGGAGAAATGATTAGTTATACTTAAAATTATAAGGTTGGAAATTCAAATCTTATCCCTTAGAAAAAAATGAGATAAGGTGAGGGGTGATCAGACTTGAAACAGTAAGATGATTTTAATCATGTATATACAATACAGCTCTAGGACAAAATGCTGAGGAAGAAGGTTTAAGATATTATTTAACTTCTTTAATGATCTTGAAAGGTAGTAGGCAGTACATTAATGAACTGATAATAAATTAGGAGGATCTCTGGATAGACAAATGAAAAAAAAGGGGCATTGATTTCTTAATACAGAAAGAATAGCAAAATGATTTTCAAGCAATTGCCACTGAAGACAGCTGTAAATGCCAGAAATCTCTAATGTTAAAGAAGTACTTGTGTAAAACAGTGGGTGTTCTGGCTATGTGATTTTTGAAGCTAAAAGTTTTGCTCGGGCTTGTTCTTCTAGCAAGTGACAGAAGCAGCTCTTTAATAAATATTTAAATTTTGGTAGTTTATCCTCAATAATAGATTTTCCAAAGCTATTTAAATTTAAAACAATGGAATTCTAGTATGATATGTAAGTATGTTTCAAAAATGTTATTAAAAAGTTAGCTGTCCTTTTTTCCCATTCACACGTATATTTTCCCCTACAGCTGGGCCATCAAACTAAGGGAAAAATTATCAATGACTGCTCAGAATTGTGCCCACTCTCCTCTGGTGGCAACTGAATAATATTGGGGCACCATTACACAAGGTAGTCTATAATTCCCCTTTTCCCCCCAAACAATAACAAAAAATATACCTTGAAATTAGATGGTTAGCAGCATAACCCTCTTGGCCAGACTAGTCACAAGAGATGGTCCTTTTTTGGTAGTTTGTGTAAAGTTGAATCATAGAAGAAGAACGTGAACAGAAGCACCCCAGCTTCTGAGCGCATGCTGTGCCTTGGAGAAATTGCATGGTTTGTTTCTGGCTGCTTAGGTTGAGAGTGGTGTTATTCTGGATCGTGTTTCATATTAGAATAAAACTGTCCAAGCAGGGTAAATAGGAGAGGCTTCCAGTGTGAAGCTCTTGATGATCCTGGAGAGCCAAATGTTGCTTAATGCTGGTCCTTCTCCCTCACCCTGCAGACTCTGGCTTTCCACTCACTGAGATGCCAGGTACAAAACCAAACTGTTGGCCCATAACCTAGGCAAATATTCTGATGTTCTTACTGAAGCATGGGCAAAAGGTTCCCAAGAGAAGCTGTGTGTCTTAGAGGCCTCAGCTGCAGCTGTGATTTCTGGAGATAACATTTGACTAGATGAAAGCTGCTGCTCAGCATGGCTTGTGCAGCCACAGTACCATCCCCAGCTCTCTGTGTTCATAGCTCTCCTTTATTGGGCTGGAGTAAGGAGTCTTTCATAGCAAGATGCAGTGTGCAAGCCTTGCTCAACCTGAGCAACCTCCCTGGCCCCCAGGGGCTCCCTGGTCCTACTTTGTCCCCTTATGCTGTTCAGGGGCCTGAGGGCACTCACTTATGCCTCCCAGCAGTGCTGCACCGACAGCTCCCTGCAAGTGCTGCTGCTTGTGTAGAAACCCCTGTGGTGCTGCTGATAGACATGTATAAGGGACTTTCTCAAGAAACAAAGCTATTGTTGGTAATGTGGCCATCTTTGGGAGCACTCAGATGCCAAAATACTGGAGCTGCCTCTCGGGCTTGTGCTGGGAATTCACAGGCAGATACTGGAAAATATTATTCCTGTTAAGCCAAGACATATCTTTACTATGGAGCACATAGAGCCTTCCTGGTTTATGCTGCAAAAATACATACTACTGAAATTAAGGTGACTAGATGAGCCTGCTTTCAGGGGGAAAAGAGAAGGCAAAGACCTGCTCCAGGCGCTGGTCAGAAGCCCTGTTGGAGATATTCTCTACATCCGTGCTGAGTATTGCTGGGATACAATAAGGAAAAAATGTTGTGGGGAGCTCCTTGGGTAAAAACTGTTGTTATTGCTTTGGACTAACTTACTAGTTAAGTGTTTAGTTTTGATTATTTTTTAACCTAGGACTGTGTGCTTGTTTAGGTGATTTAGATGCAGTAACTTTAGTTTAGTGAAATATTTGATGTCCTGAAAAAGGGACGTTTTTTTAGAATGAAAACAAAACTTTGTCCTTTATTTGCTGGTAACTAAGTATCAAGCTTTTTTCTTCTTGTACAACATAAATTGCTTTATACAGAATTAATATTATCTGCTGGGATTTTAGGTATGTGCATGTAAACTTACTGTAAAAGTATATTTATGAAGACAAGAAACTTTGTCAGTTAAACACCAAATACAAGACAGTGGGTATATATGCTGATATCTGTGATGAGTGAGAGTTTAGAAGACTGAACCAGGACTGGTAGCCAGGAGTTGGTGCGTCTAAATCTCATCTTCCATGTTCATTTCCACTAGGGCAAAAATATATAAGGCAAAGAATGGCAGCGTTACACTCACTTTTCCCAAGTTGCCCAGCAGTGAAAAAGGATTGCTTCTCACTGGTGTTTGTTAGTTGGTCCCAGGCAAGTTATGACCCTGTAATTGTTCTGTAAGTCTTTCACAGTGGAGACTTCAGATTTCGTATCATGTCCTGTTGATATCCCTTGAGCATAAACACATACCCGTTAACAACATATATATATACATAGTAGCTGTAATGCAGGATACTTAGTCCATTGATATTGATGCTGAAAGCTGCAAATGTCAAGAGAAAACACGGCTCAACACCACTGCTACCGGGGTCTAATTAGACACTGCTGGCATCCTCACCTACTAGGTCAGGTCTTCAGTGAAAGATTTGGTTCTGAGTGCTTGTGCCTATGAAACTCATTTTTTTTTTTTTGTTTTAAACCAGGCTTAATACTCTCCATTCTGAATAAATAGGTTAAATGTGCTGTGTTAATTTGAGAGAGAATGTAGCAGTAAGAAGCAATCATGTACAATTGGAAAGAAATATTTACGGTCAGTTTAGCAGGATCAGCTATCAGATGACCTCTGACACCCACCATCATCTACTAAAGAGCTAATTAGCTGTAAAAGTAGATGACAAGTCAATTGCATCAGCACAAAGGATGAATTTGTCTTTTTGGGTTTTGCTGATAATAGTCTGCTGGATAAAGATAGGCAGAGAGCCACTTGTGTGTGCAAAGCAAACTTTCCTAAAGGAAGGTTTAAAGAAGATGCAGCTGTAAACAGCAGCATAAAGGCAAGGTAAAGATACAGGATGAAGGGGTGCTTGTGGTGAAATTGATGGAAGGGATCATAGCTACAATGGTGTAATGAAGCAAAGGAGAAAATTCAGCCTAGGCACACTAGGTTTAGCCCTGTGCCAATTCAGATTGTCCTGATTTTTAAAAAGCTGCACTCTTCATTGCAGCTCCTGAGGATGCTGCTGGCTATGTTCAGTGGCATGTTTACCAGGGAATGAAGTAAAGGCAGCTTTCTCAGATGCTTGAACACCTGCTTCTCAGCACACAGTCTTGTGCTTTCAAATGCGTGCTTATTTTTGTGCACCAATTTCCAGTGGAACATGTTCCAGGTTCATGCCTCAACATTAACTTTTCAATTTCTGTGTTTTGTAGCCTTGACCATTTAAGGTTTCCTTTACATTGGCATAAATTGGGATTAATTGTTTGTTCTATAGCTTTGAAACTTGCTCCAGATAACTGGAGAGAATGCTTGCAAACTGAAACCCTGTTTTGCCTTCTCAGCTTTGTCTGTTCTTTGACATGTTTCTAACTGCTGCAAGCATATACAGGGTAGTGGTGGTGCAATATAGCAGCAACCTGTCTGTCATGGGAGTTTTGGTGGACCTAAAGCTAGAGGAGTTGAGACCTTTCTGGCAGCTTTGAGCAGATCTTATGTGAAGGGTGCTGCAGGGAGCTGTTTGGTCCTGCATTGCACAGAACACTTTCTGGACCATACTTGTCCTTTTTTTTTTACTTTTGTGTTCCTCTATTTCCTACAAAAATTCTGTGATTTAGTCAGTTCTCTTTGGTCAGTCCTGTACCATGCTGTTCTCTGCATAGCTGCATAACACAACACACTGGTGCCTTTACCCAGTAACAAGTCAGGGTTACCCCTTCCCTCTTCCTGCTTCTCAAATGCTGGGTGTCACTGTGAGCATGGTTTATGGCATAAAGCCATTTTATGACTGGCTCCACTAAAAGTGTTCTCTAGGGGCTTAAAAAAATAGCAGTTACTTTAAAAAAAAATACACGGAGGGGAAAAATGGGAGCAACTGCACTTTCTGGAATATAAGATGGGCTCTGTGGGGTATAGTAAAACTAGCTAACAAAACTGATTCCCATTTTTTGAGTAGCAGAATTAACTGTATTGACTATAAAACCAATTAATTTGTAGAAATAAAAAAGATAGTGTTTACTTAGTCTCTTTTGATGGGAACCTGCAGAGAGTTATGCTCACATGCAGAATACAGTTGGTGGTTTATCCCATTCTGGACCTAGCAAATGCTGTATCCCTGTTAGCCAGTACATAAGGGATGGCTACCACTATAATTTTTGCAGAGAAGACAACCGTGTAAGTGGCAGGCAGTCACTGAGTGTCTGGGGCACCAGCCCTAAGCCAGGCCAGGTTGTTCTCAATTGTCCTCTGTTGTCGAAACACTCTGACAGCTGTTACTATTGCGGCAGCTCTTTTGTCTTCATTACATGAGTAAAAAGACAATTTGGACCAATTTCTAAGATTCATAACTGAGCACAAATCCCCACCAAAGCTGAGGGGAATTTATCTGATTGTTCCACAAAACTAGCTCAATTTGCACACTGTGGCTCTAGGGGAAGTCCCAAAACCCCTGAAAGCCCATATGCTAGGATGCGTTAGCTCCACTGAACTTGGCAACTTCTACCGCACTGCAGACTCCAGTTAACTAGAGTACCCTTCAAAAGACTTCCTGCCTAGCCTTTGTGTCCCTGTTCTCTCATAGCTGAGCTACTTTGGGCATGACATTAGCCTGTTGTAATTGCACACCCACAACATACTTATAAGCAGTGAGGATTGCAAGAAGGCCTACTTGGTAAAGGAGCAGTTTAAAATGTAAATCTCCAAGTCTGGTTTCCATTGGTACTGCTTATTTGCTGTAGGACCTTCTCTGATCCTCAATTACACAACCTGCAGAAGGAAGATAATTACACTTGGAATTTATTGGGGCAACCAGTTAACAAGCTAGTTACTAGATAGCTACTTCCATTCGTGATGTTGAGATTTATTTTGGTTGAAGTAATGTCCTCATCACTTTCTGCTTCCCTTATTCATTCCCTGCCTTCTCCTGTTTTCTCTTCACCAGATGCACATTAATACATTTGTTGGAAAGGGAGTCTCTCCTCCAAATGAAAAGCCAAGTGGTTCTGGCTGAGGGACAGATCAGTTTTGGACAAAATGAGATGCTGTTGCAAAATAACTGCATTGCTTTCTGGTAAAGCAATCCTGAGCTTTTCATATAGGCTTTGACAAGTAACTGTTGTCAGCAGCATGTTGTGTGTTGACAGTACTATACTGATAAGTAGTGCATAGCTTGAGGGCTCAAAAAAACATACAAAATCTCTGTTTCTACCTATTTGCACTGTGATGAAGGGTGTAAGCTGTTTCTGAGATTTTTCCTCTACCATGTGTCCTAATGATCCAGGTGATAAATTCAAGGTGTCAATTTGAAAAGGGAGGATGAATCTCCTGCCTATGCACATGCTGAATGGCAGAATCCCTGAGGCATTCAGCCAGAGGCTCACATGGAAGGAGTGGTGTGGCAGAAAGTAGTATTCTGATACTGTGCTATGTACGTTTAATTTTTTGGCAAAAATGCTTCAACAATAATAAGAAATGCATATGAAATCAAACTGCAGTCCAGAGCAGAGTGCATTTTTATGAATATGAATAATGCAAGTTTAGAGTTTTTTAGTTTTAAGTCATTTAAGAGTGTGTGGGGCACAATAAAGATCATCTATTGAAGTCTGCAGTACTCAAACATTTGTGTTGCTTTTCATACTTTTAATAGAAATCTTTAAAAAAAAAAAACCTTTTAAAATTATTTGTAAAAAAGGAAAACATTTTCTTTTGCTGTTGTCCCCTTATATTTTATTCAGACTCTATCATGCCCACCTTTGTTGTGCATGAACACTTGGCTACTGCTGCACTACAGCAAACCAGCATGAAATGATATAAAAGGCTATTACATTAGTGAGAAAGCATGATTGGAGATTTTGAAGGGCTGTATAGGTCAGGGAGAGCACCTTGAAGGTAATGTGAAATTTGACCGGCAACTGGTGGATGGTGGAGACAGAAGGGGAATTACTTGCTCACTCCATTTGGTGCCAGTCAGAATCCCAGCAGCACCATTTGGTACCAGCTGCAGTCTGTTAATTGTGTGTTCAGGGATACTGGCAAAAAGAGCATTACAGTGGTTCAGATTGAATGAAACAAAAGCAAGATCAAACACCTCTGTTTCTGAAAGGGCAAGTTACTGGCACAGTTGGGTAGTGTTTCTGAAGTAAAACGTGATGCATTGCTCAATGGAGAGAGTCAGCTGCATGTGCTCAATTCCAGGTGCAAGGAAAAGGCTGTCTCCTAAATTACTAAGGGAATAAATTGCAGTGATGCTTTCAAAATGCATAAATGAAAGAGATCAAAGGTGAGCTATGCAGATGACTTTTGCAATATTTATTTTTTAATTTTAATTAAAGAACACTTTAGATACTTAGCCCAGGCTTTGGCATGGCAAGAAGGCAGCCTAGTTGGATAAGGGTGCAATTTGGTTATAAGTCAATGGTATGAACATAATGTAACAGGTGATCGTTCAGTTTTATTTGGGAATTGAAGTAAAAACAGGTACCTAGGAAAAGTGACAAGAGTTTATCTACATCTCAGTAGTGGCCAAATGGAGAAGAAATAAGTAGAACAGATCTGGACCTTTCTTATACAGGATAATGTGTTAGAGAAGTGCAAGAGGCCCAGTTCAGCTGCTTTATGCGTCTTACCTTCCCATGTAAGGTATTCATGCACTGGGAACATGGAGTTTGAGTCTAAGGTTCTCTAAAGTAAGTGAGTTTCAGGAAGCAGTGTGTGAAGAAGGCACACAGATCTTAAATGACTGAAGTACAGCATATAATATCAAAATAACAGGAGGATGATAAGCGATGAGTTGTATCTGCACCTTCCCATCCTGCTCATCGGAAAGGATGCAAGATAGTTGGATGCATTGTATATCATACATCGACAAAGCTCATGCACTTGGCTGAACACTCTGTGCCTTCCTGGAATGCTTTGCCTTTCAAATCTGCAAGCAAATAGCTGACTCTGCATTGCAGTGTTTGCTCTACCTGTCCTCATCAGGTCTGTACAAGCTGAAGGAAAGATGTTGACGGAAGTAATCGATGGAGTAAAGAATGATGAACCAACAAAAAGAATCTGACTGAAAGGCCATGATGGAGATCACAACAGTCATGACAGTATCATAATTATCATTTTTGGGGATGGTAAATTAAAGTGCTAGCACAAAAATAGCAGGATCAATAATTTAAACCTTGGCAAGTGTAAGGTTATAGGAGAAAAGGCCACGAGCAATAACACTTGTGCACAAAAGAACACTTTTCCTAGTCTAGTTTACCAGCATAGTAAGTTGTGTTACAGTCCAAGGCTTGTTTGCAGACTCCTTCAAATAATGATAACATCCTAAAGAATATGAGGGCATGGGGGAGAGAATGCTTTTATATGTAGTGATTAGAGAGTCAGGTTTCTCCTGGGCTGTGTGTATTAGCTGCTTGTGTGACCTCAAGCACGAGACAGTTTACTTCCTAATAACTCCTTTTTCAACAACAACAACAACGAAATTGTGCCTTTGCATTTGTATTTTGAGAGTGCTTTGCTATACTTTCATGGAAGGCAACTGCAGATGTTTATGCACAGCTTTCAGCCTTGCATTAGAATGATGTGAGTTAGTGCTAACTGTAGCTTCAGATCTTGATTCACAAGTTTTCCTAATGCTAATATTTGCAATGCCTGGAGTTTAGAGCAAGTATATGACTGAAGGTTTACAAGACTTGTGTAACCATGCAGGACAGTGCCATCATGGATAAGCAAATTAGCTCTATTTAAATCTCTGACAATAGTCCTGTGCACAGAGGCTGAGTTTTAATTTGCATGAGTTGAAAGCTCTGCTTCCACTTGTGAGAAAGTGAAAGACTGAAACAGAAGAGCGGGGGAAAGAAGCCCAGAATTGAACAGGAAGGGAGGAAAAGAAATACAAGTACTGGAGGTGAAAGAGGAGTATAAAAAAGATGGGAAAGGACATGCATTAACTTTGTTAGGTGCTTTGAGGAGCTGTATTTGTTAGCATAAAATCGGAGTGGTTGAGGCTGGCAGGCACCTCCAGAAATAGCCACTCCAATGTCTGCTTGAGCAGAGTCAGAGAGAACAGCTTGTCCAAGAACATGTCCAGTTGGGTTTTCAGCTAGTGGGGACTTTACAACTTCTCTGGACAAGGTGTTGCACTGTTCAGCCACCCCTGTGCTTACAAAGAGTTTACTTCTCTTAAAAAGAAGTTTGCTTCTATTTCATTAGTATCAGGGTACCACTCAGAGCAGCCTGGTTCCCTCTGCTTTACACCCTTTCCTGATGCTGAACAGTCCCAGCTCTCAGAATCTCTGTGTGAGCAGTTCCTTCGTCACCCTTGTGAGACTTTGCTGGACTCACTGCAGTAAGTCAATGTTTGTCTTGTACTGAGAGCCCAGCACTGGACCTGACATTCGAGAGACCTCTCACAGGGTCATGTCTCTTGACCTGTTGGCAGCTATCTTCCTGATGCAGCGGTTTTCAGTGACTAATCTTTGTAAAAGATCACCTCTTTAAAAGAAATTTTAAAACTAAAAGAAATATTTGTGAGCATGCCAACAGAGATTCCCAAGAGCACTGTTTGATCTTGAAAATGCAGTCACCAATATCTTGGTTCCTTAGGGGGTACAGGCCCACTGCCCATATTATTTGATGTCTGTATGATTTAAATTGGATTTCTGAAGGAAGTGTTTATATTGTATCTAAATGTTAAGTTGCACTTTTAAATATTTTTCTCATATTTAGGTTTTTTTCCAGTTTGTGTATTACATTTTTCAGAGCAATTGTACTACCGCAGCTCCGTGCACATTCGAAGCTCTGTAGGTGCTCTGACAGTGGAAAGAGAAATGCTGCTTAGTCCTAAACCTAAAATTTTAGTAGTTGGGCATGTTTTGGACACAGCCTTAATTTGTCATCATTCATAATCAGGAAAGCTAATTTTTAAAACAGGATTTAAGAGCAGTTATTTCATGGCTGCCTGTGATCAAATCTTACAGTTGTTCTGTCCCTGCGGCAGACTTCACATGATCATTGTTACTGACTCTTCTTCTGAAAAGATTATAGTTGAATCTTATACAAAAATAGTAGTGTTCTGAGTGAGTAAATCAAAACTGATTTCTGTTGCTGCTAGTTTGTTGTGTCTGAGGTTGTCTTTCCCTAACATTTCTGTGACCAAATAACTTGCAAAGAGCTGGGGAGAATGAACTTCAAAAATATCTCATTGGTTTTACAGAAGGATTGGATTTGAAGTCCTTCATGTTCATGTATGTATGAGGAAAAACATTGGATAAACACAAAGACTAATTATAAATATATTAAAGGAGAAATCATTATAATAATAAAAAAATAAAAGCCTAAACTTGTTCTGAGGAATTACGGTTGTTAGTAAGCCTGTATTTGCTATGAAAGGAACATGAACTTTCTTACCTGATTCTGTATTTTAACTGCCTCTTACTTTAGGATCTTATATAACTTAGATTTTTCTGTACTCTTCTGCTTTGCCTGAGTTAAATTCGCCATACCCAATGCTGAGTAGTGCCATGTGACATGCACCAATAGCTTTTTCAGATGCATTTTGCTTTAATTACCATGTGTCAAGTATTTCCAACCAGCTTTTGGTCTTCAGGAAAAATTAAACATCTCCATAAAGTGGTTTAAAAATTATCCCAAACTGGACTAAATGTAAACCATGAATATATTAATGAAAGCCTCAATCTGTTCATGAATACTTCGTGAGCAACAAAAAGCAGAATTAATCAAGTCAATTACCTGCTTTGTGGTTTTTCACTTCACAGTAGGGAATGTAACAGCATTTGGCCCTCTAAATTCTGGTAGTAACACAAACTTGATTTTCAGTTCTCTTCAATATGTCAATTTCTTACAACTTTTACTTGAGCATAGGGTTTTCTACCTCAGTGGGTTATACAGTACAAACACTCGGGCAGTGTTTGTGTTGGAAAAGGCAGCCTGACCAGTCAGTCAGAAGTTGTATTTCCCTGCTCCTTCTGAATGCAAAGCCTGACTCTGTAGCATGTGTCCTGCCCATAATTCATGCTGAGGTTGTCAATCAGTAAACTAAAATGTCTACAGGTATCCGTGTCGATGTGTATAAGATAATAGTGCTTTTCATATTCTAGCAAAGGAATTACTCCACCAATGGCACCATTCCCAGTGTCCCCGTGAGCTTGCCTAGGAGTAAAGTGTAGCTCCTGAATATGGGTCAGCAAAGGACATTGTTGTAACTAGTGTCCTTGATGGAATCTGGTATGTGCTGAATTTGCAAAAACTGTGAGTTCAGTGTCATCCGTTTTCAGTATTTCCCTAACAATTGATTTATTTCACATTATTAATGAACTTTGCAGCAGTTCCACTTGTCAGGCCTACTCTGCAGGGGTCAATAATGAGAGGAAACCTGATGTTAGTGGATCCAGCTTAAGTGATTCTGTCATGCTAACGATTCAATATATCAGGACAAATGTCAGCTCTTTCCAATATGTTAATTCCTCTGATCCTATTTGCATAAACTACAGTCAATGAAATACAAGTTCCCCCTCTAGGATAGTTAATGGAGATGTGTAAAGGAATTTTTATTTTTCTTTTTCTGGCCTTCTAAAAAGGCTGAGGAGAATGGGACCTCGTTCCTGAGCTCCATGTGTAACCTGGATTCAAAGATCTGGCTTGACTTGAACACAAGTTCGTCAAGGAGTAGGTTTATCTGCCTGATGAGGTGATAGTAGAGATTAGGACTGGACATCTACTGTATCTGATTTTTTTTAGTTCTTGTAAGGGATTGCTTGTGAACCAAGCAAGCAGAGTGCTTGATTTCTGACTTCCTGGAATAGGGGATTAATTCTTCAGGTCAGTGCACATGTGAGACTCTTTTCCCAACCTTTCTGGTAAAAATGTTGCCAAATTCTGTATCTTCAGAAAATGAAACTTCTCAACAAAGTACCCTAGGTAGCTCTGCACTAACAAGCTTTCAGAGAGTGCACTTCTGGCTCTCCAGTGTCTTGTCTGAGTTCTCAGTTGCTTAAGCTGAAAGTTTTTCTGCATTTAGTAAAATGAAATGCTTACCTGTGGCTTGTACCGAGTTCCTCAACATAGCTATAGTGGGGGTCCTGTGGATTACATTTGAGTTTACCACAGTGATGACCTTGTTTTCTCCTTATAGTGCTGGGTTTTGGACACCAACTTGTCTTTAGGATTAATAAAAGCATAATTTATGAACAGTAGTAGTACAAAAAAAATATCCCTAGATGTTTGTGGAATAGGTGTTACTTGTTGTCACGTATTTCTTATGGCCCACGTACTGCCTTCCTCTGTATCTGAAGATAAAACAACAGTTTAGTAACTTAAACACTTGTTTCCACAAGCAACTTCAAGGCCTGTATTTGAAACAAGTTTTTGCTGAGGTTCTCTGTGACAACTTTCCTTCTACCAAGATTAAATTAAGAATGAGGGATTTTGTATGGTACTTCCTCTCTTCCCTGAATTTTTGAGATGATGCTTCAGTGTTTAGCAACAGCAATAAAAGCCTGGAATACTAATGGTTGTAAACACCATGAGAGGACACAGTCTTTCCCACAGTGTTAAAGTTTCTCAGGGCAAAAAAAAAAAGATAAGTAGCTACTGCTTTGTTTTCTTCTACTTCCTCTGTGTATGAAATCACTTTGATAGATCTGCAGGAAGAGATTTAGTTGCAGATGGCAGAGGTCAGTGTATTGTGTATTCAATGTAGTCAATAATAAAGTCAGGACTTATGCTAACTGAATGTTAATAAGGAATCACAAGGACCTTGGAAAGTCATTATGTCTGGTCATTTGCTTCACAATATTCCTCCAAACAGGCCCTGGAGGCCAATGCAAGGGGATTTAAAATAAAAAATAATAATAAAAAAAAATAAATCTGGAGGAATAAGGGAAAGCAGAATGGCTAAATACAGAACTCTTGTGTAATGTGCAGCAGACCATTGTAAAGACAATTTCAGGGTACGGTTCTTACACAGTGAAGGAAACCATATTAATTCATGAAATGACTTCAGCACTGAGCCTCCTCCTACTCCCCCTTTCCCCCTCAAAGGCTGCTGTTCTATTGGCCTAGGAGAGCATGATGAAGGTATGAGTTTTTCCTGTAAGAGCAGACAGCTATGGTTGTAAAGTAGAAATAACATGAACTACATTCATTCAAGATTACACATGAAATGGACACAAACCAGAAATGGGTTAATTCATGTAGCTCTAAATATATGGGGGAAAATTTTTGTTGGTTGGGATTTTCGTGTCTGAATAATTCAGGATTTGTCCTAGGACCTCTATTTTTGTGTTGGGCGCAAGGAAAAACCTTTAGGCTAGGGCATGACTCAAGCCCAAGGAAGTCTTTCCTTCCTACAAACCAAATATTTATTATCCCTTACATTAAGTCATCATTACTTTGCTCCCCCACCTTGAAATGACCAAAAGTGGAACAAAGACTTTAAGTCCTAAATTAAATCACTTAATCTTACCTAGACAAAGCTATTTTTGGAGAAGTAATGTCACTGTACTTAATATAGCATTTTAGTGTTGCTCCTTGCCTATATTTCCTGAGGCTGCTAATGAAGGAATTACCTTTCATGGCATTATCAATGTAGTCTGTGAGCACTCAATGTGTGTTTCTGCCCTGTGACATGTGGTTGCCCCAGTTCTTGCTAGTTGTGCAGTTGAAGCTCCGGCCTTTATCACTTTAGTGAGCAATGACCAGTTCTGCTACTTGGCTATGCATGATACTGTCTCTGTGCCACTGAGCTGGCCTCCACTACTTAATTTATTGCAAATGCCCATAAAACGCATGTAGAAGGCAGATAGGTCTGTCATAAATCTCAAAGAATTAGCTTCATGCTCTTATTGTTTGCAGGCTGGATCTGACGGATTAACGCCTGTGTGTTCATTATAATTTGGTCCAAGGGTAGGAGTTCAGTAGACAAAATTGCTGGGTTTGCAGCAGCTTTCCAGTATATTTACAGTGGAAAGGACCAGTGAGAATGTTAATATTGGATTGAATTCCATTACTGGACAAGTTTCAAACTGTTGGCATAAGGCAGTCTAATTTCCAGCAATTTTGCAGTAACAAGGAAACTCAGCTTTTGTACAGACAGTCAGTGTAGGACCTAAAGCTTCAGTTGACATGGGGTTAGGAAAATTAATAGTCTCATTTATAAATACACTCTAGTCAATGAAGCAATATCCACAGTTTAGATGATGAAGCTTGAATACCAGAGAAATGCAGGCTGGTGAGTGACATGGACTCTGTTGGGATTCATTCATTTTCCTTGTCACGTAGAGTCAAGATTTGGGTAGAAGTCTTTGCTGCCACCTTCTCCTCCTGAGCCATGAGTGACTTGCATGCTTTAAAAATATTGCTTGTCATTGAAAATATTAGGATCTGCAAATCATAGTATTTCATTTATTTGAGGCACATAACTTCCTTATTTAGTTCAATTTTGCATAGAAGCTGAGTATGATTCAGGCTAATTTTGCCAAACCCATCCTCTTGTAGATGTGAAACCAGGTAGTGATTTAACTCATTATCCTGAAGACAGTGTGAATGTTCAGCCTTTCCTCTTAATAAACTGGGTGGTTTTAGAATTTGAATAAGAAAAGAATTGTAAAACATCTCCCGAGGACTCATCTTGTCAGTGCTCATCAGAGCAGACATTAAGTATAATATATGGAGCAGTTTTTATTTAATCTATACCGCCTGCCTTAATCTTCACTTTAGCAATGCCGGTGCATCGCAACTTAGTCTCAAATGATATTTTTGTTATATTGAAAAATCCTTTAGGAACTGGCCTACATGTGATCTAGAGACAACACTGAGTTGACATTGAATCCTTTGCCACCACTTGTTAGATCTTTGAGGACCGTGTCCAAAGTATCCAAACAAAATGAGCTTAGTATTTTGGTGTACTCTGGAGCCTTGATCCAGCAAAATGCTTAGTGCCCTCAGCTTGCATACAATTTCCTTGGAGGAGAGAGCATGGAGGCTCTGGGTTGAAAAAAACTTGTGTTTTCAATGACACAGTCTTCATTAAGCTCCTGCACACAAATCGTGGATTGCACTGTGTGTGAAGGGCTGTGACGGATGGAAGCTTTAATGAGCATTCCCATCCTTTTCTTGCTTTTTGCTCAGTGATCCTTCATTTGTTAAGGAATCATGAGGTTTCAGAGTTCCAATATGTAAAACTATGTGCATTTTTAACAAATTCAGAAGCATAGAGATTAACAGCCTTTTTCAGCTTAACCTCAGGCTAAATGATATATGCATATTGATAAAATAAGAATGAAGTACAGGCTTCTACTCTACAATCAAGGTATGAAAAGGATATTTAGCATTTGCCACATCCTAATACTTATAATGAAAATATGATGATTCTGTTTCAGATACCTTCTATCTTGGAATAATATATTGGTATACTGGAAAATTTTTCTGGATGCTTTTCCTCTTTGTATCTGTTTCCCCATAAGATTTTGGATGACAACATATTTCAGCTTTGGAGATGGACTTGAATCAGTGTAATTTCATTGATTGCTTTGATTTTTTGAAAGGATCAGATTTTGAAGCAAATATCTAGCTTTGCATCTACCCTAACTTAACATAGAGAGCCTTATGGCACTTGGTAAAGGAGAACTCAAATAGCCCTGTAAACATTTTGAAAACATAGCTGATGAAAACTGAGCCATCATCATCTCTTAAGTAAACTCCGGTTGTCAAAGAATTCTTTTACTCTGGGAATTTTCCCCTTCCATGCAAATTGAACCAATTGTGTAACCTTTGTTCTATTCCATCAAGAAAACCACTGGACTGAAACACTGCAGGACTGTAGTGATAGGACAAGAGGTAACGGGTTAAAACTTAAACAGGGGAAGTTTAGATTGGATATAAGGAGGAAATTCTTTCCTGTTAGGGTGGTGAGGCACTGGAATGGGTTGCCCAGGGAGGTTGTGAATGCTCCATCCCTGGCAGTGTTCAAGACCAGGCTGGACGAGGCCTTTGGTGATATGATTTAGCGTAAGGTGTCCCTGCCCACGGCAAGGGGGTTGAAACTAGATGATCTTAAGGTCCTTTCCACCCCTAATTATTCTATGATTCTATGTGAGAGGCCACTACTGGACATCTCACTTCTAAATTGTGAGTGGACTGAACTGTCTATGACTGTGGGCCTATGCAACCTTGGGCAGTCTTCCTTCCACATCTCACATGTGGGAACTCAGTCTTCTCTTCCTAAAATGTGGATTTTATCTAGTACACTGGCTATATGTATGTCAGTGACACATTTTCATGCCATCCTGGTTAAAATAAATTTGTTTCAAATATTAATGCTCTTCCTCTACCAGTTAATAGTCAGTGGGAATTAAATAGGCCTTCCTCACAGGACGCAGCTTCTTACCAAATGGAGGCATGAATTGTGGTAGACTTCATGAGGAGGCAAATGGAGCCCCAAAAGCTGCACAAGTGTCCCAATGTGGCATGATATTCATAAGCAACAATTTATGTATCAACACTCCCTGCACAAGATTGAAGAGCAAGTTTCAGTAATAGTCCTTTTAAAAACATTTGGAAAATGCTGCTACCTCATGCCTATTGATTTCCTTATTGAAATCAATATTCATATAATGAGGTCTGACGCATTTCTGACCTGTGTAAATGCAGTGAATTCTCGAGGTGGGGAGTGAGGGAGAGAGAAAATTCTAGTGATGGAAACTTAAGGATCTTTCTTAAACCTGCATAAGAGGCAGGCACTTGAAGGATGCCTCTCATAAGGCAGAGCATGCTTCTGTATACTTAATTTTGACCTTGATTACTTAGGCATTTTTAGATATGAGATAGGGTCTTTGTTTATGCAATCACCTAGCAATAAAATATGTCAAGGTCATATTTACTTTGCAATTCCTGAATGGTACAGAACTGAATAAACCCTTGAATGATACAGTTGGTCACCGTCTCCTCTGCTGAAAAAGTCAAAATGAGGACAGTGAACCTAAGAGCCCAAGTCCACCTTGCCCCAGAAGAGAACCTGGATATAGGGTGCAAAGCTGCACCAGGTAAACTTGCTAAATGTCTAGTTCGGAATATAGCAGCCTGGCTCATTTAAGAATGTGTCATTAACCCAATCTCCTGTTTTGAAGGAGGTGGTGTTAGTAGTCCTTGGCCTCATTGCTAAGAATGTTAAGTTCAATAGTAGTGTGAGTTTGTCATGCTTCAGTTTCTAGCAACTATTTTTTTGTTTGTTTGTTTTGATTAAAAGGTGAAAATTCACCCAGAAACTATGTTCTCTTGTCATGGTTTAAGTCCAGTCAGTAACTCAAAGCCACGTAGCCGCTCGCTCAGTCTTCCCCCTTAATTCACCCCCTGCTCCCGGAGATATGGGGAAGGAGAATCGAAAGAATGTAACTCCCACAGGCTGAGATAAGAACAGTCCAGTAACTAAGGTATAACACAAACCACTACTGCTACCACCAATAATAATAATGATAAGGGAAATAACAAGGGAAGAGAACACAACCACTCACCACCAGCTGACTGATACCCAGCCTGACCCAAGCAGTGATCTAACCCTTCCAGGTAACTGCCCCCAGTTTATATAGTGGGCATGACGTGCTGTGGTATGGAATATCTCTTTGGTTAGTTTGGGTCAGGTGTCCTCTCTGCTTCCTTCCGGCTTCCACTCCTCCCTGGCAGAACATGAGACTTAGAAAGTCCTTGGTCAGAGTAAACATTACTGAGCAGCAACTAAAAACATCGGTGTTATCAGTGCTGTACCCAGGCTGAAAGTCAAAACCACAGCACTGCACCAGCTACTAAGGAGAAAAATGACTGCTACTGCTGAACCCAGGACATTCAGATTACTCCTTGTCCCGTCCTACAATGCTGCTAATTCCTCTTAGTCTGAAATCACTTGTATATGTTGAAAAGCATAATTCTTAAAGTAGTTTAGGGACTATCTGTTTTGAACTCAAATGGCTGAATGTATCTGCAAAGAATAGGAAGATAAGTGTTTGCATTATGCATCTGTGGATTCCTTCTGTCCTGCTTCTGGGAATGTTTGCACTACTAAGTTCTCCAATAGACAAATATTCCAGAGTGCATCTAAAATGTAGCATTTAGTTAGGGAGTGGATGATGCAAAAACCTTGATCTGTAGGGTTGTCGTGGTTTAAACTCAGTCAGGCAACTTGTTCACTCACTCCCAGTGAGTGGTGCCGGGCTGACAGCAATCGAGGCCCCCCTCCCCGGGTCTCTCCCATTCCCCGCTCCCGGAGGAACGGGGAGGAGGATCAAAAGGGTGCAACTCCTACAAGTTGAGACAAGAACAGTCCAACAACCAATGCACAACACAAATCACCACCACTACCACCAACTACAACAATGATAAGAGAAAATAACAAGGGAAGAGAATACAATACCACCGGCCAAGAAACGAGTCCCACCCAGAAGCCCGTGTCCTTCCGGGTAACTCCCAGTTACCCCCCACCCCGGGCATGACGTGCTGTGGTATGGAATACCTCCTTGGCTAGCCTGGGTCAGGCGCCCCGTCTCTGCTTCCTCCCAACTTCCCCTCCTCCCTGGCAGAGCATGAGCCTCACAAAGTCCTTGGTCAGGGTAAACATCAGTTAGCAACAACCGAAAACATCGGTACCACCAGCACTGTTCCCAGGCTGGAAGTCAAAACACAGCACTGCACCAGCTACCACGAAGGAGAAACATGACTGCTACTGCTGAACCCAGGACAAGGGTACATATGGATAGTCAGGAGACCCGAGCATCACACAAATGAACGAAATCAATAGCTCCTTTAAAGCCTCATTCTTATGGGAAGTTACAATAGGATAGAAGTACAAGGTGGCCAACCAAGCAGTTGCATGTCACTGGTGAAAGGCAGCATGGCTACAAAGCTCAGAGGAAGGTTGCTAATGTTTTTTTCTATTTGGCATTGGTCTTTGGTGGCTTGCTCAATTTTTCATCAGTGACTTTGTCAGAACAGAATCAACATGAGAGCTGGGGTATCACAAGGCAGAAGGAGGTCCTGAAGATTGGAATGAAAATAAAATAATTAAAAAATATAGCTTTACAACAGCACTACATGCACATAGTGCCTTGTATAGAAATTGCATCTAAAATAAGGTGAGTAAAATATGATTTGTGGTGGCTGAAGAAAAGGGGGAATGAATGATAGAATGTCTTTGGGCTAACAAAAGTGAGATGGCTGTAGGAACGGTAAATGTTGTTCTAGCCAAGATAGATGTCAATTTGTGGAGGGATGAGGTGATGCTGTTGTACTAGGCATTGGAAGGAGCATGGTATTGTTCAAATGTAGTGCAAAAAAGATGAACTCTCAGTAAATTAAATGCAGAAAAGAGACAAGGGAATAATTAAAGGACTGATCTGACTATGATCCCGGAACTGGAAGAGCATGGCTTGCTTAGCCTAGCAGTATTCTGAGGTGATATCATTATTTCCTGTAAATCTATCAGGAGAGTAAATTTCTGAAAGAGAGTCAGCACAAACTCATGGATATAAGCTGTGAACCAATTTCAGCTGGAAACCACGAGACTTTTTCTTTCTGCTATTGCCCATTGGGATAATGAAGGCATTTCTCCTTTCAGCTCCTTATGGCTCTTATCTAGAGGTAGGATGGAGCTTGACTGATGTACGAAAGATATGTGTGGCAGGGGTAGCTGAACTGCTGGATCTGAACTCCATGGCCCAATTGCAATCTCAAAGGCATGTGCAGAAAGTACTTTAAACTATTAAACTGTTTAAGGGCCATTTACTGTGTGGTCAACTCTTGTCTTCAGCTCTTCAGATGAGGAAGAGCTCTGTCCTAATTGAAAAACTAGTCTGGCTCAGAAAAGGGCCTTGAAAGCAGTTAGAGAAACATGGTCATCACATGGAAGACAGTTTAAAACTAGTGGTAATGTAAACTGGAAGATAAGAACAGTAGAAAGTTGGCATGGAAGCAAAAAGGTGAAAAGAGTATGTGTGGCTCACATGGTTAAGATTAGTAAACATGTCTTTTTAATTGCCTTAGGAATAAAAGATATCTCAGAAATAGTATTACTCTGTTGGTGAACAGAGCATAAAACTGGAGATTAGAAAGCAGAACTTATCAAGGAAAGTATCTATTCTGCATTTGCAGTGAAGTTCAGATGGTCATCTTGTAATGTTGATCTGGCTTTCTGTTCCAGCAGTGTAAGGGCTGTCAAGCAGCAAAATTAAGGTGGATGCTTCTTCAGTGATGGAGTGAAGGGTGTCAAAGCTCTACTAATTTGCTTTTCAAGAAACGTACAAGAATTGACTGAGGATTTGTTTGATAATTATCTTGAAATATATACTTAAATTGTGCTTGGTATTTGCCAGAGAATCTGAATGGAGAAACTGTGATGATGCAAAACTAACACAGCACTCGGTATTGCTTGGAGCACTGTTAAGATTAGGTCTTGGAGTGTATTTCTGAGCAGCTGCTAAATAATGAGTGAGTTGCTATCGGGATCCTCTGGGAGCTGATTCTGGTCTACAAGACATTGGTAACACTGCTAGTGCCTTGGCAGAAAGAACAAGCCATTGTAGGTAAAATTTTCAGCAGTGGACAGAAACAAATACTTGGATCACAGGGGAGGAAGCTGCTATGTGTAACTGAACAGATGGGACTATGGGAGAAAATAGGTGTAATAGCAATTTACCAAAATGGTGTTGGAAACTTTTTTCACTTGTATTGCTTAAAATCAAAATGTTTTCCTCAGTTAAGCATGCTTCAGTCAGCAGTTATGTCTGTTGCCTTGGGAAACATATAAATAGTGTCTCAGAAATCATCTGATGTGGGTTCAGCTTTTCTGTCATGTGCATGTTCTCCAAATGCTTGAATATCCTATGGTGTTGAGGAACAAATCTAAGGGTTGATGTTGACCTGCTGTTAAGAAGTAGTTATTTGGCTTCCTAGAGGAGTGGAAGAGATGTTCAGGCTTTTGACTTGCATAACTATGATGCTATAGATTGTAAAGAAAAAAGGCTTTGAAACTCTTTCATAATGATTCTAGCTAAAGGCAAAGTTTCCTGAACTGACAAAGACAAGGCAATTTCTGTTCTATTAATGTCACTGTGTGAGCAGCATTGAAAATAATGAATTCTTTCTATGTTATTGCGATGTTTGTCTGACCTGGCCCTGTATGGTACTACAAAGTCACTTTTTGGTGTCATAGAAGGCAACTGAAGCAATGCATCTCAGTCCGAAACCTGGCTGAGACTGAGCTAGTTGGTTTCCAGACAGTTTCTGCAGAGCTTTGGGAATCAAAAACAATTCCAAAAGCTAGGTTTACTAAGTTTAAATTCCACAACTTAAGCAGGGAGGAAAATAATCCAAGCTTGGTAAAGGGAAAAGAAATTCAAATCAACAGAGGACTAGTGACTTGGTGGGGATCGGTATCTTTTAAACAAAAGGCAGCCAACAGCCACCTGGTATGGCCTTTCTTTTATTTCCTATACAATTATATTTCCTTTAATATAAAAAATTCTCTTGCATAAAGTTTGGAGTTGTGGTTTTGATTTTCTGCCTTTTTGTTTGTTCTCCATGAACAGGGTTGGTTGCAGAGCAAAATATTTTTTGCTCTCCTCAGAGCGAGGTTGGGTGCAGCTTGCAGGGACCTATTCCCTGCAGTTACCTCGGAAACGGGGCCATACAGTTGGACTAATACTGTTGCATGGGCATTAATTAAAAAGCCAGCAAAATATGTCTTGTTTTCAAAAAGCTGCAAATGCTAAACATGGGGTCAATCATTTCATTTCAGAAATTAGTGACAAAATTCACCACAATGCCCTTAGGTATTTTTTAACAGCTTGTGAACGTAGGTATAGGTGTTTAATCCCAGAATCCATTTAAAAGGGCTTAAATCCATACATATGTACAAATGATGAATTAAGTGGATCAATTTTGCCTTATGTGTATTCATCACCATACTGTTCATTAGCTGAACAAAGAAAATAGCTTCAAGATTTCAGATCAAGAGTCTATCAAGGTTTGGCAAGCTGAACAACTTATGCAGAAGCTTGGCCTCCTGGGACATGAATGCTCCGGAGTGACCTTGAAAGTGTGATTTTTGCAGGATAGAACGGGTAGGAGCGTCATGGCTGTAGGGCTGTGCAAGTAAGTAGAGGGACCTAGTTTTGTTAGCTGAACTGTGAAATCAGAAATCTCTGAGGCTGACCCTAGGGTACAAATGCCCTTACTGAAACAGTCAACTGTGGGAAATGTTAAATATTGCCTATGGCCCTCAAATATTTAATTTTAGTTAACTTCTTTAAATATTAATGATTTTGAAGCAAAGCATCATTTTGGCATGGAAAACAAACTATCCAAGAGTCTAGTTGTTTTCAAGGAGAGAAAATGCATCAAAACTATATACCCTTTCCAACACATTTTGCCAATATTAAGTTTTACTTAGCTGTGATACATGATAGGAAATTTTAAACGTATTTCTACACATAAGTTGCAACCTGCTTGTCATGGTTTAAACCCAGTTGGGCAACTCGTTCACTCACTCCCCCCCTTCTTTCTCTCCCCCTACTCCCAGAGGGATGGAGAGGAGAACCGAAAAGAATGCAACTCCCACAGGCTGAGATAAGAACAGTTTAGTAACTAAGGTATAACACAAATCACTGCTGCTACCACCAATAATAACAAAGGAAGAGAATACAACACCTCACCACCAGCTGTCTGATAACTCTCCCCCCCCCCCCCCCCGCCCAACCAAGCACTGACCAATACCTCCTCCAGCCCTGCAGTCCACCAGCCCTTTCAGGTAACTCCCAGTTACATCCTGGGCATGACGTGCTGTGGTATGGAATACCTCTTTGGCTAGCTTGGGTCAGGTGTCCTGTCTCTGCTTCCTCCTGGCTTCCCCTCCTCCCTGGCAGAGCATGAGGCTCACAAAGTCCTTGGCCAAACCAAAACATCATTGTTATCAGCTCTGTTCCCAGGCTGGAAGTCAAAAACACAGCACTGCACCAGCTACCAAGAAGGAGAAAAATGACTGCTACTGCTGAACCCAGGACACCGCTTCAAGAAAATAAGGTGAAAACTACATTATACTTGAATGTTTGAGTGAAGGACCAGTGACCAGCTCTTGCAGAGAATCCCTAACTTTCTCATGTGCACCTACCTACAGCTGTAGTATAGCAGGTTTGGCTTATGAATAGGCAACAAGGGATGATTTTTCTGAATGCTGAGTTTAGCAGAGTGTGCAGATGAAATAAGAATTACATAACCATATAAAGCTTCATTCAAGTACAACTAAATTTCAGCGTTGTTCAGTGCTCGCCAAGGAACTTGGTTAATATGCCACATACCATTGCCTTTCATTTCTGGTTGACTATAAATTGCTCTGTGGCTTTGTCTAGTACCATTCAATATAGACTACACTAAAAGTCTTATGAGAAATCATTCAGCTGGCACCATGAATTAGAATACAGCTGAATGACCAATTATTTTTATTAGAGGAGTAATAATGGCCACAAAGTTCTTGAATCCAGATTTTTCTGGTACTACAGTAACAGCAAAATTCCTGCTTTCAGACTGGGTTGTGTAAGCTTGCTGAGGGCAGCATGGTGAGGGGAAACAACAGAAAAAGGCATTGAAAGGAAAAATTACTGTTGCTCTTGTGTTGATGGGAGTGGTACCTAAGGGTGCCACAGTGTAGGATGGACTTTCATCCTGATCACGCTTAGCTCTTGCCTTGCTTCTTGACCTTTCTCTTCAACTCTGTATTGTGTTTTATACAGATGTGAAATGTGGAAAGGCTGTAGGGGAACTTTTAATGATCTGTAGCTGAAAAAGGCTGCTTAACTGGAAATCCTTGTACTCATTAAAACTCATCTGATGTTTCCTAGGCAGCAAGACAGAGTGGAAACCCTTTGACTGTGTCTGAGAAATTTAACTTGAATATGCATTGATGTGAAGTTTGGAAAACTTCTTACTGGTATTTTCAGGATTGTTTTCAGAACTAAATGATAGAAGTAGACTGTTTCAGTTATCTACACCTATTAAGCTAACAGAAGGTTTTTCTGTGAAGCTGGTACAAACCACCAGCATTATTGCTCCAAAGAGTGCTGCTACCAGGAGGCATTTGACTTGACACACCAACGTCTATACTCGGTAACTCTACTGCAACACAACCAATGTCTTTCCATTTCATTGTGTAATTCATCCCACCATCATCGTAAGTCTGAACTACACTTGTAACCTCAGCACCCAATATGCTGAATTGGCGATAAAATCAAAGTGGGGGGAGAAATATTTTTTACAAAGAACAGACATTACTTCCTTTTGACAAGAGACAAATGTTTCATTCAAATGCTGCATTTCGCATATTGGAAACAGTAATGAATTCTTGTGCACCTTTCTCCCTAGTTCACAATGTCAGCCCCAGGCGTAGAGGCACTTCAGGCTTTCCTTACAAAATTAAATCTAATGTTACACCCTCCAGTGGAATGATGCATAAATCAAGTGTTTGATTTGCATGGACTCTAGTGAACAGCCCCATTCTGTGCAAATATAAACCCGGTGTTGAATATTATGTCAGGGACAGAAACAAAGCAATCTAGGGTTTCCAATGAGAGTCTGGTACCAAGTGTAATTCAGGCTGGTATTATGTTGCTCTCATGTCAAGGCTGTTATTAAAATTCTTAGGTTTTCCCTTCTTTTTTTTCATCTTGAAAGAAAATGTTTTTCCTGACCTTCTTGTATTTTGGCAAACCAGTATACACCAGTATTATTTATACACTGAGGGAGCTGAGTGGGAGTCAGCGGAGGCTTTTGGTTTTCTCTCACATAAGCAGTGAGGCTAGCAGGAGAGAGAGAGGTAGTGAAACAAGGTGAAGCAAATATGATAATAGAATAAAAATGCAAATGGAAAGGAAAAGATTAGGTAGCTTTGTACCCTATTTGAAAATAGGCTGCCTTCATGAGTATTCAGAGCCTGGACCAGGTCAGCAAAATTAAGGGACTAGAACACAATAAATATATTCTGCTTAGCCATGCAAATGCTTTTGTGTTCAACACAATACAAATGCCCCTGCAGGGCTTTCTTGTGGAGCAAGGCTGTTAGGTACTGTGCTGAAAGATGTGTTACATCATATAGATGATGTTCTTAAGTCCTTCAGGGTGGTGGTTGTTTTAGTCCAGTGAATTGTGAATACTATTCCTCACAAACACTGCTGAAACATTGATCTCTCTGTGAGCCTGAAGTTTGCTGGTGAGATGTTGAGTTTCTGTCTAACCAATACAGTCTCTCCACAGTACTTGTGCATCAACTTTATTGGGATGGAGCTTGTTTCTGCTTAAATAAGTCAGGGTCTCATGCATTCACTTTGCCCTCTTGCCCCCAGCTTCAGCTGATTTTCTCAGCAGATGCAGCCTCGGATACCCTACAGAAATTCATTGCATGGGTACTGGTTTGTTCTTAGCAAGGATCTGCCTTCTAGACTTGCAGAACTCTAGTGTTATGATAATGAAAGTGCAACCATAATACCAGGTTACTAATATAATTTCAGTTTTAACAGTAGGCATATAGTTCTTAGAAACTTAATCTTTAATTTAATTTTGCTTTCATTTCCAGTCAGCACACAGTTTTCTTGGATCAATCACAAACTACCAAGAAAGCAAACATGAATTTTTCAAATTCCTTTTCACTTAAGGAGGTAATCTGCTGAATCTGCTTCTTAACAATAACCAAGACCTGCTTGGGGCTGTGGTGGTCAATGGCAGTGTTGGCAGCAGTGACATGAGTTGGTAGAGTTTAAGATCCAAAGGGGAGGGAGTTAGGCTAACAGTAGGATGAAGCTCTGGTTACAAGAGTGTAAGCTTTGGCTTGCCAAGGATCTGCTTGACAGAATCCCAGTGGAGGCTGCTCTGTAGAACACATGAGTCTTGGAAAAGCCATATGACTTTCAAGGACAATATTCTCAAAGCACAGTCAAATTTGATCCTGGTGTGCAAGCAAGTCAGCAGCCAAGAAGGGAGATCCAGCAGGCTGATATGAGGTCTGTATGCTAAACTCTGTGGTCAGAACTGGCTCTGGAAACCTTGGGCACTTGAACTCCTCCCCAGCCTTATCTATCTTATGTGATACATCTCATGTATTTAGAACCCCCTTTTCTTGTGTCATTATGGTGCTAAATGACAATCTTCACTTACAGTACCCAAGCTCTTATTCTGTGGCTGTTATCAGCTTATTCTTCATAGAATCCTTCACACACACACACACAAATCTAGTTTGTCTATTCATATGGATCATACCTTTTGATCTGAAAATTGTGTTGTATGAAATGCACTTTATTGAGAGTTTGTCTGCTGGAAAGAATTGGTACAGAAGAGCATGAGTAGCACGAAGTATTGAGAAGGGGCATGTAAGGTCAGATTTCACTAGCCGGCCTGAAATCTCCTATCAGTTATCACTGATGAAATCCCTTGTAAAGACAAAGAGTTCTGTTGGCGAAGGGGACTTAGACTCACTAGTGAAAAAGCATATTTATGGCTAGCTGAGTGTTTTAGAAGATGCTGGGTTCCTAAGGGATTTTAGAGGGCTGTTGGAAACTATGCCATCATGCTGATCATCTGTGAGCATACCTTCTTTCAGTGCTTAAATAATATTTGCTTTTATGGTAAAATGCACAGGACATTTGTGAGGATTGTCTTTCACCCCCATACAACTGCAAATGACTTTGAAGTCTGATTTCTTTGAAATAAAGACTGTCAAACTGAGTTACGCTAGCCTAAGACATTAACACTAGAGTAAGAAGAGAACAAGATCCACCCCAGAATATGGCACATACCTAGCATTATAAAATGACAACAGGCTATTCAGACTTGATAACACACTAAAGAGTGAATTTCCAATTTGCTTGAAGCTTTTTGCCTTATTTTTCCCAGTTTGTACAATGGATAACATTTCTATAATGTGCATGACGTTTTCATACTCCCACATGGTGCATTCAATTCACTGTCTCCAAAGCCCTTCATTGGGCTGTTACTATACAGGTGTAAAGTACTGCTACTGTTAGCTACCTACGCTTTCCTTTGGTTAGCATTTTCACTGTGAAATGTACTGAAAACATTCTAAAAGGTCAGGGCTTCCACAGTATGACCTTGATGCAGCAACTCACGGATTTAATTATGCTCTGCTGATGTTTATGGAAGTCAATAGGACTTACTCATTTTCCTGTATTAAGTACAAGTTAAGTGTTTTGATGGATTGGAATGTTTTTAATTGTGTATTTTCAGTTACCTACCAAAGTGCTTTGCTGAGTTGGAGCCTAGGCAATTTACTGTTTTGCATGTCATTATCTATGATGGAACTTGGAAAGCTAACTAGATGTTCTCGAGCAGGTGGGTGATATCAGCTGCTTATTCTCTTCCTCTTCAGATTTTTTTACAAGCATTTTAACTGCAAGTTCTTAGCTTACTGAAGTAGTTTCTGTAGTTCACAGAGATTGCATCTGCAAAAAGGATGTGATCTGAGCAATGAGGAATAAGATGAGGGCATAGGTTAATCTTTGGATAAATAGATGATTCATGATATGAAAAGGTTTAAGATCTCATGTGCCAGAACTTACGGAAAATAAGATCTGTTCTGTTGCTTTATGTTGGTGAGAATGTTACATTGCAATGGGGTTTTGTTTTGATCAAGGGGATGTTTTTCTTGCTACCACTGTACAAACAATGCTAGGCAAAGTAGAGCTCGATAACTGACTGTCATCTTGTTTTATTTTAGAATTGAGAGTGGCATTGGTATGATAATATATGTAGTGAACTGCCTTCGTGTCTCTTGCCTGTCAGAAAGAGTTGTACTATACTGGCTTCCTTGAACTCCAAGTTGATGATTGGGTTAGACTGATGAAAATCTGTGCTTTTTTGGCCCAGCTATCATGGCTCCAAGGTGAGGATGGGGGAATATTTCAGGCAAGGCGTTTTCATGCTTTAACATGCAAGGGAAGTGAGTTTTTAGCTCTTGGCACCTTCCTACATAATCATGTCCATAGACTCTTCATCTGTGAAATACACAGATAACTGTCACATTTAATCCGTTACCCCACTACCCCCAGTGGGATGGGGAGGTGATTAGGATAAGGATAAGAAGAGCTTAATAACTGAAATAAAGTAAAATATAATAATACTACTAGTAGTAATAACTCTAATGAAAACAGAGTGAACAGAGAGAAATAAAATCCAAGCAACACAGTTGCTCACCACCCTCTAACCAATGCCCAGGCTGTCCTCAAGCAGCAATGAGCCCCTCCTGGCCAGCTCCCCTCAGTTTAATACTGAACATGATGCTCTGTGGTATGGAATACCCCTTTGACTAGTTTGGGTTAAATATATCATCTAGTTAATAACTGTGATACCTGAACATAACTAGCTCTGTAATGTGCTCTCAGAGACTGACAAATTTACCTGTTTTGGTAGTCTTGTATGCAGTCATGAGCACTGTGTTTATTTTGAGTTGTATGAAGTACTTCTGTTGTGGCTATTGAGGGTGTATCGCCACAGCAATGGTCATACTGGAAAATCATTATCAAACGCTTAGAAATTCTTCCAGAAGCTGGCCATGTGTATACTTTTCCAGTTTCCTCTTATAGCTCACATCTCTCTCCTGTGCTGGGTTTTTGCTACTGTTTCAGAAGGTAAGAGTTTGGCATCTGAACTTTGACAGAAGATCATCTGTGGCACCCTTTTGTAAGGGCCAACAAGAGAACTCTTCCTTAACAGATTAAACATTTTCGTTTTGAGGAAATCAAGGCTTTGATATGGGATTTTGCACTTAGAAATCAGGACCATGTCAGATTTCTGTTGTCACTATTGATGAAAGGAAGATGTGAAAGGTGACCTGTGTCTGGATTGAACCCTAAATAAATAATGGGGATGTGGAAATCTGTTCAAAGTGGGGGAAAATTTCAGCTTAAAATAATGTATAAAAAACTCTGGGTTTATCCACTCTACTTAGTAATGTAATATCATAAGTAGCAAAAGATCTCATTCTTAATCCAAATGGGAGAATTCAGTTTACTTAAAAAAAAACCTTGAAAGGCCTGGCTTGCTTTCAAATTTTCTCATGTGAATGATGTTTTAGTTTAGGGATGTCATCTTCAGTAGTTTGGAGTTGGGAGTCACAGAATACCAGTTTGGAAGGTACCTCAAGGATCACCTGGTCCAACCTTTTTAGGCAAAGCATGACCTAGACAAGATGTCCCAGCACTCTGCCCAGGCAGATCTTTAATGTGTCAAACACTGAGGAATCCACCACTTCCCTGGGGAGACTATTCCAAGGGCTGACTGGTCTCATAATGAAAATACTTGTATCTAGTTGGAATCTCCCCAGGAGTAATTTGTAACCTTGGTCTTTTCCAAGTGATTCCTTGTAAAAAGGGAGTCTCCATCTTCTTTGTAGACAGCCTATTAATACTGGAGATCTAAAAACCTCAAAAATTTAAAAATCCCCCCCCCCCCCCCCATCAGCTTTAGCACACAGGATCTAAGAGATCTATGAAAGTGCACGTGCTGGCGCAACTGCCTGAATTGTGACCTTGTAACCAAGCTTCTTCTTGCAGAGTATAATCCCTCCAGTTTTTTGAAGTGGTCTTTAACATGCTGAATCAGTCCTGCTTTTTAGAGCTTAGAAAGAACATGGCTCAGGCTAAGTAATGATTTTTGCCTCAGCAGTTTTGTTACTAAATTCTTGAGTAAAACAGCTGTAAGCTTATTCAATGAAACAAGCACAAAATGTAACTACCCAGCTAGCTCTATGCTTTTTATATTCAGTCATGAAGACTAATGAATTGGAGACAATTGCTGTGGTAAAATTCTAATGTAGATATTGCTGTCCTTGCTAATGGGAGAAAAATATGGTGTACCATTGGCCTAAAGGCTCCAGCTGTGATTCTTTTGTAACTTGGAGTGCATTAAAAAAGCTTCAGTCAGCAAGATAATTTTTTATGACCTTTATAAACTGTTTTAGCCTGGAACAGGGGAACATCTCTTTAAGATTAAACGTTTAAATTCTTTTGGCTCAGGATTACTAAGCATCTTGAGGTCTCCTTTGTTTTAGAAGAAATCTCCAAAATCTATACAGAAATCCTGTTTGTGACAATTATGGACAAAGGAATAATAACCTAACATGGAACCCTAAGCTTTTTAACAGTTCTCATCACTACAGTACTAGTCTCATAGAGGAGAGCTACTTTCTCTTAATGTAGGACTTCTCAGAGTGTGTGTGGTCACCAGGTGCTGTTCCTTACACTTGCAGACACTTGGAGGAACAAATTGACTTGTCACCAGAGTCATTATTTTGTCCTGCCACAGCTGCTGCCTTGGCCACAGAAATTGAAGAAAAGGACATACTTCTGTGAAAGTGCACAAGTGTAAATCACTCTGCTGCTTTGAGAAATTGCACTGGAACCAAAGTCATAGCGCATCAAATTAAGCAGGTGAAAAAATGTGGCTAAGATTTTAGGTGTGCTACTTGGCTGTTACAGCTCAGATCCCTTCTATCGCTTTATGTTCACAGTTGGTTTTATGCATATCTGCATTTCCTTAGTTGTATCAGAGGATGGATTATGTCTCTAACTGTATTCCTGGAACAGCCTACTACATTTTGGTGAAGCTAGTTGCCTAGGTATAAGAAGCTGTTCTCTCCTTGGTGTGCGGGTTAGTTGGGTTTTTTAAACTCAGCTATTTCCATCTTGTTTTGGTATTTCATGCTCCAAATTACAAAAATAAAATGATAGTAGTAGAATATTAGTGAATTAGGTACCAAGTATTCTGTGTTGTCCCTATTTAGGGGATAAATTCAGCTGAAGATTCTCTGTCCAGAGTTGGATGCTGCAATCCTCCAAGTACTTCTCCAGATCTGACAGAATGAGTTTTGTAACTTGAAATAGTATCTTTAATCAATCAACGGCTACAAGTGGGGAAAAGTAACAGTGATGGGGAGAAGGTGCCTTTTCCTTGTCTGATCAGAATCTGAGATACAGATGAGTACATTAAAGTCTAATATATTTTCTCCCAACTAGATAAGTTAGTCTAATGAGATGTTATTCCACCTGCAAACCTTGTCTTGCCTTATTCCTTACACTGACGATTAAAGTGGGCTTGTTTAAACAAAAATGTTCCCGTTTTTTTTGCTGTCAGGCTAGGTAAGATGAATTCACTTGCTCTTCCTGGTGGCTAGAATGATGAGCAGCTATCCTGAATAGTATTCAATGGGATCGTAGACAAATAGTTCAGGATTTTTCTTTTAACTTACCTGTATTAACTTGTAGGTGTCTAAGGTTGACATTTTGTTATCAATTGCTACAAAGTCAAAATTTGTGTATTTAATCATCTATTAGAAAGTGTTGTGGTTAAAATACTGACTTCAAGGTCAGTAATATAAATATATAAATAGTAACCCATGGTTGCTATATAATTAATTCATTCCTAGTTTAAAATTGATATCCTCATTTGATCATGTACCAAAATGAAAAACCTATTTCAGAATGCAGAAAAGAGCACACGGTTTTGCACAGCACTATCAACAAATAATCACACTTTTTTTGTGGGAATAAGGTTGGGTAGGGAAGCTTCCTCTGCTTTTAATTTACATACAAGAAGTATCTCTAAATATAATTGATCTAACCAGGCATTACTGCTTCTTATAGTTTCCAGGAGTGTTCTTTAGAAAACTGAAGACTGACTAGAAATGTATGGCTGCATCATTTTGTGCACAAATCTGTACCTTCTGCATGCTGCTGAACAATACAAAACGTGTTATTGATCATATACATGATTAGATGGAGGTTAGTGAAGGGGATACCCTCTGTAAATTTCCTTTGATCCTGCTAAATGTTGTTACCAGTGTGCTACAGGAAATAAGTGAGTGTAATGATTTTAGAGTGGTGATATTGTTGGCTATATCAAAGATGAAACACTGCCTGTGTTCCCTTAGCAGACTTTACAGTAGTGCCACCATGAAAGATCTGAAGATCATTATTTACTGGAAATAAAAGAACAAGGCAGAAATCGATTACTACGACACTAGATATATGTCTCCATTGCACTCTATATACATCTCCTATTTGTTCTAACTTCATGGAAGGGTATTTAATACATAATGGAAAGAGGCTTTTGCTTTTGATTTATTTTTCGTTTATTATTTTTGGCATTCCTTGGAGAAATTCTGGAAATCAATACTTGGATGTAAGTGTGCCTGGATGTAGGTAGTGGGAGGCAGTGGCTATTGATGTATTTGTGCATTTTTGCACTGACATGTATGGGGCATATGCAGTGCTCTGTTCTTGCAGTAGAATGTGCTCAGCCTATGAGGGAAGGAAAGTAATATTTTTTCCATTATATGTTTATATACAATGATCCAAAAGCATGGGAAAATTTGGACAGCTAACTTAAAGCTTGGAAATCAGTCCCACCAAACTATTCAGTTGAATCTGTAAATGTTTGTTGCATAGGATCAACTAGCTGGTGCATGGGAAGGCACAGACCAAAGGCAGTGATGTGAGATGTCACAACTCAGAGGGGCACAAGAAATACTCAAAAAGCACAACACGAAATTAGCTTTGGAAGCTTGTTACTCCTTTTTCTTTTTCTTCTTGATGGTCTCATTTATAGAAGGGCTTGTTAGAACCCCGCTTGCCTGTGTATAGTCTGCACAACCTATGATCTTGAATAGCGTTCAAGACTCTTGGGGGAGCTGTTGCTTCCCTCCTGCAGAGAAGACTTCGGGGTTGTGTACCTGCAAAACCAGTGACTAGACTAGTGTGTCAAGAGCTAGTCTGATAATAGTGCCGTGCCTGCTCACGGTGTGGCAAGGTGGAAAGAAGGGAAAGCTTTCTTGATGTCTTCCCTCTCCCCCAGTTTAAAAGAAAAAGGAATTTGAATATTGTTAGCTCATATTATGATAACTGAATATAATCTGTGGATGACTTGTAACGGTTCAAGTTGTCAAGGATGGCTAGTTATATGAAACAGCAGTGGGCTTCACTCAAGAAATATCTACTTTTCCAATTTAAGGGAAACTTGGAAACTCTGGGCTTGAATGGCAATGTAAAGCATTAAAATTCTTTCCCTGCTACACAGACTGGTTTGTGTCATGGGGGGTGGAAAATAATGCTGCTTCCCAGGCTGAAATGTTTATTCCTTTTTGGTTTTATTTATTAATATGAGCCAGGAGATTGCTAACAGCAGTAGTTTGGTGTTTTTCCGGTTAAGCCCTGACCAGTGATAGCTCAGATTCTTGGTATTCTCTGTGGTTGTGCAGTTCTGAAAACACCACTTCCTAAAACATCTATCAATAACAATTTCTGGCTGATGTATACAGCTTTATGTAAAAGAGTCAGCATCAGCTGAAGTCTAACAGTGCGTCTCCACCAGGGCTTTCTGGAGCAGCAAGGTCAATATCCTCAGTTAAGTTTATGAGGATGCCACGAAACCCTCTAAATGCAGTGGCATTCTCTCCAACCTTTCTTGTAGCCCATCAATTACAGACTAAAAGGTCAGTCTTGCTGTAGGAAAAGTCTGTCTTCAGTAAAGACTTTTTTTCTATTTTTCCTGTTGGAGAGTTGGGGGAAGGTGTTTGTTTTGGCAGGATCTGTCCTTTTATAGTAAACTTTGCCAAAAAAGCCTAAAGAGAATCCTTGTTGCTATTCTGCACTTCTCGATATTCTATTTCTGAATCCTCAGTGGTAATTTGGGGTATTTGGAAGCTTGCGATTGTCTGCTTCAAGTAGCGAAACAGCCAGTGCTGATGCACAATCTGTACTGAGCTGGCAAGGAATAAATGGAGCTCTAAAAGTAGATGCCATGTTACATTGTTAACAACTTTCTGCTTTGCTATCAGCCCTTCTAAAATAGTTCTAACCTTCCCTGAACAACTATATGAGATTACGAAGCCAACTGTGAAGGGAATACCTGTCATATATCTGCTTTGATGTTCTCCATGCTCCTCGAGTACGGAAAGCTTCTCATATCTGGTTGTTTGAACACAGGCAAAGGAATAACCCTTGTTGGCTTGGCATTTCTCTACTCCAACCTTAGCTAGGCAAGAGGTTTCAGCAGTACTGCATGTTTTAAGCTCTTTGCAGCAGGGCTTTTAGGAAATCATTTCATTAATGGTCCATTATTTCAGAAGTTGTCAGCACTGGTGTAACTCCATTCACTCCAGTGTTCTGACTGCAGGTAGGAACAGTTTGGCCATCACTGAGCAGTTCTGAATGCAGCTCTCTGATGTTTTATTGAAAAACTGTCGCAAAATGCATATGCCTTCATGTTTATTCATAAAGTACTTGCAAAGTTCAGCAAATTATAAAGGGGGTGGAAGAAGAAGAATAAATACAAATAAATTTGAAAAATACAGTGGAAGTGAGTAAATACCTTTACCAAAAAATGTGGGTAATGGAAAGCTAGCAACTCTAGTATCCCCTTTTAAAAAAAAAGGCAATTTCTAACCATGTGTATTCTAAGTGGCAGCTTTCTGGCCACAGTCAAGTCTTACCCTGGGGAAAAACTGGAGTAATCCTCTATATTAGGCTGGATGTGAGTGCAAGCAATGTTCCTTGCGAACTAAATGTTTTTGTCCTGTACAACAGCTGTGACTGTACTGTGACAATTTACCTCCCATACATAGAGAATTCTGAGCCCAGTCTTCCATCCTGTGCTCAAGGTAGTTGTGAGGTAGTGATATGAGTAATGAGAAGGTCAAGATGGATCAAGCGCATATTTTTATCTTGGTTTTGAGGCTGTACCTTTATAGTCCACCAGCTGCCAGTGGGTTGCTGATGTTGGGCTATAGCTAAGGATTTCATTTGAGTAGCTTAAAAGGACAAGGGAAATGCACTGAAGGAAGGGTTTTATACAAACAGAATGTATCTTGATGGTAATTTTGTATGAGATCTTGTTCTGTGTTAGGTTAAGTGGAAGCTGCTGTTTCTTAATGGCTTGCCAGCCTCGTGATTCCACGAATGGATATATTACAACTTACTACTCTGAGAACAACTGCCCCATTAGCTTTGCTTCACAGTTCCTCTACTCAGGGAAACCTGGCATCAAACATGATGCCAAAAGCAATCAGAGCTATTTCCAGGGAAGGCATAAGACTGCAGTCTCCTCCATCTGTGCCTTCCAGGAAACCTGCCGGAGCACAGCCAGACCTCTGCCCTTGGCGCTTGTGCTGTTGCAGCAGCCTTCCTGTCTCAAGTAGTTTGCTTTTTTGCAGAAATAAGACACAGGTAATTGGATTCCAAACAATCCCATTCTTGAGGTGTCAGTAAGGACCAGATTTTAGCAGTTAATTATCAAATAGTTAGGAGGTGTTGGTAAAGATGTTGGATTAGGAGGTGTAGAATGGAGCCGTTGGCCCAGCCAGCAGATGGGAAGTGGAAGAACTGGGAGAGAAGCTCCAATTTTCTTTCAGAGGGATCTCTGGAAAGAGACTTGTGAATTATTATACACTACCTGTTAGCTGTACTAACTACTACTAATCTAAATAATTGATATATCCAATTTTTCAGAAGTCAGAATTCATTTTCTAATCACATGAGGCAGTAAATGAGCATTGCATGTATTTCTCAATATTTTCCATTTGCAAGCTGCAGGCAAAAATAGTTGCTTATGCCTAAGCTTGTTTACTTTTGTAGACTTGGAGAGGACTACATCAATCTATTGCTGTAAGTTAAGGCAGTGGGTCTTCTGTGGTGAAACTCCAGCCCTTAATTTCCATTCACACATCCACCTGAGGTTCTGTCAGTGTACTCTTAGGAAGTGGCACCCCTTGAGGGGATTATGTAGCCCATCCAAGAACTTTGTCACTGACAAAGTCATCATAGAATGGTTTGGGTTGGAAGGGACCTTAAAGCTCACCCAGTTCCAATCCACTGCCATGGGTAGGGATGCCTTCCACTAGACCAGGTTGCTCAAAGCCCCTCCAGCCTGGCCTTGAACACTGTCAGGGATAGGGCAGCCACAGCTTCAAGTCCTCCTTTGTGTTGAACTTTTACCTGTAATGAATGACTTGACTGAGATGAGCAATGCTAAATCCTGCATCTTGGATCAAAAATCAGTGGACTGTGACAGCATGGAACCCAGTGGCTTCAGCAGGTCCTTTACTAGTATCACTCTACTTCTGCACAGACCTCAGTGCGCACAGATGTCTTTAAGCACACTTGTTAAATTATAGTGAGGATGTAGTTTTAAAACACAATAGGAAAAATGGGCAGTAAGCACCACAATTTGAGGTGTAGACAAGTGGCGACCCATTTTCAGTATAGGAATGTTTGTGAGAGGTGTGAATAGCAATTTGCTTCCTCTGATATGGTCTCGAACTGAGCCAAGACATCTGCTCTGAAGAGCAACTAAGGTACAATTTGCCCCCAGTAGCTCTGGCAAGCAAGAAAAAGTGCTGCAGTAGCAGCCCCTTAATCCTGTCACTGCTTAAAGACGGCAGGATTTGCTTGAGGACAATTTGTTGAGAAAGGATTCCTGACCTGGAAACACAGTATAAATGAAGGTACCTCTTTTCTGGTGCTTTCTGCTCACAGGCATCCAGTTACTGTGATACTATGATCATAATTCAAAGCCTTTTCTAAATAAATTATAAATAAATCCAGGGAAGAGTTAAATGTGGTATATATTAGATTTCAGTGATGAAGCCTCTGATTAATATAATGAAAAGCTTGGTTTAATTGCATTACCTTCCATTAGCTCCCCTCTTTCTTTTTTATAATTGTTTCTAAGGCTCTGTGTACCTCATGCCTGCTGGGACTTTCATCCCACATTTATTCAAATGAGATTTCTGCTTTCAAAACTGCACCTTTCATCAATCTCCTATTAATTAGCCAAATGCTGCATCATATTATACATTGATGCATTCAGTCGAGTGTGTGCCATAATGAGAGGTGAGCCCATGGTCTGTCCAGACTTCTCTCAGGAGCTGGTCATTGGTATTCCAGGATAAGTCATTTTACTGTAATTTGAAATTGGTCTGCCGTCCCATTAGGAATCTGCCCGATCAATACCAAGTGAATTAGAGTTTCAGTGATCTGATTAACTCCCCATTATTTTCTACCCTGGCTGATTTAGAATGCATGATGAGACAATATTCCAGTTTCTTTGCTTTATCCCAGTTTAAATGAAATATAGACATCTGAGGAAGCAGTGGCTGTGCATTTGATTTGGCTGTGCTGTAATAAAGTCAAACACTGTAAGTGTCTGCCTTGCCGTGACAGCCAGGAGAAAGGGCTACTATGCCCCACAGAGGGGAGTCTGGAGGGAACAGAGCTGCTTCTCTGCACTGCTTATCCATTCTGTGCCTTGGTTGAGCAGAGTTGACTAAGTGCTGCTTAGCCCAGTGCACATTAAGTTAGTAGATGGCCATGTTTGGTTGATACGCTGGAGGGAACAAATGCCATCCAGAGGGACATTGACACACTTGTGAGGGTGGCTGATGTCAACCTTATGAAGTTTAACTATGCCAAGTGCAAGGTCCTACACCTGGGTCGGAGCAATCCAAGGCACAGCTACAGGTTGGGCAGAGAAGAGATTCAGAGCAGCCCTGTGGAGAAGGACTTGGGGGTGTTGGTTGATGAGAAAATGAACATGAGCCGGCTTCAGTGTGCGCTTGCAGCCCAGAAAGCCAACCGTATGCTGGGCTGCATCAAAAGGAGCGTGACCAGCAGGTCGAAGGAGGTGATCCTGCCCCTCTACTCTGCTCTTGTGAGACCTCACCTGGAGTATTGTGTGCAGTTCTGGTGTCCTCAACATAAAAAGGACATGGAACTGTTGGAACAAGTCCAGAGAAGGGCCACGAGGATGATCAGGGGACTGGAGCACCTCCTGTATGAAGACAGGCTGAGGAAGTTGGGGCTGTTCAGCCTGGAGAAGAGAAGTGGAGACCTCAGAGCAACCTTCCAGTATCTGAAGGGGGCCTATAGGGATGCTGGGGAGGGACTCTTCATTAGGGACTGTAGTGACAGGACAAGGGGTAACGGGTTAAAACTAAACAGGGGAAGTTTAGACTGGATATAAGGAAGAAGTTCTTTCCTGTTAGGGTCATGAGGCACTGGAATGGGTTGCCCAGGGAGGTTGTGAATGCTCCATCCCTGGCAGTGTTCAAGGCCAGGTTGGACAGAGCCTTGGGTGACATGGTTTAGTGTTAGGTGTCCCTGCCCATGGCAGGGGGGTTGGAACTAGATGATCTTAAGATCCTTTCCAGCCCTAACTGTTCTATGATTCTGTATCATTGGTCCTGTGCAAGCAATGAGCTGTGTGCAGGCTTGTGCTTCTCTGATTAAGTAACCCAAGGTTCAGAGGGGGAAAACACTTGTGCAGACCCCATTTGGTTTCAGTCTGAAACAGAGCCAAGGCTTAGGTGTGCAACAGAAATGGGAGGTATGCTCTGAATTAATCTACATTAAGGGATTTCTGCCATCATGAAAGAGGGAAGATAGGAAATCTCATCAAATCTTGTTAGGTCATAAGTACTTCATCTTTGGGACATGGATGATTGTTTTGTATTGGCAGCTTGTAGATACTATCCCTGAATGGAGCTTCCATTTGCTATTTTATTGCAAGTATAAAACAACAGGAAATGGGACCAGAAAAAAAGGCTGTGAGTCATGTGAGTCTGGAAGGTAGTTTTTAAGGAAAAAGATTGCTGGCTTTAATTCATCTGCTAATTTTGAAGTGATGTTAATAGGTCCTACTTATAATCTCTTTTCTTTATTCTTAAATTTACACTTCCAAGATAAAAAGGCTTACTGTTTTTACTGCCAAATTCCTTGGCAGTGCATAGTAATATTAGCCTGGGGAAATGATGGGAAAAGAGCAATCCCGGTTTGCTGCAAATAGCTGTACATCCTGATAACCCTGATGCCAACTCTGCCTCAGTGTTCGCTGGTTGTGGAAAAGAAATAAGATAGAACAGATTGCCTGTGTGATAGCCAGAGATGTTTCAACAAGGTATTCCTATGTTAAGACCTTGCTCCTAAAAAAATCAGGCCTTGCCAGCTACATGCATGAAAGACAAAAATGGCGAGGTTTCTAATCATGGCTAGATACTCAAAAAAAGGATTTGGACCTAAAGCAGAAGTTGCTCTATTTTAAAATCTATGGTCTTACTGTACCAGTAGACCAGAATTACAAAAATAATTAAAAAATCAGCAAATGATTTAGAGAAAGCTGCAGATACATTTATTCTAGGAGACAAAATCATGTTTGTATTCCCCTTCAAGCTGTTATAGAGTCCTAGCCCGTTTAATGCATTTCAGGACATAAAATGAGCAGCACTGCATGTTTTCTGTGCTAATAGGCAAAAAATGGGTCATAATCTGCTTAATATGTGCAATGAGTATATTAATATTAATTTTATCTTTTACAAATTGATATAGATTTGCTGAGTAGTACAGGTGTAATACATAAATGCATACATAAAAGTTTAATGCGGGCATACTCTTGTACCTCCTGCCAGTACACATATTGACATAATTTTAGTGTTTCTTCATTGCTGATTCATAGACATCTTATAGTTGATGGGTTTTTTTGAGGGGTTGAGTAGTTGTGTGGGTATGTGTTTTTTTCCCAAATGAGAAAATAAAATAGGAGAGTTGCAAACGCCCACAGTTTGAGTCATCTCTGGGCATGGAACCTGGAAACTCAAGGTTAGGCCTCTGTTAATGCTCTTCAGAGGTTCTGGGGCAGAACACCACTGATGGGATGATAAATCTTTGTACACAACCCACTAGAGGGTGACAAAGCCTAATGTTAGGAACATGGAGGTGACATGCTCCCCTGGGCATTGGGGGTCCAGAGCCTTTGGCATCCTTCTTGCCCGCCTGGGGTGCACCTCCTCGTCCACCTGCCAGGCTTAAAATGCCCATGTCTAATGGCATAAACTATCCCTGCCTGAGAAAAAAGAGCTGGGTCTTCAGATCATGGGTAATAGTCATCTCAAGTCTCCTCATAGCACCGTGAGATGGAAGAAACAATTCACACTTTATTTGTGCTAAAAGTCATGCGAAAAGTACTGTAGCAGATGTAGGACAGCTGACCCCATCCCAGTACTGTGTGCAAGGGCTGAGAGCTGTGCATTCTGTAGTGAGTTTGCCAGCAGATGACGCAAGGAGGTGTGGAGAGGTGGTCATATGCTAACTTGGAGAGCCAGTGGCCAACTGGTCTATTCCAAACCCTCTAAAGCTGGTGGAAAGGTGAGCTGTTGACTTGGATAAGAATTTGGTCATGACCACAGCAGAAACCCATATCACAGTGAGTCCCAGCAAACCTAGCTGGCCTTTGGGCTGGAAAGAGGCCCTACAATGAGCTTTGGTTGTAGCACTCTCAAGCATGTTGCCTTTGCAGAAAATGCTGTTTAACAGCATACGTGACAGCTCCATGGGAGACATCTTGCCATGCAAAATGCCTCTTATATTAGAAAACTACCTATTTAGTCAATCATTACCATTTCTGTGCAAGTACTGAGACTAAATCCATGATTTCCAGCCTGTGCCTGGTGCTTAGATTTGGAAATGCTAAAGTCTGCTGAACTGGTCCCATTCAGACACCTCATGTGGGCTTCCACATGTGAATGGAAGGATACCGTTTTTCTGGTGGTGAAACTGAGAACGTGAGGTCTCATCAAGATCTGAGGTGGAAGGAAGCACCATGGAAACCTGGTAACTACCCAGGAACAAGGGGCTGAAATAAAGCCTCACCTGACTTACATTGAAAGCACCAGTAGGCTGTTAGGTGCCTTCCTCAGACATCCTTTGTTGCTTGCTTATGCACTAGGTTTGCAGAGAGCAGCTGTGCCCACCCTGTAGCTGTTCACTGAATACATACTTGGTTGAATGTTTTGCATCTCACTTTTGTGCTGAGGTATTTTAGTGCTTTCAATGTCATTTAGTGGGATTGGGGTGGTTGATGCAGATGAAAATAAGAAATTTCCGGAAAAAAATGTCGCACGCTCTCGGCTGTGCGCTCCTTAATGTTCAAGTGCTATAGACCAATTCAGTATCTCTTGGAGACTGAGGAAAGAATAAGAGAAGAAAAGAAGTGTTGGTGAGGACTCATATAAAATGCGCTACACTAACAATAAAATAATATTATAATCTAAAAGGAAAGTGTTTCATGAAATTACATCTCAATAGGACTAATCATCTTTGGAACCATGCAAATTGTGAAATCCTAAATGAAAACTTTGTAGGATTTGAAATAAGTTTGTGATGGATTTCAGGCACAATTTACTGTGTCAATGTTTTATTGTTATTTCTGAGAAACCCATATAGAACTCTATTAATTAAAACTCAGGCCGACACTTTGGCTCCATAAGATTTAGGAATTAGTGTGATTTTATCTCATTAGTGCATTTATTGCAGTGTTCGTCCTTTTAATTAAGCATTAAGTCCCTCCAAGGTGAGTTTTATCATCCCATAATGCATCTGGGCTTTCACTACTTGTCTAAATACGCATTAGGAGATGACAGCCACTTTGGAGAAACCTTAATTGTGTTATCACTGAAGTCTGATTCTTTCATTTCTCTGTTTTGGATGATAGATTTTAATTTCTTTACAGCCTGCTGCAAGTATGCAGGAAACATATTATGATGGCAATTGTGGTTAATGCTAGTTTTGCCCTATGTGGTTCATGGCCAGGTTGGACAGGGCGTTGAGCAACCTGGTCTAGTTGAAGGTTTCCCTGCCCATGTCAGCGGGTTTGGAAATAGATGATCTTAAGGGTCTTTCCATCCCAAACTGTTTTATGATCCTATATAGAATACAGAAATGCTGAATTCAAAGGACTTGAGAAGGACCTGAGCCAAAGCCCAAAGAGGCCTTTCCACTGGTCGTAGTGGCCTTTGGAAGTGATCCAGGGTGTGGAGCTGCCCTGAGCACTGCTGGTCCTGCTTGGTAACTGTCTCAGGGACAAGGTACACGCAGTAGAACGGTGCTGTCATACCTTGTATCTCACTTGGGCTTTGTAGCAGCAAGTGTGACTGGTTGTGGGCTCCATCTGACAGAGTCAGCTTAGCTTGAAAAAGGCTACTGTGCCTCTACTTGGGTGTGGGTCAAGAAGACCATAATGCTCAGATGTACTGAGATCTCCAGACCTCTGCTTCTTATGTAATATATCGAGGGCTGGAGCCCAGGCTTCTGTGGTGCCAGTCAGTCACCATTTTCACGGAAATGAGGGTGTGTCTTGTATGTATATACATACATATGTGTCATATATGCATACATATGTGTGTATATAATGTATGTATATAAAAGACCATTTTTTGTCCCAAAGAATTTGCAGTGTTAGGATTTGAATGACACCGACTGAATACGCGGAAGTGGTGTGTAGTGACTTGAAGTGTACTATAATGAAACTATCCCTGCAGATATTCTCAGCTGTGAATACAATCCTGTTTAAATAGTAGGTTTTGCAGTGTATTTGTGGCAGGAGCAGAAGTGGTATCACCAGACTATTTCAATAGTCCTTTTTGTTGTCAGATGGCAATACAACAATATGTTGTGATTATTTTGCCTTGATACTGACAACTTGGTGATTCTTGATGATAAAGGAGTCATGTTATTAAAAATAATAATAAAAAATATCCCATTTCTTGTTTCCATTGTGCTTTATTATTGCAACTTCTTAATTCCTGCACTCCTTTATTTCTTGAAATAAAAAAAAAATGCATTTTGCATGGATGTCAGCCTTACAGGTCCAAAGCCTCCAGGTCAAATAGAGATCCTTGTGATTTATTGTCATGACTGTTGTTGCTATTGGTATTAAGATGTGAATTATTTGGGGTTTTTTGGTAAATGCATCATGACTGTAAGATTTTTTGCAGTAAACAGAAAAGGCTGAAAAGGGGCAATTTGTTGATAAAAGTCAGACTACCCACTCAAAAATGAGGCAAAATTATTGCTATTTTCCTGAGCTCTATTACTTCTGACTTAGAGACAATTGTGTGTGATTTAATAAAACTGAACATGTGGAAAATTCTCAGCAAAAAGAGCTTCAGGCTTCTTAACTATTACTAATGAAGCTTGGATATTCCTATGTTCTTCAATCTAAAAATAACCAAAACCACAACCTACAAACCATTGCTAATTTGCATTTTTCTTAACCCTTTAACCAACACTAGTGAAAACTGAACTTGGGCATTCAAGTGTTAACAGTGTCAAAGTAGTGTGTCTTCTATGTGCAGAGTTAAATTAAGTGTATATAATTTTCGTATAAAACCCCCTTACTTTCCTTTTGTGGCTGTCTGACCCTGAAGAACTTAACACCCTTATCTGCTTTCCATTGGATTTTATGTAATAATTCTGCCATTGCTTTGAAGGAGTTTTTGACTGTTTGCTCTAGAAACATCCCTTCAAATCTGAAGATGTAAAAAGAAAAAAACTGAAATCACAGTTAGTTATGATGTGTAAAATTTCCTTATAAGAAACGTACTTTTTCCACAGTCAGGTAAATTGCACAAAAAAGGATTGTGCCTCTTGGAACTGTTCTGTCCGAGCAGGTTCATGTTTTACTAAAGCCTTCTCAGGCCGGTCAACATGTGTGCTGCTGAAGACCAACAATGACCCATCCAAGAGCTGAACCTGTTGTGCATCTCCAGACTCCCCTTAGGAGTCCAGGAGGCAGTGGACAGGCATCCATGCAAAGGTCCTTATCTTGAGGAAGACCTTTCAGCTGAGCTTCAGTAACCAAGGCCAGGTGCTGAGAAGAAACATGGCTGGCCCAAGGAACAGATTTTTTATTTTTTTTTTTCCCATTCCTGAAATTTTGAAAACACAAGAGTGAGCTACGGAAAACATCTGAAAGGAGGGACCATGGTGTCAGGTTTGTATATCAGCCAGGATGGACAAGCAGGAAGTCTGTGGAGCAGCCTGTTCTTGTATCTGTACCACTCCGCTTGATGTGAACGAATATCACCTTCACTATTCTGCATTGCTTGTGCCTGGTTTCTGTTCAAAAAACTGAATTAAAAAATCACCAGTGTGATCCTGACACTCTTCTCATTTTCTTCTGAACATCTACAACCTGTACTTCCAGCACAGTTGGAAAGGCTTGAACTGGTGTTGGTGAGCCAAATCTGGGAACCATGGCTAGTTGTAGATGAGTGGTTTTAGTGGCATGAAGTTATAAGTGACTCAGTTGAAGAACTTCAGTGGTATTTGGGTGCCTGGTCTTGCAAACTGAAAGACACAGCCGGATGTGTTGACTTATTGATTTGGAGAAAACTCCACGAACAAACTTGCCAACAAAGTTTTCCAGTTGACAAGCAGGTATTCTTTATTGCAATGTCAGGAGACATGGGGGATAGCTCCTCCTAACGTGTGTCCCTGTGTTGCTACACAAGCCATCCTTATAAAGCCACTGGGCATACATATATATTCATGAGGCTACGTATGGATTACATCATTTTCCAGAAAGTTCCCCACATGCGTACAAAAATGTGGTGGTGGTCTCTGAGGGTCGTTTACTTCTTCTAACAATCTTCATCACTTCTGGCAGCCTTTGAAGCAAGCGCAGTAGATGCTCATACCAGCTTAATTGGTTCGTTAACACCACAGGCATAACAATCCTCCTGTCCTTCTACTTTTCAGTTAGTATAACTGCACCCCATCCTGGACACCTGCGGTTCCCAGATACTCCTTATCCTTGCGTCCTGTTCTTCTAGCCTGTTTTTCTTATGCTCATTTTGTAATAAAGTCATAAGGGCCCAAAACTATGTCAACTACAATGGTTTATCTTGTACAAGAATTCTCAGTATGTTCTCTAGCTGTACTCTTATTTTTTTTTCTGTGAATCAGGCACCTCAGTAATTTTCTATTGGTACTGTTACAAAGTCATCAAACTTAACATTACTTAAAACTGATTCTAAAGGTTTGTATATTTCATTTTGTGATTTTGTGCCGCCCTTGTCTCATTATATCTTAAATTACTACTCTTGATTTACATGTCATCTGAGTTTTGGGTTCAATTTTGCCTTTTTTTGACTGCTGTACTGTATGTGAGGGTGCTGATTCCCATTGCCTGGTTCTTTTACTGGTCCTTTTCCTGGTTCTGGTTCTTTTACTTTGACCCAATTTAGTCAGGAATTCTGCTGCTCTTCTATGCAGGTGTAAATCAAAACACACTCTCCTGAAGTAAGTTGAACTGTGCTTGCATAAAAGTGCCCTGAGAAGACACTGAGGTGTGTATTGCAATGCATATTAAGCAATACGGGGCATTTGGGATTTAGTGCTACCAAATCCATTTCCCTAAATTTCAGTTTTCTCCTGTGTAGGCAATCCTAGTGCTGTCCTCTGCAAGAGTGATAGGATTACTCTGTACGATTTCAGTGAAGCTGTAGCGGAGGTCCAGGTGTAGGGACTTGCCCCTTCCTATATAAAGAGATTATCAATTCTGAATATAATCTGAGGAAAAGTTATCTTGCCCTGCTTCAGTAATGAAATGTCACCTATTTTTCCAACAAATTACAAGAAAAGGTTTTTTATTGTATGAAAAATCCAGGCTACCACCCTGCAGCAGGGGGCAGGAATCACCTTTTGATCCCAAATATGGATGCTCAAGTTTGTAAATTTAATAATAAAAAAAAAAAGATAAAAAACCCTGTGGCAGTACTTATACCTGAAGCAATAAACTCTGATTAGATCTCACTATTTTTTGTGTTGGAGTCTCTTTGGCTTTCACAGAGGTGAGAGCTTTGGACGAGATAATAGCTTCAGACAAATGCTAGAGCTTATGAAGTTTAAAGACCCATTCAAATCTCCCATTGTTTAGGAAATTAAAATAATCAAGTAAGTTTTCTGTCACTGTCACCTTTGTACCTAACTGTCTATGCCCCTCTATCTTTCATTCTCTCGTAATGGAGGATATATCTATACTTGTTCCGTTGTGCTGCCTGAATGTCTGCATGCCACAAATATCTTCCTCAGCACATCTTTATTAACCTATAAAATAGACAAGAGTCCAAACCAAATAATTGAACACCATCAAAACATCTTCGATGTTTCTGGCATTTGTGTCTTATTGTTGTCACAATTGAGTAAAATGAATGTTAAAGTGCATCAACATTCTCCCCTCATGTATGCTTGCCATGCATTTATCTTAGTGCAAGTAATTAAACAAGGAGGCAAGATTAAGGTGAAATGGGGAGGATTGTGTGCCACTTAACCTAGCTGTTACCTGTATTTCCAGGTAGGCTTCATGAGCTTTACTTGATACTAAAAGGCAAATAATTGAGAAAAGATGGCTAATTGAACCTTGAAGCCAAAACTTGGGTTAGCAGCTTTTACCCAGTCATTGCCATTGGTGAAGGATCACCTGTAGAGCTCGCACATCATCTTCTCCATAAGAAGCTCCTCAATATAAATAAGGGTGAAAGAAACAGAGCTTAAAAATTCTGTGGCTTTTTTCTTTTTTTTTTAAGGCAGTGAATGGTTCCCTGTTTGGTTTGAAATTTGAGAGAAGATGCATGATAGCTAATACTTTTGCAGTGAATTTTCGTGGATTTTAGTTGGGATTTGGAAAACAAGAAACATTCCTCCTGCTTGCATCTTCTTGCTGTGCCTCTTAGGTGAAGTTGATGAATTTGTGGAATACCAGTGAAATTTTTCTTATTTCTGTGCTATTAAAAAGAAGAATCAGCAGGTGTGGTGTCCTGGGTTCAGCAGTAGCAGTCATTTTTCCCCTTCTTGGTAGCTGGTGCAGTGCAGTGTTTTGACTTTCAGCTCGGGAACAGAGCTGATAACAAGCGATGTTTTGGTTTGGCCAAGGACTTTGTGAGCCTCATGCTCTGCCAGGGAGGAGGGAGCCGGGAGGAAGCAGAGACAGGACACCTGACCCAAACTGACCAAAGAGGTATTCCATACCACAGCACGTCATGCCCAGGATGTAACTGGGAGTTAGCCGGAAGGGCTGGGAGACTGCAGGGTTGGAGGAGGTATCGGTCAGAGCTTGGTCGGGCTGGGGGGGCGAGTTATCGGTTGACTGGTGGTGAGATGATGTATTCTCTTCCCTTGTTATTTCCTTTATCATTATTATCATTGGTGGTAGCAGTAGTGATTTGTGTTATACCTTAGTTACTAAACTGTTCTTATCTCAACCCGTGGGAGTTGCATTCTTTTTGATTCTCCTCTCCGTCCCTCCGCGAGCAGGGGGAGGGCAAGAAAGGGGGGGAAGTGAGCGAACGAATTACCTGACTGGGTTTAAACCACGACATGTGGGAATCCCTTAAGTCATGGGCTCATGTATAGCAAAGCCGCTTCCTGGATGAAAGACTTCCTTATGTTGAGCTGAATGTTTAAAGCTTTGGGTTCTTCTGTAGAGCATTGCTTCCAAGCACTTATTTCCACTGCAGCTGGGGAAGCTGCTTGTGCAGAAGAGTGAGTTCTCTATTTTGCCTGAGAAAAATCAAAATGTGTATTTTTACCTAGTACATTTCCTCTGATATTCCCCTATCTCTCTATATCTGTTAAACATAACTTGCTGTATCTCCCTTCTCTTTCAAGACAACAAACATTGTGTCCATTTAAATGGTAGGATGAAGGTGTTCAAAATCAAGCCTGTGAAAGGCTGTGCCCTGCCAAACGCTGTGCAAAGCTTCTAGATATTTAAAGATGTGCATTTTATGTCCTTGCAGAATTTTTACGGTGTGAAGGTCTGCCTTCAGTAAACTTGTATGTTCCAAATCATAGATGTAACCTGAATGCTAGGCCATGTTGAGCTGCTGGTAGCAGTGGGGTGCTGAAAAGGCTGTACATGACTGTAATAGCAATTCGCTGAGCCTTAAAACTGGTGCAATTGGAAACAACTCTAAAGCTTACATTTTTCCTAACTCATAAATATCTACTTTTTTTTTAATCAGAAGTAGAAATCTAACTTGGCAAACTGATGTTCTGGATTTTAATTTCTTTTTATTCCTTAAAAATGGAATACATAAATCTTAGTTATTGTGCTGGCCACTGCTTGGGCAAGGTATAGTCTTGCAACAGCTCTGAGTATTGTTTGTCCAGCTGGAGCTAGGTAGCATTAAGTCATACAGCTATAAGTGGCAAATCCCCTCATCTACAGTGCTTGAAGTAGAAGTTTCAGAGATATAAAGGGGATATATGCGTGAGAGAGGATTGTCCTCATGCAGCTTTAGAAGAGGTCTATTTACAGCAGGAAGGGTGGTGCCTTAAAAGGGAGGTGAGCGTTACATGATCTTGTTTTACAGACAGCATCAACTCAGTAGGGGGGAAAGTGTATTACTGTATAAGTGCAAAAAATAATCACAGAACAAGAAATGCTTGCCTGGGAGGATAACATAATATAAAGCGAGTCTGGAAGTCACTCATAAAGGACAGGATATTAAAGCTGGGGTAGGGGAGGGGCAGGCTATTAATCTGTGTCTGTGATGTCAAAGACACATGCCAAATGGTTCTTCTGCAATTTGGACAACTTCCAGCAGAGGTGTTCACCAGTCAAAGTGCAGAGCCTGGCCCATCTTCTACCCAATTCTCTGGTTTCTGGGGAAGGAGCAGTAAATATTTCACAAGAGAGTGTGACTGGAGTAAAGAGTTGAACTGGAGCAGTTCAGGAACCATAGGGGTGACAAATCCTCCTGTTCATGAGACAACTGTGCTCTAAAAGACTGATTATAGGAGAAGCCCGTATCTAAGACACAATTGCATGAAGTCTTCACGCAAATTCTTTTTCTCCAAACCTGATGCTGTCAGTCTCTGAGTGGGAGAGGCAAAGACCTTCATTGCTTTGTACCATCAGGCTGGCTGGCTGAGCAGAGGTGTCAGCTTCTGCTTGCATTTTATCATGCTTAAAAAGAGAAGCAAGTAAAGAAACAGCCTTTGCCAGTGATTACCTTCTACCTCCACACCCCCCATCTTTGCATACACTGCTTGGTACCACAGAGCATATCACAGTGTGGAGGCTGAATGCAATTCCTGAAATATTTTCTCTTCCCTCCTGACAAGTTTCTTTAATGTTTTTGTGGGTGTAAGAACAGCTTGGTATTTGTATTAGGGTAGCAAACAGTTCATCAGTGGGGTGGAAATTTACTGTGCCAGTTGTTAAACATACATATGAAGTAAGATGGATTCCTGCTTACAGCTTACAGGGGCAGGCAGGGCTATGATTATAGTAGAATTGCTGTTGGCCTTTAAGGACACCTGTGAATGATTTGGACCAGTCACCGTGGAGATCTGTGCTGGAGTCAAAGGTTGTTTTTAGCTTTGCCGACTCCTTGTCTATCTCAGATGACAGGAGGCTGAGATGTCAGGCAGACAAAATTCCTGTCCCCATGAATGGGCACTTTGCAAGTAGTGAGAGACGGCAAGGATCTTGCTCATTGCTGTTACCCATCTTTCCTATTTTATTTGCTTTTTTCCTTGGATTGTTAGTTCTCAGACATTTTGTATTTGTCTTTAAACTTGACAGAGACAGAGAAAACTCTACAAACATTTACTATCAAAATGTTAAGTATAACAGTTTATCTCAGAAATCAGCAAAGATGCATCTCATTACAGGTGTTACAAATAATCATGGTCCTGTTAAGTGTATAGTGTAACCAAGTTGCTGTTGTCTTCATCTACATCTTTCTAAAGCTATATAGAATTACCTCATCCTGAATATCTCAGAGATTGTTTGTAGGCAGAATTCATGGCAAACATTGGTTACTCTCTCATAAATCTGAGGGAAATCTTTCCAGATTCTCAGGTCATGTCAATCAACTTTGCTTGCTTGAAGTTAATGATGCAACAACACTGGGAGTCAGGTGAGAATCTGAATTATTGTGCTGGAACCTGATCTATGCTCTGTGCCTGCCTCTGGGTTAGATGAGAGTGAGAGCTTTCATTTCACCTCTGAAGAAGCATAAGAGATGTCTTTGTCCTTCCAGAGACAGAGACTGCCAAATTTGCTTTTGCAAGTTCTGAATGAAAAGGTATCAGAAAGGGGGAGGATGGGCTCCTGCACAAAGTGGCTTTTTGTTGTATTTTTGCTTGTTCAGACTTCTGTTAGATGGAGAAAGTGAAGCCCATGTGAATTCGCTTAAGTTAGCTGATGTGGCCTGGAGACAGCAAGGATGTAGCTGCAGCATCTTACTGCTCACCCTAGTGTATCTGGTCTCCAAATAAGCTGAAGGATGTGTCTGTGGCATACTGCTGTTCAGATACATGCACAGCTGGGACTTGTGCTTTGCTTCCCTCCCCTTCCTATTAGGGATCATATAAAAAGATCCTTTGTAAAGCAAGTTTGTAAATAATTTAATAGCAGATATAAAAAGCTCTTTTTTTCTTTTTAAACTGTAAATCTGTCTGTATGAAAAATATTCCTAGCAAAGTTCACACAGAGAAGGCTTAAAGTTGTTACTAGGCATATAAATTGACTGCTTTCTCATTTATATGCAGGCAAATTTCTCTAATTTATTAATCTGATTAGCATAGTAAATTACGGCACTTATTGTCACCGAGAAGTCTCACTGAAGGAAGGTTTTATAAAGCTATAACTGAATGGAAATATAAAAAAAAAAATACATGAGTGGTTTTAATTCTTTTCCCTTTCAAAAATATTTTTCTTTAGAAGCAAAAAGATTTCAAAAAATACACTGATTGCAAGAATCTAACTTTCTTAGATTGCTTCACCCATACGTATTTTGTTTAATTCAGGGCAGAGGAAAGAGATTATTGAACTTAAGTTTGAAAGTTCACAAGGGGAAAAAATAGCTTAGAGAAACTGTTCTGTGGTAACGTAGGAAGACACTTAATTAACTGGGGCTTCATTTAAAACTGTAGTGTAAATCTTTTAAAAATTAATCAAAGTCTCTGCTGAATTATCTCTTAGCCAAGTTTTACAGTCAAAAGGATCTTAAATCAGTAAGACCTGTCACTGGGAGAGCTGTGGTAGGTTTTTTCACATTCTCTGCAAGCTCATCTGGTCTTGGACTTGAAAGTCTTCCTTGGGTCCATTTGCTCTAGCAACAGCTGGCTTTTTGAAGCAGCACATTTGCAGTTCACAATTAAACAGTATTCCAGCGAATTTGAGCTCAGGCAGATGAAGAACATCAATGACAGTGAGTTTCCTCCCTCCCACCCTTTGCTTGTTCAGTTTTAAAAAACCTTTATTTTACTTTAATCGCTCTTTAGAGACACGGTTGCTGGAATTCTCTCTTCATCGTGGTTTCCAGCTGAGAAATTGTTCTCCCTTCTTGCTGAGGCAAAAGGAGAGAGTGTCAGCCCACACACGCTGCAGATGTGAAAGGGGGTAAACAGGGGGAAGCAATGACAGTTAAAGAGCATATGGTCAAAAATAAATCTGTACAGTAGTGCCAGTCCATATTAATCACAACATTAAGAATAATAGCATATCTGTATAAGTAGCATGCTAAATGTCCTATTACATTTACTAGCCTTCATATATCTGTATCTGTATGTTTATCAGGGTGTCTTATATGATATACTATATGAAGTGAGGGAGGATTTATAGTACATTTTGTGTAAAGGATCTGATAAAAAACTGCAGAAAAAGGCACGATGAAACATTAACATCTGGAAAGACGTATGCCACTGGAATAACACACACCAAATATGTGGATGAATGTATGAAAGAACAATAGAACTGAAGCATTATCTTAGCAAAACTGCAATGTGCCAAGCTTTTTACATATGGTTAAAAAATGTAGTCTCTAAGTTTTCATCTGAAGTTTAGCACTGTGAGGAGGCTTCATGCTGTATCACTGTTAACGTGTTACTTTGAGATCTTGGGGGGTTGTTAGTAGAAATAACTTCATATGTTTTTGAGATGGGTCTGTTTTGCTCTGAACATGTGTGTGCCTTAGAGGGAATGAGGAACAGGCTGAACTAAACTAGGAAAATTTTTCAGTGTGCATGAGGTTTTACCAACCAAACCAACACTTTTAATAGGTCTGCTTATACTACTTGTATTCTGCTAGGAGCATGTAGGAAGGGGACAGGTGACCAGCCCTACCTTTGTGGCTGCGTCTATATTGAGTACATAGTCTGGATAGTGAACTTGTACTCTGTGTGCAGGCATGAAGGTAAATTGGGGGTATGTATTTTTTATAGCACTGTCCAAGCCTTAGGCTTGAAAAAGCCTTTCTAGAATGGCTGCTCTCCCATAATCTGTAATGGTGCAGATCTAAATCAATTATCTGTTAAAAAAATAATCCATTGTGATTCTCTGCTGTAAAAATTAAGCACTTGAGTTCTTCAACTGTGGTAAAATATAAGGGATTTTTCTGTCGGTACTTCCCTGAAGCTGTGAAGTTGCTGTTACCTGGGTTTCACTGCAAGGACATGGAAATGGATGACTTCCCCTAGGGAAGGATAGTGACCCGTGGTGAGCATGGGTATGAGGGATACTGGGTTGGAAGTAGCAGAACACCAAGCAGAGCTCTGTGTTGCAGCTATCAAATGCTGTTGGATGTTACTGAGCCTCAGGTCTGAACCCAAGGAAAACACTGCTTTAGAGGAGTTCTGTCAGGCTATCAGCTTTTCTCTGCAATTCGAAGGATTTTTTTGAAGGATGCAAAGGTTTCCATCACTCCATTAATAGTGGTTTCAGAGGAAGGACCATCACAAGTCTTTGGCTAAGCTATAAAAGCAGGTGCTCTGCATTAACTCTGGGACCCACTGGTGCACACCTAAGTCAGATACCTGCCCTTATTAATACTTTGCTGAATTATATCTGTATACTTGTCTCTGCCAGCAAAGCACTGAAGCATGTATTTAAATCATTGTTGAAAGTACTTAACCATAGTTAACTAGAAAATTATAATATTTCTTCCCTTGTACAGTGTTTTACGATGAGTTGATTTCCCCAAAGAATATGAATATATCTTTAATAAGTGTCAGAGACACTGTTCCATATAGTGGTATTGGGGGTTCCTGTTATTTTGTTTTCTGTTCTTAATGTAAGAATGACAGAGGTGAGCATTAGAGCCATTTGAAGGGGGAAATATGAATGCACACCATGAATAATAGGCTGGGTTTTCTTCATCTGGGGCTTATTTTCTGTCTTCATCACCTGGTGCTCAGAGTTCCCAAGCATGCCTCTGAATTTCTTATTTGCAGAAATAACATTATCTGGAAAGAAATATGATGCATATGCAAAATATTATCCGAAGTGCAGTGTGTCCTTGTGACTGTCACAGGCAATAGTAGCACCCCGTTAATAAGCTTGTATCCATGTAGCAGTACATGCCAGAGCTCCTTTGCCCAGAATAGGAATGGGACTGCTTCAGAAGCAGTGAGGACGCTAGTAAGGTGCCTGCTGGAGACACACTTCATCCAACAGGAAGGATAATAGAATTGCTTTTTTAAAATCAGCTCCTAAAATAGAGAACTTTATGACTTGATATTTCAATAGATATGGAATTATTTATCAGCCTTGCATGCAATTCACTCGATCTCACAAATCCATCACACAAAGAATACTATGACTGCCTCTGCCTGTGTTTGTCTCAGCTCCATCACCAATTGCTGTGTTTTCCTTCTACCCTTATTAAGTAGCTACAGCAAGCGAGGATAAGAAATGAAAATCTCTCCTGCTCAAAGCATGTTCAGTTGAGTGTCTCAGGTGGTGTGTGGTCTTGTGCCAGATTTTTGAGTACAAAGAGGATGCAAGTTTCTTTGAACTGAAAACCTTATCTTTCAAACTTTTTCAGGTAAAAGCACTTACAGGAAACTTTTTAGATAGTCTGACAGCCACTTCTGTTGTTCTTGTCAGTGTCAAAATGCTCCTGTAAACCTAGTAACTGAGAATGAATGTGCTGCATGGCTGGAGCTGTGTTGTGATTGTTGACAGGTTTGAGTACAAACAGAATGGCTAACATGGACTGAGCTGCTCAAGCATTACAAAGCTCCTCAAAATGGAAAGCAGTCATTAACACCACTGAAGCTTTCTTAGGTGGTCAGTAACTTTCTGCTGGTCAGCATCTCATTATTCACACCAAGTCTTCTGTTCTTTCTGATTTCCTCCCAAGCACATGATATATTTGCAGCAGCCCTCCTAGATTTACTGTTTTGCATCTGAACGAGGCAGCAGCTGCTGATGCTGTGATGATGCATGCAATCTAAGGCTGCCAGGTTTTTATTCTTGTCTATGGAGGTTTTCTTTGGCTGCTACTGGGAAGCTTATTGGGCATGGTCAGTGTTTTAGGATGGGCTAGAGACATGGTTAAAATACAGTTAACGGACTGCCTAGGTACTCAAAGACATGCAAATGATTTAAATGTCCTAAACAAGAGCATGATGTGAATAGGAGGATTTTTTTCCAGATGACAGACCTCATAAAAGTGTTTTTGATAAGTTGCTTTTTTTGTGTGCATGATAGTTTTTGAACAAGTGTTCTTTTAAGATTAGAGTGCCAGTTTATGCATTTGAACAGTATAGACGCCACAGCGAAAAAGATGGCTTTGGTGGATGCCTTGACTTTTGTGTCAGACTGCATAGAATTTGGCCCTGGGGAAGAATATATTATTTTGTTAGAGTGGATTGAATTAAAACCTGTTTTTTCTTTCATGTTCTCTTCTTGTTACACCTTTATGAACTGAATTTTGCCGCTGAGTGTGCAGTTCAGCTTGGTTATGCTCTCTCTGTCCAAGCTGGGCAATAGCTGCCTTGCTATAAAGGCAGTCCTTCTTGTTGCAGCTCCTATCCCCAGGCTGAACTCTGCCTCAGCAGGGAGGAAATGACACCAAGAGTATCCCTTCCTTCAGTATTTGTGAGACTGGGAGATTCCTGCAGTGGAGAGCATTAGCTAGAGCTGAACAAATGAGTCTGGGGCTTCATCTCCAAGGGTCCCTCAAATAGAGTTTATTTGGGGTGATGGTTGGGTTCTTTTAATGAAGCTGGAAATGGACTTTAAATGCTGGAGAGGGTAACAGGATAAGAGAGAAAGATGCAAAAGTTCTGTGATAATTTTCACTTAAATTACAAATATTTTTCTTCTACAAAAACAGTTGATACACAAATGGTAATGGAAGTATATGTTTAAATCACTAAAAAGGTCACTTGTAGCCAGAGCATTGATCTGTCTGCTTGTTTCTCTAGACACAGGTGGAATAACCTCCAAGTTGTATTTAACTGCTGTTCTGTGTTCCTGTGTACAGCCTTAAGCAATATCCAGAGCTGTTTTGACTGCTCGGTATCCTTTGTTTGTTCACATCAGCTGATAGTCTTTGTTTGTCTTCATTTCTGATAGTCTTCATTTCTTCATTTCTGATAGTCTTCATTTCTTCATTTCTGATAGTCTTCATTTCTTCATTTTTGATAGTCTTCATTTCTCATCAGTCTTTCTTATGCTGAATGTAGCTCTTGAACTATCCTACCCCTGGTAGGATAACTAACCCAGCTGGTTAGTTTGCAGCTCATGTGAGCAGTGAAATTAAAAAAAAATAAGTAAAAAAAGTTTGACCCCATGTTTGTGTATTGACTCCACTACAGGAGAGGAGGAAGCGGGTCCTGGTTGCTTTTCACTCTGCTGTATGCTTTAGCATGAGTGTCAAGATGCTCATTAAGAATTCTGGGCCACTTCAGAATGTTAACACATTAACATGCAAAGGTGCAGATATCTGCCTTGTTTTTATAATGCTATTCTATTTATATAGTGCTAGCACTTGAAGGGTATGAGAGACTCCATTACCAGCTACAGCAACATCCTAAGTAAAACTGCCAAGTTACTGTGGAAGTAATCTGGCAGCTTGCATGAGTTCAGGTTCGGATCTCTCTCCTAACCAGCTGTTGAGTCCACCTCAAATGTCTCTATGTGTGCTCCAGCATCTCATGTATCCTCATGCTCTCATTGACAGTTCACCATTGAAACCTCCTCCTCCTCCCATTGCAGTGGAGTCCCCCAAGGCCCTGCAACTGTTTTGAGATAGCAAATGGGCTTCCTCTCATCTCCCCAGCTTTATCTCCAGTAGCATCACTTGCTTTGTGTGGGATTTGGGTGCTTTTACTTAACACGTGCCTATACAAGAGTAAAGGCATCTTTAAGCCTGATGTACCAATACGGGTGATGGGGAAAAAGTTTTCCTTCACCTCTTGGGTTGACTGAATTGATGGGTGGATATGGGGACTTAAAATTTGCATATTGCTGCTCAAAGGTGCCTTATGAGTGTCTCATGGGTGTCTCATGGGCCCATAAGGATCCCTATTAGCCATGCAGAAGAGGTGAAAACTCTGCCTGCCCAATTCCTACTAAAATCAATGGGAAGGCACATAGTGCTTTTAAATGGCTCAGTCTTCAGCTGAAGAAAGTGCCTCTGAAGGTGAATGGCTTGTTAACCTGTATGAATCCTGTGTTTCTTGCTCAGAAAGCCCCAAATGCCTGTGTTATTTGAGGAGTCATGTCCAATGAACAGGATACATACTAATGTGGCCTCTTCCTTAGGATTGGGGTAGAAATCTCTATTTCTGATACTGGCACTTTGAAATAAAAAGTTCATGTTCAGCATGAACAGCTGAAGTAGAAGGACTGAACAGGATCTTGACTTACAAGATCCTGTTTCAAGAAGAGATGATACTTGTTTGTGTGGGTAGATCCAGTAGCAGTGCTTTGACCATTAATACTTTCCACCCATGATTCTATTGTCAGTTAAAGGTTTGGAATTTACAAGACAGTCCTCTGCAATTGCACTAGACAGTAGTGCAGAGGGATTTAGAGGACATGATTGTCACAGACCCCTGCAGTTTTAATTTTGAGCTTAGACATGTAAGCACTAGTTTTGAATTTTAGTGTGGAAGTCTGGAATGAAATAATTCTGTAAAATAATAATGCTAACAGACACAGTACCTCACTGTGATCAGTGTAACGAGATATCACTTTACCACTTAAAATACTTCTTGTGTTGTGTGGTTTCTTAGAGATGCAATTAAGGGGAGGAACTTTTAAGCTATGCTAAGTCAGTCATCAGGCAGATTTGCTGCAAAGGAAAATGTACTGCTTGAATGTAGTATAAGCATGAGAAATACGAGACCTTGTCTTTGTATTTGTACCTAAGCACATCCCAAGGTAGTGGAGGAGAAAATAAGAATGGAATAATACGCTAACATTGTTCTGTACAACACACCCTGTGCTTAGAAAGGCTTCATCAGCTTATCTGTCATTAGCATGCATTTAAATCTGTCTTGCTTCATTTTTTGAGGGGTGTTGCTTTGCAAATACAAGGGTCTTGTAATGAGGACAAGTATTATTTGTTTCCTAGGGTCTACAGGTGATTCAGACTCTTCTGAGGTGCAGCAAAAAACTTCTTCTGAAAGAGCTGGCCTTCACATTAAATGGTCCACTCCCCTGTACTGTAAAGAAACTAGGTGTCAGCCTCACTTGAGGCAGGAGTAACCTTTTGTTGCATAAATCCCTGCTTGAAGTTAATCCTGTATTTGAATGCATTGCTGTAATGCTTGCTGAAGTTGGTGATGCCTGGATAAGACCAACAAAGAATTGTCAGTACAGAAGGAAAATGAAATGATGGTTCTGGTTGTAGTGTTCGAAGTGGTGTATTAGTTTCAGTGCTAATTGTGGGGAAGAAAAAGGAATCAAACGCTCTATAATGGGCTATATTAAAAAAAAAAAAAAAAAAAAAAAAAAGAAAAAACCCACATACAAACCCCAAAAATATCACCAACCCCAACAAAAAAAAAAAACAAACAAATCATGGCAGGGTTCATGGGTATCTATATTTCAGAAGGACTAATTGAAGCACAGAAAAGGTAAGCAATCTACCATTACCTTGTGAATCAAAACAATTTGACATGCAACCCAGAAGCCTGCCTTTAAGCTCTTTTACTAGAGGGGTAAGACAGCTTTCTCTGAAGGAAGGTGTCTGGCTTCTTGCTTGGAATGAAATTAAATTAGCATGGCAGTATGTGCTTTGTACATCTGCTGTGTAATATGCTTTGCAAAATGCAGACATCCAGAGCAGGGATGCAGATGCTCCACTACTTGCAGAAGTTAATGACAATTATCCTAGTCTTTGATAGCAAACGAAGTCGTGAGGCTCTCATTTCCACAATTCATCATGCCACCGAAGGCTTGCTGAGTGATCCTTCATGACAGGCTGGTGAGAAAAATATACAAACTCATATGCTGGTGTTGCAAATCAATTCTGCAGCAAAGTGGAAATAACTCTTGTGCCAATAAGCAGAGAGGCCTATGAAAAAATACCCGTTTTCTGAATTTTCAACTTGCAGATAGCAAGAGAAGCCATCAATCATGTTAGAGAGCTTCTATTCCAGCAATGTTGTTCTTAAAGACACACCAGATGAAGTCAGACAAGACCAGAATATGCAAAGCCCCCCTCCTTTTTTTTTCCTTCATTCCTTTCTAGAGGGTTGAGAATGAGAAAGGACCTTTTTTTCTTTTTCTACTTGTTTTAAAGCAAACCTGTAGCATTGTAAAAGCATGTATATTGGTGAAGTTTACTGTCAACTTGACTAATTAATTGCTTCACAAATGGCTATTAATCATACATTAATGAGATACTTTTTGCTTTGGCAAATAGAGATTCTGTGGCAATTCGCTCTCCTTGGTACCCCAAGCAGGCTAAAAGCATGCAAAACTCATCTTACTGCACCATGGTGTGTTTGAAACTGCTCAGCAGCTGAACAGAAGCAAATAGCTGGGACATTTTAACTGTCCATATTTCACTGTCTAAATTCAGAAGCACTTAATCATTCCTTCAAGGCTTCTTTTGTTCCTTTTCATTCTGCCTTGTTACATGTGTTTGAAGCATACTCTGGGCCGCAAGAAAAAGGCTGCCGTGCCTCCTGTTACAAATGTGCTCAGATAAACATGTGCTGCCTGTTGTCTTGCAAAAATGATCATCATCTTGTGTGTAGGAAATAAAAATTGAAACCTAGTAGGTGTGCTTTCAGTATCTCTTGAAATCCACCTGTGTTGTTAATGCCCACAGTGAACAAAAGGAAAAGGGCATCATGCATTGGGATGCTGTTTCATTTTCTCATTGGCAGACTGTTTGCAAGATTGACATCTTGGATAAATTTACCTTTTCCTCTTTAATATGAAATAAGTCAGTTTGCACCACTGAAAGCAATCAATTTGTTATTTTCTGAAAAAAAACTGAGCAGTAGTGACTTGATCAAGATATCATGAGGCCCAAACCTGAAGTTATTCACAAACAGGCAGTGGAAAACTCCACTCTACTCCTTCACATGCCTTGATGTGTGGCACTGCAAGCATAATATCTACTAGTTACTCAGGTTTAACTAGAGTAGGAACTGATGGGTGGCTTCTTCAATTACTCCTACTTAGAGACAGAAAGGTTTGGCTGGCTGAAAGCACACACTGTAATACGCCTACACTTCTGAGCTCTTAACGAGGTTCAAAACTATCTGCAATCTGGCCAAATGATCACAAACTGATAGCTGTGGAATTGCATTTTTAGAAGCCACTGATAGTCGATGAACAATGTGAAAGCCAAAGAGGAGCTCTGTATTTCCAGTGGCTTTTACTGCTGGCACTTCATACGTCCTTCTCTGGTTAGTTCAACAGGCAAGTTCAAATACATCAGGAAATAGACTAATATCAAATACAGCTGTCTGATGAAACTCACTGTCCAATTGATGAAATTTTAATTTACTTTGCTCTTGTCCTTTCCAAATGGTTACCTTTCAGTTTCCCTCATGCCAGGTTTCTGTAGATGTTCATTTTCTGAGAAAAATGTATTTGTTCTCTAAAGGGTACTGCAGTGTGTTTTCTTTTGGCAACAGGCTGATGAAAACAATAAATTATTCAACCTAAGAATATCTAAAATGATGACTCACTGCTGGTTCCTATTTTTTAGACCTTGTTTTCATTAGCTTCTACATTAATAGTCCAAATGTGCAGTTGTATTGAAATGTCCTGTGAAATTGCCCTTCTCTCCTCAAATTGGGAAGCTCCAAGCCTCTAGTAACTGTTGCAAGGTGGTGTTCCTCATTCTGTGAAATAAAATATGGTCTGGATTTGACAAGAAAGATTAATCTGTAACCACTGGTTGCCACCCCCCCCCCCCCAGCTCCAAAACAAAAAAGCACTGCTGCTATACAGCCACAGCAAGGGTAGGAGTTGTTATTAAAGAAAGCATCAAAATGACCTTCTCCCAACTATTGAGCTTTCTCTGCTTCACCTCTTTCATAATGAAAGCAAAGAAATAAGTTCAGAGGACACATGCACCAAGTACACTCTTGAGTAATTTTAGCTTTCTCATTCATAGGGGAAAACTAACATTGCAGGTTATCACCATCAAAATAAATCTGTTTTCACCTTGCATAAACTAGGCAGCGTAAAATATTGCTTCTTTGTGTGCTGAAATCGAATACTGTGGTAGATGAAAACAGATTCTTTGTACTGATGAAAGTCTTCTGAGCTGTGCAGGTGAGTTAAAGCCTCTGAGCACTATTGACAGAAGAAACCTTCATGCCTTTGAGTAAACCCATTTATTTCAAAATGATCTTTGAAAAAGAGATGGTAAATGCCCATTTGATATGCAAATTCTGGGTTTGTTACTGCATGGGATATGGCCAACAAGTAAGCTAATAATATGTGGCCAGCATGTTAAAAGTATTTGACTGCATACGCTTTAATTCATTTTGGGGTGTCTAACACAGGACAGCTCCTGAGCCAGACAGCCACATGGTGGGGACCATTGCCAGGGCCAATAGGATCCTGGTGATAGAAGGCTCCCATCTACTCTTAGGTCTTCATGTATATTTTAACTTATAGAATGGTTTGGGTTGGAAGAGACCTTAGATCATCTACTTCCAACTCCCTGCCATGGGCAGGGACACCTCCCGCTAGACCAGGTTGCTCAAAGCTCCATCCATCCTGGCCTTGAACACTGCCAGGGATGGGGCAGCCACAGCTTCTCTGGGCAACCTGTTCCAGCTCCTCACCACCCTCAAGGGAATCACAGAAGGTTACCCGAACATGAAAGCACGTGGTCATTTTGCCCTTTTTATTTTTTACGTCATTCTGACTGACTTATCACTTTCAAAACTTGTTTCATGCAGCTCCTCTACTGTAGCAGAGAAGCGATAAACCTTACGTTTTTCTGAGCAGTGCTTTGCTTAAATATTTTTTTCATCCACCTATCAATATTTCTAATGCTTAAAAAAACAACTAATGTTTATGTTATGTCTTAATAATTACTTTATCTCAGACTATGATAAACACAATTTGGGTTCATCTGTTCTGCCTTAAAGAGATCTGGAATATTCTGTGGTGCGCCCCCCTGAAGATCTGTATTTGCTAAAGGTATGCTACAAGCTAATGCACACATCCATTTCGTATGTTCAGGAGAGTACTTAAAGTGGTTAGCTATTCCTTCATGGATAGCAGCAAAGAGGGCTAAACATCCATGACCTTTCATGTTTGGGTTGTCTTCTCTGCTTGTTAACAGAAAATACATAGGTGATGTTTCCCAAATTCATCCTTAGCATCTCCCACGGTTGCGGAGTTTACACAAAGACAGCAGATTCTCCCATGTTTATTCTTTTTTGTGCTGCAGATTATTCCTAGGAGTCCTGTTATACACTCTTTTTATCTGGGCCGTGTGTTTCTTATTTCTCCTCAGCAACAATTGTGTTCTTTTCTAACACAGCTAAACATGGAAACATTTCCATATTTTTGGTGGGTCCTGGGAATTTTCCTTTCAGGTTTGAGAAAACAACAAGCTGACAAGCTGCTTCTTGGCATGACACAGCATGTGTTAATCTGTGTCGTTTCCAGGCTACTTTGTTCATAGTTAATTTGTTAAATTCTTTTCGAGAACAGACATGTTCCCCACTGAGCAATCGGCACAGCTGCAGGGAGAGCCAGTGGCCAAACAGAGCCCACTGTGCACTGTGTATTCAGAGCTGGAATGTGAAGTCAGACTCAGGGCAGCGTCCTCAGAAGAGCACACAACTACTTTGGGGTCGCTTTTGTACCCAGGACTGACGGTAACACCAGCCACTGCCCCCAGAGTTGTGTGCTGCCTCAATCGTTACCCTGTAAGAGGGAGGAAACAACAGTGCTTTTAATCACCTTTTTTCTTTTCATGCTTTTTAACAGTTTGGCTCATGCTGCATATGGCACTGTGCAGTTTCTCTGATATACTAGATTAGCAATGTACTCCCTAAAAGAATAAGTAAAAAATTGCTGGTGAAGAGAGATCAAATAGTGTTACTTAGCCAAAAAAAAGGGGGGGGGGGGGAAGGAGGAGAGAAATTGAGTCATAGCTCTAACTTAACCTTGGTGTTCACAAAAAAAACATATTCCTATAGGGTACCCCTTAGTATCCTAAGATCCCTCAAAATATTAAGAAAAACCCTACAGATCCTAGTTGTTATTCCTAGAAGCGTCAGTTGATCTTTCTCAATTTTGTGAGGCTCTGAATTTTAACTCTTCTGTCACTGAAAATCAGGTCCCAAAATACCCCGGGCTGCATATCAGCCACTTGTGTAAATGCTGGGGGAAGCAAAAGAGATTAAACCTTTTGTGTTTATCCCTGGTTTTATGGGAGGCCTTTCAAAGGCCATTGATACGAAAATGCCACTTGACAAAGAACACTTCACAATTTGTGCATCCCCACACATTTCTGTGAAAGATTAGAAGGAGCATGCTGCTGAAAATTCCTTTACAAGTAAAGTATGTCATCCAATCTACTTCTGTGACTCTCATTAATCTTGTGTTGTATTCAGATGTCTATTTATGCATAAGAAATTGCAATTTTTTTTCTTTGCTCTCTGTTTCAGAAGTCCTGTTGCAAGAATCTGAAGCATCTTTTGGTCCAGCTGTTGAAGCTCTAAGTTAGTCTGCAAGGTAAGGAGTTGCCCTCTTTACCCAAGTGCTGGTGGGTGCTGTTTAGTGTGGTCACTATCCAATGCAGTGCTGGAGTTTAGGGAAGAACCTTTTCCTAAACTTCTATTGATTGTGTTAGTAGTAGTCTCTGTGATTCAGAGCTAAATGTGGACTGTGCTGTTTCAGTGTTGTTATGGGTAAGATTCATAGCATGTTCAGGAAGATCATGGGCTGACCTGCAGGACACTTTTTTGTTTAAACTTTATCACACTGCATGAACACATTGCCTGCAAGTTGTGAAGAGGGTTCTGCCAATAGAAAAAGGTTGACGAAGTCCAAAGCGTGTAGAGATGGGTTTGCTTCATGGAAGTAAATAAATGGTTGCATGAGTAAGGAAGGAGGTGCAGGTCAAGTTGTCTGGAGGGTTTGGTTCCTACTTTTCTCCATCATGAGGCAGAATTTTGGAAGCACTCAGCTCCCAACAGTTCACATGGAGGGTAAGGATTGCCCTTGAGAGCAAAACTTTCTTTTAAAGCTCCATGTCCTCTTAAGTTAGACATGGGAGAGTTTTCGATATTAGTACTGTCTTGTCTCCTTTGGATAGACAATGGAAAGAAGAATGACTGCCTTGGACACATACATGCCCCTTTCTCTACCCTTCTGCAATTTGCTTGAGTGCTGTATGAGCAGCTGGCTTTTTATTGCATGGTGATAAGAACCTGATTCACTGCTGCCTTCCTGAAGTTATTTCATACAGGCAGTGCTTGTTAACCAAGAATCATTTCAGGACCCAGGGTTGAGAGTGTGAACAGATCTCTTGGATTGCCCATTCCATGCTTGGTTCCCACAAACCCTGTGTGGTAGCCCTTCATAACTGGGTGCCTGTCAGTGATGGGGACTCATTGCTGCTTGCAGGCAGTCAAAAACTGTGAGATGACTTTTGAAGTGCAAGTGATGTACCAGCCTAAAACACCATTGTAATTGGTCGGTGTTTGCTTTAATTTATCACATGAGGCATTGTCTTCTTTGTAAGTAGAAATGGGATTGTCAGGTACATGCTAAACACTGATCTGAACTACAACTTGATGTTTCCTCGAACCAGATTGCCATGATTTTTATTTGGCTTATCGACGTTAGAATTGTAGCTCAGTGTACTTATTAATTTCAACAGCAACCATTTTAAGGCACTTTATCTCACCTTCTCCTTTTGGAAAAAAACAGCCAACTTGTGCTATACTGTGTCCCACTCAGGCTCAGTGGGCCTCCAAGTCTTCCTTTTGAGTAGGAAAGGCTTTCTGGAAGATGGCATTTAAAGATCAGAACGACAAAGCTCATTTGTCATTTAGCTCCCAGTGTGGCCACAAGGAGCTTGATGGGCGGAAAAGCAGGTTTGTACTCCTCTTTAAGGGTAGTGTGTTCATCTTCACAGTCTGTGTCCATTGAGAACCCATCATATTTGTATGGAGTATGGTGAATGTTAGAGCAGCTACTGACTTGGAGGAGGAAGGGATGCAGCCTGCCTGTCTTACAGCAGGTCCTCCAGCAGGAAATCATTCAATCTTATTGCAGAATTTTGCTATTTAAAGCCTGCCCAGTGATGCTAGTAACTTAGAGACACATGTTCCTTGGCTCGAGCATTTCTGGCAAGCTATTTGCATCTTCTGCAAGCTAAAAATAAAAGCCCGTCTCCCTTAGCAGAGACAGAATTGAGCAAACAGCTGTCAGCCTGTACTGTAGCCACACCTGTGTTCCTGAGAAAACCAGAGAGAAATAAGTCTACACTCATTCAATAATAACTACAATAATGCACTGAGATTACCTGGGCAATTTTTTCTTTTTCTTTTTTTTTTTTACCCTTGCTCCTGGCCGGGGGGAGAAGGGGGAGTTTGTTATAAAAGGTCAAACACATAACTTTGCAGCCTTCAGCCATCTCTATTCTTTTCTTTCGCAATTCTTCTCTCTGATTAAACTTCCAGATAAGTCTAGGCACTGTTGCCCAGCCCTTCACATTTAATGATTTTATGCATCACTTGCTCTTGGCACTGCTCACAGGCCTGCCATCTCCACTGCAGCCTGTGATCTTCTCCTCTAAATGTTTGACATCCACCAGCATTTCTCTTTTGTTCCAAGATGCATTTTTTTCTCGATAGGGAAAATGATGGCAGACAACCCTGAGACAAATTACCTAATACCCAAGGATTTTCTTTCTCAGCTCTGCTAATGGAAAGAAATTCTTCCCATCCTATTCAACTTTTTCTTATAAAAAGGCAGAGGAAAAAAAACCCTACAATTTGTCCTAGATCCAGATCCCTGCCCTACAGCTGAATCTGTTTCAAAGAATAGAAAAATGAACGTGCAGCCTTCATTAGAGATACTACATGGGGTGCAAGCTAGTTAGGCCAAAGAGAATTTCTGTTTTGGTGGTGGCTGTTGTTGTTTGGGTTTGATGGTGGTTGGTTGGTTGTTTTTCCTCCTTGTAAATCAGAATATGCACTTTCTAACCAGTTTTTCAGTGGGTTTTATCAGAGATGAGTAGACTCAAGAGTGGAGTGAGGATGGCAAAGAACGAATAACTGTTTATGATGTCACCTGAGGAAAATGATCCGACACTAAGATAACCAAGGTAGATGTGGCTTATAAAAGGAAGAAAAAAAATTACATTTACCTTCTGAATACATCTCTGTTGAATTCTGTGGATGTAAAATGATAACTGTATCAAAGTGTTTAGACAAAGTAAGTCAAGGACCACTGACAGCTTTTAAATACAATATAGGAGACCCCAGCTGAGGAAGCTGTTAAGACATGGTTGGTTGATGCCCATGTGTGTAAAATAATTCAATACTTCTGTTTTCTTTACTCCTTCCTTAACATTGTGCTGTTGGCTGCTGTGGAAGACAGGGTACTGGACTAAATGAGACTTGGGGTCTGATGCAGTATGTCTATTCTTATAATCTAACTAGAAGAAATTGTCTTTTGTGTGCCCAGAAGCAGAAATGAGGATTTGCTATATAAAATTGCAATTCCAATATGCAGTGGAGATGATGAAATGTTTGCTTACTGAATTTGACCTGTAAGAAATTCAAATGGCATTTGGCAACAAGGCAGTTTATAAGAAGAGCAGCAAGTCTAACAGATGTTGTCTCATGTCTTCTGAAAATGTTTAAGATGGACCATAGTTCTGCTTGGACATGCTAAAGCACTAGATATAGTAAAGGATTCAGCAGGTTAAATGGAGCAAAGTGAATTATGTCAAATGATGGCTTTGCATGTTTGATACAAAACCCATCACCTGGGTACTCCTTGAGGACTTTAATCGAAGGATCAGATGCTCACAAGACATCTTCCTTGTCCCTCATCCACAGTAGTTGGACTTTAGGGTTCCAGTTAACTTATTCCATGCGCTTTTGAGTCAGCAATGGGGTGGACACATCTGACTTATGCACAAAGGTACTGTTACTGCTAATGCCACAATAACCAAAAATGCATGCTGGACAAGGAGGAATCCACAATGTGTGTAAGATGCTTTCAAACTCATCCAGTTTCTTCGCCCTGTCATACGTGTGTGTGTATATATATGTATGTATATGAATAACATAGAAGGAAATGCAGACAGGTATTTGTACATCACATGAGGAGCCTTTTAAATCACTGAGGGTCATAATTTACCTATCATGCTTTGTGTTTACCTCTCTTTGTGATGTTTATGTCACCTGTACTACTCGTGTGACCTTAGTCATGTAAACTAAAAAGAATACACTGCAGTAATACTTTATTGTTAAAGAAGACTTTCTAGGGTCAATTATGTGCCATAGGCCTTCCCTAGGCACGTTCTGGTGGCTGCTGGAGAGACAGAATATGAATGAATGCTGAGTTACCTTTGGGGAACGTGCTGTAATGAGTAAAGACAAACAAACTGTGTATTGCCTGGGTAATGAAATGTTGGTTTCTCCATTGAAGAGATTATATTTGAAAACCACTATCACCTTAATTGCCTGCATACCAGAACTTGCCTTCAGGGTCACACTTAGGGCTTCTAACAGCCAATGATATCATGAACATGCAAATCTCATATTCGCTATTTTGGATAGCTGTGATGTCTTTTACTGCAGCAACAGCAGTTGAACCATGGCAAATAAAGAAAGAGAGAACTGACCTTGAAGTTTTTAAAATAGTGTTTAAAGTGCATGGAAATGTGCTTTATGGAATAAAGGCTAGGGATTCTACAGTTGAGGTCTTAAATAATTGCTATGGTGATGTGATATGATATGATATGCATTGAAAGAGATTTCTGTGACTTGGAAATAATTAACATTTACTAAATAATATTGGAATTAAGAGTGTGACTTTCAGAGGGCACCAGTTCAACAACATTGTGCACTCTGTCTTCTCTATGGAGTTTGTTCTAGCAATTGCTATAGTAGTTCATTGTCCTTTGTAATATAATCTCTTTCTGGCTCTGTGGGGATTACAGCAGCTATGAGTATAGAAGTATCCCATTCATAGATGCTGTGAACTCGACTGGTTGCTTTCTGAAATTTACAACAGCAAAGAGCATAGAAATAGCTTCTTCAGTACCACCCCCAACTCATTTTGTCTATGTTAAAAAACAAGAAAACTTTGTTCTGATCTCTGAAATGTGATATTTTTTATGGGGCTATAAACTTTGTGAGGGCCAGCAGCCTGAGTTTCTGATATCATAACTTCCACATTAGTGTTGTAAGCAATAAGGGGAATGTTGAGCTACCTAAAGACTGAATGGGGTCTCCAGAATTAAGCTGGATGGTGAGAAAATAATGAGTGTTAAAAACTTCCTCTCCAGGACTGTTATGAAGTTTCTAGTTATTGCATGTCAGATTGTTAGCCCCTCTGCCTCACTAGTAACCTTCTATTTAATTTGCATTGCCAGGTTTATACATGCAAGCTATTATTAGCAGCACAGAAAGTAAGCCCAGGCATTAAAAGTATGTTACATGAAGTCACTTTAACTAAATGAACATTCAAAAGTTTTATTCCATCGCTCGTCATGCAAGGTTGTTTAAGTCAACTTAGTTCATATGTTTATGTTTCATTTGACAAAATTTACATAGCTTGACTTCTTTATTTTATTTTTTTTTCCTAGAATGGAGATTTTAATCTAAGGACTTCCTTAATACAGCCTTAACCAGGGGTTTGTTGGTTTTTTTCCTACTGTAAAATAAAAGACCAACCTCAATTTTATTTATTGTGCAAGGGCTACTGAGAACCATCTGCTTTGGAGACCCCAACTTCTAGGCCACGGCTAGTATTTAAAATGGTTTCAAAGAGTTTCCAAATCTTGCTGTGGCACCTTTAGAAATACATGTTTAACTTCTGCCAAGGCTTGGGGATTCATTTTTCTTTTTCCTCCCTAAGAGAGGGTCACTTTTTCTTGGAACAGATCCCATCTCCCAGACGTGTATTGAAGGCATATTTAAACATTCAGCTTTGGGCTGTGGACCAGCTTTTTGTAATTCCCCATTGTGCTGGGATAAGGGTCCATGTAACCAGAATTGTGGAATTTCTACATACAGATTTTGCCTTTGTGATTATAGATCAGATTATCAAATTCCAAAGGATTAAAGTCGTTTTACTTGGCCCTTTGCCAAGTAAGTTAATTAGCTGATTTTCTTGAGACCATGAACTGTTGCAGAACTATACTGCCCAGTTGTTAAGTTTCCAGTCTGGTAAATTAATCTCTCCATTTTAATTTCCCATTGCATTTTAACTAATGATATATGTGAATCTTTTTTCCATCATAGGAAAAAAGAAAAGTAATAATTTTGTTTTCCAGTCACTGGGATCTATACCATTTACTATAGCTGTAAAATTTCAAATCAATTTTGTGTAAACATTACATGGTCTTCGAACAGGTCAGGCCTTCTGACAAAAAGAAACATATTGTGACTTTTTGCAAAACTTACCTGTACAGTCATGCATCGCTATTTAAGAAATAGAGAGTTTTAAACCTTGCCTTGAACTCAAGTTTCATGTCTCTTACTCCCTGAAGAGCTTTATTCTAATAAATGGGAATTCTAGTACAGTGATGATTCATTGAAAAGTGGGTAAAAGATGGATTTGACATATGGGAGAAGGTAAAAACTGTTCTGTTTAATATTGGAATTTTTAGCCTGGCTAAATTGGACGTAACACTGACAAAATTTACTGACCAGTATTCACTAAAATTGGCGTAGTGTTTTCTGCAATGGCCCTTGCAATATTTGTAGGTAGGATTTTTTATTTTTAAATATGTGACAGCGGTTCACCTATACTTCGAAGATATTTTCGCCCGTGATAACTGTATCATAGACATTATTTTGTTGAGGGTAAATCTCACTGTTGTGCTCAATCTTCTGACCTCTCATGTACTATGAAGAATAGCAGAAGCTGTAATTAGCCTTTTAGCCTAGCTAGAAATACCACTCGTTAAAAGAAGGCACGTTTCTTCATTCACTGGACTTTTGACTAGTTTTCATTGACACAGAAGACTTAAAGAGTATCATGTGTATACTTTCCAGTATGTAATCTTAACTTGCACTTAAACATGCTGCTGCTTAAATAAAGTACAGTATGGCTGATAAAAGGGCTCTGTACTGTACTTCCTTCTATTGCTCTTAAAGGTAGTTACACCAAATGCCTTGTAAAAAGTGATTTGTAATGCTTTCTACTCAGGTGGCAAACTACCAGACTCAGAAAAGGCACCATTTTTACAGTCCAGGCTGCAGGAAATAAGTCTCCATTGATTATTATTTTGTTATTTTTTTTTTTCCCTTTGGAGTTTGGGGATACTTTAAGCAATGTGTGAAATGCTCACACTACTGAAGTGAAAAATTCTACTGAAGTTAGGACTAATACCGTCTGGTTTTACCAGCACAGGGCAACATGGTATCTCATACTGAAAACCTAACTCAATCTGACCTTCCTTTTATTGGTTTTGTAAGCCACATGATACTGTTCATCTTTTGTAAATGGAGAAACTGAAGTCCTAAAATTCAGTTTCTCAATTAAATTCTCAGTGAAAATAGATTTTAAGTTAATATTTCATTTTGAGAGAAGGTGTAAAACCTGGTAAAACAGAGTAAATCCTTGTACTTTGCAACAGCATTTCATAAGAAACCTCAAAAGCAGATATTTACCCCACTAAAAATAAGTCTGCCCAAAAAAATATCAGAGCTGATTATTTCACTTGCTGAGGTGCACAGTTGTGTGGCATTTACTATTTCGGTTACTTTGCATCCTGACTCGTGCAAAGATGGCCCAGAATGAAATGAGCAGAGAAGCTCTTCTCTTTTTCTTCTTCATTGTTCCCCACTGAATGAAGCTTGAGCAAGAAATAAAGTTTTTTCCCAGAGGTGGTAAGAATGGTGATTTTTTTCAATGTGTTCTGCAATGTAGAAGAAATTATGCAGGAAAACAGAGGCTTTTGTCTTCAGTAGATCATGTGAAAATATTTACTGGAGACAATAATGTTACCCAGGGGAAGCTGACAACAACTTGAACATGAAAGCAGCAATCAGGAGATCCCAGACTATCATGTTATGCTGACAATATGAAAGCCTCAGTCATGCTCTTTGAGAGAACTAGATTTTTGAACTGAACGCAGTCATTAGAAGGCTTCCTCTGACCTTGCCCATTTCTAACCAGACTGAACTGCTTGCTAACACTGGTAATTTAATTGCTAGTGGCAAATGAGCATGCCTCTTTAAACAGGCCAGTGTGTATATCTAAATATCAAAGCAAGATTGGCAGAGAGGGATTATCAGTTATTAGTTGGAGTAATAGAGTTAATTACGTGTACTTGGATCCTTATGGCCACAGCAACTGTGTCAGTAAGTATGGTAAAAGATGCTACTTCTCTCCAGAAGCATTTCCTTTCTGGGTTGGTCAGCCACTTCAGTTTGCCTGTCTTACCTGCTTCTTGGTCCTAGCAGGTGGTGGTTAGTGCAGCAGCAGCCACTACTTACTGGTCTTTTCTGAAGCAAGAGCAGCAGCATAGTCTTCAGGTCTGGACAATACACATAGGCTGAGCTAGTCCGTTACAGTTTCTGTAACTCCTGAATGTGGGATTCTGTGGCTGAGCATAGTCCCTCTTTACATTTATCTGAAGGACACCTTATATCTTGTTTTCATTGGTTTTGTCAGGAGACCTAATGCTGAATGGATTGTCAATTCTGATTAGGAAACTAGGCTAGATGCTAGATTATTATATTAACCCATTTTTCTTGTGATAACCTCATGATTAGTGCTAAAAACTTGAGCTGGGCAGATAGTTTTGGGTAATAAAATAATTTTCTTTTGTGAAGAACAGACTTTATTTTCTTCTGACATGAATGTAAAAAATGGTCTGAGGCTTAAGTTTCAGAATTTGCTTAGAGTTATTAAAAAAACAAAAACCAAAAACTATCACCACAACAGCCTCCAAAACACACACACACACACACACTTCCACAAGCACACACACAAACCAACAAAAACAAACAAACAAACAAAAAAAAATCACCAAATAAACAAAAACTGAATTTTATTCTCTTTGTCCTGAAAACACTTTCTGGAGCCAAATCCAGTTTTCAAGCTTTGCAAATCTTACAGCATGTAAATCAGAGCACACATAAAAGTCAAGCAGGACTTAAAAATTTGGTGTGGGTTTGGATTTTAAAACTGCCTAGATTGGGATTAACTAAATCTGGGGGCTGGATTAGAACCTTCTCTGCCTATTCACACATGAATTGTAAATTTAATCAAAAGCATTTCCTCACTTGAGGAAAAAGGCCTCATTATCCAACATGTGTTAAAAATGTCTTTTGATAGATAGGCCTTTGCCTTTAGCAGCTTCCATCCAACAACTGTTATTCCTCCTTCACTACTGCTACAGCAGATTGGAGGTAAACTGCTGTCTCCACTGCCTTTCCCAGTACAAACACTGCAAAGAGCAAGTAGAAACCAGCATCATAAAAACATGTTCCTCGTCCATGAGCTAAAACCATGTGAGCAAGATTGCATGATGGTTTTACTCAAGTATGGACAAAGATGAGAGGTGGGGGGACTTCTCATGGTCACTTTGTCACTTAAAATGGAAAATGATTACCAGAAAAATAGTATTTTCACTGACAGTATGGGCTAATTAGTTTCCCAGGGAGAAGATGTTGGTAGCAAGGGGCTTTACACAGGGAGCTTTTGTCATTTTATGGGTGCTCATCTGTCAACTGTCAGGTTGTTTCAAAAGAACTCTGGTCATAATGTTTTCCCTTTGCACCTTTCCCATCATGGTGGCCCAAATTTGCCTGAATAACCATTAGTTGTCTTGTTTGCCCAGTCTGGGCATTTACAATTAGTCAGGAGGTAGCAATGTTGCTGTGGCTGCACAGCATGGGGGATTTGTCGGGAGAGCGTCTAGCATGTTATCATGACTTTGATGCAGAAGATGGACTTACAGGACACATGTTTTACTTTTTCAGACAAGGTAGGTTTAGCAAACTTAATGGGATTTCCCTAGATGGTAAAAGTAGGGGAAGGTCTGAACTTGGTTCTTGTGTTGGAGAATGTCCTTTGAATATGTTGAATAAAGATGTACCACATTTTTATTAGTCTTTCCCACATCACACGTTGTGGCATCTTTCCTAAGGCACAATTATTCTTTAGCTGTGACATTGAAATTAATACAAAGAAACATTAAATTTCCAAAGCTGGATGCCTCGAAGGGTGCAGGTGCCTAGACGGTGACAGGTATAAAACCGCTTATTTATTCTCCTAGAGGTGGCCTCACTTATAAAGTGGTGAAGAAAAGGATTTAGCCTAAAATCTGAGGAAGTTTGATGTCTTGGAAGCAACAGCTGATGGTTTGCCATACCCCCTGCTTTTCCTTCCAGCTGCTGGCGCTGTGGCAGCTGCTGAGTGCAAAATGTTGTTACAGTGCAGAGAAGGGAGAGTTTTACAATGGAGTATTTACCCATTTTCAAGATTGTACCATGGTTGCTTGCCGGAGCCTCACTTCCTGGCAAGACTGGTTTTGTTTGCTTTTAGAACAAAAGAGTTTTACTATTTTTCTGCTTTTTCGTGTGTAGTGTCATTTTAAATGTAGTAGATGGGGCAAGAACTGCACTAGAAATAATTCGGTTGTGCTCAATACCTGATGCATGAGACTGTCATGATGAACCTTTTGAACTTTAACCTTTTCTGGAAAAGAAGCAGGGAAGTGATTGAGATGAGTCTTGGATAAGGAACCTGCAATCTGGGCTTCAAGTATTTCTATGAGTATTCACTGACAATTGCAACAAAAATGGTAAAAATGTAACTTGAAAATCTATGTGGAGGAAGGGGGGGAAACCTAAACCAAGATTGTTTGTCCTAAACAGCAGTAATATTAATGGCTTTCTTTAGCAAGGCAAGTAGTTTTATAGTTTGGACTACTCACTTATACAGCCCTCTAGTATTTTGTTTTGGTTCAGTAAATGTGTTGGCTGTACAGAGATCCCAAATTGGCAAACACGAGTTTGTAAGCCTTTTCTGGGTGTGACTAAAGAAATGTAAAAACTGAAGGCCAGAGATCTCTAGCTCTTTTCAATTTCTACTTGTGTTGCTCAGTGACACTTAAGAGTAGCTGCAAATGCTCCCTTGATGGAGTCGGATTGCTTCTTTATTAATTCCATTCATAAATACACACTGGGTGTCCAGTGGAGCACTTAAAACCCTGATAATCAAAAGCTTATTGTGTGTTTGAGAAGCTTGAAAGGGAAACTGAAGTAAATACCAAGGGAGAGTAGAATAAAGTTAGAGTTTTTATTTAGAAGCCAGCAGGAGATTGTCTAAAGTATAATGTTATGCACAAGTTTTACCATCAAGGCTGTGATGGGGGGGTGTAAAATATATGTGCAATTACAGTAGTGAAATTAGTGTGCCATGCATAATTAATCTTGCACTCTGCAGATGGCAGAATCCCAGTGCAGCATTAAAAGCTATGTGATGGCCTCTGTGCATGATTCATAAAGGAATTGTACCTTTATATCAAGTCCATATTTAGCTTTGACCCACGCAAGTAGCACAAGGAAAATTCATGTGAAAGTAATAAAAATGAAGAGTATTTCTTTCTTCAGTTTTGTCTTTCTCTAAAGCAAAGTATTGACTTTGAAAAACATTTTCTGTAAGAATTTAGCTACTAGTGTGCTATATTATTACATTTATCAGTGCGTGTGTATGGAAAATAGCAAGGTAGGGTTTGCACGCCGCTAAAATTGGGTTGGTTGAATTAATCTGATTATGTCTATCCAAGCTGTGCTGCTGCCTCTTGCTATAGGGCAGAGTTATGAGGATATAAAGAGCAGAGGCTGTTTCTTCCAGAGTTGCTAATTGACCGGATTCCCTGTGCCTTCTGTTAAGCATCTTCAGTTCTCATCAGCTGAAGATTTGTGATAACTTTCAGCCTATAGCTTTGAAGCAGTAAATTTGCTCTTGAATTCCTATTACTTCTACTTAACTGTGTGTGGACTTTTACCTAGGTGAAGGGTGTATCCTGAGGCTTGGGACCAGTGCAGTGCTTTTTGGGTCTTCTCTTAAATCTTAGACCTAGCAAGCAATAAGGAAATAGTTGTGAGATGGTAGGCATGATGGAACATTGTAGTCCGTACATTCGTGGTATAGATGGGTACATCCTGTAAAGAAAATGGTCTGATTTTTCAGCACCTCCTGTTATTTTATGGAACCATTTCCAAGATGGCATGGCAGCAGAGGATCTCACATGAGGAGCCATGAGAATTGCGGAGAACTGGAAATAAATACTTCTCAGAGATAAACAATAACATTGATCTTGGCAGAGCATAACACAGAATTTCTCCTAAGGCCCCCTGTCAGGTCCTTTGAAACCTTGAGGCCTAAGCAGGTCCCTTTCTGGGCAGAACTGCTTGGTAGCTTTTCTTCGGAGAAATACAAAACTACACTTGCCTTTTTTTTGATAACTGTGAATGATGGCAACGTGAGTGCTTTCTATTCTCCTCTCATTAAAATCACAAAGAAATACAAAGAACTGAAACTCCCAGGACACTAGTGTAATAATAATAAGTTTGACTTTTCAGAGGGATTGCATGTAGGAATAAAGCAAGGAGGATGCTACTCCTAGCATATCCATAAGAGATTCAGAGGTTGTCTGTGTCATGTAAGAAGTCTCAGTAACAGGAAAAACAAAACACCACCACAACAGAAGCAAACTAAATTATGTGTGAGGGAGGAGGTAGTAGGGTAGCAAAATCAATGGTTTAACCATGAAATCTTGGTTAACCATGAAATCAATGGTTAACCATGAAATCTTATTGCAGGTAATGTAGGACTGTGTTAAAGGGTAAAGTTTCCTATTTTATTCTGCAGTTAATTTTTGGAACACTGAAGAATGTTTTCACTTTTTGGAACACTGAAGATTGTTTTCACCTTTGTAGTTCATGAAAGGTGTGTGATCTCACTCTGTCTTCTGCATACAGAGAAATAGTTCTTAAAAACTGCTCCTGGCCAGAACAGGAGAAATGGGCACAGCAGCTGTCCTCACTTGTGTAAACAGTGTTTCCACCCCAGTTTTCACTGCAATGCAGTGTTGGGATACACTAGCACTAGGCAAATATTCTGCCCCCCCCTCCAATTGAAGAACGTGGCTTTTGAACTGCTGGTGACAAGCAGAAAAGATCCAGAGGCTACCAGCAGGATAGAAACAAAACTTGGTTTTGATGCTGTTCTGGGAGGGGTCCACAAAATACAAGTTAAATGAAACCAGTGGAATTCTAGTGTGGATGAACAGACTTAGAAAAAGAGACCTAAAGAGTTGCTTTCTTCCTGATGCTTCTCTACCAAGATGAATGCAAACTCCTTGATGTGGTGCTCTGTGAAACCACCAGTCTCAGCAAGGGTTGCCTGGGCTGTAGCACACTAAGCACATCTGGAGCCCCCATTCATTACAGCACCAACAGATGGTGATTGTGGCTCATGCCTGATGTACCAAAGCAGAAAGACATGGATGTGTGCCGAGATATAGGCAGCTTTTACTGGATGCTTCCTTTCTGCTACTAATCTTGTCTTGTGTGTATTGAGGGTTGTCATTTTACATGTTGGTTAGTTTTAAAACGATCTTCAGTATTTTTCAGTGTCTGCAGACAAGTGCATAGCAGCTGAGCTGTTTGGCTGGGGCTCCCCTTTGCAGAATATGGCAGAACTTTTTCATGGCATACGAGTTTTTAAATAAGAAACAGGGAGAGGCAGCAAATCACTTGGGTTCAGACAACGGAAGGGGGAAAAAAAATCCCACCTAAACAATAGATATTTAAGTAGAAAGTGTTCCAGCTCCTTCTGACAAAGAGCCTCCAGAGGATTACAATGCAGTCAATGTTGCTTTAATTAAATTTAATGCTGTGTGAAATGCACTCTGAGAAACTTTGATGAATGACTGGGGCAATTCATGTGGCTCACTAAAGGGCATCCAGCCCTTGCAGGGGTGTCAAGCCACGATGAATTGGTTAGTACAGGCATGTTTATAGACTGCCTAAGGAACCTTGTATCTGTGTGGTAATGTCAGAGATAATGTTATGATTCTCTGGACCTTGGGGGGCTTTGGTGACATGGTTAATGAGATAGCCCAGGGAGTGTCCCAGTAGGTTACTTGCAGACCTCCCACATCAAAAGGAGCAGCTTTGCCCCTTCAGAGCCTGCCGTCTTCTAGATCTCTCAGCTGGCCCTTGCTTTCCATAGGTCCACTTTTTTTCTACCTCCCCCTCCTTTTCTGGTTCTTAGTCAACATTAACTTTGGCTGCTGAAATTCAAAAGTTGTTAGTTTTTAATTTGGTTTCTCTTTGACCTGCCTACACAATGGCTTTCAAAGATTTTTATAGGAACAGCAACCACCACGGTTACCTTCTTCCCAGAGCCTCAAAACAACAACAGCAAAGCTTAAGCTGAGGAGGCAAATGAGGGGTGGGAAAAACTTTACACTCTCTCTGTTCCCTCTCTCCCCATCACAAAAAAAAGGGGAATGTTTCTCTCATGCAGAGTTTGGTTACAAAGCAAGGGGCTATGATAGTACAACTGGGTCTTTTATCTGCTACACCCAAAGAAGTGAAGGGGGAGTAAAAAAGGCACCCCAAAAAACAGTGGGTCAATTGATAAATGAAAGTTTGTTGTTCAAGTTTGATTTAAAGGGTTGATTATAAGCCTGTGAATAAAGTTGTTTAACAATTTCTCTTTGTAGGGGGAAAAACTAACTGCACATTCAGTTTAAAGAGAGGTTAGATGGCAAGTAAACATTCTTGTAATAATACAGCAAACTTTGCAAAATTCCTGGGTCAGGAAGTAGATGTTCAGTATATTACATCACTGAAGGAGGCATGCATCAAAGTTAATACAAGACTACCTCAAATGATGCTTTTAAAATATAAAACCCCTGAAGTTTTTGCTGTACTTCTGAAATGCTATAAGAAAGAAAAAGGAGGAGGGCTGATGATGGATCACAGATTGATAAACTCTGTATTTCAGATCTGATGACTCTTGCAAGTGTTCTTCTTTGGATAACTCTATATGGTTAAGGCTTGTGATCTTGGGCAGAAAAATAAATACTTCTGAGAAACCAAGATGGGATCTTCTGAAATGGCATAAGTAGCACGCTAAATGATCTTGCCTGTGAATGTTCTAAACCTCATTGTCCCTAAAAGGGTCTGAACCCGATAGTTTAAGATTTGCATCATGAACTTTGAGCATTCATCTTATTCCATTCAATGTCAGAATTAAAGTATTTCTTCATTACAAATGATACTGAAGAAATGATAAACATAAATGTGAGGTTTTTTTCAATGTATACATACACTTATGCTGAGTCAAATATTCTTGGTCCCACTAGTATTTTATTTCAAATCCCTTTGTGAAGCATATCTCCCACTCAGAGCTTAAGAACTTAAACCAAAAAAAAACAAACAAAATAAAAACCCAATCCTATCGAGCTGAATCATCTCTGGCCATGACACTGAAATAACCAGGAGCATTCATCTGCTTTCTGCAAACCTTATTTGTGTTCAACAGTTTTGCTGGTTGTAGTTTCCCATAAGGATGGGGGGGGGGGGGGGGGGGGGAAGGTGGTGGTGATGATTTGTGTAGTTAACAATCATCATAGCAGGTACTAAGTCTCTTGATGGTTTGTGTGTTTAGGGTCCTAATCATTCATTATGTTCATTAAATATTTAGCTGTTTCTTAAATGCTGTTGAAGCCACAGCAAGAGGTGATATCACCAGCAGGCCATCCCCAGAAGCCTGTAGTATTGTGGTTATGACTGGCCTTGTTTGTTTTAAGCACCTGAGATGGAAAATTTATTCCAGAAGGTTGGGTATTTTTATTCTGGTGAGTAAAAGAAACATCTATTTTCCTAAGCACCAAGCCAGCGCCACCCTTCTGATGACATGCTGTAAGGGTCAAACTGTCTATACTGAGTCTTTTGCCCTCTTTCTTCTGCAAGCAGGGCAGCTCTCTGGGTGTTGCTGTCACATTGGAAGGGGGATTAAAATAATTTTAGGGGTTGAAAGCTGGTTATGTTGAGAAAGTAAAAATAAATTAATCTTCTACAAAGCTATTTCTGTCAAAGTGCACAGGACCAAGACTGAGTAATTAGAATGAAGATTTTTTTGTGATTGTTGTAAAGAGCTGGTGTAGCCTAGAAAGGGCTGTATCAGGTTTCCTCTTGTTATAGCACTGGGAGATGCTGCTCACCCTTGCCTGGCTAGCTGGAACGGCCTGCTGCCCCAAGGGAAGGCAGACAGTGGACAGAGCCAGGCCAGCCCCTTCCTTCTTTCTATCTCTGTTATCTGAATTGGTTATCCAGGTAGAAGCACTTAAATGGCATTTATTTAATAAGTTACTTGCTGCTGGCTTATATTGCTATAATGAAGTTGTAACTAGATCAGGGAGGAAGCAAATGCCAGGTTTGGTTTGGTAACTTGTCTTGCAGGGAAGAGGGGAAAAAAGGCAGAATAAGCTGAGTGGTTTCCAAAACTCTAATCTATTTTTAAATAGGTCTCTCTGAAACTGTAGCAGCAACAACAATCTTTGATGTAGTTAATGGGCTGTCAGTGTATCCTTTATTTGAATGACTGTTTTCTGAATCAGAAGTTAAAGACATCGTGCCATTGTCACTGAGTCAATGGCAGTAAGTTTAACAAAGGACCTTGAAGCCACTGTGCACAGCAGCCTGTGATGTCTTCAAAGTAACAGCAAGGTCAGGGAAAGGCAAACACAGCTAACAGTGTCTCAGTCTCACTGATGTGGCCCTGCAGGGTGTTTATGGCAACCAAGTCTTGAGCATAAATCTCGACTCCCCAGTGCGTCATGCATGACCCCAGAGCAGAGTTTTTCTGTTGCTTATTACCTTCAAAGGGTAGAATAGTGCAACAATTCATAAATGTGGTTGTAGGACAGAGTTGTTGCAGGAGTGTGACTTGAAGAGACAGGACTACATACGGTTCTAGTGGTGTACTGTTGTGAAGTTCTGACTGCTGCCACCAGTGTGCGATGTGGTCAACAGAAGGTTCGGAGGAAAGTTCCAGTGCAGGAAGGATTCCTCCTTGGGCAGTCAGAGCCCAGATCTCTCACCAGCTCCTATGGATATTCCACAGGGCCTTGAGGCCCAACAGCCTCTGTTGGCTGTGGGAGAGCAGCATGGCTTTTGACTCCTTGATGACATTGAACTGAGTTGAAATAGGGAGGTGCCATGAGATTACAGGAAAGCTTCTGTGATGAGCTACCAACCTGATTGAGAACTTGGAATCTGCTTGCCCTCTCTGGTATATCATGTCCTTTTCCAGTGATCCTTACAAAGAAACGAAGGTGTCCTTCTTTGAGATGTTGAGGTCTGGGGGAATTAACTGGATGAAATGAGATTCGACTGAGTGGTGCTTAGCTGGCAATTGTACATGTGGCAGTGGAGACAGGCAGTTAATAGAAATTTAAGAATGCAGAGGGAAACACATGGTGGATGCAATATACACTTTAAGCAATGCTAAAGGAACACGGTGTCTATTTTTCTAGAGGCAATATTACCTCCAGTGGGGAAGCTGACCCATTCCTGCTGGGCCTGTGGGTCATCCCTTACCAAGAAACAATTTAACTTCACCATGTGCGTTGCAGTGGCTGGGTCTGACAAGGCGGGCTGGAGCTAAAGTTCTTTCTTTCAGCTGAGCCCTCGTTGCTTTGGCATGTTATAATCGGACATTTAACATGATTTTAACATAGGGTTTTTTTGTATTCTGTCTCTTTGCGTGGTTTAAAATTCATTTCCAGGCTGTGATCTAATGGCAGTAATTACCTCAGAAGTGTATACAGTACAGAGTATGTTTATTTTTGTTTCAGCTAAGGCAAATGATTACAGGTCTTGGCTTCACTTCAGGGGTTAGTTCTGTTGAAAGAGCCAAAACCAACATCTACCTTTGCAATCTGGCAAGCAGGTCCTAAATACCTTATGTGAATGTTTGACTTAACGATATGAAGGGTATTAAGAGCAGGAGAGCAAAGCCCTTTGAGTCTTGGTATTGCAGTGGATTGCTGAAGTGCAAATTACTTACTGTACATTGTGAAGTGACCCAGCTTTGTCATGTGATGACTACTACTCCCTATTATCAGCTAGTAATTTGCTGTCTAATTCTCCTGAATTTCTGCAGTGCCTTGTGAGCCATTTAACCAACACTGGCGATAACATGAAAGGCATGAGTAGCAAAATACTGGTAAGCTTTGCCTGCAGGTTTCAGTAGCTATAGGAATAATTCAGTCTGTTACATGCAAAAATGATTCTGTATAATTGCATGCTTAAAGGTCATTTCACGTGTGCAAGCAAAGCTGTTCCCCCTGTAAGTATTTCCCGGTAGAAACATCTGATGAGAGAGAGGTGGATGAGCAGGGAGAACAACCTACTTTATTCCTGTTGAACAGCATGTGGTGATAAAGTCCACCCGGCATACTCTCTCTAAACTAAGAAGTTTATGCTTTGGTGCTGCTGCCAATGTGTAGAGGGTTTTATTGAATTCTACTACTCAAAGAATTGTAGCATAAAAGTCAAGTCGTTAGCTATGTCTCTGAAGAGCAGAGGGGAAGTCTGCATCCTCCCTTCAGTTTAAATTCTTTGTGATGTGTACCAAAATGCAGTTGGGTACTTTGGGTCAGCAGTTGGCTGCACATGGAAAACGCGTGGAAGAATTGACGCAATGTAGAAATGAAATGCACTCTTTGATCAGACAGCTTTGGGGGAGTTCTTTGTAAGTGCAACCAATGCAAAGTCCTGATTTCATATGTCCTTTTTTATTTTGTAATTCTTGGAAACAACAAGAAGTTGCAGAAGAAAGTGGACAACACCCTTCCTAATAGGTGCTGGAATACAGAAGTGAGATGATAATTACCTTGGAGCCACCACAGGTTTCTACAGAAACCAGGAGTACTCAGCACATCTCAAGTTCATGACAGGCGGATTTAGCCTACTCTAAACATGTTTTTCCTGATACTCGTGATTATTAAGCTTTGACAGTCCATCTGAATTCAAGAGACCTACGAATGCTCAGAACCACTGAAAAGAGAGAATTGTGCTTTAATATGTTGATTCTTGCTTTCTAGGAAGAAGAGGCATGTTATCCTGGCTGTTCCATGTTTTAAAACTGCTTAAGCTTCATCAGCTTAAGTACAGTTGCTCTGAGTTTATAGCAAAAAAGAGAAGAGCAAACTCTGCCCCCCTTGAATAGAAAATGCTATTTTAACTTTTTTATATTTTCTGGATTTCTTACTTGACTTCACAATCTAATTTCTCTGCTACAAGAGACCGTCTCAGTCACATCTATGTTAGAGTTTAGAAGCAATATATATTCAAATGTAAAACAATACAGATGAACCTGTACTCACATGCAAAAGGACATTTGAGGGGGTGTACACATATACATACAGTTTTAGTAAGTGAAAAGATGAGATGATACAGTGGTGATGAGTGATTTCATTAATTATATTTTAAAGATTTTTTAATTGTTTCATGTATGGCAAAACTGTAAGAATGATGTTAGAACGTACAGAACTACTGAAATTATGCCAAGAGCATAATTTCCTTTTGAAATTGACTGTGTATAGCCCTTTGCCAGGGGTCTCCTGCTCTTCGTTGTTCATCATTTCAGATGAAAGTGAGAGGCTAATAATCCTTGTGCATAATAACTGTTTATTCTGACCTTTTGAGAAGACTGATGTGCTAAGGGATAGCATCTAGCCTATAGAAAAAGAAAAAAGAGAGGCATCTTTATTAAAAGTGTGAAATGAAGCTTCTCCAAAGCTGAGATGCTGTTTTGCTTTGGAATAAGTGCTTGTAGGGAAGTTAAAATCCAAACCCAACTGGTTCTCATCCCAGATCTTGAGGTCATCTGTATTTCTGTGGAAACACTCATATTGCTTCCACTTCATTGATTAACTTTATATTTTCTAGAAACTTAAAAAAGAAATAATCCTATCTTCCATTCTTTTTCTCTTCTCTAATGCAACTGCAGAAGCACAAAAGCTCATTTACTGAAGTTTTTGTGTATCTATATAATTTATTAAAGGTTGTAAAAATTCAGGAAGAGCTTTGCATTTGTTATTGGAAACAGTGCAGACTAGAATTATTTTGAAGGGGATGGAGGAAGATAAATTATTTTAGTTAGATCCTTTTTTTGAGATAATTTCTCCAATCCTATCCCAAATGCTGGCAAAGTTCACTTTATTTGTTAGCAGCATGATGACTCTAGTATGAAGTGCCTGTCAAACACTGGTCAGTGAGACAGGACCACCTGCATGATGACTGCAGAATTAAGAATGTGGACATTAAAACTGGGCTCTGTATGGGGTTGCACTGAGAAGCCAGTGCAAAGAACAGAGATCTCGGCCGTTGTACTCATAACAAGTTGAATTACCGTTGCTTTACATTCTATAGGTTGTACTCTTTCCAGATTGTGTTGCTGGAGTCTCAGATATTATTAATTTCAAATAGTGCTAGCTGTGGTTATATTAATGCTGGATGTTTCTGGGCAATAGTCAAACACACCTACAGGCACTCAAATGAAATCTCTGCTTGATTTGAACAGGAGCAGGGAGGTTTAAAAAATTGACTTTTTCATGCTTTCAAGAACAGAAGTAATACCTTTAAAACAGTAGTATAGGAAGTATGTTAAACCATGTGCAGTGCTTGTAAAACTCTGAACTATTTTGTGGGCTTCAAAAACTGAGGAGCTGTGGAAGCTCTGAGAGCTTCTGAAAGAGGAAGCCCCACTGGACCATACTGGAGCTTCATGCGTTCCATTTCACCTTGGAGGCAATGCTCCAAAACAGTTCACAAATCTTGCACATGTTTCTCCCAAATGTTTTGAAGCCACAGAACATGCGAAGCTGCTGCACTCTTCTAGAGAGAAATTGCTGTATTTGCTTTGCTGTCTTTAACTGCTGGAGTAAGCAGCAGATAGTATAAAAAAATGAAAGTAAACCAGAATGCTAGTGGATCTCTAAAGGTGTCCCAAAATTACTCCAACCCTGATGCAAATCTAAAAGCTTGCACAAACATCATATGTATGTAGCTATACCACCATTTCCAAGACGTTAAGGAACTGGACTATACTCATCACTCAAGGAAAACAAAGCTGAAATGGCCAAAAAAAGCACTCCTATTCCCATACACATTACAAAAGTACAGCAAAACTCTGAATGACCTTCAGATATTAGAGACTGAGGCTAAGGGTCTTTTGTATCTGTCTATACTATTTTATACATAGGTTTATCTATAATATATGTAAATATACTTATCTATATTAATTTATAATATCTGATAAGAAAAAAAAAGCAAGTCTGAAACTGCTTCAGCAAAATCATGAATTGAAAAAATAAGGCTTTGAAAAAGGAAATCTGTGTTGCAGTGATCCTCTGGCTTATCCTGTTACCGCTTTTAGTAGGAGTAACTTTAAAAATTGCCACTGGCATACCTATGAAAAACTTACTCCTTTCAAGGCTAAAAGACTTTGCAATTTTGCAAAAGTTACTGTTAGAACTTTTTCAGGCACCCTGAGAATGTTACTGCTTGTTCTTAAAATGAATATATAGAAAGAGGAGATTGCAAAATGCTTTTCCCTGGGGAAAGAGAGGTTAGCACTGATGGGGGAGCAGTAACTTTTCTTAGATGTGAAGTTTTGTTGGTTTTGTTTGAACTAGCTCATTTGGAGGAACAAGCAAGCTTTTGAAGGCTCACATACACTGTCAGCATGAAATTGAAGCAGTAAACTTCACTTTGAGAGCAGAATAGTTGCTCATAACTTAATTATGTTGATCAGTGAGATGATTTAGGAGGGATGTGTGCAGGAAAGGTCAGAATCAGGGAAGAGCTCAAGGCCAGTTTAATGTGTTCATTTCCCCAACTCTCACTTCCCAATAGCTTCCACAGAGATCATTAAAGTCAGTGAATGCTGAGGTCTTCAAAACATTATGGACATCTGCAAACTTCTTTACCTAGAAAAAAACTGCATGTTTTTTCTTTGCATCCACCAGTAGCTGAGCCAAGCTTGTTTCAAGCAAGGAAGGTTTGTAATTTCAAAGATTTACTTAATTTTCATTGCTGCACATGAAACATCTGACAGCATTTGCCTAGAAAACCAAAATGCCTCTCTTTGTTTGTACAAGCCAAAGAAAAAGTACAGTGTATCCGTCTACAAACGAACATCAAAGCACTTTTGCAAAATCAGGGATGGTGACATATATTTGGAGAAACAGTATGAGAGCCGCCTGTTACAGAGGCATGGGGGTCTCTGCACTTACCAGGCATAATCCTGATTGGAGCCACGTCTTTTCTTTTTGCTCTTTATTATCACTTTGTGGTTAACTTTTGTTGATGAGCAGGATTAACAGCACATTTAGCTCTTTTAACAAGCTTTTTCCAGTCAAAGGTGGCTGGCCTGAAGAAAAAAAAGAGAAAAGTCATTCAGCAAACAAATCTTTGCCAAGAGTTGATGCTAAACATGCCATCTACCCGGTGTGAGTTTTTCACTGTATATGAAATTTATTCCACAGGACTATGACCTTGATGTTGATTAACCAGAAATCCCTTCTCTTGTCATTATTAACAGCTTTAGGTGCCTCAAGTGGCCCCTCTCCTTTTTCTTATTTTTTTTCTAAGTGTCCATTAAGGAAGGTTTTCTCAATTTATCATCTGTTTCGTATTGCTGCTCATTGGCATAACGTCTTGAAGCCCAACCCCTTGTTTCCATGAGGCTGCCAGGACAGTGGGCTGGTCATGCAGTTGGTCTACCCCTCTCCGCTTGGCACAATCGTGTGAGCAATATTACTGACAAAAGGCATAACAAAAGGCAAACACGCAGCCCGAGGAATCAGGGTATTCCTTTAGCATGGTGATGAATCTGAGCAGTCTTATAGATGTCTCCAAGTCCTAGAGGCCTCAGGGGACGCTTTCATTTTTCGGGCAGTTCAGCTCATTATCCAAAAAGCATGGAAGGGGAAATAGGATTTTCCCTCTGCGCATTCATATTTCCTGGGTTTGTCAGTCATGGTAAGGCTGCTTTGTGGCTCTCTGTGCGGGCATAGGGCAGAGATCCTGTCTGTACACAGGACAGAGTTTCTGGAGTAATTCTTGCAGGGCAGAGAGAGAGTGTATTATGGCTGTTCTTTACTTGATCAGGGCTCAAAAGGGCCCCTCTGTAGAAGTAGGAGATGGAGCATCAGTAGATTGCCCTTAGGTCACTCAGCTTTGAGTAGAACCCAAATATGGAAGATGGCTTAAAACCACCTCCAGCTCAGTATAAACACAGGATCAGAGCAAGAACTGAACCTTTTTGGTGCCTGCTGCTAAGCGTGAAACCGTTTATGGAACAGAAACACTGCAAGTATTCACTTAGCTCACAATTTCTGGAAGGGGAAAAAAAAAATCAAGCGACAAGAGCTACACCAAAAACAAATGCTGGATGTGTGCTTTTGGATTCTTTTTGGATGAGGTCACATGGTGATAAATGGACTAGACTGGGAGAACTTAAAACTGAGCTTTCTGTAAAGCCTGATTAGAGCAGATTGCATCACAAAGTATAGCTGGCACCTCTTGCTATGAAGAAAGCCTGGCTGCCATAGACTTTGTGGCCATTGGCATAGATTCATCCAGTGCTTTGTGATTTTTGCTGTATAATACGTACCTTTGGCAGCCTCTTGGCACACTCTCTTGCAGTGGAATATGACGTTCATCACTGCGGCTGTATGAGATTATACTTGGTCTGAAAGCTTTCAGCATAAGTTATTGATAGTCCGTATCTCCCTTTTCTACTGACTATATCACAAGTACATCATTCATTCTTTGCTCTTTCTTCCACAGCTTATAAGCAATCCTGTAAAACCAAACATGCAGAAAGACACAACATCATTAGGGTAATTTACATAACTTTAATTCTGCTCTTTCATGCAAATATATATGCAGCTTTGGCACAGTCATTGCATAGGCTATATCTGACTTTGGTGTCTGCTGCTGCACTCCCAAGCCTGAGTGAGTCCTTAGCCACATTTTGTTCCCACAGTGGGGTGGATTGTGCAAAGCAACTAACCCTTCTTTGTACCTCAGTTACAAAGGGGAAGAAAGCTGGCTGCACAGGATGATGAGGAGCTGGGACATGCTGTGCAGACCCCTAGCCTAGATGCTTGGTGAGAACCATAGCTGTGGGCCATGCCCTTGGGCACACTTGTAAGCCAGTATAGGTGCAGCATCATCTGCTCTTTGTGGAATCATCAGTTCTATACCATTCACAAGTAAAGCAAGGTGCATGAACTGTGGAGTGATTGTTATCTTGAGCCCTAAGACACAACTTGCTATATGTCCTGTAAAGACTGATATGGAGTTATTAATTCCTTAAGGGCATTACCGTATCCTGGGCTGCATCAAAAAAAGCGTGACCAGCAGGTCAAAGGAGGTGATCCTGCCCCTCTACTCTGCTCTCGTGAGACCTCACCTGGAGTATTGTGTGCAGTTCTGGTGTCCTCAACATAGAAAGGACATGGAACTGTTGGAGCAAGTCCAGAGGAGGGCCAGGAGGATGATCAGGGGACTGGAGCACCTCCCGTATGAAGACAGGCTGAGAAAGTTGGGGCTGTTCAGCCTGGAGAAGAGAAGGCTGCGTGGAGACCTCCTAGCAGCCTTCCAGTATCTGAAGGGGGCCTATAGGGATGCTATGGAAGGGACTCTTCATTAGGGACTGTAGTGACAGGACAAGGGGTAACGGGTCAAAACTAAGCAGGGGAAGTTTAGATTGGATATAACGAAGAAATTCTTTACTATGAGGGTGTTGAGGCACTGGAATGGGTTGCCCAGGGAGGTTGTGAATGCTCCACCCCTGGAGGTGTTCACGGCCAGGTTGGACAGAGCCTTGGGTGACATGGTTTAGTGTGAGGTGTCCCTGCCCACGGCAGGGGGGTTGGAACTAGATGATCTTAAGGTCCTTTCCAACCCTAACTATTCTATGATGCTATGATTAGTAGGATGCCCTTAAGGAATTAATTAAGGAATTGCAGTGGTATCGCTATGATATGTGTAACATTGTTAGAGATATGAGCTGTATTAGACCTAGCAAACTGCTGCATTTCTAGAGAGTGTTGATGGTCAGATGAGGATGGTGGGACAGCGAAATGAAGAAAGTGAGTGGATACAGCTGAAAACCATTGTACAGCAAGTGTAAGCAAAACAGCATACCTAGCAGGGAATGTGGACAGCTATTATAGCAACATCCACAGGAGAACTCGGCAAGCCAAACACAAAATTATGAGATCAGAAGAGAAATATATATAAAAACAAAAAAAAAAAAAACAAAAAAACCAACCCTAAAATGATGTTTGAGACTTAAAACCTAAATATTCTCAAAGCACTGGGTTTTGTTAGAATCTGTATGTTTATCAAATGCTTTGCTTTTGACAAAATTACAATTACCCATGACACTAAGTGAAAAAAACTTCTGATCAGCTTTGATCCAAATAGATACAGTTAATGTTTAAAAAAAATCAGTGTGTACACTAAACTTTACTATAAGTTTTCAGGTTAGTATATCAACTCTGGTTTTCAGTTGGGGCTCTGGTTTCTTTCAGGCTTTGTTTTTCATTGGCTTGTCACACAGAAGCTAGTCTATACAATGTTATTATTTCTTTTGCTTTGAAAAGCTCTATTTATCCCCTTTTCTATGATTTCCTGTGTTACATATGATGTCAGTTTGCTATTTGTAGTATTCAATAATCATACCAATGTGACAGAACTATTTAAAGGCGGGAGAGAAGTTGTTTCACTGCAAAATGTACTGCAGCGGCTCCAGCCGACACAAGTTGGTCACCTCAGTTTCTCACTTTCAGTTGTTAAACAGGAGTACAACATTTCTGCTGATGTTTTCCCCTGCATGTCCACAGGTCAAACTTAAAAGCAACTAAGCAACTGTTGTTTTCTCTGTAGTGCTCTGGGCATTGCAGAGCGTGACCTGCTACTCCATTAAGAAATCTGCAAAAACTGAGCTGATTCCCTTCTTGCATTGAACGGTTTCTTTGTTGGTTTTTAAGAATACAGGCAGCTGCTTCTTTTTTTTTTTTCTTTTTTACAGATTTTCTGTACCTCCTGAGAGACCCTGTGTTGCTTTTGTTTTCCTTTAAGGATAATGTGTAAAACTTTAAACTGAAATGCAAGCCTTGAATTTAGCGCTGTGCTTCTTGACTGGCAATTGGTACTGCAGGCTTTGAGCTCCGCTGACCCAGGCTATAGTGCCATGTCATTGAATGGTAGCAGCATATTCAGTACTAGTTTTTTTGGTATCTTCCCCTAAATCATCTTTCATGTGTGCTCTCCCACATTCTATTTGATCTCCTTGTTAACTGTAGAGGAAAAAGGGGTTGATAGAATATCAACCTTTTTATAAGTGTCTTTGTTTCACAGTTTTCTCCAGACACCTGAAAGACCAGCTGTCAATAATATGATGTAACAGGCTTGAATGTACTGGTTACCTCTTACCACCACTATTTCCACCATAGCCAAGGTTTCTGTTAAGACAATTCCAAAAGGCAGACTTGCTCATGGCCAGCTCTTCCAGGTGACCTTGATATTGGCACTGAGATTTCTAAAATGCTTGAGACTGGTAGCAATAGGATGTCACAGTTCATTGTTAAATGACTAACTTGGTATGGGTACTGTCTGGTACAATCCCCTCCAACCATTATTTTGCAATAGATAGTGAGAATATAGCAAACTTGGAGCAGTATAAAAAGGCAGATTGAAAGCAAAGCAGAACTTTCTTTAATGAAGTCAAGGAATTTCTTGATGAAATTCAACAAGGGCAAGTGTAGAGTCTTGCATCTGGGGAAGAACCACCCCATGTACCAGTACAGGTTGGGGGTTGACCTGCTGGACAGTAGTGAAGGGGAAAGGGACCTGGGGGTCCTGGTGGATAGGAGGATGACCATGAGCCAGCAACGTGCCCTTGTGGCCAAGAAGGCCAATGGCATCCTAGGGTGCATTAGAAAGGGTGTGGTTAGTAGGTCAAGTGAGGTTCTCCTCCCTCCCCCTCTACTCTGCCTTGGTGAGGCCACATCTGGAATATTGTGTCCAGTTCTGGGCCCCACAGTTCAAGGACAGGGAATTGCTTGAAAGAGTCCAGCGCAGAGCCATAAAGATGATTAAGGGAGTGGAACATCTCCCTTATGAGGAGAGGCTGAGGGAGCTGGGTCTCTTTAGCCTGGAGGAGGCTGAGGGGTGACCTCATCAATGTTTACAAATATGTAAAGGGTGAGTGTCAGGATGATGGAGCTAGGTTCTTTTCAGTGATGTCCAGTGATAGGACAAGGGGCAATGGGTGTAAACTGGAACATAGGAGGTTCCATGTAAACACCAGGAAAAATTTCTTTACTGTGAGAGTGACAGAGCACTGGAACAGGTTGCCCAGGGGGTTGTGGAGTCTCCTCAATTGGAGGTATTCAAGGCCTGCCTGGACAAGAGTCTGTGTGATGTACTCTAGGTTACCCTGCTCTTGCAGGAGGGTTGGACTAGATAATCTTTTGAGGTCCCTTCCAACCCTTGGGATTCTGTGATTCTGTGATCCTGTGAATGATGCGTATCTCAGTGGAGTCGCAAAAGCAAATTAAAACTGCTGGTACTAAAAGCATAAGAGTTTGCCTCCCCCCAGAACATGCCTGAAGTGTTCTGCCTGGCTCCAGGTGCCATACTCAAAGCACAAGGTTCTCCAGTTGCTACTGTGTCATTTCTGCCAGCCAAGTGTGGGTATCTTTACTATCTTAAATGGTGCTACATGACCTTCTTTTAGGCAACTGAAGCATGGCCAGATAAACTTAGGATCTCCCACCAATCTGCTTTATGGGAACTTAAAAGATACATAGAGTTCTAGTCTAAAAATTAAGCACCGTGGCTTGTACAAGAGTTTTTTAGCACTATTTTCTCTGTCTTTACTCTAGTGAGGCCTGCAGTGTAAACGTGCAATGCTGAGAAGTTCCTTGTTGTGTCACCTAAGGCTAGAAATACTATACTAATGTTAGTATTTTGGATTTAATGTGTAGGTTTATTATACTGCTGAAAACGGTCTGGATTGCTGATTGTCCTGGGTTCAGCAGTAGCAGTCATTTTTCTCCTTAGTAGCTGGTGCAGTGCTGTGTTTTTAACTCTCAGACTGAGAACAACGCTGATAACACTGATGTTTTCAGTTGTTGCTCAGTAATGTTTACTCTGACCAAGGACTCTCTGAGTCTCATGCTCTGCCAAGGAGGAGGGGCAGCTGGGAGGAAGCAGAGACAGGAAACCTGACCCAAACTAGCCAAAGAGGTATTCCATACCACAGCACGTCATGCCAAGTATATAAACTGGGGCAGTTACCAGGAAAGCCCAGGTCACTGCTCGGGTCAGGCTGGGTATCGATCGGCTGGTGGTGTGCGGTTGTTTTCTCTTCCCTTGTTATTTCCCTTATCATTATTATTATTGGTGACAGCAGTAGTGGTTTGTGTTATACCTTAGTTACTGGACTGTTCTTATCTCAACCCATGGGAGTTGCATTCTTTCGATTCTCCTACCCATCCCTTCAGGAGCTGGGGGAGGAGCGAGCAGCTGCATGGTTCTGGGTTGCCGAATGGGTTTAAACCACGACACTGATACAGAAAGAGATTCAGGACTGCACCTCATACCTGATTTTGGAGTCCTTTGAATGCATATCATAAACCAGATCTTCTAGCAGCAACTCCACAGCAGAGATGGTCCTCACAGATACTTCCAAACCTGCAGATTTCCATGCACAAAGGTAAGGGCTGGGAAAAGGAGCATGTTAGTTGAACTGTCTTCCAGTTTCTGCATTGTGAGTAAAGATAATATAAGAAAAATATTGACCAAATTATTTTAACATAATACAAAGCTGAGAAACTAAACATATGTGAACTAGAGCAAGATGAGACAATTGTAGAAGTCCTTGTAACTTTCTAACAGGTACAGTTGCCCCCATGTTTAGAGATAAGTTTTTTATGACTGGGCATTACTGGTTTTAAAAAAGCAAAGTGAAATTTGCATGTCCAGTATATTTGATTTAATATGGTTCCCAGTATTTTGGTTTATGTTCTTAAACCAATAATACTACAGATACAGTACAGATGTGCAGATCCTGTGCTGAGTCTCCTCCTTCCCTGGTTCTATAAGGAAAGAGGGAAGAAGGAGAGGTGCAAGATGGCTGTAAAACAATATATCAAAAAGTCTTGCTCTTACTTGAGTATTTTCGTAACAGGTTGCTTTTCAATATATGCAGTTTCAAACCAGGAATGACCATCGTAGCTGTAGCTGTGATAAGAAAATTAATTGGGAACCTCTGCACTCGAAGTTGCACTGTGTGCTGCTGTGATAACGGTGCAGAAGGCCTGTAATAAGGTGTCACTGCATTAAAAAATCCATCTAAGCTCTACTTAGCTTTTATTGTGAATTAAACTGGGCAAACTCGAAGTGGATCTGTGTGGCAGCTTTCTGTATTGGAGGACATAGTGCCTGGCAGTGAAAGCAGTAGAGCATGATCTATGGTTCGGTCTACAGATGGCCTCAGGTTTGCTGTTTGACTTTGGAAAAATTCCTTGGGCTGTGTCTGTGGTGTTAGACCAAGGAGAAATGTACTGTTGGAATGGGCTCATAAGGAGAGCTTGGACATGTGAATCAGAAGAGAGCTGGAGCATGGTCTAGCATGTCTCTTGGTTTGTGTGTGCAAAGGTGGAGGAGTTCTGATGTCTGCTGTTCAACCTGGACAGGCTTCTCTCTTTTCCAGCAATATCACAAAATCAATAGGGGTTGCATTTGCCAATCTCATTAGGGAGCTGGGATGAACTCTGCAGCACCTGAATATTTCACTAGAGTGGGTTGTTATAGTATTAGAGGCTCTATTATATGCAAGGTATAGATATAGGACATATCTATAAAAATCCAGCTTGGAAATATCAGAGAGGAGTATTTTGCTGTTAATTTATGGCTCAATCACCAGCCTTCAGATGTTTTCCTCTTTCTGAGGGGAAGGGTGGTGGACATCCAAAGTTCAGTTGTGAACGCCTGCTGACAGCAACAGGATTGCACAAATGTTGCTAGAGAAGACGTGGTCATTTCTCAGGCTTTCTTTTTATTAACTATGAAAGACTGAGCTGTGCTATATCTAATTCAGAATTAGCAGTGCTGCTGATATGCTTGATGTTTTTAATGCCCTGCTGTGGCTTGGTATAATTGGCTTTTTTGGTGTGTATGAGTGAGGAGCCTTGCAGGCTGCACAGAACACAGCCTGTGTGGCATCGGCTCCCCTGTTGATTTAGTTTCATTTTTTGTTTTTCTGCCTTGCTCAACTGGCTGTAACAGCATTAAAGTATTCTTCTGATCTTTGTTTCCATGTGTTCACAGAATGCAGGTTTTGAAAGCTTTTATGCCAAAGGGACATTAAGCGTGAGAGGCAGCTCTCAGATTTGTTTCAAAAGCCATTGACAAATTACATACCTGATTAAGGCTTGTTTATAATAACTTCTACTGAGAGAGCCTTTGCCTTGGTATTAGATTAAACAGGGAATGGTTGAATTAAAGCTCCCAGAAATTATTTACATGTGCTATTGACATGCTGCTTTGAAGCAGGAAGTAATGAAAGTTTCATTAGAGAGTCTGTGGTCCCAAGAAGTGTAGCTACATTTTCCCCTCTTTCACCATCTACACTGCATTAGAAGAGTTTTAATTCAGTGGTTTGGATTATGACATATAACAAATTGGTAACTCATAGCATAAATATGATATTTCATGGAAACTCACTTTTAAACTTTTTCCTTGGACTTCAAGTTTCCTGGGTAGCTTTCCCCTCCTCATCCCTACCCCATCTAACTTTTCTAGTAATACTAGGTGTTAACATTTGCCTTCTGCTATTGCTGAATTGGATGATCACACATCCAGGAAACTGTGGATGCATTTATGTCCTGATTCTCAGCAACTTCATATGTACCTGTTAGGAACCTAATACAGAAACCCTCGTCAGGCAAATCCATTCAGTAGAAGCATTCAAGTCCTACCTTGGACCTGTTGTTACCATTCTGTCCTGGGTTCAGCAGTAGCAGTCATTTTTCTCCTCCTTGGTAGCTGGTGCAGTGCAGTGTTTTGACTTTCAGCTCGGGAACAGAGCTGATAACAATGATGTTTAGGTTTGGCCAAGGACTTTGTGAGCCTCATGCTCTGCCAGGGAGGAGGGGAAGCCAGGAGGAAGTAGAGACAGGACACCTGACCCAAACTGACCAAAGAGGTATTCCATACCACAGCACGTCATGCCCAGGATGTAACTGGGAGTTAGCCGGAAGGGCTGGGAGACTGCAGGGTTGGAGGAGGTATCAGTCGGAGCTTGGTCGGGCTGGGGGGGGCGAGTTATCAGTCGGCTGGTGGTGAGATGATGTATTCTCTTCCCTTGTTATTTCCTTTATCATTATTATCATTGTGGTAGCAGTAGTGATTTGTGTTATACCTTAGTTACTAAACTGTTCTTATCTCAACCCGGGGGAGTTGCATTCTTTTCGATTCTCCTCTCCGTCCCTCCAAGCAGCAGGGGGAGGGCAAGAAAGTGGGGGAAGTGAGTGAACGAGTTACCTGACTGGGTTTAAACCACGACACATTCATACTGTGCTACCAGAGTCCAAGCTCTTTTCTGAAAAATTCTTGTCCAGAATTGTGTTCAGAGATAGACAGTCACCACTTGGTAGAAACTTCAAAGCGCTTGTGGGGATTCATAGACCCTGGCAACTAGAGAGAGTAGATGGCTGTGCTTTCCTTTAAGTACTGAAGAGCCAAATCATAGAAAAAGGCATTAGGCTGGAACAGGTCGATGTCTCTACAGGAGCAGTCTCAAAAACTTCAGATGAATATATTCTCTGACCTCCTACTCATCCACTGTTAAACTGTGTCCATGCCAAGATCTTTCCCACCAGACTAAAATAATATACCTCCACAGCTTGTCACATTGTCCCCTGCCATCTACCAAAACACACTTGCCAAAATAGACTTCCTTTTCCACAGCTCAAGATAATTGACTTCCCATGCCCTTATCCTTCTCCTGGCTTCATGAGCCTTACCAAAATTTTATCATCGCTTTCCAAATCAGAAATAATCTTACCATTTCAACTGCTTTCACTTAATTCCTCCTCTTATTTCCTTACTGTTCTTGCTTCTTGCCGTTTCCTATTTGTATGCATGTTTACATGGCTCAAGCTGAATAAGAGTGAGAGTTGGTCATTTTATATGTAGAAAGGAGTGGAGAAATGGAGAAGATGATCTGGAATAAGAAGCCAGCTCTTAAAGAATTTGATTTTTCTGCATCAGAACTCACCCAAGAGAGAGGACTGTATTTTGTCGTTGAGGAAAAAAAATCAGTGCCAGTGACAAGCAGTAAAAGCAGATTTGTTCCTCCTCAGAGTGCAAACAGATTGCATCAGTGAAGCCTTCTGAGAGTTGACTTCCCCAGTGAGTGATTTTTGGGGGAGAAGAAATCAACTGAGTTAGATTTCTTCAGGCTGTATTGGGTAGTAAGGATTGGCCGCATGTACTGACTGATGTCTCCCAATCTGCCACCTGTTACTTAATTCAAGCTACAAATTTCACTTAACTGGATATTGCAAGCTTCCATGTGTTTGGAGTCGAGTGCCACTTTTTAAATCATGCTGTCTTGGGCACCTGAAGTGTAACTGGTGACCAGCTTTTTGAAGACTTGTTTAAAAGGACATTTCAGCCCCTTCCCCTACCCCTCTCATTGTTCTATTCTCCTGCTCAGAAAAGTCTGTGAGTGTTTTACAGCTATAAATGGCCATTTAACCCTTCATTTCTCTTCAGAAGTGTCATTCTATATGCCTGCCAGCAATGACAAAGCAAGGTTATAAAACATTAACTTTTCCTATTTCAGTAAGACCAAATTCTTTTCAAAGTCAACAGAAGCACTTGAAGCCAGAAATGCCTGTGATGGTATTGTATACTGAACACGAACTGAAGATGAACAGCTTACAGTGCAGGCAGACCTTTAAGCACAGGATTGGCAAACATCATGTACAAAGCGGTCAGCAAAATGATGGGCTTAATGCTCAGAAAGTGGCTTTCCATAGTCTGTCTTCTCCTTCCATTGTGTAAGAAGGGAGCATCATGGAGCCAGCTTCATTATTTCAGCCTCTCACAGAAATTGGAGGGACTTTCTGAACTTCTGCTATTTCTCAGCCTGAAGCACAGCAGTTTGGTCACTTCAGTTCTCTGTGTTTGGTTTAATGCTTTGCTAGAAAGAAGCAATTTGCCATGCAGAGTGTGACTGGTTTGTATTGGAAGGGAACTGCAAGACAACAAGGCTGCTATAGGGTTTCTCCTTTCCCTCTCAGTTCTTGTTGCCTTTTGTACTCTGTCTTATAAGTGTTTGAAAAAACTATGGAGTTGAATGCAATGAACAGAGTCTATGGCAAATACTGCTTCTTCCCAGCAGCCTGGAAGACAGGAAGAGCTTTGGATTTTTGAGACAGGAAGACAAGTGAATTTATCTTATGCTGTGAACTATGTCAGTGATTAATTTCTTTCAAAATCAGGAGGCCAACAAACATAGCTTGAAGTTATTTTTATGCCTTATTTATAGCCATTGGTGAATATTATAGGCAGCTCAGAGATGGCAACTGCTTGGTTCTAACCTTGTGAGATTCATCCTCCTTTGATCCTGAGCCAATCCATACTGACTATGTGAAAAGGAAAAGACAGCAGTCTACAGAAACTGTCGTATACAAGCTAGAGGGCACCTTTTTTAAACCTCCTTACAAATTGCCTCAGATTTCCTGAGGGAAGAGGACCAGGAAGGGCAGTTCCACATCTGTCATCACTGTTTTACTCTCAGATCCTCTGGCTTGACAGCATCTCAGAAACAAATTGCCTGCACTTGCCATGCAAGTTGCAAAATGTAAAATCATTTTGCCTTGGTAATACAGCTTGAGGAAAATTTCCTACCTCCAGTGAGTATTCACCTTTGAAATGCTTTTGCTTTTATTTTCTGTTTGGGTAAAGTCTCTAAGAAGTAACAGGTCTACTTGTCACTTAGTGACACCTACAAACCTGTTACTATCCTGGAAGTTCAACGCCATGCTGAATTTGTGAATTCAGTTTTACCATCAGCCCTGTAAAAGTTGTGACTTTTTTCTGTTATTTGCATATTGTTGATAGATAGCACTGCACGTCTGCAAACACCTCAGCTGAAATCATGTCTTTCAGAGACAGTAGCACATTCCTTGCCTGTTTAACAGTTTATGCAGCACTGGACCAAATTCTTTCAATCAATAGTGTTGTGCTATGGTGCAGAATTTCAGCAACTCTATTTAGCAGGCACACACAATTACTTGATCTTAGTTCTTTCAGTGGCAATGAATCTCCCACTTTCTTCATAAATTAAATTCAATTATTACTTCTTTACCCTGTTTCACAAGCAAGTTTAGACATCTTGCTTTTCATCTTGTATTTTAAATAGAAGAAGCAATAATAGCAATGACTTCTGCATTTTTATGGCATGAGAGATGGCCTAATGAATTAATAAAATTTGCAGCTGCAAAGGAATTTTGGTTTAGTTTGTCTAACATGCTTTTACAAACTCCTCTTAAGTCCCATGAGATCCCCTAATAACCTGGTGAAAGCTGTCTTAGACTGACAAATGAGTTACACAAAGACTGAGACCTGGCAAAAGTGGCATAAAAATCAGCGCTAGGAAGAGGGCATCAATATGAATATTCCTCTTGCTGCTACCAAAGTACATAGCGTTAGATGTTTCAGCTAACAGTGAGTGGCTAAACAAAGTACTGTGTTATATCAAGGAAAGATTCTACAGCTAATAAAAAAACTGGTTAAATTTTTGCTCTTGTTACTCTGAATATAACAAAGACTTCTTTCCTTCCATTGAGGAAATCTGAGCAGTTTGAGCCCATACATTATTCCACCTTGATAGGAGTGTAACTGTCCTGGAGATTGCACAAGCTTCCTTTACGCTGGCGGCATAAACTGCCACATTCACTTCATCAAGCCTAAGTGTTAACTACTTCCCATTAACTCAAATGTTCCCAGGTTCAGGATCAAGAGAACCTGCTTAAGCAAAGCATCTGTCTGAGTTCCTCTCAAGTTAATGTACCATACAGTATGCTTCAAAAAGGCTGGCAAAGGAAGAGGGAAAAGCCTTGGCAATTCTGTTTCTTCCACTGTTTAGGGGGGTGGGGGAAAAAAAGAAATGAAAAAAAAGGAAAGAAAGAAAAAAATTCATGTGTTCTTTCTCCATATACCTCCTGTAAGTTTGAATCTCTGTTAAGACCTCTGATACTTTGAAGGGTGGGAGAAAGAGAAATTTATAATCCAGTCACAGTCAGGAATTTGCAAGCCTGAGGCCCTTGGCCCCAATATATGAATCCCCCAAGTGCAGGGCAGAACTCGAAGAGGTATGGTGGCTCTTGTCCAAAGGAATAATGCTACTACAGTATAGGTGATGCAATATTTCAGATGTCCATTTCACAGTACGCACAACAGCGGAAAAAATATCCAGATGACCTCTCTGTGAAGAGGACTAAGTGGGGCTAGGTGCAGACACACAGTCACAAACGAATATTACATCTGCACAGTGAGCTCACCTTTTACTGACCACAGGATGTTTGAATCAGAGGAACACATCAGTTCATGAAAACCTAATAACTTCATTTCATTAGACATGCTGGCTTCTACTCTAGAAACATGAATGATCTGTAGTTTTCTTTATGCAACTCTGCTATGGAGGGCAGCCTTGTTCCACTCTTGGTTATGTTTATCTAAAGATAAGTCATGTGCCAGAGGAGAGCTCAAGCTGGAAAGCTGTAACCATATGCTTTCAAACAGACACTTTAGAGTTAAAATAAGTAAAAGGGAAAAGCACAGATGTGATAGCACCCTTAACTAGTCTCCCATCCTTTGCTCAATAAAGAGATTTCATGAACCCTGTCTTGTTTGCCTATTGACAAACTTCCAGTAAATACTTCTTAGCTGCCTAACTGGCATCTTATGCAGAGTTCTTGCATCACATTGTCCTTTGTCCACAAGTTCCTAAGGTTTCCAGCTGTGTAGAGAGCCATTTCTTTCTGTCTGATTTGAACTTGTCTCCTGCCTTCATTCTTCAGTCCTAAGTTCTTGTATTGGAAGAAACAGTTGATTCCTATATACCTTCTGCAGACTGCTTTCTCATATTTGTTAACCTTGTCATGCACCTCAGTCATCTCTTTTCCAGGCTGAAGGGTTTCAGTCTGTTCAGTCCTTTGTTGTACATTTGCTTTCTAGCCTCCACAGATCTAACTCCTTTGAGTAAAATCACTACCTTGATTACAAGGTGATTGCACAAAAATTAAGGCAAACAAAAAGAAAAAACTTCTCAATTGATGAAGGATTTCTGCTCTGGAGCCTTGATATGGGGAGGATATGCAAGTGCAGCTAATATGAAAGAGTTACTGAAGAGAAAGTTAGTGCCAATATTTAAAATGTAAGGACAACTCACATAAAGAAGTCATCTTTTTTCAGGGATTTCTAGAAGCCTTGGGAATTTTAGAGGATTTGTTTATAAAACATGGCAAAATTGTCCTTAGTTATGGGAAGAAATCTAAGAACTTGGAGTAATTAAAAACAACCAAACAAAATGAAACCCCACCTGGTGTGCTTTATTCAGCTCTCAAGTCCTCAGCACAGGAAAGACGTTGACCTGTGGGAGCAGCTCCAGAGGAGGGCCACAAAAAAAGATGGAGCACCTTTTCTATGTGGACAGGCTGAGAGATTTGGGGTGGTTAGCCTAGAGAAGGGAAGGCTATGGGGAGGCTTTGTTGTGGCCATTCCATACTTAAAGGGGGACAGACTTTCTCATAGGGTCTGTACAATAGAACAAGGGGGTAGTCTTTTTAAACTAAAAGAGGGTAGATTCGGACCAGATATAAGGTATATTTTTTATACAATGAGGATGGCAAAACTCTGGAACAGGTTGTCTGGAGAGGTGTTTTGTGCCCCATCCCTTGAAAAAACTAAGGCCAGATTGTACAGGGCTCTGAGCAACATGTTATAGTGGAAGGTGTTCCTGCTCATTTCAAGGGACTGCACCAGATGACCGTTAGAGGTCCCTTCCAACCTAAGCTATTCAATGATTCTAATTAAAAATAGTAATAGCATAGAACAGATTGTCATTGCCAAAACAATCCATTGTACTGAAGGGGATTTTTCAGTTTGCACCGATTCCTCCATCATGCGCACTTTCTGGTAAGGGCACTGGCATGTCGGTATTTTCCTTGCATGCACTCCCTCCTATGTGCCCATCGTGCATTTTCAGGAAAAGCTCAAGGCCTCCAGTGCTGTGGAATTGTTTCCTCCTCTCTCTGAACTTTTCTATTGCTGCAGTTCCCTTCTCGTGTCACCTGGTGGCTGCTGAGCCCTTCTGCAGCTCGAAAGGTGCTGCTTGCTCCTGGAACAAGAGAGAGCTCGGTAGTAGTTCTAGATGTGTGGTAAGGGTGCATTGGTCATTATTTTTTTATTCCTAGTTATGGAATCTGACACCATAATCTCTCTGCAAGCAAAACAGTCAGTGCTTTTCATGGAAAAGGGGAAAGAACAGGTATAAATATTCTAATTTTGGGTTAACTCTTGCTGTTTACACATAATTCCTCTTGATAGTTTGAAGTGAGAATCAGGCACGGGAAAACACTTAATTCTTTATTAACATCCTCTTCTTCAGAGTTGCATCCATATGTAAATTGCCTGGGTCCAGGATGAGCAAGGTAATTATTTTTAATAGTGCTCATCCTGTTCTTCACCCCACACTGGAGACAGTTCAAAACAGAATATCAAGCAAAAGACCACTAAACCCAGTGTCAGCAGTTGCTTAGTTTCTTTTCAAAGTGTCAAGTGGGATCACTATCCCGTGTGCATAACTAAGGGATTTTTTATTTTTTGCCAATATGGGTTGAATTTGCTGGGGAATTGTGAGCGATCATTTTTATTAATCTTGGAATTTTTTTAAGGTGGTGTTTTTGCTTTGCATTTAGATTTTGATATGGGTTTTTATTCCAATAAATACATCCATACAGTGCTTATTTCCTATTTGCCCAGCAGGCTTGTTAGAAGGGGGTGTCCGGGTGATACATCTTGTTGAATAAAAGCAGGTGGTTTTCACTGTTGTCTGTCATCAGCCCCAGTTGCATGGTTTACAATGAGAGGTGTGAAAAAGGCACACTTTTCTCACAGGGCAAACACACGTTTGGGTGAAGGCTTGTGTTTAAAAGGCAGATAATTGATAGCTGTAAAGGGTCCATTCCTCTAAACATAGCAAGGTGGTGATTTTCGCTTGAACAAGTACTACCGGGGAGAAGTTTTTACCTCCCCAAAAATAAATCTGTTCAGGAATTTAAGGCCAGCAGTCCTAATCAGAGCCAGTAAGGTTTGTTCTCTTACCTTTTTCATGTAATTCTATCAATCTGGTTTTGAGTATCTTTGGAGGGATGTCTGAGATGTGGGGTTGTGGAGGATGAGAGTGGGGTGTGCAAGCACTCAGCTCCTCCTGATGAAAGCCTGCCAGTCACAGCTGGCACAAGAAGGGTTTCTGATCTGTTTTCCTGAGACAAAAGACCCTGCAGAAGTGGTAGCCAGGACATGAGCCTGTAGACCCGAGGACAGGGGAGAACAGATGGCCACTAGAGCCAGTGGAGCACATACAGCAGTCTTCATACATCCTGAAGCACACATGGATATGGTGCTTCAGGACACCCTTGAGACATCCAGAAGTAGAGCCTCCCGAGGGCAGACCTTGTATGTCTCTTTCTGCAGGATGCTTCTGACCGGAAGCCTTGGCATGAGAATCCCAGCAAAGAGCACAGAGGTCTGTAAGGGAGAAAGGGGTACTTTTTGTGAAACATGGCTCATTGCTAAAAAGGTACAGAGAAAAGGAGATAGAAATAAAAGCCTGGCCACTTTTTAATGGTACTCCTGAATCTCTGTGAGATCCATACCCTCCCTGCACAGGGTGTGCCTCCTGGCAGCAGAGCCAGCAGAAATCCCTCTGATTTCAGAGAAAAGGGTGATGCATTCCTGTTACTCAAGAGGGAATATTTCCTTTCTAGTTGTCCTTAGATCATGTCAGATTTGAGGACTTGCTGTCAGTCCCCCTCCCTTTCCAGTACTGAAAAATGGGAGCAGCTGCCCTGTGTTTACAGGTGCTCATGCAGTAAGCTATGCTACGACAGAGAGTACTTCTCTCTCTGGTCTGCTAAAACAGAGCAGTACTGCCCAGAAAAGTTGCCAAGAGGTATGAGATGCTCCCACCAGTGTTTTTCCTTGGTCTTGCCTCCTTGCTTAGTGGTGAGGCCGGTAAGGGCTCTAGTTTTTCTTTCAGCCAGCTTTCTGCAGCATATGGGAGGTTGGAGGGGAAGAGGTGGTCTGCCCTTCCCTGCAACAGGCCAAGGTGAAGTCTGGTAGGGCTGCAGCTTTCAGTGGTGGCTCATCTGAGGCAGATCTGCAGGACAGGGCTATTGCCTGGGTCCTCTGGGAGACCGCAGGTGGTCTTAGGTGTGTTCCCAGTTCTGCTCAGACCTCTAGTGACCTGCTTCTTAAGTCTTTCTTTCCTACTGTTTCTGTTTCACTTATGACATTCAGCTTCCACACAGCTCTTAGAACCGTTAAGGCTCGTTCCACAATGATGAGGATGGTGTTCCTCTTCCGTCCATCTTTCCTTTTACATGAGTGTAGTTTCCTAAGTAACATTTGTACTGCCTTCCACCCCAACCCTCTTCATTCCTTCGCAAAATAACACTTCATTTTCTGTGTTGCCAACCACTCTGCCTGAGGTTGTACAATGGTGGGAATGGAGGTAAAAATAGAGGCGAGACCTCAGTCAAGATGCGCATGTAGGAGGGAGGAGCTGTGAGGGGATAGGAAGTATTCATGGAGCCTTGCGTGGAGGGACCAGCAGTCTGTGTGGCACAAAAACATTTTAAACTTGCAACAGGGGAACTCTGTGTGGATCGAACACTTCAAAGGGGGAGTCTGCCAGCTACAAAACCCAAATCTTTAAATAACAAGAAGAGCAATGAGGAAAAAGTCTGAGCTGCTCACTCACAGGAAGAGAGCAGGCTTCACTCAGCCTCTGTGTAAAGCAGTGTAATCCTATTGGCTTCAGGGACGGTGCAAGGGCTTGTGTCATGGAAGAATTCAGCCTGCTGGGTCTAACAGTCTTACTTAGGCTGAAAAATTCTTTTGTCCTGTCTCTGCATTGTGATTGCAGCGATAGGCACTAAAATGCGTGTAGGTTTTGGTTCCAGTGAGGCAGGTTTTACCAGGTTTTGCATGAGGGACCCTTGTTAAAACTCCACAGCTCAACTGAATGAAAAGTTTCTTCAGCTTTCCAAAAAGTTCTCTTTTTGGGCAGACTCCAAGCTTAGAAAATGTCAAGCCTGAGAGCTGAAACTTAAGGGAAATTACAAGCAATAGAGGTTAAGCAGTTGTAATGGAAATCCCTTGCGGGGGTTGACAATAGCCAGCAACAGTACCTGCCAGCTATTTTACACAGTTTAAAGGAAATTCTCTTTTAAAAAGATTATAAAATGTACTTTGCAATTAATTGAAGGAGCTCACTGCTCCAGAATACTTGAGAAAACCCTGCCTTGCAAAATGTGCATTACTTAAATGCAGAATAGCCCTAGCCCCTACGTTTGTATGACTATGAATGCTTGCTCGTTTTAAAAGAAAACTTTAATATTCGTGTTTGCCTTACTGCTTACCTGAGTGTGAGGGAGCTTGGAATTATTGATTTATGAGGGAGTGGGTAGGTGATGGGGATGGCCTATCTGAGGGGCTTTTGTGCATGAGGGACGCAGCAGCATTGGCGGACTCACTGCTGGGGACTAACCTCCCCTGGGATAAGCATCTGCCTGAGCTGCAGGACTTCAAACAAGTCAGACTGCTCACAAGGAACAATTTGATTTGGGACCCAGATCTTAGCCAGTCGGTCTCTGAAGAGCTGAGATGGTAATGCCAAAACCAGGATAGAGAGAGGTGAGGGAAAATGAGTCAAGGGGCTGAGTTTTTTGTAATCCTTCTCTCCTCTTGAGGTGTATGAAGATTGTTACTTTAGGTGAGCTGGATCCTCTGTGCTGGTTCTTTTGCTATAGTTCCTCTGGCCTCATGTTGCACCCCACACCTTCCTGGCACAGGAACTGATGGCATCTTGTCAATCCTTACCATTTCTACAGAGGGTACTGCATACTTCTGCTTCTCCAATTGACCTTTAAAATAGTGTCCCTTGAGCCTCTGATATGAAACAGATAATGGAAAAATACACAACTGTTACAAAGCCCAGTAACTCTGTAGGGACCAAGATTTTCCTGATCTCTGGGTTGCTTTTTTTTCCAGTAAATTTTATAATGCCTCCTTCCAGGAAGGCATTACTTGGGTTTGGTTTTTTACTTTCAGTGCATGCGTGTAATTTCAAATACCTTCCTCAGACTCCAATACGTAGTTCTTCAGAAATGTAATGGGCAGGTAGGGATGGAAAGAAATTTGATTATACTCGAAAAGAAAGACAAAATAGACCTGAATGGTAAAGCTACCCAGCATGTTTTAGGTTTCTCTGTGTAGTTTAGGTAGAAAGGATTGTTCCTTTGCCAGTGTAAATATATAAATTTTAAAAGAGATGTCAAGGACTGCTTAACATACAGACAAAAAAAAGTTTCACATGTCTGCCCTTATAACGGCCTTATGTGTTTGCATTCTACTTATTTATGCATTCGCATTTGGTTTATTTATGAGATCTTTGCCCAGAAATGTTCCCCTATTAGCTCTATATGGTTCTATATGGTAATTAATATATCACTGTGATACTCCATCTGTTATTATTTCTCCAGCATTTGCGCCTAAGAGCCCCAACCAAGATCAGAGTCTTATTTGGATCAAAGGATCAAAGCCTCTTTTGTAGTAGGGGCTCCACATATGCATAGAGAGTATCTGAGGCTTTTTAGTCTAAACACAGAAACTGGGCAAGTGTCAGTGAATGGACGGGTGCTGGCCCTTGGCACCACACTGACCAACCTGCCAAGCATTATTGAGGAAATTGCAGTAGTTGTGGAAGTCAGGCTCAGATCCCCTACAGTCCACTTCACCATCTTGCCTTACCTCAGTACAGTGACACTTACATAGTATTTCCTTTCCAAAATGAAAGCATGATATGATTGTGATTTACTTTCTGTATTTGAGCTGTATGGAGCACCTGCCCAAGGCCACAGAAAGAGGAGCAATAATTGCACCCAAGGCTGTAGTCTTCTTGCTCATAAAATGGAATAATAGAGCAATATTTAGCAGGCCTAACAACAAGGGCAACTTGTGTCATGGTTCTCTGTGATTTTGGGCACCATCAAGTGCCTGCTGGGAGCAGAGAGAACTGAAGCCCATAGTCTCCTCTATAGTAGGCTGGCAAATGCAGGAGACAGCTGCTCTCCTGCCCTATAGCAATGATAACACAAAAGATGCTTAAAGATAAGTTGTGGTTGGGGTAGGAAGCTAGTAATCATGGTTCTTGCACAGAGAAGTGTAAGAAGAAGGGAGGAAAGGAAGGGATAGTGTCAGTATAGTTACGATTTATGAACCCAAAGGTAAATTAAACATAAATAACCTGTAAATATGTGATAATAGAAGGAACATTTTAATTCAGCATTGAAGATTGTGAGCAAGTGATTCTGGCAGGCTACGATAATATTTTAACTATTATGGTGATAGTGTTATTGTTACTGTGGAAGTAGAAAGAAAACTATCTTTTGTTAGAATGCTAATGTGTTAATAATGATAAAATATGTGGCTCCAAACCCCTATCCAGTGAAAGCAGTCTTCATAAGCAGTGTGGTGCTCATGCTGTCTGGCACTCATTATTTTTGTTCAGTGGTGGCAGGAAGGCAGCAGCTTAACTGTAAGCAGGTAAGCTGAAAAATCTTTGTTAGAGGAGGAAAAAAAATCAAGCACAAGTGATTTCTACCAGTTTCCTGATGGTAGAAACAGAGACAATGGCAATTATGACATCCAGAAAATGCTAAAGGAAACATGAAACATTCAGTCATGCTAGCAGTGCTGGAAATTAAATTTTTCTACCTAAAGCTACATTAAAATATTTCCTTTCTCATCTTCCTCTTTGGAGAAAGAGATTTGTGTGTGTAGGGATCAAAATGAATGTTTATTACTCTGAAAGTAATAGCCAAAAAAAGTAATTGCACTCACAGTAGTGGCCCATGGCAACTGTATTCTAAGTGGTTCCTCATGTTTCCACTCTACTGCTTGGTCTACATCTTTCCATCTAAATCCAAGAGCTATCTTTCTGCAGGAGAAGGATGATGGAAGTTTCCATATTGTGTCCTACAACCTAATTTATTTGGATGATTCATTAATTGCAAAGAACCCTGTAAACCCAGGTGTGTTGATATCCTGGGAATGTTCTGAGGGGAATGTTCTGCCAAGGACAGCTTTTGAAAACAAAATGGGAATGACCATTTCTTAAAGCTTCCCTGTAGATCACACAAATAATCTAAAACAACAAAAAAAGCCAGAATTGAATTCAAGCAGTTACCTCAGAGGCCATTTTTCTACCTCTATTTTTTGTCTCAAAGAACCCAAAACACACCTTATTTCCAAAAGAAACATCCAAAGGAATAAACTTTCAACTTATCTGCATGCAGTTGTGTTGTTCAAAGTTTTCTGGCTGCAGACACACTCCACGCTGTGCAGAGGTCCAGCCTCAGGGTTGAGTACTGCTGGTACTGTGGGTACAGAAGCAGGTTTGCTTTTCGTGCATTGTGGCCTGGCTTGGAGTCAGCCAACACCAATGGCTCTTCTAGGTTATTGTTCATTTTACCTTTCTTCTTTTTCTTTTTGTGACTTTACATACGGCTGTAATCTGGTGCCTAGACATCATACTTGTGTTATGCCTTTAAATCACCATACAAGTGCAACGTGCAAGGTCTGGGAACACAGAATTTTGGCTTGAAGTTACTCAGGTTATCTTAAAAGACATTTTCTGTTGTGTGTTTCTTTTTCTTAGTAGTTTTTTGCATAAACTACAACTTCAAATATGGTCAGACAAAATTTTCTTATTTAAAGTTTGAAAACTATCATTACGAAAATAGGGGGAAAAGGCAGTTTTGTTGACAGATGTGCCTATTTTTCAGTTTACTGGTATCTATAAACACCTGAAGTTATTCTTCAGATTTCTAGCTGGGGATTTCTTATATTCATATGTAAATAAACCACAGTGCCACAAATAAGCACTTGCCACTTTGAATGTTGTTTTTTTTTGAAAGCTAACTGCAGTTGAACTTCAGAAAGTGTACTCACATGCAAGGCTTTGCAAAGACATACTGCAAGTTAAAATCCAACATGCTTGGTAAGGCATGACTGTAACCTCAGCCAATATAGTTATAAAGGACTCTTATGCTGGTGGCTTAAACATATCACCTTATTACTGCCTGTATCCAGCAGTCTGAGAACTGCCATTCACATATCTTTTATGAGAAGCATGGGCCTCCAGAGGGGAATGCCAGCGTGCATGTTAGTGAGCTGTACCAGTGGGTTTAGTGCGCCATATGTAGCAGCTCCCCCAAAGAACAGAGACTGTTTCTAAGTGATACAATGGGAAGAAATAGGCTACTCTAGCTTGCAACAGATCTTAGCACTAATAAAAATAGACTGCATGCAGTATCAGAGATAAATCTATTCTTTCTTTGTGAAAGACCTGATTTGAAGATAAGCAGGTGAAGTGCAGTGCTAGATAATAATTACAGGGCACTGAGACAGGATCATCGCCTGACTTCACAACCGGGTTGGAAATGTGGAGTAAACCCAGAATGCTAACTCCAGCACACTTACAATGGCAAAAACCACGTGTGGGTTAGATCTGGATCTTTCCGAAGTTATTACGCTGTGGTCACTGATGAGCATTATAACCATGTTATTGCAGTCCTAGATCTCTTCTCTAGCCACTCTGCAGTGATATATAAATTTACCAGCCATCTAGACTTCACCCCATGCTATTTATAACAGGGTAATGTGTTTGTGAATATAGTCTGTCCCTAGCTGTGTGTGTCTGGTGGGGTCAGGAAGAAGACAGGGTTTTAGGAAAGACAGTGGTTTTACATATATATGTATGATATACAGTAATGGACTAGGATGTACGTTTCAGTTGGTCAAAGTGTTATAGGCATTACCCAGAAAAAGCTATACAGCTATGAGCATGCTTGTGTTTTGCTTTATGGGGAGGGGCAGAAAAGGCATAAAGCAAAAATACTTCTGCCAATATTGTTCTTGTCTTGCCAAAAGAATTTGGACCTAATTTTTCTTAAATGCTATGCATATACTCAGGGTAAACATTGTGCTTAAACTTTCATGGCTGCTCCACCAGGCAAGATATAATAATCCCCATTACTACTTAGAATGGTCTTTCAGTCCAGATGCAACTTTATTTCTTTATCACTGTGATGAAGTATGTTTTACTAAACTTTATTTTATTGCAGCTTCCCAGAAATGCATGTTTTAATATACCAGACAAGCATAAGCAATGAGCTCATATGCAGAAAAGGGTCTGGTTTATAGTTATTGAATATACATGCTCTGTGTTTGCTATGAGTTTAATATGTATGTCATGCATTCTACTAAACAATTCAAGCATAAATGGAAAAGTTGGGTAATAATGGAAAGAATCTAAAGCCTTCGAATGCCAAAGCGCTTGATGGAAAGGCAGGTAGGAAGCAAAAGCTTTGATTCTGCTGTTTATACTTGGTTTTAATGGCAAAATCCACAACAGCCATGATGATGAAGGGGGATTTTTTTTGGAGCTTAATGATAATAGTACAAGTATGTCAATTATTTGGTGCACTTAACGCAAGAAAAGATGCTCACCTTATTGGAAGGTAAAAACAGAAAAGCTATAGGTTTTGTAGCTGTAATATACACACAGGAAAGCAAAATTCTGCATGTTTATCAATGCCAGTCTAACTCCAAAAAGCGACTTCAAAATAGTACTATGGCATTTTGTGGTCTTTATCTCCCAGCAATTTCATATCAAAGGTGCTTACCTACAAGCAATCCAATGGTTTTTCTATCGGTAGCGTACAGTCTTCCTGGAAGCTGAAGTCAGACTGTGTTGCTTTTGACCTGCACATCAGCAACAATAAGGATTCAGCCATCAGAAGTTACAGTCTGTTAGTCTGTCCATAGACTTCAGTAGGTGTTGTTCCAATCTCCTCGCATTTAAGAGCTTGGCCTTTTTTTAGTAGTTGTTATTGTTTTAGTGTGTTTCATCTTTGGACATGTTAGCATCCTTTTGAGCTTGGGCATGTCAAGTCCTTTTCTTTAGGGTGGCTTAATGCAGAAGACAGAGGACTTTCTGGTTTTATCCCTTCTCAAGGAAGAACAATTAGCCCCAGTGGCAGAAAAGCAGCACAGGTAAGATGGCTGTTCTCAGCACTGAAACCCAGCAGTGGCCTGAGGTTCCCAGAACTGCATAATCCCTCCTAAAGAAAATCTGGAATAGCTTGTTTCATCCAAACTGAAAGGTCCAAAAATTATTTAAACAAAATATTTTACTGGTAAATACTTAAAAAGGGTGTTGAAATTAGGCCACATTTGGACTTTTTTATCAACAGTGCATTGTATGAATGGAAATGGACAGGATTTTGGACACTTGGATTCAGGCATAGAAAACACAAAGGCCTTGCACTGTTGCACTAGCCAGCGGGGTGTACCCAGTCCTCCTTACTCATAAGAGGGAGAGCAAAATCTGCAAATGCAAGAAGCAAATAGCTCCCCCCAGACTGGGCTACTCTGTACACATCAGCTGTGCAGCTGTGGAAAAGCTCTGATGCCAGGTAATGAGCTGGCATAGTTCAATTGCCTGTACTTCACCCTCTTGATTAAAGGCAGGCATTTGCCCGTGTTCTCTAAATTACTTGGGATCATTTACAGTTGTAAAAATGTGCTGTTACAAAAGCTTTGTCATTCACCTTTAGGGATGAACATGTTCAGCTCTGACAATGTTATCTAGAGAGAACAGCAGCTCCAATCATCTCAAGCATGCTTGCAATATAACACAGCTTCAGGCAAAGCTCACTGACACCAGTGATGCAAAAGAAAGGAATGGAAATGAAGTGACCATTACGGTGAGAAATGTGAGGCAAATGACACACAATTTTGCTTGAACAACCAAATTTAAATAACAGAAAATTGCACTGCCTGTCTTTTTTAATGTTTTTCTTTTTTTCCCTTTTCTAGTTCTCTGAAGGTCTTCTTTCTGTAGCAGTGAATTATTCCTGGGCTTTAACATAAACCAGCATGTATTGCTGAAAGCTGTAGCGCTGACCAGGCAGAGCAAAAAACTTCCAAACCACTGCCGTCTCGGGGCAGCCTCTTTGCACCACTGTATCTGCTGCGTAGCACGTACAGCCTTGCCAGAGGTCACAGGCAGATGTCACAGACAGTTAGTGGTAGGCAGGATACATAGCGGAAACTTCCTTAAGTTTCACAGATGAAGATGGAGAGTTGGTTTTGTGCAAAACAAGAAAATGAATCAGATGAGACAGGTGCCCAGTTGGCTGGTGACAAAGTAACTGAACTGCAGCCAAGGGAAAGGCAGCCCCGGATTCCCTTGATGGGTTTCTGTGCTTTCATGAGCCTTATAGCAGCCCTGAATTCAGTCACCTTGCTGGAGCAGTTCAGAGTCTACATTGACAGTCAGGAAGGTTTACAGCTTGGGAAGGCAGATGACCTGGGATGGCTTTCTCAGAAAGGGAGCTCTCTTCCTTTCCAAGCCAAACTTGCTGTGCTGTCTCCGGCACATCCTGTTAAACACACTTGGTACAAAGTGTCACAGTAATTTTGCAGTAAACACCAGATGAAAGTATCCTAAATCATGTGAATTAATGTGATTTCCACTACCACCACCAGTATTAATTCAGGGAGGTTTTCTGCCATGGCTTGCTTTAGCACTTATCACTTAAACCATCATTATCTCTATGTCTAAATTATCACCATTCAGGGTATTTCAGCATGTATTCTACAGGGTGCTTTTAAAATCAAACCAATGTCCTAATTTTTGACATATTAATTATTTCCTAGAATTACAGTCTTTAACATTAGGCAAACAAGGGTCAGCTTTTCCATTCTGTGGCTTTTAAACGCTGGTTGCTTTTTTTCAGAAGAGTTATTTTGTGCAGGGTGGAAGACCTGCTTGGATGCAAGTCTGACCTGTACATGTGGCAGTCTATATGGGGCTTTATCCAGAGCTCATTAAAGTCACTAGGTGGATTTTCACTGACCTGTAATGAAGAATCTTTTTATTCTATGCCAAATGTGTTGACCTCTTGTCCTGTAGTACGCTCCAGAGTTTGTGTGAATCTTCTGTATATTGTGGCCTGCTCAGAGGTATTGTTAGAAAGAAATTTTTGCCAGACTGCAAGCTCCAGCTCTCTAGGCATCTTCATGGCCCTCCTCTGGACCTGCTAGTGCGGGTCCACATCCCTCTTGTGTTGGGGGCTCCAGAGCTGCATGCACTACTGCAGGTGGGGTGTCACAAGAGTGGAGCAGAGGGAGAGGATCACCTCCCTTGACCTGCTGGCCATGCTCCTTTTGATGTAGCCCAGTATATGGTTGGCAGTAGTAGAGCCCTGCTGGGGCCAGAATGCTTGCTGCCTTTTGAGACCAAGACCCTTGATGCAAAATATCACTTTATCTAACATTAGTGGCTTTAGCAGTAACACTAGGACCATGTGGGTAGTCCCAACAGCCTATGATAAAAGTCCTGAAGAGATGGAAAGTACTGAGTGCAAATATAGCTGTGATAATACTACATTCATAACAGATTGATATAGCTGCTGGCACCAGTACAGATTTGCAAGGCTAGGTACTGTTGTAATTTGATGCCTTTCTTGCCTTATTCACTTAAATGTATATAATTTTCTTTTATGTACCCACACCTTACAACCCTTGGCTTCACATGTCTGCTGCTGTAAAATACAAGCTTGTCATTTTCTCAAATTTCCAACCTTTTCCTCTTCTGTTTCTAATTGACATTCCCCCCCCCCTTAAATGCATTTAATTTTCATTAATGGTGGTGATGCAGTTGCAGAGATGCTTTATGTAAAGCAGGGAGGCCTGTTGTCTTTCTGTTGCAGAAAAATATTTGCTTCTCATGGTTCAAGTTTGCTGAATTTTTTAATCAGCTTGTGTTTTCCTAACTCCTCCCCCTGTTGTGTCTTCAGGTAAACCCAATGACTATCTGTAAACACTCTCTTTAATCTTGATATAATCTACAGCTCACTAAAACTGGACTTCATATTTGTTTTTGATATTTAATCTGTTTGGACATCCCTAAAAATGGAATGACTTTGGGGCAGCAATAAGGTGCCAATCAGTGTATTAACTCATCCTTGTATAGAAGTGACAAGCTTCATCTGCTCTCGGAACCTTGACTAAATACAACCAAGAAGAAACATGGAGAAAGCCATTTACCTCCTTTTTATTTTTAACTTTGATGTCAACAGGTATCTAGCTTGCACCGCCTAAAACAGCATACTTTCCATACAGGCACACAAGGTGAAAAGGGAGGTTTGTTCTTTGAGAGCTGGGCCCTTGGTGTCTACATTGGTATCCCCTTCACCCAAATTCAGGTCCAGTTATTGTTTTCATTTGGTCATGGGACCTCCCAGAAATCAGAGAGATGTTAGGGATAGAGGCTTCATGGACCTACAGTGACAAGACAGCCCTGATTATAGCTCTACATTGGACTTAACCTGTTGTGGATTGTAAAGCAAATGTTGCAACTTGCAACACCAAGTGAGGCTGGGGATCCATCAGCGAGGTGCTCAAATCTCCACTAACAAAGAAAACTGTGTTACAGAATGGTGATAGTCATTTTGCCTCTGAGTTATCTCTCTTAAACTGCTGAAAATACTATAAAAAAATCACTCTCATAAAAGACCTGTGGGAACAAAACAAGGGAGCACAGCTTTGCTCAGGAGTATAAAATGTGCCAAAGTTGTTCCAGTTACGAAGGTTATGATAATTTCTAAGGGCTTCTTTCTTGGTGCCAGCATTCTCTACACAGCAGAGTAGTCAGGTCTCCAGAGGATTTGTTTGTTGTACAGTCTAACACCAGTGGAGTCTCAGTAGGGCATCACCATGTCTGCAGAGGATTGCAGTGGCACCCACGATGACTTGCTCTAACCTCTTTGGATAAATCAGCGTCCTGCTAGCATCTTTGCACACTGGAGCCCCCAGCATTAGAGCAGAAACTTGCATAAACATGAAGAACTTCTTCATTCAGCTCAGTAATTTCTAATGAAGGACAAATTAGTGTTCACTGATGATCTTCTGTTTGCTTGTTCTTGCTCCTTTCCGTCGAAAAGCCTTGCCTCCTTATCTCTCCCACTTGAGTTCATGTAGCCAGTCCCTAACTGATCTCTAAAAACACACCAAAAAAACAGCTATGCCAGAGCTGCTAGTGCAATAACAAAATAATTTGTGTAGCTGTGACCTGTCCCTCTTTCATGCTCTCACTCAGTAGTCCCTGGGGCTTGGAGACACAAGGGCTGGGTACAATTCCCATCTCTGCCACTGATTTGATGAACCTGAAAGAATTGTTTCATTTCTTTGGGCCTCAGTTTCCCCATCTGTGAGGGCATATGATCTTTTGTAACGTACTACAAGATCTTTGTCTGGAAAATGTTCTTACAGTATCCAAGTACTGCTGTGTATTACAGCAAACAAGGATGTTTTGAATTTTGGATATTTTTGTTGTCTTTTTATTTGATTGAGGGATTCCTTGGACCTTTTTCCATATTTGCCTGGATGTATGCTTATATGCCTGTTACTTGTCTGTCTCCCTAACTGATTACTTAATCTCAAATTGAATTAACTTGATTTTAGTTGACATCAATGAAGTACATTGCAGGCGTAGAAAACCAAGGTAAAGCAATGCTGACAGCCTGTTTTAAAGTTGGATTTTCTTTCTCTTCTAATATTTTGTGTAATAACATATAAAAGTATAAAATGCTTGAAAGAAGAAAAAAAAGCCTTTTTTTCTGCTGCTAAGACAATGAAAATGGAGTGTGAATGATAATGGATGACTGTTACTGCAGATCAATTGTGTTAAATCCTTCTGGTAATGAAAATAACAATTTGATAGAGCAGAGTGAATACTGCACAAGAATTAGTGGATGATCAGAGTCATTGGATACATCTACTTAACAGCTTCCTTGTGAACAAGCATGTAACCTTTCATGCTCCATTGCTATGAAAATGCTAACAAAAGGGTTTATAGACAGGACTGCTTGTACACAATTTGCAGAAATACTCATAAAAAACATATTTTGTCTTTGTTGCATATTTTGCATGGGCAGCCCAGTTCTGGCTCTGCTTCAGAGAAGCACTTATTGTTTTGTCTAGTTTTAAGCCTACCTTTAAGTCACATCAACTTTTGTTCCATGTCAAGAAAATGAAATCTTTGCCACTCATCTTGATGACAGCAGGTATGGGCATATCATCTATGCAATCCAGATGGCATTTCCATCCCTAATTTATCAGCTTCTGAACAGAAATAAAATACTGTGTGCCACGGAGCCATCAGCAGGCGGAGGGAGTCTCCAACGGGTGTGTTTGACCTATCAGTGCTCCTAAGCTCACCAAACAACAGCGCTGGGAAGGAAAACAACATGTTTCTCAGAGGGGATACCTTGTTCCTCCTCCGGTGCATCGTTTGGAGGGTACACCCTGGCAGTGAAATCTCATTGCTGAGCATGATTGCACAGCCCAGCTTTACGGTCAGGAAGGGCCAGAGGTAAGGACCTCAGTCAATGTGCCATGAAATCAGGTACTTCACTAGGCAGCATGCAGCCCTCTTTCCTCTTCAGGCTTTTGCTGCTTCCATTTTCTGAGCATTGAAGCTGACCACAGTTAATGCTTTCTTCTTCCAGTGAGTCCACTTTGCAGTGACGTACAGATGCCCCTTTTACTAAAGAACTGCCTGGGCTGGGCTGGGCTGGGGCAACAGGCACTTGGGCAGTGCTTCACATGGCCATGACTCCTCGGGGACCTGCTGGAATGAGACCAAATGGCTGTGGTGCTGCACAGCAAGGCTAGTGAATTAATGAGCCTGTAAAGAGATCTGGAGGCTTCTTAGGAAGTGCATTGTTAACGCTATTAAATATTACTTAGGCCTACAGCAAGCTGCATGTTCAACAGTTTAAACTGTAATTGCTAGCTGAAGCAGAAATAAGACTGAATGTACATGAATCCTGTTGAAAGCTAATATCATTTTGGCTTCTCAGATTAGCAGCCTCTACAATTAGCAGTGTGCGCAGCTGATAAGGTTAGTGGAGAATCTATCATACAGGTTGCTGTCAGATGTGTTCAAATTTGAATACAGTAGATGTGCCACATTTTCTCAACCTTACAAGTATTGCCAGATAACGAGATAACGCAGAGCCCATGCTGCCTTCCTTGTGGGGGGAGGAGGCTAGGAGCCACAGGAATGTGTGACTGACTTCCAGTAACCTTACTTTCTCTCCCTTTTCTCAATACATTCGTGGTTTATGGTTCCAGCACAGAAGCCAATGCCTCATCCATTTTTTGCCTGCCCTGATCTTTTCCTGTGACATGGCAACGTTTAGGGACAGGGGGAAGAGGGAGGAAGAGAAATCTCTCTTCTGTGGCCAAAGCAGGCATCTCCAGCTCATATCATCCAAAGTCCTTGTACTGGCGCATACTTTCATGGACTTTTTTCATGTGCATACCATTCTGTGTCTGTATATCTATTTAGAACAAAAGTTAGACACACACACAAAGCCCAACAAATGTTTTTCCCACCATCTGTAAAGTCTAATTTTTGTATCAAGTATTTGAAGAGTGGGTAAATTTGGTCCTGGAACCCATGCTGGGTGAAAGAGAAGTGCAGATGCACCACAACTGCCTAAAATATGACCAGTCTGATTTATTTATTTATTTTAATGCATTTGGAGCAAAGGTGCAACTGTCCCACCTCCCTGTTGTTTTGAAGTGCTAAGATTTGGCTTTTGTCCTGGGTTCATCAGTAGCGGTCATTTTTCTCCTTCTTGGTAGCTGGTGCAGTGCTGTGTTTTGACTTTCAGCCTGGGAGCAGAGCTGATAACAATGATGTTTTGGTTTGGCCAAGGACTTTGTGAGCCTCATGCTCTGCCAGGGTGGAGGGGAAGCCGGGAGGAAGCAGAGACAGGACACCTGACCCAAACTGACCAAAGAGGTATTCCATACCACAGCACATCATGCCCAGGAGGTAACTGGGAGTTAGCCGGAAGGGCTGGGGGACTGCAGGGCTGGAGGAGGTATGGGTCGGTGCTTGGTCGGGCTGGGGGCGGGCAAGTTATCGGTCAGCTGGTGGTGAGGTGATGTATTCTCTTCCCTTGTTATTTCCTTTATCATTATTATTATTGGTGGTAGCAGCAGTGATTTGTGTTATACCTTAGTTACTGAACTGTTCTTATCTCAGCCTGTGGGAGTTGCATTCTTTTCGATTCTCCTCTCCATCCCTCCAGGAGTAGGGGAAGGGCAAGAAGAGGGGGAAGTGAGTGAACAAGTTGCCTGACTGGGTTTAAACCACGACAGTTCTTTACTCTGTCCTTCAAACGAGCAATCAGCATGCACTTTTTCATGGCTTAGCATATATGGTTTCTAGCACCTAAGGACCTCTGGCAGTCATATCAAACCTGACTGGGGATTCTGTACATCCCATTACAGTCCTCTTATTTTAAATTTTTCTTGCAGAAATTTAGAGAAGAAATGCACTGTTGATGATTTTCCCCTTAAATCTGGAAACATTAAAAAAACTTTTCCTAGATGTGCTCAACATAAGTAAATTCTCTTTGCATCTATAAATCTGAGAACATCTCAGTCTGTGTATAGAGGTATAGAGGATACTAGTGTATGATAGCCTCTGGGCTTAAACTGTTGTAAGGTCTATTCTGCTATGAGCCATTTGGCAGGGAAGGTTTCTCTGTGGTGGGTGTTGGGCACTAGGCAGTGCAAAGAATAAATAGTGATAGTACTGGAGACCTCAAAAGCCTCTGAGAAGTCTTAGTTATGACACAGTAATTTTGGATGATCTCATCCCTGCAGGCAGGTGAGTGATGGAGGGTTCACTTTACAGGATCCTCCATGTATTTTGTGGGGACACAATCACTACAATTCAGCAGTCTCTTCTGAAAACTTTTGTATTGCAGGAAACACTCTTTTCTTGCATCCTGTCCAGTTCAGCTTTTATCTTATTTTTCTGTCATTTAAATGTTTTTTCTTGAGGGGAGGATGAGACTGTGATAACAATGCTATCTGCATATTTTCTAAGATCATGACACATAATCTTAAATTTCCCTTCTTTTCAGAACTTCAGGCAACACATTGTCATTGACAGAGCTGGAGTGGCTTGGGGAGGGCTGCCGTGGTCGTTTGCTAGGAGTGTATATAAAATCCTCATCACAGAGAAGCTAGCAAAATCTTTGTCACTGTTATTAGCCAAGTCTTCACTCTGTTTCTAAATGGTGCTCAGGGTGAGTTGAATACAGTGAAAGAAACCTTCCTGCTTGGCTTGATGTGGGATGAAAATAACCACCTAAAACCTTCTTTTCTGCAATTTCTGCCTAAGTAAAGTGATTATTCCTCGCTATAGTCCACCATCGCTCTTGATCAAGTCTTGAACATTGAATATGTTATTCACAGGTAAATGTCTCTGCCTACAGCACCATTTTTATTTGTGGTTTGTTTTTTTTTCCCACCAGCTGCTCTGAGAAGATCAATTTTCAAAACAGCTTGTGGAAATACGCAGCTGAATGCTCACTGCTTGGAAAATCCCAAAGAAGTTTAAATCCACAAGCAGCATCGTGTACACAGGGTTTTCAAAAGTGACCCTCGACGCAAGGCTGTGCCAGCAGCTCCATCTCAGATGACACAGCAGCTTGGCTGTGTGTGGCCTCCTACACAAACAGGACAAACATTGGGAAGAATCAAGCTCTGGAGATCATCTGTGGAAAGGAGAGTTTCTATTCTTTCATGGTGGAAAGACAATTTTAGACTCTCAGTGGGGGGATATTACTGCCCCATAGTTTCAAAGTTGTTTAAAGGACTTATCTGGTTCTGCTCACACACACTCTTTAGAAATGTTAATCTCACCATTGTTCTTAATTGTTTCAGGAAAGTGGGAGGTATTGTCCCCAAAGGATTTCAAGTTACTAAGAAGCATTCGCTAAGAAATGTGATGATGTACTTATTTTTTTTCTGCTGCTGAGAGTGTTATCAAAAGTGAGGTAAAGAGGGAGGGCTTTACTGTAAAAGTTCTTTAAATAACGTTGCTATGCTTCTTGGCTATCCTCATTAAAGTAATTTGAATAGCAAGCCCACTCAAGTGGTCTGACAGCTCACATCATTGTGTATGTAGCTACAACACAAATGTGCAGGGGTGGCAGGGGAAGGACTTTGTTTCTTGGATCTGGCTGTGCCTGAGCTGGGAGCTCTCCAGACAAACACCTTCTTTTCTTTAGGGACAGGAATTACCTGGGTCATCCTTGCACAAATTTCAGTTTCTCTGAGTTTGAAGGCCACTTCAGGAGTCCTTCCTGCTGCTCTGGGAGCTGCCCAGCAAAGCCACCGTGAAAACTTCTGTGAACCAAGTTGCTTTTTTGGTGGTTTGAGTTACAAAACTTTGTTCCCTGTTTGCATAGCTCAGATGTGGTTGAGCCAAATGCGAAGGAACTTTCAGATGGCAGCAGAAGCTGCTGCTATTTTTGTCCTTTTGATTTGTTTATGCTCAGCTTCTAAAGCAAACCTCCTCTCCAAGAACAAAGACCTCAGCAAACCCCAGTGACTCAAGTCTCTCCAGCATGTCGCCAAAGGAGTCAGAAGCAGAATTTAGCTCAGGAGATTTTATCTGCCCAGACTCCACATGTACAATGACAAACCGTCCTGTTGTGTTTCAGGGAGGAGGCACAGATTGTTGTGTGTGTCTATCACATGTGCAATGTTGGTTCCACCATGGAAACTGAACAACAGCCTATTCCAGAACCAAACAGCTCAGCAAACAACCCTGATTTGCATCTGTACTTTTGAAGAATGGCAGGCCCTTCAGTCTATTTCCTCATGGTCCTGTGTGGTTGCTGTCATGCCCACCTTCACTTGTAAGTCAGAAGAAGGGCTGTGACCTCTGTGAAAGGAGAAGAGAGTTGCTGGAAGAAACTCCTCTTCAAGCCCTTGCCATTTGTCCTTCCTTCCTTCTTCAAGTAACTAAGACAGCGATATATCCTCTGGCTCTGTCATATGTTTTAAACCACTCAGTCCCCTGAATTAGGCTAGGAAGACAACCATGGGTTTTTTTCCTGGATACTTCTTTAAATTAACTCTTCAGGATTCAATAGCAATGTTATGATACTGATATCTGACAGTGAAAGGACTTTCATTCCCTGCAAGTGAATAAGGCCTTATGGCTGAGAATGAGGAGAAGAAAACTAATGCTGTTTGAAACTATCCTGTGATTGCCCTGAAGAGGATAAGTCTACATGCATATGCCAGCCTGGACAGTTTTCTTCACATTTCAAGTTACCAAGCAAATTCAAGGAGTATCACAAGGCAAACGTGAAACATTTCAGCACTTCTTAAAGATGTGAATTAATAAGCAGAAGCCTGATGATAGACAAAAATTTATTATCTTCAGAGGGAAGAGCTAAGGCATGTAGAAGTTATATGCTAAAATACAACTTCACCAAGAGCTCACAGCAGCATCCTGCAGCACCTCGGATGGAAGAGTCCTACCATATGGAAATTCTGTCCTGTATGTATCTGAGTGGGTAGAGACAGAAAAAAATATATTGCAATAATGATTATACCTGGGAATGCACAGAAAGGAGAGCAAGGTAAAAAAATCATACCGGGAGAAGACTGTCTCATTGCATAACCAAACTAAATATGGGGCAACATGTTTCTTTCTTCTTACTGGGTGATAGTTATGGTATATCAGGAGGCTGTACATTTGTGTTCACCTCTGTTCCCGGGCTGTAAGAACAGGCTGGCTGCACCCACAAGGCTGGGTTTATGCAATGTTTGTATGCAAGAGCTACGGCCGTCCTGCAGGAGGAGGCACCTGCCCTCATCTGGTTTCCAGCTGCTCATCCCTGCCCTCCTCTCAGTGGGTACTGCATCCTCCAGTCCACTTCTCCCTCATGCAAAAGCTAATTGGTTTCCCTCTAAATAGCAATGAACTATTATTTAAATGGCTTCACAGTAGCCAGTACAGGGCAGAGAGCTGTTGTAGTCACAGCTCAGTGGGATGCGGTGGAGGAGCAGTAACTTCTTTGGAAAGCACAACCACAACTAAGAAAGGACTTGTGGCCAGTGCTGCTGCCATCCATATGGTCTCACCTGCTGTTGTAGTGGCATCCCCAACTCCACGCTGGACTAAAGAAGGGGTTTAGAGTTAGCAGCAATGACTGTCCTGCATTTCTGCTAGTCTGTGCCTGAGGTCTTTTGCAAGCCCTACTGGTTAATACCCATGTAAGTCCAGGGCTTATGTGCCCTCTCACTTCACTTGGAGTTTTGAGAAAGAGAACACTATTGCTGACACCAACTGACTACTATTGCACCCATATGTGACACATGATAAAACAGAGGTGCCACCTATGCTGTTTTATTTAATTTTTTTGTAGGTAACTCAGACCATAATATGTCCTCATTGTTTTGTGGTGAGGTTGTAGATGGTGATGATGATTTAATGAGCTAATACATTCATTACTCACTGCTCCAGCATGTAAGCCAATTAATTCTGTTCATTCAGAAACTAAAGGAAGGTTGTTGGGTTTTTTTTTAGGACAGGTTGGCAAACATCCCCTAGCCGAATATCCAAGGGCATAATCCTCTCTCAGCTGCACAGCTTCTTGTTAATATTTGAAAAGGTTTACTGCAAAATTTAGGATCGGAGTGTAGTATTTTATGCAGTTATTTCAAAATTCATAGATTATTAGATTTTTCAGGCCAGAAGGGACTATTACGCACACCTTCTGTGACCCCCTATATAACGTAGGCTACATTTGTTTAAAGTTTCAATTTGTTTTCTTGAGCAAACTTGTATTTATTATATGTAGTTTGGTACAGAAGAGTAGCTAGTGAAAAGGTTGAAACCCATAAATATTATATCAGACCACCTGGTGCTCTGAAACTTGCTTCTGAATGACGGCCACTCAAAACGAAGAGCAGCTTGAAAGACAGGGGAATATAATGATGTGACTATTGCAAAGAGCTAGTGAATGGCTTCGTGTTAAGCAGAGTTGTTTCTGGAAGCCCAGTTTCAGTTCAAGTGTTGTTTTTATCCTTGGCAAACAAATGCTGTTTCAGTCAGCATAACCTTTATTTCAGAAATACAGAAGCAAGAAGGGAGAGGGATATTTCTGTATGAGATCAAATTATACCTGAATAACTCAGTAATAAAGAGCCATCTCAAGCTGACAGGGGAATGCCCATTACCAAAGGACAAAATTTACACTTATGGGTGCAGCACGCAGAAAATAGCCTGGTACCTACATAACTGTAGTCACTGCAGAGTAATGATTCATCTGAATACTGCAGAAATATATTTTGTATTTACTGACATCCCGTTGTGTGATTAAAGATGTGTTGAATGGCTCAGGAGAGATGTTTCTCTCTTAGCATCTCTGTTTTAAACAAAGATGAAAAGAAAGGGCCATAGGAGTCTTTGACCGAGCAGCCATCTCTGTGACACTGCCCTGGGCTTTGATGATCTTGCTTTCACTCAGCCTATTGCTCACACTAGAAGCCTGCAGAAGTGCTTCACAGCTCAGCACAGGCCCACCATGTAAAAACTACAGGTTCTGTCTTGATGAGTAATGTTAGCTGTTTGAAATAATCCAAATGCTGCTCTCTGATCTGATAAAAAGAATATGTACATTGGGTGTGAATGATGGGAGTGAGCACGAGATCAGGAGGTTTTTGCCAAGCTCAGTTTTCTGAGAATGAAACAGCATTTGGGGAAGGGAGGGAGTGTGTGTGCAGGGGATATGATTTTATTTATTTCTCTTTTTTTCTCCTCCAGATGTTGCTGTGCCAGAGGCTTACCCCGATCAGGACACTGTGTTTTACTGGAGTGTCTGTGGGTTGCCTGAGATGGGAGAGCAGAGATTCTCCTAGGAAGCGGAAGAACAAATGCTCTGGTGGTACAGGAGGAGTTCGTCTCGCAGTACATCCACAAGTGAGTTAACAAGGGGAAGTGTTTCAGGACCCTGCAGGTACAAAATCCAGCAGCAGAGTTCAACAAATCATTATGTATTGACTGGCAGCTTTTTTCAAATTTTGTCCAGCTCATTTAGCCTTCTGTATGTCTTGCTAGGCTTTATTTGGTCTCTTCACACCTCATTTTATTCTAGTGAAAGCTGGATATCTAAAAATGAGAGTATGAGCAGTATGAACGCATACTTGCCTGTGTGCAAAGACACTACTGCCTCTGCAGAAGCAGATCAGCCCCCAGAAAATGAGTGAACCATTCTGCATCAATGTCCATTGAATGCAAGAATCTAGAAAGAGGCATGGTGTGCAGTAATAAAATAAATTGTATCTCTGCAATGTTCAAAAGTATTCTACACAAAGTTAGAGATTTTCATTTGATCCACCATTTCACTGTTTCAATTTATAGTGGTGTAACTTAATTTTTTTTTCAAGACCAGTCTTTTGCTACTCCTGCTCTTAAAACACTCATTGTTAGGGCTTTTTCTAAAGATACTTTAGGATACGTTATAATTGTCATGTAACTGTGTTCTAACGATTAGTTCTGTTTACATCAGCTCCTTTCATCTGGCTTCAAGAATCATAGAATCATAGAATCGTTAGGGTTGGAAAGGACCTTAAGATCATCTAGTTCAAACCCCCCTGCTGTGGGCAGGGACACCTCACACTAAACCATCTCACCCAAGGCTCTGTCCAACCTGGCCTTGAGCTCTGCCAGGGATGGAGCCTTCATAACTTCCCTGGGCAACCCATTCCAGTGCCTCACCACCCTAACAGTAAAGAACTTCCTCCTTATACCCAATGTAAACTTCCCTGTTCAAGTTTTAACCCCTTACCCCTTGTCCTATCACTACAGTCCCTAATGAAAAGTCCCTCCCCAGCATCCCTATAGGCCCCCTTCAGATATTGGTCCTACTCTTTTTCTTCATGCCTTCTAATATACTTTAATAATCTTTCTATTAAAACTGCTGTTTCCTAGATGTGACACAAGTATAATATTAGACCTATGTATTGTTATTACATTTGTTGTTTTTATTAGTATATTGATGAAGACCAAAACTGCTGACTCTGTGGAAGAGATTTGGTGACACAAGGACTGTTTAAAGCAAAACACAATTAATACAACACCCAAACTGTACAAAAAAAAAACCTAAAGGAACAAAAATTAGGAGCTGCTCATAAGGTTTTGCCATTTTCTGCACATGGTTGTTTGACAGACTCTGGTTATGTGAGCGTGAAGGAGTGGTGAATGCTGTAAATTCTTGTTTTTCTATTAAGTCCTCTGAGCATCCTTTCTGGATGTAATGAAAGATCTTTGTACATTGAGTCATGAGAAATTCAAGGGTTCACTCCTGAGCTTCTTGACGAGTGGGAGATTTTGCATTGGTATTATTTTCCAAGGAAGGTTTTGCAGCGTGGTGTTCTGATGGCAAATAAGTTGATGGCAGGTCCATGGGTTAAAAAGTACAATCTCAGGCATGGTTCCTAGTCTGGAGAACCAGAGTAGGAGTGCTGTGTGCATGGGTTGGACTAGGCACAGAGCTCCACTTCTCATTCTAGAAATGTGTGTATGTAAAGGGTAAGTTCTTCAGGGAGGAACTGTGTTGCATGGCCATATGGTTGGGAAGCTTTCTAACATCTGCCACAGAGGTGTTTGCACCTGAGGTGGCTGTTTGGGGCCTGTTTATATGCAGTGCACAGAATGAATTGGTCTTTCCCAAGGTAAAATTCATCTGACCCGTTTTTGATGTCTGATTTTCTGATGAAGTAAATAATGCTTCCTAGAAATTCCTGTACTGAATAGAAAGGCAAGCTACCCTAATTACCTCCTGTTTGGATATCAAATTTAATCACCTTAAATTTGGGTGAGAGAATGCAACCTCACTTGTCACTGCAGGGCTCCAATTTCTTAAAGAGCTGCTAGGAGCTGTTCAGGTATATAAAATAATTTAAATTTCTAATGTTAAAACAAATTAATTCATGCTTTTGTCTGTTTACAAATAGAGATCATGCTTTGTATAAGTAGTTGCTTACAGCATGCAAGAAGTTTGTGTGTCAGGCTCTGACACAGCAGCCTTTGTTTTTAGCAGCGCTGTAACGGAGATTGATTACTGAAGGAGAAGAAAACATAACAACTGGCAGAAAAAAGCTTGGATACCAACTGCTAGCAAGAAGCTGTATCAGCTCTTCTGCTCTGCCATTTCCTTTTTAAACAGTTCTTTGCTGTCCAGGCAAGAGATTTTCACACCAGTATACGAAGAGGGCCTCTATTCAGACACAGCCAGGGTGTAATAGTCCAAGTCTTGGCAACATTCAGCCTCTGGAAGTGTTCAGTCCCAAACCTTATTTTTTGTGTTTGTGTGTTGGTTCTTTATTTCCCTGCCCCCAGCAGACACTTAGACATAGGGACAGAGCACAGCCCACCCATGCAGTTCAGCCAGCAACAGGAGTAACTTGTCACTGCTTCCGGGTGCAAACTTTCAGATCAGTGATGTGGGATTGAATGACAGGCTGGTGTCAGTCATCCAGGGGCTGTCTCCAATGTTAAAGGGAACCCGTGTTCCCCTTATTCACTGAAAGATAACTTTCAGCCAGTAAAAGCACGTCATGACCTTTAGGAAAATCCCAAGGATATGGAGCCAGTATGATTCATATGGCTAAATTACTCAGAGCCTTGATAATAATTTTGATTATCTCTCTATATATTATGTCAAGTAGCTGGACACATATAAAAGAATAAGACTTTTCTCTCTCTGGAATTACTGGCTTCCAGACCTGGAAATAAGAAAACAAGAAAGAACAGCACTTAACTAAATTATATTGTTGTGAGCTTTATCAAATAGCTCTCAATATCCAGGACTACATCTCCCACAGGCTGTGTGACCTGTCTCTTTGTGCTTTGCCCTGGCCAGAGCTGTACAGAGTTTTCTGCAAAGTCCTTGCACAAAGAGTGCATGTACAAAAACTAGGGAAGGAGCTCAAGGCGCTCACCCAGACCTGCTCAGTCCTGCAGTATGGATGCTTTCAAAGCAGGTTTCAGGAAGAAGTTTTCTGTGAGTGTGGTCCAGGTGCAGTAAGTTTTGATACACAGGAAAACAGATCCACTAGTTATGAAACAGTGGGAAAGGGCACAAAAGAAAGTGCAGCTTCTCCAGGTACTCCTGTTTCAAAGTCTGAGTTTGTCTTAGCAGAAAAACATGGAATGTGAGATGAACTTGACACCTCCTCAGCCCGCAGCCATCTTTGCTGGGTAAGGTGCATTAGTAACATCCAGGTAGCACTTGTCAGCCATCTAGGATTCTTCTTTTCCTTCCTTTTCAAATCACATTAGCTCAGAGAGTTGTTTTGTTAGTGTTTTGTTGTTTGAGTTCTTGCTTCTGGTCTTTTCTCCCACCTGACTTAAGCCACTGGTCTGTCTATGAATGTGTTACTGTTTTCCTGATGGAGTACCATGGAATGATAATTTGTTACTGTGAAGCCCATAACAACTTTTAATTGTGGCTCCTAATGCCACATGCTGTCATTTAAATCTCAATGGCTGTCACTTCCTCATTCTCTCCCAGAGAAAATATGACTCTTCTCCCCTTCAAACATCTGTAGTAGTGCACAGTTTATGCCTGCCTTGGTTGGGCTAAGTGAGTCACAGAATGCCAGCTCCTCACATTATTAGCTTCTCTGACTTAGCCCTGGTGGAAAAAAACCCTAACTTTATCTATTTCTTACTTTCAGTGAACACCCTAGATATAAAAGAAACACTGCAGATTCAAACAGACACGTCCTTGCAGATATGCTCTTGTGGTTTTGTTTGTTTGAAGATGACCAGCCTGGTGGCTCCTGCTGTCTTTTTAGAAAGAAATAAAATCATCCATGCAATTATTTTTTTGCGGGTGCTTCCCTGAGCAGAGTGAGATGGCTTACTTCACTGTGAAGTCATTGGAGTTCTTCCTTCTCATTTCAGTGGCACTGAATTTCATGCTCAGAACTTAGCAGTTTTTACCATCTTGTATACATAGGGTGGAGAGGAGGTGGAAAGTTTTCTGGGCAAGTCACAGCGGCAGTGCAGTATATAACTGCAATAAAGTTCTCACTCAAGTAATGTGCTACATTTGAAACTGAACGAATGTGATTGTATTTTAAAAGATCTGGGGGGATAGCATATGGGGGGTCTGCAATGCATAGGTCAGCCAGATCTGGAGGTAAACACATGGTTTTCCTTGAAGAAGCATACCAGCAAGGTGTGAGGATGGGCAGGAAGACAAGCGCTTGTAAGCTGCTCAGTCTCACCCTGGAAGGAGTGCACAAGATGCCACAAAGCAATAGCTGTGGAGGTTGTGCAGGTACAGTAGAGGGAAGCATTGAGTCTTTATCTTTCCTTTGGGACCCAGTACAGAAGGAAGCATTCTTGCTGAGTGCTGACTCTTCTACCTGGCTGTATGCCCAAAGGTTGCTTCGTCTAATGCCAGTCAGGACTCTAATGTGGTTTCGTAAGGGTGGTCATCCTTGGAAAATAACTCTGGGACTTCTGCATGGGAAATGTAAGTGTCACAGTTTAAGCTACCCCATTGCTTCTTTTAGTTTGTCAACAGCTGTAGACTTGTAAGCTCTTACATGAACCAGACAGAAAGGAACAAAACCACAAATGGCTGGCATAGTTGCATGTGATCAGTCATCTCGGCAGCAAAAATGCCCCTAAAGGAACACCCAGAGGAACTTGCTCTGGCAGAAGATACTAAACTATTTGTTTAGTGTCCTGTGCTGAAAAGAGACTACAACTTTCCATTTATTCTACTCTTTTTTTCTAAAGCTTACGCTGAAACCTAAAACGTGATATCATTACTAACTGTGGTTGAATAGAACAATGACCCAGCACATGCCTAAATAGAAGCTGATATTTTCAGAGAAGCCTGAGGGGGCTGAGCACTCATCTCTGAGTAGAAGGGAATTGCAGTTAGCTCTCGGTGTTTTCCAGGACTGACTCCCAATGCTTTCTTTCATGAGCTCATTCACAATGCGTAGCGGGAATAAATATGCAGGTTTATAAGTCTATACAAATATTAAAATGTGTGGAATTCTATCTCACTCTTTGATTTTATTTTCAGTTGTTTCTGCATCTTGATTGATTTCATCCTTCTTAAGTTGCACACTTATTGTTAGCCAGCATCATCAGCCAGAGAACAGTGTCAGGGCAGCAATTTGTACAAGCTGTGGTCTGCTATCAGATTTTTCTTATGTCTCTATTATAGAAGAATGAAACCTTTTCCTTCACTGAGCTGTCAAAGACATGTTGTCTGTATGTGCGCTATGGAGCAAAGTGACAGTGTTGTTCTTATCTCATGGCTTAAAAAGCTGTTTAGTATTGAGGGACATCATCAGCCTGTATAGTTGTTGCATTTCCATTGCAAGCTCCATGCTTACTGATACTAAATATGGGCTCTTGCTTTCAATAGGCTACTTGCCCTTGGGTTTGTTTGAAAATATTTTTGCTTTTATTGATAGGAATGAAGGTAGGAGTGATGGAGCACAGAAAAATGACCTTCCATCCTTAAGAGTCTCTTCAGAGTGAAAAAATCATAAGATCTCTAAATTGAAGGATTCCTAGCAACGTTTTAGAGCAAACTTCTGACCACCAGCACTCAGGACCAACCAGCACACACCAACCACGTAGGAAGGGTAAATCTCCGTTGCGACAACCAGAAGTGCTAGTAAGAAACTATTTTACTGGTAACTGTAGTGAGTTCTCATTTTGACAGTAATGCAGTCTGCTTTTACAGGGAGTTGGGTAATATATTTAGAAGCTGACAAGAGATGAGCTTAATGTTCTGTAGCCAGCAACCTTCATTCTTCTCCAGCTGCATCTTCCCTGGCACTAACAAGCTGAGGAGCAATTCCTCCCTGCCAGCACAAGAGTGCAGGTCCCTTCTGAGCTGCCCTGGCCACTGGGTGGCTGGGCCAGTGAGAGAGCTTCTTTGAAGTGGGGTGAGATTTGGGGTCATGTCCTGCCTCGGCCAGCATGGAAGGCTGACAGCTCTTCCCTACCAGAAAAACAGCATGGGAAATGCTTTGGCTGTTTCCGAAATCTTACTGACATGGTGGGCAGAGAAATGTGAGAATGGCAGCGAGTACAAGTCTTGCAGTTGTAGCTCACAAATTTAGAAGGTTTTGACACCTTGTGATTCTTCTGCACTCTGTATGTTGAATTAACTGGTAAACTCGGCGTAGGTCAGGAGAGGTACCTGGCTTAGTAGTGGCCACTTCATTTGAGAGACTCTGGGCTAAATGAACATCACTGGTGCTGGAGGTGGAGGATGCTCAGGTGATGGCTATAGTAGGCTGGTGAAATAGAGATGTGCTTGCACAGATACACGAAAAGCCACAGTGATAGGCCTTGTCAACACAGCTGACTCCTTAAGCTCAAGCTGTTCAGTATTGCAGCAGGGGAGAGCTCTGCATTTTCAAGGGGAGGAGGGATGCTTAAATTGGCAGCTGGAAGACATGCCATAGGTTAGCTTCTGTGATCTAAGATGCCCCAGGAGAGATCAGTGCAACATCTGCTTTGCTTGTCTTGCGCATACCTACATATTCATGTACAGCTTTCTGAACTCTCAGGAGATGACTGAGCATATAGGAAGAAGAGTTCTAGTGAGCTGTAAACATCCTGCTTTAGCTGATGGGAGATGAAACGTCTCTTCTGTCATATTTTCATCTCCAAAGAGTTTTTTGGGTTTACAGGAAAAGACAGGTCTTTTAGAGGGTGCCCACCTCCTCACCTGTTTCCTGATAAATACAAAGAATAGGAGATTAACAAAAATAAGTATGTACTAAGAACCAGGCTATCTGGGGAATAATGCATCTTTGTACATGCCCCATGAGCTAATTCCATGTGAGTAAACTAAGCGCAAGGGAGTGACACAGAGTCCTGGCAGGACATGGGTGGCCCTGCCACGAAGAAAGGCTCCCAACACATCCAGCAAGGAGTGTGGAATGCGCTCTTCGCTGGAGCCAGGCCCTTCTCTCTAACACCAGCTGAATGAAAGGAAATCAATGGATGGTATGTTAGAACTGCCAGAGAAATGGATCCCATGAGACTAACAACTTCCCAATGCAAGGACAAAGGACAACTCCTCAGACCTGACAGGGTTCTTGGCATTCATGACTTACAAGCTGCATATGTTGCAAAAGCCTGATTTTTGATGCATACTGCACAACATGCTGCAGAGCTTGCTCTTACATGGCAGATGATGGTGAAGGAAGCTCACTGTACATTCTTTCCTCCAGACTTGTTTTAACTAAGCCTTGTCTAGATGGGAGTGGAACTTGCTCAAATTTGCTCAGTAATCTGAGTGCACCAACCTTACAAACGTCTGGGCTATCCTCAGTTAAATCCATCTTAAAAGAAGTTGTTGTTTCAGTGTTGAAGATCACACTTTTCTACTCCATTCCTCAAGAAAAATCACAAAAGTACATGACAAGTCTCCCACTTTGGACACATCCCAGATTTACTCTGCACCTGGGAAAGGATTTTTTTTCTGTTTTCCACCTCTCCTTTTCTTCCAACAGGTGGCTTAAAATCATCATCTGCATTTGTAATCTCATTCATTATTTGACCACTGATTTCTGTCTTACCACCAGTGTTAGCGTGGTGATCATGTGCTGTTCTTAGGTGGTCCTTCACTTTCTTAAATCTCACCTTGCTCCATGGATGGAGCTGTGTTAAGGCTGACCACCTGGAAAAATGCTTGTATGTTTGACACGCGTGCTGCTGAGAGGGAGTTTTGTCTTTCTGTGTTCTCTGCTACCCTGCTTCTCTAAGGAGAATCAATATGTGGTTTCAAAGCAGTCTTCAGCTCGCTGCTTTCTCAACTCTGAAATCTCCTGGGTACAGGAGTTGTTCTGAGCTTTGGTGTTTGTGTTCTGGTAAAATAAAGCAGAGTGATTTTTAAAAAGGCTCTGAGCACTGAATAACTTGGAAGAAATTAAAGGGGCAGTCTTCAGTTGTAATGATCTGGCAGGACAGAATTTCATGGTCTTCTCTTTTTCAGTGCTCACTTGCACAGAATCTGGTGTACATACTGTTTTACAACAACACCTATACACTGTAATGTGCAGCTGATGCAGAGAGGAACAAACTGTTGTTTGAAAAGGCTGCACTTAAAGTGGTCCGAAAGTTGTGAACAGGCATAAACAGGATGTAAAAGAGCTTGTTTGTTAACTGAAACACATGTTTTTCAGATTCCTTTGTTTGGATTGCAAGGGTTGTTTCTCTTTTCTTCATGTTTAGAGTAACTGAATAAATTCTTTCATTTTGTTCTCCTTTTTTCCCCCCACATTTCCATGGGGAGAGAGACCAGTGGAGCATTTTCATAGCAGTTAGTATTAACTGGAAATATCAGGCTTCAACTTTTCACAACAGTCATCCCTTTTTGATAAGGTCACTCTCACTCTAACTTGCTTGCATTTCAGTGGTTTGTATGATGTGTTTGATGCTAAAGCAGGTGTGCACTGAAAAATGACCTTTCTTCCTTAAGAGTCTCTTCAGAGTAAAACAGTCATAAGTTCTTCAATTGAAGGATTCATAACAACATTTTAGAGCAACCTTCTGGCCACCACCACTCAGGGTAAAGCACATACCAACCAGGTAGGGAGGGTAAATCTCCATTACAACAACCAGAGGTGCTCAGCACCGTACTCAGGAAGCGCAAGCAGGTGAGCAAACCACCTGATCCAGGCCTCTAACTGAAATCATGACAACGCAAGAGTTTGTGTCACTCTGTGTTACCCGTTTGTAATCTATTCTGCCTGCTCTTCACTGCTGAAGAAACTGGAACTTCAATACTAACAAGAGGATAGGTGGGTACGCAGCAAAGAGAGTCGTGGAGAAGAAAAGGCATTTCTGCTTTAGGGATGAGAACAGCTCAGTACCATATGGGAGAGCTGGAACGTACAGCCATGGGGAGCCTGTAAACACTGCTGGGAGAGCTGACGCCAGACCTGCACCACCACACACAGGCCTCCCTGTGGCCCTTTACTCTGCAGGGAATTTCACTGTGAGGGAGAGCTGTACAAAAACTGAGCACTCATTTAATCACCAAATTAAGGTCTTGATCGGTTTCCAATTGAAATCCAAGGCATAACTTGCACCAGTTTCTGTAGCACTGGACAGCCCCACTGTCTGGGGCTGCCCCACTTTGAAACTCCACTAACAAATACATGGGACTTGCAGAGGAGCAAGCACCCAGAGCTGTGTTTGCAAGGACTAATATTTAACACTGGGAACATAAATACTTTTTAAATGTTTAACACAAATTATTGTCGCCATAAAGCTGGAGTGGCGCATGGGCTTCATGCATCTTAGAGATGTTTTGACATATGGCCTAAATGAGGATTTAGTAAAACTCTTGTGCTCTAAAAAGTACTCATAATTTTTGCCCAATTTCTACATGTTTTCTCCCCCTTTAATTGTAGTTCAACAAATCAGAGGGACTAATCTCAGATAAAAGTAGAAACACCAAGATTAAAGTGCACTTCTGTTTATTTTTAAGGGCAGTGGGTTAATATGAGCACTCTATTGTTGATGTCAGCATCACAAGCCAAAGATAAACACCACTTTTCTGCACTTACATCACATTTTCAGGGCATTTTTCTTCATTAACAAGTATTTTGTTCTGCAATGGAAAAGAGTTACTTTGTCATAAGCTTATTGGCTACCAATCATAACCGTTTTGTGGCTGTTCTGTAAAACATTTGCTCCTTTTTATCGTGATCTTTGCATTTATTCAGTATTGCTTTGCTTTAATTTCCTTAAGTTCTGACTCTTTTTTTACAATGGAGTTATTCCAGGTTTTTTAACAAAATAATATTATTCTTTAAATGAGTGGATTTTCTCTTATTGTGCCTTTATCATCACCTCAAATAAGATATTAGAAACATGATGCTCTTGCTATCATAAAGGCTCCAAATGTTCTGTGGGGAAGAGTTGATAATGTGTGTTTACAGGACTGTTCCCTGTTTCTGTTTTCTTTCTCTTGCTCAGTCCACTGTTGGAGCCTTCAGCTCTTTTGGGAGGAAAGTGTAATAATTTGCTTTAGAAAGACTGGGAGATAATACCTACCTAAGTAGTTACAAAGGCAGTAATCATTGCAATCTTTCTTCTTGCCCATCTTTTAAAGTGTTCCTTTAAGAAATCTGTTACCTGCATCTAAGTACGCAGGTCCTCCCATAAAACATTCAGTGAATAGCATGATTTTCTAAAAGAGATGAAGAGGTTTCAAAGCTGTGGAGAGGCATCTTTGTACTACATTTGAAAGGCCTTTCTGCAAACCACCAGGAAGCACATCCTACAGCTGCCAGCAGTTACATGCTTCTGATGCTGGTATGTAGAAGGTCATGCAACATAAAGCTTCACCATGTGAAATAACATGGGCAGCTTGTAATTTAAAATAATTTTTTACTGTCATCTGATTTTGACCTGTATCTCTTGCAGGACAGTCTCTGAAATGTATCTGCCCTTGCTTATCTATGTCAAAATCATATCTCCTATCTATACTCATCTACAGGGGCACACACAGCTTATAGAAAATACACTTACTCTTTTACTCCTATTGAACTTCAGGTGAGGAGAAGTCAGAAGGAAAGTTTAGTTTTTCCACACTTAGAAAGTAAATTTAGGTGGTATAACTTATTGAGGCAAAACCTTAATGGACAACCCTGAATGAATTCTCAATTACTATTTTCCTATGAGGAAGCTTAGAAATATTCTTTTTCCAGTTCAGAACAATAAAATTGAAAAAAATCTTGAAATCTTTCTGAAACATTTTCCTTTCTTTATGTGGTTCAGAGCAGAAGAACTGACTCAAAAGAGCTACCATGGTTCAAAAAGAGACTAGAAACAAGATGGTGTGATTTAAAGTACCAACTGCATTTTACCGATGCTGCTTGCATACCATGTTATATTCACTGATGTTCCAGGAATAATTTCATGTTACATCATTCTAATTTTGAACAAGTAGAAAACCTCACCATGCAATCAAAAGAAGAAGAAAAAAACAGTTATTAGAAGACATTATTTATTGTGAAATAATTGTTGTCATTTAAGTATCATCCGGTATATTCTTCCTGGCACAAATATGGTCACTGTGAAAGAATCTGAAGAAAGCTCATTGCTATACTGTGACCATTAAACGGCAGGTGATCCCACTGAAGCAACCACTACTGAATAGTTCCTGGTTGGTGGGACAAAAGGTACTAAAAATACCCATATATAGTCCTGAGATCATTTTCTCTGACTGTATTTAAAATACTTAGCCACATGTGTTGTATTTTTGTGAACACCATGTAGGAAATAAAAGCATTAGAAATCAGCTTGCTATAACTGAGTGTTCTAAACTACACGCTGTTATACAGTATGGTTTATATACTCATGTAACCATCTTTATACGTGAAAATCCTGTATTTGCATGCATATAAACAGCTTGCAGATTAGGGTACCAAAGAGACTATTGTGATCATCTAGTCTGACCGTCAGCCGGAAGTGCTTGTTTGCATCGAGTTATTTGTTCTTGTCAATCTATTTTTACGTCCATCTCTCCAGCCATCCCTCAGTTGTGAAATTTTCTGAGCAAAAGTTCATGCTTCCTCAAATTTTTCTATCCACCCACTTAACTTTGAACATCTCCCTCTTCCTGGGAAAAACTGATCTGAATTCTTTGATCTTCCAAATTCTTCTTGTAGGACAGCAGGCATCCAACTTGATCTCTGTATGGCTGCATCTGCATGAGAATAACTTCTTCTTCCTACATATGTTTGGGAAGGAAAGCACTGGAATGACATAGTTCTCAGTAATGTTTTCCTATTGCACAGACTCTGTAGTAACAAGGGTTCAAAAGGTATTTGACAAGCTGATGTCTGAAATACTCTCAAGATTTCTTGTGTCAGAAGCAAAACTTGCAGCCTAACAAAACTTATACTGTTAGTCTGTACTAACAGGTTTGCCTGTTTTCATTTATGTCTGTCATGAAAGTGCACCTAATAATCTCACTCTTATCTCAAGGTCAGCTAGTAGGGTAATTTGTAAATCACCTCTCCTTGTTGAGCCCTTTGGCCATGCTTGTCTCTCTTTTTATAACATTATTATTTTGTCATATGTCCTTCAGTAGTGAGGACTGAAGCATCATGCTGTACGAGCCCTAACATGCCATTGCATCCAATTGATGGGTGCTACAGGTTACGCATCCAGTCGTCATAGTCATACTTTCATCAAACTCTCATATAAAATATATTTGGTAATTAGCTGCTAGTCTGCCTCATGGCAGAACCATGCTCTTCTGATAGTTAGAATCTTTCTCCTGTGTTTCCATCCCAAATGGCAGCCTGCCTTGAGTGTACAAACAGGCATTATTGTACCAAATGCCAGCTTCAAATGAAACGTTGCTCCACCCTTTCTGTGATTGAACCTGTTCTCTACTGTCATATAGCTGGGCCATACAAGAAGTGAGCCCCTTTTTTTTCCTTCTCCAATATCCTCTTCTCTTTGATCTCTAGACTATCTACCTTCTTTACAGTTGACCCAGTTGGCAGAGAGTGGAGTTACTTTTTAGCATCAACAACAATGCATGTTAAGAAAAATGTTTACAGCTTTGCTAAGGTGAAAGAGATGTCTCAGCGTAAATAGGTTGGAACACTAGACATCAAACCAAATTAAAGAGAGTTTTTTCTTGCCTCATTTATGCTTCTTGAGAAAGCTGATATAGGAGGCGTATGTTCTAGACTGATCAGATTATAATATAATTAAATTAGGTAGCTCATCTTCAGCACCAGCCTCACATTTATAAAAAGCAAAGCTTAAAGTTGAGCAAAGTCATATTGCTTTACTCTGGCTTAATTTGCAATTATTCAAATAGCAATACTACAGATAATGAATTCCAAGTTAATCAAATTGTTGTACCAATGAGCTTGATAGTTCATCTTCAGTTTCAAGTTCATAAGTTAATTTATGGCCAGCTGCTTAAAAAAGAAAGCCTTATCTTCATCAAAATTGTAGTCTACTTATGTTGCGATTTGTGTCAAGATGAGGTTTAGAGGAGAAAAACCCACAGACGTTAAAGCTGAATGATAAAATTAGCTCAGTGAAGAAACAGATCAGTGTAAAGGAGCCCGTGTGCTTTCTGAATGCCTTTAAGAAATATAGGAAACGTTTTACTTTTGTGAAATATAATTTTACCTGTTATTCTTTCCAGACTTAATGTATTAACCAGCTGTTTCACCAACAGGTAAATAAGGCAATATGGTCATACACGCTTTGAATTTTTGTGAGAATGCATAAAGCACAATATGAAATCATCTGTTTAACTGGAAGGGAAAGTCATCATAAATATGCCTTCACGTGTTTGTGCAAAATATTATAAGCAGTCTTCACAGAAGCCCAGAACATTTTCTTTTCACCTACAGTGCAGGACTGTGGTAAGTATCGATGAGAGCTTTATTCATTCCTGCCTCTTTCCTCTTGGTACTTTGAGTTCCTATCAAGGTGGCTACATGCTTTGAAGGATTTTCAGTGAAGCCCCCACAGTGAAATATTTCTGGTCAGTAGAAACTTTGTTACCAAACATTATGTAGGAGATCAAAATCTGGATGAGTGACAGATTTTATCTAAGTATATTGGAATCTAGAAGACACCATAGGCTGATAAAGGTCCAGAACTTGGTCTCCTCCGCAGTGCCAATGTGAGAGACAGGATCCAGTCACGTACTTTCCATCTAGTAGAGAAAATTTCCTCCTCTCTGATGGACGAGGGATCAGCCCCAGTGTGACTGAGATTCATGGCAAATGACAGCATTCGTAGTGTGTATACACACTAGGGCAAAGTACTGGTGCCACACCAGGAACACAAACATATGGGCTGGAGTTGAAGAAGTTGGGTTTTTGCGATCAGCTTTTCTAGTGCCTGAACTAAGAGCTTGTACCCGCCGCATCAAATCATTCACAGGGGTGGGGAAGGGGGGTAGAAAATTGACCTGGGTGATGGATCTATGGCCTGCTGGTGTGTACGCTCATGTGCTGGAACCATCTGAGTGTTAACACATGGTCTCTCTATCAAAGGTCTGTATATGAAACTCAGCTGCTGGAGTGACAGAAGATTTTGTGCTGTTAGCGCACACTTCATTAAAATACCAGCTGAAATCCAAGTCTGAAATCCCACAGTTTGTGTTAGTTGATAAAACTCAATTGCCTCCAATTACTGTTAGTATGGTTTTAAAATAATATTATGTCGTAGTAAAGGTCCCCTTGTGATGAGGAATAGCTGGTATTCACAACTGGAAATTTGGGAAAGAGCATAATTATGTGGCAGGGTGGAGAATATGATTAAGACCGGTTTTACCACTGTACTTTACATCTTCCAGCAACAGCACTGTAAAAAAAACAAAATACAAAACAGGGATGCAATACTGAGCAAGAGAAAGATTAAATATTTTTGCCTTCAGTAGTTAAATGAACTTGCTAAGAAATAAAGCAAACAACTGCAAGTCTTCTCTTGAATCCAAGAGATGTTTTCACAATCTAGAGAGCAGAACCTGTCACTGCTTTATATCATTTGAGTAGACCTTACTCCTGCGAAGCACTTGTGTGAAGACAAGACCTTTTCCCATTTTAGTCCCCAGAACTCATCTGTGCCTTCAACTTTCAGCTTGCGTTCAAGCATTTTGCAGGAGCAGGACCTTGCTAGCCAAAACATCTGCTATTGGACGGTGCTGTAGGTGCTTCCTTTGCCTGCATGCAGGTATGCTCTCAGTTAAAATGAGTTTACTGCCTCAAACCACAGTTGTAGTGGAGACAGGCACAGTTGTGTGCTGCTGGGTTTTTTTTCTGAGCAGCTGAGCTATTGAGTAGGCAAACTCATGCCTGGGATTGATCTTCATACAGGGGTAAAAACCTTGCTGCCTGTAGGTTTTTAAAACAGGATAAGTATGCTGACTCTCCTATGCAGTATGTACAGTCTTGGTTTTATTCGAAGATAGAAAGAAATGTGATCAAGGTTCTCAAAGTTGTATTTCAAAGCCAAATAGTAGTATTGTTACAAATATTCATATAAGGTGTTCACAAAAAAATCACATCAATGCATTTGTATATTGCTTTAGCTACAGGCTTCTATTCATGACAAACCATTTTAAAAACATCATTGGATACCTTATGAAAGTTTAATAAGACTTTTTATTGACACAGTAGGAAATCTTTTCAGAAGATTTTCTTTAAATCAAAACTCTTTGGACTTCTTGCTGAGAAGTGCAAATGACCCCACAGTCCTAACTGATCTCCACTAGCTGTGGATGCAGTTGCAGAAAAAAATGGAAAATCCAATGATGGACAAAAATCTATTTGAACAGAAGGAGGCAAGAAAACAGTCAGTGAGTGCTTAGGCATTCATCATTTTGTTTTTATTCTGTTGATTCTGGTTGCAGCTTTATACTTCAGCAGGGCCAAGACTGCATGCCAGAGCATGAAAGTGCCAGCAACCACCAGAATTACTTGCTCCTAAATAATGGCCCTATTATGGAGCCAGTTGGATTCAGAAAGGGTGCTGAACTGCCTTTTGCCTTTCAGTATCTACAGCCCTCCACAAGGCACCTTCTCTTTTGCCATGATGCCTGGGGAAGGTGTTGAGCCTGAGAACAGGTCCCGTAGAAGACAGCTGGCTGAGCAGTCACCAATGTGCTAACTGGGAGGAGTGCCAAGGTCTGTGGTGCCTTTAGGCCCTTCACTTTTCTGAGGGTGACTCTGAGTTGAAAAAGAATGTTTCTTCCTGCTCTTGTTTCACTGGCAGTCAATTTAAGTGACGCAAGTGGTGGGTTTTATGGCTTGCTCCACACTCTCTCCCCTAAACACAAGTAGAAGTCTTTGTGGAGTTTGCAAAACCAGCAAAAATTTACTTTCTGCTTGTAGGTCAGCCGTGGGAATCTCAGGCTGGTATATATTTTTGTCTGATTTAATACAGGGACATGTAGTGCTCTGCACTAGATGTGTAGGACATTCTAAATAATTTCAGGTGCCCATGAGTTTGTTAGAAATGCTTCCCAGGACTTTGGGATTTTCTGATGCTGTTGAGCTGGAAACATTACAGGCACGGTCTTTGTTGCAGTATTTGAATGTTTCCCCCTGCTGAACCCAGACGGGCACAGCAACAAAAAACAAGCGGAACTTTTCACACCTCAAAATAGATTTAATTTGGGTTCAGTCAGAGTTTGGGGCAAAGGTTTGTGATCTTTCTCGTTTTAATCAAAGAAGTTGGCTTGTGCCCTTAAAACTTTCATTGTCAGAGTAAGATCAGCAGAATTCACTTGCAGGTCCGTTAAGCAAACAAAACCACATTCCCTGCTGTCACCTCAGTTCATGCTTTGGCAATTTTTAGAAGCTCTTTTTAAAAATAACTTTCTCTGAGTTCCAGGACTGCTATTACTACAGCCTGAGTGGTTATATGTGTTTATATAAACACAAAACACAACCTAGTGAAGTGCATACGTCTACCTTTTACCACCACAATCCCTACTCTGAAACAAAACAAAACAAAAAAAGAGATAAAACTGCATTTTTATATCCTTGATATCCTTTAAATCAGTATTGAAACCCTTCCAGAATGTGAAAGTTATTCTGGCGTCTTGCTGAAGGTTAACTTTAGCATTCTGGAAGGATTTCAATAGTAATGAAAAGGACAGTAAAGAGAGTAAAGCTATTTCAGAAGCATTCCTGAAGGATAATGCTGGCATGCTAGAAAGATTTCAACAGTAGGCTAGAGGGCAGCAAAATTATTTCTGAAGTATTCCTGAAGGAGAACTTTAATAATCTAGTAGTATTTAAAATAGTTCTGTTGTGGTGGTAAAACTGTATGGCAAATGTCCCTGACGGGTAATTTCATTCTTTGAAATAACAAGGCAAAGCCTCAAAAATACAAAGCCTGCTACTCGGAAACTACATCTGTAAGAAATGGAGAGGCAAAGCAGTTGTCTGGAGGCTGGAAAGTCTCCCTGACAGAATTCACAGGGGGTGGAAGGTGACACTCAGCCCTGTGCAGAGGTCTTTGTACAAGACCTGTGCACAGTGTCAGTCAGAAGAGGTCTCACATGGGACTGTGGGGTAACAAAGGAGCCAACCTCTCCCTTACGTGCAGGGTTATGTCCAGTTCCATCAGGGACCCAGACCTGCAGCATCCTTGGCAGGTCCCTACCTGTGCATTTCTCTTCTGAGAAAGCAGACATGTAACATGGGGTCACCTCCACTGTCTCCCTTTGGCTCAGATGTCAAGTTCTTGTTTTCATTTAAACTAAGGACCTACAAATCTGGTCTGGATGGAAAGCAAGTGGGAAATCTCAGCCAGTGGATTTTTCTGAAGGTCTGAATGCTACCTACTTTTGACTCGGCTGGGAATATCACAAACTTTCTTATAATGTCTCACTTCTTAATCCAGCTGGCTCAGAGAAACACACAGACACGTGCAAATTAAATACAGATATAATTTAGCTGACCAAATATACAGCCCTGCATTAAATTTTTGGGGTTGGAGCAAATTTTGGCTAGTAGTTGTAGCTCCTTTTTATATATCGTACCCTAACTGGTGTTGTATTAAGCTATATATTAGAGGTAACAATGATCCAGTCAATGAGGAACAATTAACTTGTGCCCCATCTTTTCCACATTACCCCTTTTTCTTTGTTGAGAGAAACAAAGGCAAAGGGCATTTTATGCCCTGTCTGTTTAAGTATCAGTCTCATCCGCAAGCAAGTCGTAATCTGTGACTGGGAAGCTATCTTTATTTTTTATACTTTCCTAAGAGCCACTATCACATTTGGAAAAACTATGACAAATTTCAGTTATACTTGGAAAGGATATTACATTTTGCTACTCTCAAGTCATTTATATGCTTAGACCGTCATGGTGACAGTAATACTGCTACTTAGCCTTTAGCACATGCTGCTGTTTACCAGAGATTACTGTCTGCTTTTGTAGGTTATACTGAACTTCTTCATTTGAAAAAGCCTTCTCAACACAAAAATGACAGCACACTGTAGCTAAATTTTCATTTTAAGCACATCTGTGTGTGCGTGTATAGAAAACAAGAATTACGTGAATACAACTACTTAAAATGCAATCCAGTGAACTTACTGAGAGAAAAATTATGACTTTGCATATGGATATTTGATAAAGATCTGGGTGGTTTTGCAGCTGTCATTGATTTTGCGTAAGTACCAGTAAAGGTAGAGAGTATCCCATGGGAAACCTCAGACATGTTCTCCACAAATGCTCCAATCCAGTAATGTAAAGTCTAGCTTTAACTGAGCTTCTGAGAACCTTTGTAGAGACCAGGGATTGTTCACAGGATCTACATGGTGAATCATTCTAAATGATGAACACTGTCCAAGAAAATCATAATCTGCATGAGAATTGGGGGTGGGGGCAGGAAATGGAGAAATCTGCCTCATTTGTTTTAACATGTAATAATCTTCTAGATCTTACAGTAACATCTATTAAAATTGAAGGTGCTGCCTTCAATTTTGTAAAATGTGTGGATTTGCTGGTGTTCTGCAGTAATGCTCCCCAGCTCATCCTCATCTAAAAGGCAATGTCCTGAAACTTCTGAGTTCTCACTTGTGTTTTACTTCTCTATAAGCTGTACTTAACTGTGCTGTATCATTCTTCAAAGGTGTAGTGTTTAAATCACTGCTGTTAGCTATAGAAACCTTTTTATTTTTTTTTCTTATAAGGATTATTGGTGTTTCCATTGAAGTCTCTAGGTCTCTTTCAGTGGTTTTTCACACTTATGAAGTAGGTGTTCACAGGTTCCAATAAAGTCATCATTTGCATAGCCTGACAAGGAGAGATTAGGTTTATCAGCATTTTCTTTAAATGGATGTCCTTCAAGGACAGCCCCCAGAAAGCAGAGGTGAATGCAGTAAAGGTAGTGGCATTAATCATCTTCACCATCTGAAATAAGGAAGAATAAATAAATAAACAACTTAGCATCATGATCTTCTATCAGGGGTTTACTTCAGGTCACATACACATTACATGTAATCCCAGGGATGTCAGGACCAATGTTACGAATGTTTTTGTTAACGCAGTTCCATGAATGGCAAGGTAGAGCTTTGCATTAGGCTGTGTAATCATGTTATCAATAATAATAGGGTGTATACTGTGGCAGCGCAATCAGTTTGTTCTGTGTGTGAACCTTTCTGTAAGTACAAATGTTAGGGCTTTCGTGCTTTGGTTTGGAGCATGTGATGGGGAATGATGACAAAATGACATCCATGGGTTGTCTCTCTTGTCCTGTGGGCTACTCTGGGCAGCTCATACTGAGTGAGAGAAGAACTGGCATCAGTACAAGAAGGAATATCATTAAAAGAACACGCTAAGGGGTATAATAACCTCACTAAATACTAGAGAAGAAAAATCTATCTCCCACTAAGGAGGATGAGGTGGTGAGGTGTGCAGCTGAGGAAAAGGGAAAAGATTATCATTAGCACCATTAGCCAAAGGTGCCTGGGGTGAAAAAACTGGCACCTCACGAAGCAGTTATTATTATCAGGGCCAAACTCTTCCACCAGTTTTAAATCTGAGTACCTAGGGTGCTGTTATTTTGTGGGTGTTCTGGCATATGGTTGCATATGGGGTTCTGGCAAAGATCTTTCTGTACATTGAGATTTAGCAATTTCAGTACTTGGGATTTGTAGTTATTGCTTACAGGAAAAGGAATAGACAAATTTTTCAAAAGCCTGTTCAAGTGCATAACTTTACACATGAAAGTAGCCTCAATTTAATATGACTGAAAATGTGGTTACACACACATTGCCCAAGTAGAAACATACAACAATTCATAGTGACTGATAATTATAATTTTTTAAATATTTGCAAGAGTGTCCATATCTTGCAAATAAAGCAATAGTTTGTAAATATTGAGAAAGGCTTTTTTAACGCATTAGTCAGAATCTTTATAAAGATATTCAGTTCACTGAAATTCTATAATGGTAAATCAGCATCTAACAGAAAAATGATGAAAAATATAGAAATTATCTGAAGTTCAAATTAAGAGTCCCTTTCTGTCCTTAACATAGGAAAACAACTTCAAAGTGATAAAATTGTCCATGAAATAATTCCCACTTTTGACTTTATTCTGATACATATGAAGAAAAATATTAACAGCTTCTCAATGAACATTTTATGTATTTATCAGTATGAAAGCATCCTGAAGGCTTTCTGGTACAGTTTGTTACTAGTGTCTCTTTGTTCTTTCCAACATCTTTTTAAATAGTCAGAATTTTAAAAAGCATTTTAACTTGTAAAAAGCTAATTTGATTTATTGGGATTATTTTTATTTATTAACCAATTTGCTTCTGGGTTGATTTTCTTAAGTGCTAAGCTTCATAATGGAAATGCTGACACAACTTTAAGTATAGGAGCAAATGCTCTTCTAATAATTCAGCTGAATAAATACCAGCCAGCATTTAGTTATTTTCCCAGGAACTGGATAAACAGCCACTTCCTTTTTAGTCTCTCTTTGTAAAGTAAAAGTTCCACAGCCTGCTAATCATCACTGTGAAATTTTCTATTAAAAAATCTCCAACCTTTCTTTTGTTTATTCTGCAAGATCTTTGTGGTTCCATATTAGTCATGTTAAAATAAAAAAATAAAAAATAATCAAAACAAATACAGTGACTCGGCAATGAACGACATTTTGACCTATTTCAAAAAGCACTGTTTCTGAACACTGTAGCTCTTATAGATGAGAACAAGAGAATGAGCTCAGTTGAATAATTCAGATGCTGATCTGTGTTTCAAATGTTCAGGACTATTTGGGTATGGAGATTTTATTTTTACTATTGTTTTGGAATTTGCAGTGAAGTTGAGAATGAGTTTACATTACAGCAGCCACTCACCTGTGGTGTGTAAGAAAGGCTGAATTGGGTGTTCCCCAAGATATCACCCCACTTTGACAAGGCAATCTGTCGTTTCAAGTTTATTGTGGTCTCAGAACTGATGCGGGTTTGGTTTGTAAACTGAATGGATGGACTAAATTAGTGTGGCACTCTGATTAAATTAATACAACACCATCTGGTTTCATGAACTAAAATTCCTCACAAGGGGTGATAGATAACCTGCTCCTAGTGTGATGCAGCATAACAGTCTGTCTGCAGTTTTATCCGATATATGAAACTATAAGTGGTGTGGTTATTGCATTATGTCATGTCAAGGCTTATAGGAATGGGTTTACTCTACAAGTTCCTGTTTTTTCTGGTCTTTTGGGGTTTTTTTACAAGGTGGGGGAGGGAGTTGCTTTCCCCAAAAGTACTGCTAGTGAAAGGACAATTTCTCATGGAAATCTTCAAGCCTGAACCTTAGGAGATATGATGGCTGATCCTGATATAAGCACCAGCACTCCTGTATAGATCCACAGATTACTGACAGGTGCTTTTAACACAGTTTTGTCTGGAAATAAAGAGAACAGTCAAGAAAAAGAGTTTAACTGTATAAATCTTCACTGACATAGAGCTTAAGCCTCAAACAGCATAATTTTCCCAAGCTGTGGAAAATGATGATCCCCCTGCCAGTGCCTCTGGATTGCCCCATCAGCAACTGAGAAAAGTGAGCTCTGTGTGGAGCCAAACCTGATGCAAAAATGTAGTGGAAGTGTAGCAGGGACACGGCTGGGTCCCTTGCTAATAGAAATATCCATCAGGCTCTATTCTGTGCCACCGCTCACGAATTATTCCGATCACGCAGCCCCTGTTTTGCATGCTGGGCTTTCCCTGTTTCCATTTTGCTAATAGCTACCCCACTGTGTGGATGGCATGACAGCTCCTGAGTTTATACATCCTTAAACTGTACTAATTACTGGCTTTTAAGTAGCTAAGAGTTTTTATGGCATCTTCATTAGGGTAATAGTAAGTGGGTGGATACGCACGTCAATCAAGTGAAATGGTAGATGAATGGCACATGATATTTCAGTTAATTTGTCCTGTTAATTTCCTTGTGATATTTGCAGCTGTTGAAGGCATCCTTCTCTGTGGGAAAGAAAACAGCTCAGTGCCCCCTGCTTCCTCCCCCCACCGGAGCAGTTACGTGCCTTTTGTAGTATGTGTGGAGCTGTCGGAGAAATATACCCTGAATGTTGGCTTGTGGGTATAAGAAAGGGAGGTGCTGCGAAAGAGGTGGCTGATAAGGGCTGGAAAGCTGGTCAGACGTCTGTGTTCTCATTACTTTTGTATCTGAGCACTGATATTTTGAAATAAAAAAAAAACATGTTGTCTGTGAGCTCTCAAGAGGGACCTCTTAACATGTGCCAAGGAGATAAACCTCAGAGGAGGACATGCTATAAAGGGGCAGTTACAGACTGGCTTTGTCAGAGGTATCTGATCTGATCCTCTTGTGGGTGCTAGCAATTTAAGCAGCTGTTTCAGCTTCTTTCTGAAGAGTTTTGATCTGATAATGTGGGCTCTGAGTTGGAATAAGCAAAAATCATGCAAAGCAGTCAAGCCCTCTTTTGGTGTACTTCCAGGACTTTTTTGAAGTGGGTGTAATGACCTGTTTGGAAACTTAAAGCAATAGAGGAAAAGTTGAAAATGGGGCCAAATATATGCTGCCCTGTTCACCTGTATGTGTTTTTCTGCCTTCTCCTGATAACAACTCTGAAAACTAAGAAAAGTGGGGAAGCCCTTGGGAAAGGCTGGGGTGGGCTGGTGAGGGCTCCGTCAGCCTCCTGCCAAAAGAAGTAGTGAAAGTCCTGGAGAAAGAGAAGAGGAGGAATGATCTCTGGGAATGGACATAGACCCAAGATAAAAATAGCAAACTGAAAGAATTTATTTATTCAGCTGAGCAATAGTAACATTGGTTGAGAAGGGAAGACTGCATTCTGTGGAGCGGCCCATTGTCACAATAAGGAGTATTGCCCAGGTGATGAAGCAAAAGTGATGAAGCATTTACTTGGCTCGCGGGTTTTGTTTGATTTGACGTGGGTATTTTATTGTCATGGATATTCATGCAGGCACTTTTTTAAAACAAGTGGGAAAAGTATGAACTTCTAAACTTGCTGAAGCCAGCAAGACCATTGCTGTCTAAAAGCAGTTACAAAAAGTGCAACTTGCAGGCTGTCCCAACCTATGCTTCAAAACGTTTGAGCTTATTGTACAGTTCAGCTGCCCTAAAGGAAAACACCAACATTTGCTATGCACTCTAAAATAAGGGAGTTTCTGACAATAAAGTTGCACTGAGCTTTGTTTGCCTTTCTGCTGTTTAGTTCATGAGCTCAGCAGTTTGATGCTGCACAGTACCCCTGTGTCTGCCCTCCTGGGCATCTTCCAGGATGCAACCAGGAGTGTGAGCACCTTTGCTTGCTTGCCTGGGGAGAGCCAAGCTGACACATGCTCAGCCCCACTGCCTATAATAACAAACTTTCAGACACCTCAAATGGATGGGTGAAGAGTAAGTCCCACTAGCAAAGAGAGATATTTTTTAGGAATGGTTATGTCAGTTGTGGGCATGATTTGTGCTTCTAACAGACATGGTTATATCAGCAAGATACTTAAATAGAGCACACTGCTAATTAGTTGTGATCCTCAGCTTTTCCATGATGTGGAGATCACAGGAGGATCATTGATAATGCTGAGAAAACTATAAGAAGAGCATCTTACTATTCCTGTGAGTGTTTTATCACAATGTCAGTAATGTTATATACTCTGCTTTATGGACTGTGTTTTAAAGTTGTATTTCTCACAGGAATGTGTCACTTTGATTACTCTCGGCAAGAAATTTTACAGTGCAACCAGATAAGCCTCTTCTGATTAAACTTGAAAATTTGCTTTTGAAAACTTTCAACAGATTGGGCTTTGTTTTTTTCCCTTTTGCCTCCCTTTTAACACTGCATACAAATGAATGGAAAAAGGCTTCTCCGTGTAATGTTTCATTTTAGCTAATTTAACTCATAGCATGTATCATTTTCATAACTGCTTCAACTTTCAGAAGTTGTCTATAGAATAATTGCAGTTTAGTTTCTTTTTTTTACTTTTTAAATATCAGTACAGTTTTGACAAGCAAAAAGTTTTCCAGAAAGAGAGGGAAAAGAAGAAACCAAAACTGGGTGCACACGGGGAGAAGAGACCCAGGACAGCTTTTTCCCTTTCAAGTCAGCAAAAGCAAATGCTCAGGAACAATTTATTGTTATTAAACAAGATATTAAAATAAATAAAAAAAATAATAGAAAACCCCAGTGGAACATAAGTAAATGTATAATTTTTAAATCATTTAGACATTTGGGTATCCATTTTCCAGAAGGATATGTTGTGGGCACATCGTGTAAATGTTCAGCCTTAGCTCTCTAGGGCACTGACGTTTCTTGAAGGTGTCAAGATATTTGCTGATATATTGATAAATGCAAGAAATTCCTACAAACCATAGATAGGTGGTAGGATTCTTTTACATTCGGTCCAAGTGGCCAGTGCATCCCATCAAACTTCTTAAGCTAAAATCCTTTAATCTGAGAATCTAGAAGCAATGACCAGCTATTTTTGAGCAGAAGGACAGCATCCAGATCTAAAAGTACAGGCCAAGGAGCCAAATGACCTCAATTCTGTCATTGACAGAGCAGAGACGAGAGCCCAGCTCCCCGTGCTTTGGGGACTGCAACTGCTTCCCTACACAGCACGGCATCTGTTTAGCGGTGCAGAGAGGCGCTGCCCAGCAGGTTGCAAGACAAAGAGAAGCAACATCTTTCTGCTCCGCAAACAAGACAGGGAAATTTAGGTAGGCCAAAGGTAATTTTCCAACTCATTTTTGAGGTGAAATGCTGCCGTCCTCATTTTTTATTTAAAACCAATCTCTTTAAAGCCAGAAGGGAGAAAACCCACTGTGTAAGCGTGATTCCATTCCAGCTTTATATTGCGATCTCCTCTGCACTCTGGTTACTGCTTTGATATTATAATTGTGTTATTTCTTGTAACATGGGGCTACTATGGGACTCATTAGTCATAAACCTTACCCTTGGAAAATGTAAAAGTCAACATCAACCATCACTAATAATGTATTTCACCTACTGTTATTGTAAGTATGTGAACACAGTCAGAATCTGCTCAGTGCCTGCTCATGTTGTCCTTTGGAAATATCCTTTTGCAGAGTCCCTTCCTCTGCTAAGTGCAGGGTCCATTGAACATATTTATTTCACATTTCAAATATTTTTCTACTTATAAAATGAACCAATTGAACCTAGGTCACTGCTTTAGGGTTTTTTTTCCTTAGGAGGAAATGAAATTTGGGTGTGGACCTAAGGGGAGATACCCATTCCACACTTCATCTCATCCCATCCCACTGCTCCTTCTTAAAAAATTTAAAAATTCCATGTGTTTTGAAGTGCAGGATCTGTTAAATGCAGCATATCCTTTTCAGAGATTTGTATACCTAACAGATCAGCTGGAAAGTAGCCACAACCCTGTATCAGTACTGTTTGTGATGTGTAGCTTCCCAGCTTCTTCAGAAAAAACACAGCTCTCCCCTCATCACCAAGGTTGTCTAATTCAACTGCAGATGATGCCTTCCCTTATTCCCCACCTCCAAGATAGCTCATTAAAAAACAATTACAACATTACACTGAATGGCCAAGTAAAGCAGCAGTGAGAGACCACATGCTTCTGTATGGGTGGCTTATTGGCTTTCAGAGAGATGTAAGAGAAATATAAAAGAATACTGTGTTACACCTCTGAGCTTACCCAGAAAAAGAATCTGACAGGAACAAAAAAAAACCCAACCTTATCCAACCCTGTTACCAGAAGCACTCAGAGCTTGGATTAGCACTGCCTGCAGTTTGGCCATACTTGTAATCCCGTGTGTGATGAAGCAGCTGGCATCAACTCTTGAGAAGGAGCAAGGCAGAAGTCTAGACCTGGCCATGATTAACGTAGCCATGGGAAGAGATGATGATAAAATCCAGGGATTTTGATATCCCGTTGCTCATGCTCACCTTACAGTTTCTTTTAGTTAGTGCAGTAATTGCTGTGGCTAGGGTTGTCCAAATATTTTCACCATGGTGTAATTAAGTAACACAAAAAACATCAGCCAATGACTTTCCATGCCAAATTCAATTAATATGAAAATAATCTATAGCACCTACGTGCTGCATAACAGCAAGAGGGAAATACATCTTTCAATCACGTCCTTTTGTTATTAGTCATTTAACTTTGGTTTTCCATGTATAGATATATACTTTTAAATCCTCTAGATTGAAATAGTTGTGGATAGATTGATTGTGAACTGATTTATGGTCCGTATTGCACCAGAGAAGTAATTTTATGCATATAACTTCTTTTACAATTGCCTCCACAATGATTTCAAAGGATTTCACTGCTTGTGGGAGGCCATCAATAAGTGGCACTTGCATATTCATCCATTTCAATCTGAGATTTTTAAAGACGTGAGGGAACAGAGCCACTGGAAATTAATTTTTTCAGCAAGTTTTCTTTTTCATTTTTTTAGGAATAACCATGCTTCAGTGAAAGCATTTTTAACGTGATAGTATTCCTAAATTCGCAAATGCTGAAAGATGAAGATTGGCGCAGAAATGTAGCAATTCTTTTCAGTATCCTTTGTCATTCAGTTGAATGTGAATTTTGCATCTGGGCTTTTGTAGATATTTCTTTTCTATGAAATACATGCTATTCCCAAGTGAATTAAACTACTCAGAAATGAGTTTGGTTTTTTACTAGAAGATCAGCTTTCCCAGTTTCTTGGGTTATTTAACAGAACTGTGCTTTTAAATTTGCCAGTTCAAAGCTTTCACTCCTATAGCAATGGAGTATCTGTGGGTCAGTTTCCCACCATCTTTATTTCTCTCCTCTGCACTCAAGAGGCAATTCTGCTCCCATCTGACAACAATCAAGAAGAGAAACAAATCTGCTCTCATTCCTGGGTTAGGTGATAACACCCAGTGCCTGCTGCTAGATTGGTTAGATTAGTATCACTGTGATGCAGGAAACAAGCGTATTTCCAGCAAGTTCTTGTAGGAAACAAATGTTGTGGGAGCATCACACAAGGGATGTCTATGCTACACTGCCATGTGCGCTGTTGAGCGCCCCAAAGAGTCTGGTACATCACCATGTGGAGTTACTTGCTCAGGTCTCATTAGCAGAGCAATTGCATGAATGCTCATGGTGCTCAGGCTAGTAATTCCTGCCTTTAAGCCAACTGTGCTAACTTCATCACTACCCAGCCATCACACACATATGATACACTGCTCCCAGTTCTGCAGTTGCTTTGCCTAGTGGCAAATCAGATGTACCTCCACTGCAGTACATTGTACAATGGCATCTTAGCTGTGGGGAGTGATAGTAAGTGCGGTATTTTACCCAGTCACATGTGATAGAAGCTAGTTAAGGCAAACTGCCAAGTTTTTTGAGTTCAGATGGGTCCTGCTAACTTCTTCCATAGGTACTTCTAATTCCTGCTCAAACACAGCAAATACTACCCAGACATAAATTATCTCACATTTGTTTTAATGTGAGAACACTGTCTTTGAAAAGCCATGATATCCACTCCTCTACATCATTACCCCAGTCCTTAAGGTTAATCACTAAGACTGAAGAAAGATTTGGGGGGGACACAGATTTGTTCAAATATTGACTGCACATCACCACAGTTTTGCAGTCTCAAGCTATATGTAAACACTAGAAAAAGCTGAAAAAAAGTATACTTCCAAAATTCCTTTTTAATTTGTAATAAATCTATTTTGGAATTTACTAAGGCCAGTGCCAGATGGCCCAGAGCATGTTCTTATTCATATTTCAAAACAGAAAAACCTTTCTCAGAATCTGCAAGCTATGTCTTTTTCATGGGGATGATTTCTGTTGAGCAAGGAAAACTCAGGTTAATTAGGCCAAATAAGCTGATGTAGTCAGAGGCAGAGACGCAGAGGTTGCAAGTTTGAAATTCATCAAGACACCGTGTCAAGCTCTTGTTTGTTATTTGGTAGGGGGGGTGGCCACATAATTGTATAGAAATATATTGCTTCTGTTACAATAAATGCGCCAATGTAGGCCGTCTTCATTCAGTAGAGCTACGAAGTGCAGACAAGAAAAACAGCACCTCGTGAAGGCCACAAGGAAATTATACTATGGTGATGGGGATATTGAAAAGTTCCATCTCAGTAGCTGTAGAATACCCTTGACTATATGAAAATGAACACTATAAGTGGTTTGGAGGAACTAGAAGGGAGGTCCGAAACAGAGAAGTCTCTGATGTTCCTACCCACTTACCCTCCTACCTATATTTCTGTGGTTTGAACTCTGAGAGTCATGGAGAGCTGGACACCAAACTGGGAAGAAGTACTATAGGAGGTGATATGGAGCAACATGTTACAAGAAGTGGGACCATAGGCTGAGACTGATCATCTGAGAGAAAGAAGTGGTGAACACTAGTATCTGGCACACATGGGCACATCTGAAGTGTGGGTTTAGAGATGCTCCCCATAGGTGCAGTGGAGGTCTACCTGATGTCAACCAAATCCCTGTGTTTGGGCAGGGTGGGTGTCATGAAGCAGCTCACATGTGACCCCCATGAGCAGGATCTGTAGGGACATCTCTGATGAGCTGAGAATTAGTGTCAGTCTGCTGGTCATCTCTTTCAAGGCAATCAGGTAGGTTAAGGATACGTTTCCAAAACGTTTTTCCAGTACTGGATGTGTAAAGTGTTCTTTCCTAACGGATCACCCATTTTTTACTTCATTCAGACAGGAAGACCTCTTATGAAGACCGCAGAATACATAGTCCCCCAAACTGATTATGGCACCTGGCCTTTGCCCCATGTGATTTGTGCCTGCGGTTTGTAAGGAACAGAAAAGTCTCTAAGAGTGGACACATTGTGTTTTGTTCTTTGCCTGTGAGCTGCAGAGCCAGTGCCCACCCCTAACATGAGCATCTTGGAAAAGAGAATGCTGTAGCCTGCTCTGCCTGGTTTTAAGATATTTAACTGCTAATGGAGAGCAAGTATTCACCTGAAGAATAGGCAGATTCCAGTATCTGCAGGGAAAGAGGAAGACTTAAACCTAACCTCTTCAGGTTATTGAGGTCCAGCTACTTAGAACTTAAGTCAGTTCTCCTCACTGCCTGCACCTTGAGGAGTCTCCAGCTGTAGGGCTGTCTTCCTTGAGCCCTTGATATTTTATAGCCTCTGAAAGTAAACAGAGAGATAGACAGCTGGAAAGATTTAGAATTGCCTTAAATCTGCTCAGCAATTCATCTTTACTAGCAGTCAGCACCAGATATTTTTAAGGAAGAAGTAAGATGTTCAGCAAGCTCTATAGAGCGCCATTATACTGCAAATAGGAATTTTCCCCTAATTTTTGTAACTATGGGGAAACAGACACATCATTCACAGCTATCTTCAGGGGCCAAGTTCAGACACAGATTTTGATGAACATCATCTTATACAGCCTGGAGGCAGAAGGAGATATTTTCTTTGTCCAGGTTGTTTCTCTCATTGTGGAGCACAGCGCTATGGTGTTGTTTTGCTGCCCACCAGCAGTCTATCTGTGTCAGTGTGCATACAGGCACCCATCCCAGGCCTTTTCATAAGCATTTGTCAGGAGAGTTTGCAGTCAGAGCAAGGATGGGTGCCTGCCTCCCACAGCTCGTTGAGTCCTCTCTGCCACCCCCAGTCAGCCTAAGAGCGTGCTGGCTCCATTGACAAATTCCATCACTGACAACGTGTGTCAAATTAAGATCTTTCCCATTTCTGATTGAGTTATCAATCTGCCTTTAGAGAGCATGACCTGGATTTATCCTTACACACTGTGCAGGTATCTGGACCAGAGAAAATGAAAGTTAATCAGAGAAGGATCCTAGCCAGCTTTAAGGAATAAACACCATCTAACGCAGGTTTATGACAGGGCTGGGTAGTTCTTGGAAAAAAAACATCTTCCACCGTGGTGCTCTTAAACTACATTAAGTGCAGTAGTTCCCTTTGTCTGCCTTCGTGCATATCCAAAATGGAGTACTGGTTCTTTAAAATAAATCCAAAATTATGCCTTCCATTTTGACAGCCAAATGATTGCTCCTTGCTCCTGTCTGCAAGAAGCAGGAGGGTGCTGAGTTGAAGCCTTTGGGATGGGACTGAGGAAAGACTCTGGCCACAGACTGCTTTCATAACTTTGGATAAGTCAGCAATTTCTTTGTGCCTCTGTTTAGATACATGTGGACATGCCTCATGTTTCTGCACATCGGGATCTTCTTTTCCATGATGCTCAGCCTTCACCATTTGGAAGGGAAGTGCCTATGTGCTGTGGAGCACAGCGGACTCCCAACCTCTGGGGAATACTGTTGTACCTAGGTAATGTTCCTGTTCACAAAGCAGAGTATTGTACAAAATATTAATAACTTCTCTGTTTTGCCTAGTCTTTTAGCAACCAGCGGCCTAGCCTCATTAGAAAGCATCTAACACAATCAGGTTCATTGAGTATCTTGATGTGTCTGTGCTGAACATACTTTTTGGGTCCTAACAAAAATACCTTTACCTTCCTTTGTTTAGTATTTCAGAGGGAATGTGGCCGGGACACTGGAAATTCTAGGTTTTATATTCAGCCTGACCAAAGGCTTGCCAAGCGAGGAGGTGGCTTCATCATGCTGCACTGCTTTCCTGTATTTCTCCACTTGTGTTTGATTAGGTGGCTGCTCCTTGGGGCAGCAACAGATGCTAGAGCCCCATGCACATTCAGTTCTCACACCTGGCTGGGTGGCCTGGGGCTGCGTTAGTTGCTGCTAAAAATAATAGAAGTATCAAGTGAAGGATACTCCTCCACTCCAGGCTCACTGCTAGACCTCCCTCCCATAATCAGTAGTACACAAGGGGACACTCATGGACAGCGTGGTTCACACACATGTGTGCCCACACACTCATGTGCATGTACTCTCTCTGTCTCTCTCCATATTTAATGTCTGTTCAGTGCTGATGGAGTCTCTTTTGAAGAAGTGCTCATACTGTGCTTTTGTAATGGGGCAGAAAGGCTAGAATGCGAGAGGGACTGATCTCTGTTTATTTTTCTTTGGCAATTTTGTGGTGAGTGCTGTGGTTGGCATGCAGACTGAGAAGTTACAGGGAGGGAGAAGTTTAAATATAATTACAAGTCACTGCTTTCTGCAGCCAGCTCTGTAGCTTATATAAGAGATGGAGAGAGCATTTTTTCCCATGGTGTTAGGGGGCACAGAGGACATCCCAGTTGCTGAAGATTTGTACTGTTCTGAGAGGCAGGGCGTTCTGTTTGGGAACTGGAAATAGCCTTTGGGAAGCAGGAAGAAAGCAGAAAACTCTACTAGCTGCAGAGCTCCTCATACATTAACAAAGCTAATAGGAAATTACTGTCATCTGCAAGAGAGGGATGTTAGGAGAAGGCCACTCAAACTTCATAATCCAAAGTGCATCTATTTTCAGTAGGCCTGGGGTAGATAACTTTTAGTTCTGGGAGGAGTGAAAATACTGTGGAAATCTTTTCCCTATTCCTAGTAAAATCTTTCCCAATTTGTTTAAGATCATTCATCTCTTGATATCTTGGTAACTCATCAAGTTATCTGTCTTCTCAGCTAGGGTAGCAGAGAGGTGTTCAGAGGCACGAACCTCCTTTCTGGCTGCTCTGTGTTGACAGTTTCTTTTAGTTTTGCTATTTACACCCTAATGCACGTTACAGCACCTTGTGGGTATTTCCATCTCAACCTCACTGCAGAGACCACTTTTGGTGCCTACTGAGGTTGAAGAATTAGTTAATTTGTAATTTTTTTTAAACAAATTTGGTAGATTTTGAAAGCTCCATAAAGAGCAATAGTGAAGGCATTTATTCATAATTAGGGTTGAGGATGCATTGGAAAGGAAGGTAGAAAGTGCACAGTAAAGAAAGGACTAACAAATTCCAGTATGTTAAAGAAAATGCTTGAATTTGGTAGTAGTTTGGTAATGCTGGCCAACTTGGTGTGTTCAGCCTTCCAGGCGTGTAAGCCTCTTCCCAGGAAGTCTGTTATGTTTTAGAAAATGCAGGCAAACTCTCAGGCACAAAAGTTGTTCTTCAGCTTATCCTCTAATCTTTTGTGAGCAAAAGCTTTTCTTCTGTTTTATTTGTTTCCCTCAAGTGCATCAGTTTGATTTCCTACAAAGCTTGCCTTCCGTCTATTCAAGTAAGCCAGCACCATGTCCTAAGATACTCTTATGGCTCCCCTGTCATTTACTTAATGGTCTTACACACATATGAGGACAAGATATTCTCTACCTGCAGATAATTTTGTTTTACAAATGTGTTACGGTCAATATGTTTTAAATTCTGGCTATGATCTGGCTCCTGAAGCACAGAGTTGCAAACACTCTAGTGTTAGATAGTTCCAATGTGTATTACTACAGTTGCATTTATGTTTTTTAAAACAACCACAAAATCACATCCAAGTACTAAATTTAGAAGCTGTTTTTCCACTCAGCTGAATTCTTGAAACTCCTGACAACCAACAGTTATTTACATTAAATTATAGTGAATGGGGGTGCTTTCCTTTAGGGGCTTGAACCTGCTTAGAGTGTCAATTTGGTTATTTGTGTAAGAAAACGCTGGCCTGAGGTTTTATTTCTCTTCAGGTTTCTCTGTTTCACAAGGGAAAAAATGAAGATAAATTAGAAGGGGTCAAAACTCTCTTTTCATATATGCCTGGTAAATCTGAAATAATTTCACACTACTTTCGGTTCAGCTGAGGTAAATCTGGGATCACAACAATGAAGCTAGCAGGCTGGCTGTATTCATACTGCTGCAACAAAGTGCTGAGTCCTACAGAAAAAGCTTCAGGGTTTTGGTGGTTGGTTATTTTTGTTTTTTTTTTTTAAATGAAAACGTGTATCGTGTGATTTAAAACTCTGATATGTTCATCTCTAGAAACAGCAGGAGAGAGAAGCAGTACTTCCAGATGGGAAGCTGCATTAGAAGTGTGGCGTGTCAATCTGAAAAGAGACACCTGGGTAAGTGAAGATGCTAATAAATAAGCATTCTGGGCTTTGAGCCTTGTGAGTGCTTGTAAGAGAACAGTTGGAAAGCCTTAAGTGAGGGTGTCTTTCTTGTGTGCAGCTGACCAAGTGTGTTGCTTACAGTTACCATGTGTCAAGATGTTTCTTGCTCATTAGTTTTACACTGATGGAAAGCAACTTTAAATCACTCTTTAGAGGAATCCACCGTGAGGCATGCCAGCTGTGTGCCAGATGAAGGAGTTGTAAAGTCATGTTGGACAGGCAAGAATATACCAGAGAAAGAGATTTAAAGTCATGAGAAAGATAATTACTTTGCACTCAGAGATTAACCAGAGGAAAGAAAAGGGAAGAATTACACTCTGCATTTGTTAGAAGGTTTCCTGCTCTCTCTCCATCCCACTCACACATGCACACACATGCTCACAGCTCAATTTACTGTCACAGTGTCAGGTTAGCCAGGACTGCCAGCATGTGAGAAATCCTTATGGGAAGATTTCTCAGCAAGCACAGACTCACTCCTTTCTGTCTCGTTGTGTTTGCTTTTACAATACAAACTGCAGAAGTTGCCCCAGACTCGATGCTCTACTTGTTATGAGGGTTTGAAAACATTAATATTCATGACTATTGCTAAAAGGTAGGACTGGAGCTGAGGCAGGCAGTGGGCAGCATGTTTCTGGAGGCAGTGAGGAAGGCAATGGTGTCCTGTGGCTATTGTCAGAATGGCTCCGGCTCCTTCAGGCCAGAGCCCAGTGTCTTCTGCCTTCCTGGTCCTTCCCGCTATTTTGGGTTCTCCTTATCCTCCCATTTAAGTGCTGTTATTCTTTCTTCCAGGCAGAATAATTAATCTTTTAAGGCACTAGCGTTGTGCTTGCAGGGGCCTGGGGGCATGTTGGTGATATGGGGAGTTATGAACTGGTGAGCTCAAGAGATCCTCTAGCTCCCAGGGAAGAGCTGATGTGCTGCAAGCCCAGGCCTTGCTGAGCACGTCCCGCAGCTTGAATAGGTGGAAGTTTTGGAATTGATCAGATGTTGCCCAGTAAACAGAGAGCCAACTTGGAGGGCTCTCATGCTTGGTCACTTGGTCACTGTTTGTATTACGGTGGCACCTTTAGGCACTGTCTTAGATGAAAGCTTGACATGAATGCTGTCAAAAGAAACAAAATTGCTTTTAATATCCCAAAGATCCGTTATATGTAAAATCTGATTTTCTTTAAAGTGGCACAGCTACCCCAAGTATGTTCACTAGATTTATTAGGAAGATGCTATCAAGTAAATTTTTCTGCTTAAAGTAATAGGGCTTTTTTTTTCTAATGGAAATCTTTTGAACCCCTTCTAAAAGGCCACCAGCAGATGCCCTCACGTTGACACCCTGCTCCTAGAAAGGCAGCAGATGAGATGTAGAGTTTGTACTGAATGTAATCACCCTTGGTGTAATGAAACTCTCCTTTTTGTCATTGATTTGGGTTTGCTTTTTTTAAATCATTCTATCTAAATGGAAGTATCTTTACAGGAAATCTTTTTCTGCCCATTTTTCAGGGCCTTAACCATTGCAGCTGCAAACATCACTGCTGCCTGCAGAGAGGAATTACAGCCCTATGAAATCTCTATAACATGACTCTACTACCTGCCCCCCTTCCTCCCTTTTATCTCTCTTTGTGCATGGATGGACCTTTTGGAAAGTTATAATTTGGATGTGAAACAATTATCCTAAAACAGTTAGCCAGAGCAGAGTGGACACACAAATTTATCTTCTCTCTCTCTCTTTTGGTGAAGAACATCTATCTTCCATGACCTCTTGATTACTGAAGCCTTCAAAATATATTCTTTGGTCTGTGACACTGTGCTCGGTGCAGGGCTGAGCATTAAATATCACCCTCTGTGATTAATTGGAAGTTAATTAAATCTATCACTGAAACAATGAGAAGGCAATGATCTATGTAATCATTGAAATAGTAAATGAAATGGTGTAAAGGCCCTTCATTTCACTTATTGACAGTGATGGAGGGGTGCCTGAGCCCTGCTGCTCAGCTGTGGCTTTTTTGCCTGACCACACAGGTCTGCTTAGGCAGACACAAACTTTCCAATGAACCAAGTGGCAAAGCAGAGCTAATGGTTGTCTACTAGATGCTGCTTTTCCTTTGCCACCTTCAGATGCTGTTCAAAAGGGCTCTACTGTAACTCTGGTATTTTGGGTGTGCCATGCAAGCAGTATATCTGAAATGGTAATCCCAAGGGACAAAGCCTTTCAGTACAGTGCATGGATTATCTTGCTGCATTCAGCATGAATCAAAATGTTGCTGCTGTGATTGTTTGGTAAGCAATAACATTATGTTTATTATTTTACATTTTAAAAGTACTTCTTATGTGAATCTGTAATTTTGCCATAGCTCTGATGCTGTTCATCCCATCCTGGCAAGAAATGTTGAGTACATGATGTTTTTCTTCTTGTTTCTTACTGATTGTTAAAACAGTTCAAGCAATGAAGTATCCTAGAATACATGAAAATACAGCTGGAAAGGATGCCATATATTGTAGCCAGTACCCAAGCAATTTTTCTAGGTGTATTTTTGGGAAAAATGCAGATATTATTGACTTCTCTCTTAAATGATGTTGCGATTGATTTTCCTTTTGTGTGCTGCTCCATAGCATGAAAATATTACTTGTTTTATAATAGGAGATTCTTTTATATTAATTTCAAATTTCAGATGTGTGATGATAACACCAAGTATTGACCTCAAATGCCACTCTTAGTAAACCCTTTCTCACTCTGGAAACAAAAGAACAGCAACCCTGAAGGAAAGGTCAGGAACTTGTCCACTCTCTTTCTCTGTTCCCACCTTGCATTTTTCCTCAGGCTGTCCCTGGGCACATATACACCTCTGAAAGGACACAAGTCTCTGTGTTCCTCTTTGACAGGATGGGGTCAGTTCTTTGCCTTGGCTCCATGGGCCTTCAAAGTGCACCCAAAAGCTCCAAAGACTTGCAAAATTAAAGAGGTTTCCCTTATCTTGCCATTGGTTCAGTTGTAGTTCACTTTTTAGCCAGGAGACATTATCACTTCTCAGTGTACTAGTCACTCTTTCATGCCTGCCTTTCTGATCCAGATGTCTAGTTCCACCATTCTGGTAGCAGACATGCTTCTCATGACAGCTCTAAGCAGAGTAAGCCTTGGCTTTACAATGACAGGATTAGCCTTTCAAAAACAGAAAGTAGCTCCCCACAGAGGACCAGTTCCATGAAGCCATGTATGAAAACATGCATGTATGTAAAACAGCACAGAGAAACCATCTGCTAGCCAGAGAGCTTGCAAGCAAAGTAGTGTAAGCTTCTCATCTCCCCAGGAGTAGCTTAAGTCTCATGTCTTTCAGAGGCAGAATATTTTACTCTCTCCAGCAATGTTTTACACAGAAAAAAAAAACAAAACAAAACAAACCAGTGGCAATGCATGAGGGGTGAAAAGACTTTTATGAGGGGTGAAAAGACTTTTCCAAAGACCCATGATTCCTTCAGGAAGGAAAATATACCATAATTATTTTTTTTCTCACCCTCCTGACTCTGCATCTTCCAGTTTCTGTGTTCTTTTCTTACAGATAACCAGAGGTGATGTCCAATTTGTTTAATTAAATGAAAACTAAACCTGCTACTAAGCAATAGTTACTAAGCAGGAGTGAACCATTATTTATCATGAGAGCTGTAAGAGAGCCCTTTCTATGTGGCCTCCTAGCTAACAGCAATAAATTAGTAACCTCACAGTATCCTGATAACTGAATGAGGTTCCAGGCACCCGCTCAAACCACTGGGGTCAGGAGATAGTTTTTCTGTGTTTTGCCTCTGTCTTTGTTTAGGCAATAGAGAAATTATTTCTGAGATGGTCAAAGGAGATTGTTCCACGAATATTTGAAATACTTGGTCCTCACTTGAGAAGATGATGTTCTTCTTTTTCCTCTGTAACTGATTAAGGAATGTGAGATCTGAGTTTTACACTGTGAATTAGCTTTGCTAAGAACCTGTCAGCTTGTTTGGTGTAGGGATCTGAAAGACATCATCTTGTGGGAAGCTGCATTTCATGTCCCAGGTGAGCTCACCTGTAAGGCACCTGCCATCCAAAGAGGCAGCTGGAGACTCTGTGGGTGAGAGGGGCACCAGTGGACTGTCTGAGCTGGCATGCTGTCCTGGGTTCAGCCGGACACTGGAACAGACAGTGACTCAAAATCAGACCCAGCCCAGCCAGAAGACACTGCTAGCTTTGCTTTTCTGCCACAGCTGCATCTCGATCTCCAATTTAAAGCTTCTGGGGAAAACAAACCCAAATTCCTGGGTGAAGAATGGTTCCGATCGCATTTAATATTCAAGGTCAAGTTCCTACCATTTATTATTTATTGAGCTCTGTGAGCTTGCTCAGCAGCGCACAATACATAAAGACACAGACTATCATAATGGATTTGCAGTCTAAATTTCACAGTGTAAGATAGATATTGGTACATATTATACCTGGTAGTTAGGTCACAGTCCGGTCTCAGAACAACGCAGAGATTTTTTTAAAAGCTTCTTCCATTAGTAGTCCATTAGAGTCGCATAAACTTTTTAGATTTGAACAATTAATCCCCCTAAAAATATTCAAACAGATACATTGAATATTTTAAATACATTTAGTACATGTGGAAAATGCTGACCTGACATAACTATGTATCTATGTCGTAGCCACAGAACGGTAACAGCAGAGTCTGAAGAAGTGGTTTCACATTCTCTGTAGTAGTGCAATCAGTTTAAAACCATTGCCACACACCATTCCCAGCGCCAGCTTCAGTATGATGTCAGAGCCAGAGTAAGTGGTTAGGACAAGAGGCTCATGCCGCAGGGCACATAGGTTTTGCAGGTCTCTCTTCTGTGCTTGCCTCACAGGCATGTGTTTCCAGAAAAAATCCGTGATGTCACAGGTTAATCACTGCTTTCATGGGGGGACCCCAAAGGTAACATCCTCCCAGTCTCTAAATCTGACTACATCCACGGAAAGCAATGGAAATACAGCAATGTGGTGCAGTGAAGGATGCTGTGCTTGTAGCTCTCTGGAGCCACTCTCTTGATAGGATGAGGACGCAAAGAGAAGCTCATTTTAGCAAAGCAGCTGCCATCAGCTAGTCCAGGAGGCTACAAACAGGAAAAGGTCCTGGAGAGCATTGTCTTATGGCAGCTCTTACAAGAGAAACCTGCCATAAGACTTTATTTAAGAGTAAAATGAAGAAACCCAGGTGGGCATGGAAAAGTAATAATCATCTGCAAAATGAGAAAACAGGGTGAAAATGCTTTTGAAATCATAGTGTAAGTGGTTATGCTACCAGATGTGATCTATCTGTATGGGAAGCAGTCAGAATAGCCCTTGTCATCATGATGCTCTTCCTAACGGTAACAAGCATACGTGCAGCCTCAGGGAGCTCCCTCCATGTATCCTTTCACAGGGTAGCAGACATGAATGCTTTGTTGTATGGTTATTTCTCTTGGTAAAGACTATTATTTGATTTTTGGTTCTGAGAGCAAACTTTTGACTATTTCTTTTGCCATTGGAGTTTGTTAGAGCTGTGTGCAAGGGAAGCAAGAGCTCTGTGCAAGTCTGTGTCTGAGGGATAGGTATGTGCTAGTGAAGCTGTGGTCTATTCTACCTTTTTCACCTCCTACAGTGCCCTGAAGACTGCCTATAGAAGCTGTTCCCACTAAGACAGAACCCAAATCACAATGGGGATACTTGGCTTTTCCTAATTTGCACTTTGCACTTTTTGAACAGCAGATTACTTCTTAATTTCTCCCCAGACCTTCTGCTCTCAGAATTCCCTCTGTGCTGATTCAACAAACCAGTGGAATTAGGGACATGGATGGTAAGCTTGCGGAATAGATGCATGGAGGCTGGGGACAGAATAAATGCTGAAGTTGTCACTTCTACTCTACAGGGAGCTTGGACATAATTTCTCAGCACTGTTTTTTGCCAGTGGGTTAGCTTCCTAACAACTTTATAGTGGAACATTGAGTACATACCCTTCGTATTTACTTTGACTCGAGGTACAGTTTTGGTGGGACCTGTGTTTTCCTTTTCAATCAGAACCATATTCTGTTCTCCACATTATTCAGCTGCACTTTTTGTCCCTGCAAAGGAATAGAGGCTTCAGTGGGGCTTGAGTTTATGGTTAAAAACAAATCTCTCAGAGCCTTTCATAAATATGAGCGACATTTAGGGAATCCTACAAGTGTCTCCTGGGATCCTACCAGAACATCACATGGAAATTTGGAACTCCTCTACTAAAACTGGGAGAGAGCTGATTACTTTAACACAGCAACAGACACAGGCAGATATTTCTTAACACATAGGATAAATAGGACAAAACACTAAAATCCAGTTGTGCGTTCAGTGGCATTTCTGTCCAAAGCTGTGTGCCCACAGCTCATCTTCTCAGTTATATACCACATGGGAGAATGACTTTTTCTTCTCTAGGTTTTTCTGTGTGTTTGAAGGGCTTTTTGTGTAGACAGCAACTCCATGGGGATGTTTCCCACCTCGCTAGCAGTGGGAGCAGCCACAACTGCTAGGGAACATCTTAGCAGCAGTACTGTTCCCTTGACAACAAAACACTATGGCAAGCATTTACCACAATTAAGCTGGTTCAAGCAGAAGAAACTTGAAACATTTACGGAAGAGACAAGAAAGCAGAACATAATTTTGCCTTTTACTCCTCCTCTGCTGCCTGGAAATGTTTTGTCAATTTTTCTGATGATATATCCATCACCAGCCAGTGGATCTGCTGAATACTTTATGGGCTTAAAAAAAAAAAGACCTCATGATTCCCATAGGCACTCCAACCTTTTCTTGTTCTAATTTCAAAGGCCCTTTTGAGTGGGAAACAAAAGGTTAATTTTCTCCAGCTTGCCCAGGCTGACTTAATGTAACAGAAGGCAGCAAATTGTATTGATTTAGTGACATGCAACTGTCCAGAAAGAGCTATTTATACATTATTCAGGACAAACACTGTCATAATGGACAAACAGCAGCAGCATCTGGGATGTTAATGTCTACAAATAAGATTATTCTTTGAAAGGATTAGGACGAAGCATTTTGTGTAATTAGATTTCTCAGTTTCAGGAATGAATTGCCTTTTACCAGTAAAAGCTGTCACTGGGGGAGCCATTAGCTCCTTATAACTGAATTAAATGCATAATTAGTGACATGATCGCATTAGGATTTGTTTCATTTTTAACTAATCCGGGGCGCGGGGGGGTGGTCTTCCCAGGTCGCCACGGCCCACCTCAGCGGGGACCGGCCTCAGCTGGTGTGCTGGAGCCGGTAAAAGTCAGGCGCGTGTGAACGGGAGCTGGGGCCTCGCCACGGTGCTCGTGGGGCTATTCATCACTGGGTGGTGGGTGACAGTGACTGATGGGCTCGGCCCGGGCCTGGCACTTTACCAGTGCAAGAATCATACGAGCCAGGGAGCAGAATGACAGCTGGAGCGCCGTGTCAAGTGGTGTAGAGACCAGAGCTATTAATAATCTGTGCCACATGATCTGTGCCGCCAGAAAACAATGATTTAGACATTGGTTAGAATAAAGATTTCACATTTAGTATGGGGGGACTAGCCTAGCACCAGCAGAATAAATCGCTATTCAATCAGCATGTATGAAAATAAGGCAATGAATACATTAAGGGTTAGCAAAAAGGAGGGGAGTGGCTAAGCCCCAGTCCAGGATGAATACTGTTAATCAGTATTTCCTCAGGCTTCAGTTAAGCTTGCAAGTGATGGCATTAAGTGGTACTGGAAGAGCCACTCCTAAATTCTCCGGCTGATTGCAAGTAGAAACAGTAAGGAAATCCCATAGGTCCCAAAATTTAGCATCCTCCTGGTCCTGCAGCTGTGCCCAGTCGTACCGTTCCAATTTCAAAAAACACAGCAGACACCTTTTGCCAAGGAAGCCCTTCCTGCATCCATTCTGGAGAAACTGGCTGAGGGAACTTGGGCTGTTCAGCCTGGGTGAAAAAGTGGCTCGGAGCAGGGAGACCTTATTGCTCTCTAGAACTACCTGAAAGGAGGTTGTAATGAGGTGGATACTGGTCTCTTCTCCCAGTAACAAGTGATAAGACAAGAGGAAATGACATCAAGCTGCACCAAAGATTTAGATTAGAGATTAGCAAAAAATTCTTCATGGAAAGGGTTGTGAAGCATTGGAACAGGCTGCCCAGGGAAGTGGCTGAGTCACCATTCCAGGAGTTATTTAAAAGAAGTGTACATGTGGTTAGAGCTAGGTTAACAGTTGGACTTGATGATCTTAAAGGTCTTTTCCAACCTAAATGATTCCATGACTGTAGACTTTCCTGGTACAACTCTATTTTTTTCCAGCCTCTACTATGTCAAAGGGAAAAAAATGTGGACCAGCACATTCTAGCCCCAACAACCATGTGGACCTGGGAGGGCCTGTGATTCACTCTCCAGAAATGGTGCACAGGGCAAATTTGTTCTTAGCCTCTCCCCAGCATTTAGCGTAAGGGTCAGCCATGAAAGTGGGGAGGCTTGGCAGGTTTGCAGCCACCAGATGTTTGTTTCTGTAGCTCTGCTTCAGTGGCTTTTGTAATAGTTCAAACTGTGGTATAAATCAATCTCTGAATGGCATTTCTAGTGGTTTTGTCCTCAGTTCTGCTTCTCTGTCAATTAAATACCAGTAGCAAGGCTGTCTTACCCATTGTGCATTTTAACTGGGCTCCTTGATGTTTACATGCTTCCTCCAAATGCTGGGTTTTGCCAGGATAATTCAGATATTCCTCGTTACTAGATGGTCATTTTATGGACAGCTTAGATTAACAGAGGGGGGATCGGAGCCAAATTCCTGGAGAAGTTCTGGTGCAGATACCATCTGAAATATTGGTGCTCCTTTCAGAGAGATGTGTTTTCACAATCTAACTTTACTTGTATGTGGAGTCATTCTGATTCAGCGCAGCTAATCAGCATCTGAATGCCTGTGTCACATTGTGAGTTGTGTTACCACTAGTGTCTGATAAGACCTGACTGAGGACCAGGTTTCATCTGTCCCAGGTGCTGAAAAAAGATGGTCCCTGCTGCAAGGAACACAACATCTTATTCCTAGACATACTTTATTGTTTGTCAGGGAGTGTCATTTTGGGGGTGTAAGGTACATATGAAAATGATGGGTTGTAGCCAAGACTCGGTTTCTCAATATGAAAATGGGAAGTCAGAGCAAGTCTCAGAGCGCAAAGCATGGAGGAGCAGCAGAGGAGCGCTTGGGAAGGCCATCAGGTGAAGGGACACCTCAGATGCGCCTGCTCTCCACTTTCTGCTGTCACCAAGGGCCTTTCAGTGTCCCAGGTACTTCGGCTTTTCCTTCTGTTTCCTTTTTCTTTTTAATTTTCTTGCAACTGCTTTCTCCAGCCCTGAATCAACGCTTAAGTGAGTGATAATAACTCATCCTTTGTGGGGTAATTTTTTGCTGTTTGTGTTTTGTACAATTATAAATTGTATAATCTCAGCTCTCACAGCCAGAGCTTAATATATTTGACTTTATTGCTTTTCGTTTTATGGAAATAAATTACTGCTCACATTCTGACATTTAAATTAAAGGATCTGCACTAAATCTTGTGTGCCACAATAAGAAATTAAGAGAGCATTCCTTGCTAAACAAGCAGAGCTGGAAGCTCCAGTCTGTCAAGCATTCTGTCCATTTAAACCAGTTTACAAAGAGAACAACATGTTCAGTTCATTCTGTGCTTCAACACCAGTTAGCAGACATTGCTACCCAAGGCAGACTGGGTCCTGGATGTCTAAGGATGGCTTTCACAACACAGAGGAGGTCAGCTGGGGAGGTTTGTTGTGTCCTAGGATGTGCATGTGCCACACTCATCTCTGGAGGGCTTTATTTCCCACTTGCTTGTGGACAGATTCATGATGAGGTATGCTCTCAAAAATCATATGCAGAATGACCTGACAGGGGGTCCCTGCTTGGCTCTGCACCTCTAAGCCTTGCACAAGCAGGGACCAAAGTAACACAAAGGTGGTTTAGAAATGGTAAGCTTTTCAGAAATCACAAATTGGGAAATGCAGGGGGGGCCTTTTGGTTTCTAAGCTCTTCTTATGCGTTGGGGTGGTGATTTCAAGCTTCTCAGTGCTGCATGAAGAACTGAGATGTTCTTCCATGGAAAACTTGATGCATTTGTGCAGCCCAGCCTCTGCTGGAGTATTTCATTAACTATTTTATGAAACTCACAGTAAAATGTTGAGGGCTGGCAGGACTGCATCTCCAGTGACATTAAATGGCACTTTTGTTTCTTTCCTTTTTTTTTTATTTTTTTTTTTTTACTCCCATTATCCATTTTAACCATTTGCACCAGCCAGGGCCTTCTTTACCTAAACAAGAACAGTAATTTTAGCCAGTTTGTTCCCAAAAGCGAGCTTCACTGACTACAGACCACTGTAGTGGTACTTCACCACTACAGACCAGCTGTTGCAGGGAAATATTGGAAAGAGTAGTGCCAACAGAAAAGCTCTCAGGACCAGCTTTTTCTCTGGACCCACCTACCCTACAGCACCTTTTCTGTGTTAAATGCCTGAATACTGTGTGAAGTTTCAACCCAAGAAGATTATACATTTCTAGGAGAAAGGTGAGTGGAAAATACATTTTATGCAGTTACTAGAAAATCAGATTTCATTGTGATATCTGTCCTTCCTGGGCTTGAGGCCAAGACTAAATGCAAAATAAACGAAGAGCACAGCAACCTGGATACAATTGCCCTTCAGTTAGTTCAGTACCTGAAATCAACAGGGAACTGTACTTCTAATGTATATAGGGCTAAAACTGGACCATTTTAACAGCTGGAAAAAGCAAGCAGAAATACTTCAAAAAATTAAAAAGTGAGTTTTCTTCATCTGAATCTGCCAGTGCCCATTTCCCATGTAGGAAATGAGTGCACAAAAAAGTATTGCTTTTCATGAGGACTTTACAGAAGTGAATTCAGTAATGTTTGTGAAGGGCTGAGGTAGTGATGATGGTTAAAGGTTGTATCAGAATTCATCTGTGCAGCTTTAAAAGCAAGATTTCCTGTCTCAGGAATGACAGACTTTGCAGCCCCTACTTTTGTCTGCATTATGTAATAAATTGTACTGCTACTTGATATAAAACAAGCAGTGCAATGTCCTTAGGGTTTGATGCCAAGCAACCGCTATAATTTCAGAATCCCAGGGGAAAGCAGACCTTTGGGTTACAAAAGACAACACAATTAAACATGCTCTGAAGTGTTCCCAGGCACAGAGGCCACTGGCTTGCAGCTTTGCTTGTAAATCCTCTTAGCTTCTGGGGCAGGGTGAAGCACATACACTGCTTTTTGTGAGTGATGCCAGGTGCAGATGTGCACTCTTTGGAATTGTACCTGGGCATCTTTTAAGAAGGTGCAGGTTGGCATGAACCAAAACAGTGTCAGGGAAAGTTGTAGCTGTTTGCTGGGGCAGATAACTGCATTCACATGCCCAGAACTGTGCTCATCTAGATGTAACCTTGATGTCTAATTGCCCCAGGTCCTGGTGGTCTGCCCAGGCAGTCATCCTTTAGCTTCATTTCTTTGGTTGACTTGGTTAGAAGAATGTTATTGTCTGAAAAGTCCTTTTGTGTGCTTATATTGATGCAAATTAGTGGCATAATTAGGACAAAATGCAAAACAGCCATTAAAAGCATTAAAAGTTATACCTGGACCTGAGATACAGTGTCAGGTAATGAGCAGCCCCAAATGGCTTTGATATACTCTCACAAGCATACGAGTAGTTTATGTTTACACATTTCAAGTAACAGCATGTAGCTATGGATACTCAGCTGACCTCGTTGGTTTTACCCCACAGTGAATTCTGACCTCTTGAAATTGTTTGATGTCTTCCTTTCTCAGGGGGAAAGAAAAATGCAATATACCTTAATAGTGAATACCTGTCCCTGGAACAAAAGTGGGCCTGGAATGACACCTTTCCCTCCCTAGTACAGAGATCTGAAGAAGATCTTGCTGAAGTGCTTGCCTTTCCTGCCCCATCCACCCCAGCTGCTTGAGCACGTCCTTGGTCAACCGCAGCCCATTGGACTGCCTTGGCCGCTGGAGGGCACCAAAAAGAAACGCAGCATCCAAGCTAACAGTAACCCTAGGCTGGCTGTGTCTGTGCAGGGCTGAAGGCAGGAGGGCCTGCGGGGTGCGGGGGGTCTGCAGGAGGGCTTGGACCCTGCTTCCCTATAGCTGCCCAAGAGGGAAACAAGGCATTGTTTCACATCCCTCTAACTGCATTATCATCTCATGGAGGTTTACATATTCCAAATCAAATTCGCAACATAAATGGAATTTAGGGAGGTAATTGTCTTGTTTCCAAACCAAAAATACACGAAAAAGTGATGAAAATTTGTGTTTGCTTTCAAATGTCAATGTACTTAACAGTAATGATGTTTAAAATCTGAGTTATAACAGAATCAAAGGGCAGTGTGTTTCCCCTCCAGCCATATGCTTTTGAAGGTTTAGAAAAAGCTTTTGTTAAGAGTTTCTCCTTCAGCCATATCTGTAAGTGGAAGCAAATTTCTATGCCTGTGAAAGCTAGGCAGGGGACATTCTGACCTTACAGTGTTCTCCCCTCCATGAACAAGGGTGATTCCCCAAGTGCTGTCTGAGGCAGACACAAACCCCTTTACCTCCCATTGCAATGGCTAACAATCAACAGCCAGAGCACAGCCCTTGCATCTGGCATCTCTGTGGTCAGTGGCCAGCCCACCTTCCCAAGCAGCAGTGGCTATTGCCAGCCCCGCATCAAGGGCTTGGAGTGCACCCAGGGCCTCCACAACAGTGCGAAGCCAGTGCACTGAGAGCGGCGTTAGGGATCAGTGGTGATAATCCCTCATTCTTGTGAAAAGGAGAGGGTGGAGGGAGGGGCTGGGGACTTTGTGTTTTTCTTACACTCGCATACAATAATTTTTCTTTCCAAGACTGAAGCAGTTACTTTTCTTTATTAGGAATAAAAAGTCTATTTTTAGTAATTGGTGCTGTGTTGAAAAGAGCAGAAAGTTGGAGCATGTTACAACTTTTCTTCAGAGCAAGTGATCTAGATCTAATCCCCTCTGTTTCATCTGAAAACCCCCACTTACGTACCCGAACATAAGAGTAAATTAGGCAGTGCCTATGAATACTAATGCCGCATAAACCCTACTTTAAGCCTCTAAAAATGAATAGTACCAAGATAACTAAATGGGAAGAGGCAAATTCAGAAAGCATTAGCATTGTCTTTAGGTGCTTTGAAGAAAAATATTTAACTTTGTACCAAAAATATTAAGAGGCTTTGCAAACTGGAAAGTAACTAGAAAAACCTTTGTGTCTGTTGCTAGTTCAAGACTGAAGTTTTTTATGACAGAAAATAGGTATCAAAGATGCAACTGCATGTGCAGCTGTGTCTGGAGGTTACTATTTTGTGCTGTTTAACCCAATCCAACCAGCGAAAGATTGTTTTTTTTTTTTAAAGAAAAGTAGAAAGGGTGAGAGTAAACTTGCGATATACTGAGTTCTGCTTTTGTGGGGTTTTTTGCAGATCTCGTGTGGGTGGGCTCAGTAGTCACACAACAATCCAGTATATAATGGGAAACAAGATTTGGCCTCCCTCTTTTCAAAACAGATCTGGAGGTAGAGGAGAGACTGGGAGAGGAGCCTAAGGCAGAAAGGCACTAATTTAGTCATGGAAACATTGTGCTGCCTCCAGCCCTTGAAAGTAACAATCCTCTGGTGGGCTTCTTAGGTAGAAGTAAGGTGACGTTTTTGTTCCCAATGTGAATCATGACTACAGGGAGGTTTCAGAGCAAACGAGGCGAAACAGCATAGGAAATTCTGCTGACCCACACTCCTGAGAGGAAGAATAGCTAGAAATAGTCTTTCTTAGAATATATGCTAAGAATATATGAGCATATAGAATCCATACACTTACCAAGAATGACTCTCAGTGTATTTTAAGAAGAGAAAGGATATAGAAGGCAGAGGGGAGGGTGAGCACAGAGAAGTCATGTTCCTTTCTGAAACCACTTAGCAAGTCAATAGCACAGGTAGGAGTTAAAGGTGGATATTGCATTTGATGTTGCATGCCTGCCTTGCGCAGCTCTGCAACTGCACCAGGTACACCACAACATGGACCAAGAACTGGGTCTGTCCAGAACACAGCTGCACTGCTTTGAGACCAAATGAGACTATATCCAACCCATGTGGGTGTCTCTTTATCTTTTCATTGAGTTGTTTGAGATTCAGGGCTATCATGATTGCCATGATCTAGCATGAGGGGAGGTGACACTCCCATTGCCACTCAGACCTGGTGTAGTGTATATTTCCCTTCCATTTCCTTCTCTTACCTTCTCCCCATGCTTTGTGTTCCTTGCATCATCCACATTGTGATAAGCTTGCCATTTTGAATAGGGCCATGCAAAAACCTTTCCCAGATTGGTTGCTGGTGAGTGTATCACCAAACACTTTATGGTTCAACAGAGGGCAGTTTCTTCTGTGAAAGACAGGGGGGCTGACATTATCAGAGGCTGTTTATGGGCAGGGAGAAAGGCATGTTGGTTGTTCAAGCAGCCAGCTTGCTGTGCTGTCAGCTCACACCAGGCACAGGTCAAGATTTTACAGCTAGTGCCATTTCTCACATTGCAAGGAGAAGCTGTACCTGCTGCCACTTGCTGGTTTGCTTAGGGCTGTAATCCTGCTCTGGAGACATCCTCAGAGAAGCATCCTCTGGCACTGGCCTTCTCGCAGTGAGCATTTTCTTACCCAGTCTGGAAGCAAGTATCCAGTGAGTAGTGAGGCTTTCACCTCCTCTGGACTAGTCCAGCACACACCCACCGCGCTTACTTTCTGGGGTCTCCCAATCCTGTATGTGGCATTTGGTGTCTATGTGCTTATGTGACTAGGGAAAAATCAACCCCACCAGTCTTCTTAGCTGGATGTCATCCTTAACTGAGGAGAATGGCAGCATCTCTGTTACTGCAGAGGAGAATTGAACATCACTGAGGTCAGGAGCCATGTGAGTCGAATTTCAATGATCTCTAGTAAATGCCAAAACAGATGAAGAAGCCCATCCAGAAAACTGTAGTGTAAGCAGCTGGGTTTTCAAATGTACTGTAGGAAAGGAGGAAAAGAACAAATGTGTGTAGGAGCACAGAATTGTGACAATGTAAGCTGCGATGTTTCGTGCTCTGTTCGTACCTATGACATGAAGCATCCCTACTGGTAGAGTTTATTACCAGGGCCTGATTGCCCAGACTGAGAAAATCTGTCCTTAGAAGGAAAGGAGAAGAGGTCTCTTTTTCTCTCTCCTTCCCCAGGGCTTCACAAATAACTCTAACAAGATCAGTCCCCTGCCAATAAAACCAGCCATCGTAGATATGCTGGCTTGCCTGTCTTAAACCGCCCCTGAGACACTTAACCTGCTGGATTGCCTTTCTGCAGACACCTGCCTGAGCAGCAGACTAAACAAACAGGGATTCTCAACTGCACAAAACTTGGCCCCTTTCAGCAGGGCTCCCATCTGTTAAAAAGCCATTGTCTGAGCAAGTGTTCAGCTAGCTGGGGAGGCAACGCTCTTGCATATTGAGCTGCCCCTGTCCCCCATAAAAGTCCTCTTTAGCATTTTCTTTTCTCCCCTGCTTCCATTGCCTGATTTATTCATTGGTTTCACCTCTTCTCCCCTCCCCCTGTGGTTCATAAGGAGGGCCTCGTTGTCTTCTGTACCTCGGGGGTCATGTCTTTTCAGTCACTGGGACAATACCCGCTGCTGGCATCTGCTTCCAGATCCAATCAGCCATATTGTGATCACATCCTGCCAGAGAATTGTTCCTTCTTTTGCTCGGCTTTGTTGCCAATTTCATGCCATGTATTGCTCCATGTTTTGTGCTTCATGAAGCTGTCACTGGCATAAAAGTGGCCTAACCAGGGTCATAGTAAAAGGGGTGGGAATGAAACATCCACCAAAATGTTGAGCAGGCCACCCACCAGCCACACGCACACACACACACGCAGGCAGGCATGCAGGCATGCAGACATACAGGAACACACACGGCATCCCACAGCGCTTAATTGGCATCCCGCTGGGCTGCTTTATGGTGTGCTGAAGAGGCACAAACTTTGACAGGGAGCTGTGGCATTTTTATCCCTAGTAAAGATCAAAAGCAGAAAATTTTCTTGGCATTTCTGAAGGATCTTCACTCCCTTGTATCAGAGAAGCATTACTTAGCCCTAAGCGTGAGAGGTGAAACTGGTTACTCGGACAATTGCACATGAGTCTGAGTTGCTAGTGGGTGTCAGAGGGGAAAAAGTACCCGTTAAAAAGAAACCTCATAGGAAAATTGCATCAGTGACACCTGTCACTCCAGCCTCTTGGTTCCCATTCTGAAATCCTTTCCAGAAGTTACACCAAGGTCTACTGTGAATCCTGACCATCATCTTCGATCTGAGCTTGGGTATAGTTTACTGGAGACTGAGCTTTATGCTACTTTTAATGTCCATAAGGCAGGGGAACAAGCCCAAATCACTGCGCAGAAGAAGCTGGACCACCTCTGTGAAAACAGAAGTATGCTTGGCTGATGGCAGAGAATCTGGCCCAATATTACCTATAGCAGAATTAGTGCTTCCCTTGCAAAATACCTTGAAGTCAAATAGGAGTGAATTACATGTTTAGACACAAGAAAATGGAGAGAAAAACATCTTTGGTTTGTTCTTGGGTTTTGAGGTTTTTTTATGTTCATTTGTTGTGTTTTTTTGTGATGTGACAGACTCATCTGGTGCTCTCCTGTGTCACCCCAGCCTCCATTTGCTGAGTGCTGGGAAGGTTTCTCATGGTTTATTTCCTGCCTGTTAGAACAGCCTGTAAACCTTCGGGAAAGAGCTCATCCCTCACAGAATACAAAGTAAGTCCAAGCAGGGTCAGGGGACTTCTTGCCTCTCCTTCTGAGGGGAACTGATTCCCTGTTTCCTTTCTTTTGGCTGGCTGCTGTCACTTGCATTCACACTGGGTACCACCTTCCCATGCTAATAACCCGACGGCAATCAATAGAGCTGTTCATGGAAGGAAGATAAAGGAGAGGGATACACTCACTCCCCTCTCGCTTTATGCCACCATGCTTGACAAGCGGGCTGGGGAGCAGGGACAGACCCACGTACCCCCGGACCCTGGCATCCCAGGAGGGGATGCCAGGCACCAGGCAGCTCCTGCATGAAGCCAGTATGAATTCCTCTCTCTATGCCCAAAACTTAGTTCCTCTCAGAGAGTTTGGTTCTCTTGGCCCAGTTTATATGGGCAGTAATTCCACTGAGGCCACCCTCTATTCTCCTCAGAGGAGGAACACCTCGTGAAGATTTTGTAGACAATTCGGTGCAAAGTGCAGTGGCAGGAAGATTATGCCTTGTGAGTCTCCCCCGTGGAAGTGGGGCTCCTTAGGTAAAACCCTGGTGGTTTTGAAAACCCAGCAAGAACCTCAACATCTTGGGGTACCTCACCCCCAAGCTTCCCATCTGCAGGATATCTGCAAGGAGAGAGTGTGTGGGAGAGGAGAAGGAAATAAGGAGAAGAGAGGACTCGTCCGCCTCCCAGTACACTCAGAGGAGCTGGCTTCATTATTCTCACAACCTCTCTGCAAAGTCTGCTGGCAGAACAGGATTTCTGCAGCAACCTGGGGTCCTCACCATGCACTCACAGTTTCCTCTGCAGTACCCAGGTTTTATTTATATTTAAAACCGACATTGACTGCGCAGTGACAGACGCACGAGAGAGTAGGAGGGCAAGAGACAGCTTTGTGAGAGTGTGTGTGTGTGTGGTGTGTGCATGCGTGCGTGTGTTAAACAATTTCATGGACATCTGTCATGCACAGTTAACTTTGCATTGCTGCATTTTAAGTTGTAGGCCTAGGCTTGGCCGTCAGTGATAAAGTAGTTGGCAGTTTTCAAAAAGCCACTGGATAACAGAGCATGAATCATAAAACACACTACTGTGTAGCAATATCCAAGTTCATTCAATGCAATGAAACCATGCAGAGGACCTTTATTCCCAGCTAATTATGTGGAAACGCCTAAGACAATAAAGCATCTGGTGGTCTTTCTTCCCCATTTCAATTTTTCTCAATATTGTGACAGGGGAAAGCATTGTGCCTTTCCCAGGGTAGTTGCTGTGAAGAGGAGTAAAAGCAAGGGTCAGGGAAGAGCAAATAGATGAATTTATAACTTTCTTTTTATTTATTCCTTTGCCATTGTTTCTCTGGAGACTCTTCCTTCAGGGCTGTATTTTCAAACCACTATTCTCACTACACTCTGCCTGAATACTTTTTTTTAATACCACCCAAACTGCCAGGCCCCTCTGTGTTCTCTGTTCTTTTTCTCTTCTCTTCCCCAGATGCATCCAAAAGTTGAAATCTAAGTCTGTGCTCTAAAATCTAGGTATTTAAATAAACACAATGTAGAAGCCTAGAAATAAGTAGTGTTTCACTGAACAGGGAGAGGAAGGGTTTGGTTAGGAGAGCGTTCCCAGTCAGTTTGGGGATGTTCTTGTAACAGAGGCTTCACGGTTCTGTCAGGCTTATTTTCTGTATATGAAATGTGGATAAATCTGCTAATTCAACAGTGAACACTCAGCAAATTTCAAATAACCTCAGAGCAAATGATTTCTCTGTCACAGATTATTTCTAGGCCATTGAATGACAACTATTTCTCCCTTGGCTCCCAGGCTAGGGTTCTCATAAATTAATATTTAACAAACTGTGCTGATTCTGTATTTCAGAACAAAACACATGAGCTTGATTTTCACTGGAACACCCTACTTGATCAGACTATAGAATATTTTTTTCTTTTCTGGCCAAAGGCTGTAAGAACAAAAGGGAGCAAATGAACCATGTTCAGAGTATGGTAGGCAGTGGGAAGGAGGAGTGTAGATTTTGGAGTAGAATGAAATAATTATTTCCCTGGTTGCTGATGAAGTGTCTGGCTAAAAGTAATATCTTGTAAGTGTTAAAATAGGGCTTGCTTGGTTTAAATGCTGCTAATTACTGTCCTCCTGGGACAAAAGCTGCAAGAGTGTGATTTGCATATCAACTCTGCTCTGCTAAGATTTCACCTGCCTTGGCCAGACATGGTGAGGCTGCTTGGAGCTCCCTATATCTGGTCTAAAATGCTTAGTAAATGCTAACAAGCAGCTGCTCCAGGAAGCAGATTGTCCCATACCAAGACAAGATCAAGAGTGAAGAAGCCTGAAAACTCAGCTTAGACTCATCAGGTTGGTTTGGGTTTGCTTTATTTTTTGCATTGCCGTTTGCAGAGAAATGAGAATCCAATATTAAACAAGTGCAAATGAAAGAAACAGTGAAATTGGAAAGAAAGAAAGGTAAACTGTTTCCCAAATTGGTTAATACCTGTGATCTTTCCTCAAGAGCAAATATTTCACATGTTTTTAGGCTGTATCCTCTGTTTTGAGCATTCTCAGCTGCCACCATGACATCTGAGGACTCTGCAGCAATCAGCAGTTTAGCCTCAGAATATACATAGAAGTATTACTCATCCTCATGCTTTAAGTAGTTGCAATTTGTACAGCACAGAATGAGGCTCAGCTTCACTGTGAGGAAATCGACTCTAGGAAAGGAATTGTGTTAGCAGAGACTAATGCAGACAAGCAGAATATTTAGACTAGGAAAATTTGTGGGTACCATGGATTTGGGAGATGTAGAGGTGGAAGCATCAAAGAGAAACTCCTGATAGACCAAATGCATGTCAACATGTGGAGTTAAGTAGGAGGAAGCAGGATCAAGGAAGAGGAATTGTTTCTGATGGGAGAAGCTCAAAGCTGAATTTCAGTCACTGCCACCATAAGGAAAAATTCCTGTAGTGGTAGTGTATTCTTACCTCCTGAAAGGACCTGACTACATCAAAACTCATACCTCTGGGAAATATTTTAAGCAGTATGTAAATTTTAAATAGGAACCCTGGGTCAGGGAGGGGCTGCAGTATAGCTAAAATTGCCAATTGATTGAGCATGGCATTCGAATTTCTACCACTTGATCCTCTGCATGAAGTGTAGGTCACATCTGTCCTTTCCTACTTTTTAGGTTTTTGGTAAATGAAATAATAATTATGGCCACAGCTTTGACATCTAACAGTGAATGTTATCATTAATTTGCTTCTAATATTTCAGTTGCTTTGTTCAGTGAAAGGGTTTGCGATTGACAAATATGCAGTCCTGTTATTAGCCTGGCTTTCCTTAACACATAGCACCCAAACAAAACAAGACTTGAAACGTGTAGCAGAGACAAACATACAAAATAAAAAGAGGCAAGGGAAACAAAAAGCAGAAGCAGGAGGAAATACACAGAAATCATCAGGTGAAATCCAGCTCTGCAGGCAAGTCAGGCTTATTTTCTTCCTCTTGGGAGGCCACAAAAACATCAACCATTTCATCTGCTCCCCTTAGCTCTTCGGAGTGACACCAGAGGGTTCCTGATAAGGCCACAGGTTCACGTGACATCTGTCTTTTATTTATTAGTGAGGGCAAGCACTTGTATGGAAAAAAAGTTCTTTAGTTTAGCAAAAGGCAAAAATCGAATATGCAGTCTTCAGTAAGATATTCATTATTGCCTTTCACCCTAAGGTTTACAGGCACCTGAAGGTGTGGTGAATGTTTTACAGCCTAGAGTGCATGTAAAGCTGTACCAGTAGTAATCTAGAATTGTCTGGAAAAAGAAGGTTGGAAAAAGAAAAGAAAAAAAAAATGTGTGTTGATAGCTGAGTATATGCACATAAGAATGGAAAAGAAGGGAAAGGAAAAATAGCTACCTACACAAATATTCAGTTTTAAATGAATATGGTAATATCCTGGAATTGCTAGAATTTCTCGGCTGGCTGCAGCATGGTGGAACGTGTCTATCTGAAAAGGTCACATTTCCCAGTTGTGCTGTGGAAAAATATTCACAAATACCTATGTTACATTACAGGGATTTCAGTATTTCAAGAGTGTGCAACAGATGCATGCTCAGAAATGCCAGTGTAGGGCTTGAAATGTTTTTTCCAGCAGGGTAGAATTAGGAATATCATATCAGGAGGCTGTGACTGGGAGAGACAACTGTACACTGAAAAATGCAGGTGCACCAGTTTTTGTATGGTTTCAGCAGCATGCCGAGTGGGAGTGCATTTCTGCTAACAAACCCGTTACAGCCTCCCTTGAGAACTGAATCCTAAATGTGTTTCTGTTTCTGCTCTTATCCTCCCACTGCCCTCTCTGAACGGCTAAAGGATCCAATTCATTCACCCTCTCCCTTTGTCTCCCGATCCACATCCTTCTCAGTGAGCAATTAGTATTCATTACTATATCAATTTTTGTCACACAGATTGTTATCCTAATTACAGTCCCTGCCTGGGAGACACAGATGTAAGAACCAGTTTGTTTGCTGGAGTTATCCTCAGGTGATTGCTTCAGTGTGATGTATTTATAAGGTTTTTTGAAGCCACACCAAAGGGAAATGAAAACTCCCTAAACCTGAGCCAAATGACATTATCTTCTTTCAGTGGGCTGAAGAAGGCAGGTTAGTCTTAATTATTTATGACTGAATGTGTAGAATACCTCTCTGGTGATTATACATGTCTCTTTTCCTCAGTCAACCCAGTGACAGGCAGTATCATGTGGAGCCTTGTTTACAGTTACATGGCACTACATTCACTTACACCATGTTACATGGCAGAGATTCATGTTAGAGTTAATTCCTCCATAACACTGGGCAAATAAATTGCAAAAGAGTGGTGGGAATCTTGATCTGAACCTTTTGAGACAAAACAGGCTGAGATTTTCTGCAGATGGTGTGGTCCTGCTCTCACTAGCACTTGCGTTCTCTTGCATCATTGCATTGGAGCAACATTCAGGACAGCCGCTACGCTAAGAATCTGCTTCAAAGCTCATTGCAGCCCCTGGAAAGCCTCCAGACCGAAACCACTTTGCCTTCCCTTTTGTTATGAACATTTTTGAATGCTGGATGGCACTGAAAGGTAACTGACCCTGTGTCTTTTGTAGAAGTGGAAAGGGCCATACGGCAAAACTATTATTCTTAATCAATGAAACATGTACAACACTGTGACCCACCATGAAGCCACAGAGAAGGTATGCTAAAAATGCAAGTGCCTCTTTGTGATCCAGATCTGCTGCCTGAGGTGGAGGTGTCATGAGTGACTGCAGAATGAGTGCAGGGCATGGCAGGCCCTGAAGGAGTAATAGTCCTTGCCTACACTGCTTGTGGCAATACAGTGCAGAGAGCCGATCTGCTCTCCAAATGAGGTCTTAATCCATTGGTTATAAAGCACTCAGAAGACAATAAATCTTCCACAAATTCAGTGGGGGAAAAAAGGGGGATCTCCAGGGGTGACTGACAGCCAAAGAGTTTAGACTATCACTCCCAAGTATACAATACTAAGATGCTGAAAAGATAGGTTACTTAGCAGGCACCACGCTCTGACCTTTGCCACTATTTTGCTTCCAGTTTCCAGGCTAGAGTTCTTCACAGAGCTGGTTTGAGTGTCAGTAGAACATGGTAAATGCTATCAGTGGACTTTCCATCTGCTCCCTGATTGGGAAATGCTTGAATTATGCCTGATGTTATGAAGTCTACAAACGTTCAATTTTATTGATCACTGATTTTGGCACAAAGCACAGCCTGAAGAGCCTTCCGGTAATCTGCAGAAACCCATCCTGCTCCTAGGGCCACTGAAACAGCACTGTCAGGTTACTGAAATGGTGTTTCAAGTATCCTGTTAACCTCAGGTCACAAGCTAAATTTATAGGAAGGGTTTCAGATCTGCAAAGTCTATAATGGCAGTACTGGAGGTGAGCAGCTCTTGCAGTCTTACAGGCCACGGGGAGTGGACATTTTTAAAAACAAAGTATTTTTGAAGTAAATTTCTCTAATTGATCATGTTAGATAACTCACATACTTTGTTCTTCCAGAAGTTTTCCAAAAGGAAACTAAGGCATCAGGAATGTCTTGTTTGTGGTCCTCTAGTGCATTTTGGTAAAAATAAGTCTAAACTGATATAAACTGGACACAGTGGTTTTGAGACAGAGGAATTAGAACCACAACAGGGTCTTATGCCTTCAGAAAGCTTCCTGGTATGCTGGAAGGGCACTCTTATATTGATATAACATCCAGATGCTTTGCAAATGCAGTGTGGAAAATAGCACCATGACATATTAGGTGTTTGAAGTTATTTGATGGAGATTTCTTTTGACTTTTTTTGAGGCTACGAAACTCCAATAGTTCCTTCTCCCTTTTGGGAGACTTCTGTTGAAGTTCCTATGCAAAACCAGCACAGCTGTAGGAGTCTTTGAAGGGAGCTTGCTATCACCTCAGCAGACAGGCTGCTGGCATGGATGAATTAGCACAGCTGCTGTCTACAATGTGATCTAGTTCACATGGCCATCAAAAAAAAAGAACGGTTTGAGTTTGTTAACATATTATGTGAACAAGTGAGTAAAAGGCATGTTTAAACAGTGAACAGTTTCCCAGATTCTGACTTTTTATAAGCAATCCATTATTTTCATTATTGCTTTTGTATTCTTGCTCTGTGTTAACTTGCTTGATTCCACCTTAATGGTTTGGGGTTTATCTGGGCTTCAACAGCGTTGTTGGATGCTATTCTTCTATTTAGAAATGGGATTCCATACTACATCAGCCCTATGATCCTGCTGCTCATGTGCTACTTGTGAGTGGAGACGCAAACATGCTTTCAATCCAGCATTTTGTTTACTAGGAAATTGGGCCAAATTCCTCTGCTGTGAACTGAAAAAAAATCCCTCTCCAAACTGTCTGGAGAAAATAGAGTGAAAAAGGGCTCCATGTTTTTTACATTGTTGTATCTTGTGCTCACAGTTTTGGGAAAAAAAAGGAATCCCAAATTAATGGGGGGGGGGGGGGGGGGAGAAGCCACTCTAGTATCTTTGCCTTCCAGCAATATTAAATCTCCAGTCTCCACCCACATGCAGCACATTGTATGCACAGATGGATGGTGGCATGGCCGAGTAGCATGGTCCTTTGTAAAGCAGAAACTCTGCCAACTCCTGGGCCAAAAATTCCCCACAAGGTACCCAAAAAGGCAAGTTTCCAATGGCAAGCAATAAGAACACAGTCAACAAAGACCTTGGCAGGGCTGGGTCCTAGCCACTCCTCGTGGCTCTTCCAGGGCTGCTCAGTTGGTCAGTATGGTGCCAGCAGGGGCAATTGATACCACACAGATTCTGTGCTGAAGGGTGCTGGCAGACTCTAAGCACTCACCCATGGCATGCAACAGTAGTCTGCCTCCAGGTCACAGAATAGCAGTGACAGTGACACTTACTGGCAGTGATGCTTAGCCCTGTTTTACATCCCAGCTGTGAGAAATGAGGACCTGAGATGAGTACCTTTGCTGCTGCAGTCTGCATCACTGGTTGCTCCAGAGGTTAGACAGGAGCATTTTTATGGGGTGGCTGAGAAGGGTTCATTTGCAGTGCTGTCAGGCCAGGCAGCCCAAACCCAGATACTCCCTTCCAGTACCGACAGAGGGAGGATGCCTGGGCATAGTAAAGCAGAACCACCCTAAGAAAAAGGGTAACTGCAGCACCAGGTCTCAGTTTCATTTGGATTATCCACATACATTGTATCCATGTCACATGTCTTCTGGTTTTTATAACAACTCGGCAAGCAGGGGAATCTTATTACCTGTTGTGGTCCCTCTTGTATTAGTAACACAGCAGAAACAATGCCAATGTCAACAAACCAGGGGAGGGTTTGAATGACCCTCACTCTAGAGCTGTGCTTATAATAAGCTCTTGGAAACAAGAACCAACTCCTCCATTCTAATTTACAAAAGCAACACCAGAAGCACATGAACCAAATCCTGATTTGCTAGGGAAGCATTTAAGCATAAGGTCTTGCCTGTAGTGGTAGACCCGTGTCACTTGAGTCTGCCTTCAGTCAAGAGGATAATCCAAATTGAAACATCACAACATTGAATTTGAAGGGGAGATGACTGTATGTTGGAGAGAAAAACATCAGGGGAAAGGTGTATAATTTAGTAGGAAAGTTTCTGGCAGTCGTCTGTACTGTTAATATATTTGTTCATATTGCTATTGCTGCTAAAATGTAGCTCCCCAAAGTATCTCAGCTGACATAACAATCTTTGTGTAACTGTGAGGCATTGCTCTCGCATTTCTCTCATGTCTTCATTCTCTGCCGCTTAACCTCTTCACCCTCACCCTCATCCTCGCCTTCTTCAGGCTCATCTCCTGCTGTGTGGCTGCTAGAAATCACTCTGCTCTCACTCTGTCAGCTACTTACTTATTTCTAAATCACTTCCTTTATTTTACTTCTCAGATTCCTCCACTTGTACAGTAATGCATCTGTCTGTGTGTGCTCTTTTACATTTTCCCTCCTGCTGGTTCTTTTACAATAGTCCTGTCAGAGGCACAGGGATTATTTTATGATACATTCTGTATTATCTCCTGTAACAGATTTCATATGGTCCTTTTCCATTCTACACACATGGCCTTTGCTGCCCCTCTTTGTCACATTTTGCAGTCTTGATAAGGCTTTCAGAGAACAGTTCTTGATTCGAAGAAAATTTCACATAAGCCTTCTCTAAGAAACTGTTTTATATGAAACTGCTTCACACTTTCTGTTAAGGAGGTATTCGAGTATTTAATTCTTGCTGACCTGCACCCCAGCACAGAGGCTGCTTCCATCTCACTTCTTTTTGGTGGCTGCTTCTGCATTAGCTACTCTTGTGCTTACACTGACGCTGAGGGGCTGAATGTGATGACACAGATGCAAGTTGGATCCCACGTCTCCCGTTGTGCTTCACTGTGGGAGACATGAGCTAGCTTCCTTGCAGCAGTAGGAGAAGCAAGGGAGATGTTCCCAGAGCAGGGGCTTGGACCTCGGGGAAGTCCCTGTGCCACTGGATTGAGCACACGGGGCTGCTCAGAGGGGAGACATGGGAACTTGCCAGCTCCCACAAATAGGGGCTGATTTGAAGGAGTGCCTGATGAGCTGCTGAGGGGAGGGAGGAACAGCTAAGCATCTTACAGGCAAATCCAACTGGTGCTTCACCACTTCACCTTGGTTTCAGAAAAGAAGGCTCAGAAGGAGATCTGAGTTCTCTGCCACTCAAAGGTATAGCAGGACAGGAGTGTAGCAGCAGAAAATTGCAGGTATACATGTACTGAATCGATCTTTAATCACTGTAACCTATCCTCTGTTCCCTTTTCTGAGTGATGTCTGGATGAGCAGTGCTTTGGTAGCACATGGAGCCTGAGCTCCGGTTGGAGTCTGGTTTTGTTGAACGATAGGAAAACCTGTAGCCTCTGCCCCCAGAAACTCAGGTCTGTATCTGTGCATATGTTTGGATGCCCTTGAGGAGACACAAACTTAGCTAGAAAGGGCTGCTTGCAACCATTTTGAGCATGCAAGTGTATGGCCTTGAATGTGTGGAAGTACAGTGTTGACTGGATACATATTCCATGCAAGTTTGTGCAGGATGGGGCCTGGAACTCAGTTGGCCCCTGAGACCAGAGCTTCCCAGCTATAGGAGGTGCACCCCCACCTCCTCGACCCTCTGGTCTCGGGGTGTTGCACGACCCAGTTCTCTTGGACTTGGTGTCCGTGGTTTTAGGGCAGGAAAGGAAGGAAGCTGAGAAATGAAAGGCAGGAAGGCTGCACCGAGAGTCTTTTATCAGGTACATCTTCGTTTTTCAAGTGCCTATCATATCACACAAACTGCTCTTGAAGAGCCCTCCATTTACCCTCTCCCCTAATTAAATGTGCACTTCATTAATGTAAATTGGGGGTTTAATGCTCTTGTTGAAATTCTGAAGAAAGTGCTATGGCCTTGCGAAATGCTTAAGCATCATTGCAAATTAGATTAGGGACCAAGAAAGGCAGTAAAATTAGAATGATAATGGTTGATGTGGCTTCCTGACAGGCGTGACTATTCAGGGATCAATGGGATGGAGAACAGTTTCCCTCAGCCTAAAGCGAAAGGCAGGGACAGACGTCAGCCTACAGATGTGGCTTTTGGAAGCTCTTTCAATTAGTTTAATTTGGTAAATGGTGGGGATTTAGAGGCTCTTAGCCAGTCATACAAGACAAGAATACATTGAAATGTTTCTTCGCTTTTTAACATAAAATAGGATTGGCCACATTTGCATTTCTTAACGCCGGGGTGGGGAGGCGGAGGGGGAGGAGTGGGCTGGGGGTGTTTAACCAACTTGGGGTTTTAAAATGGAAATGCTAGAGCTGGACCTCGTTCGGGAGCCGTCCCGGCCGCAGCCCTAGCGCTGCCTTGGGCGGGGGTCTCGCCCCGCCGCTCCTCCCCGCGGCCCGAGGAGGATGGGGAGGGGGGGGCTACGGACCACCGGGGAGGCACAGCCTGGGAAGCGCTGCGGCGAGGAACGGGGGGAAGGAAAACAGACCCTTAAACACGGGGGGTGATGATCCCCCGGCTCAATGCAGCCCAGTGACCCCCACTTCTGGAGGGTGTCTGAATGCAAATAGCATTAGCAGTTGCACTTTCCTCCTCACGCTCCTTCAACTGCGCTCTCTGGCTCTGCAAAGTCGGTATCAAAAAGGCAGCGGGAATATGCAAATAGCGCTGGTTTTTGTGTCTCTGCCGGAGCCAGAAGTTGGAGCTTGTTTTTTAATCCTCTTGCTGGATAGGTAATTGTAGTTAATGAGGTGGAAAACAAGTTCAACAGATATCAAGTGGCGCTGAGACTTGGCTGAGTTTGTGTGGGGAAGAGGTAAGAGGAGGGTACTCCTGATTGAGGATTTCTTTACTATAAATGTGCAAATAAAGAATCGGGAACATAAGCTTTTATGGAAAGCTAATGCCTTAGAAACAAATCAAATCATGCAAAGATGTGCGGTGGTGCGTAGGGTGACTCTAACAGCCCAGCGCTGACTGCATGCAAGAGCGCCCCAAAGTAGGGGGGACCTGACCAGCAAAGTTGAGCTTTCACTGGGAGTCTGGCCAGTTAATTGGTCTCAAATAATATTCCCTAATCCTCTCTTGACAGAAAATAATTCATGTGCCATGAGGCTGTTTGCCAGAGGGAGAGACTGCTCACCAGGAGGGGTGAGTTTTGTTTGGGATCGGTAGGGTTTGGCTTGGAGGTGTTGCCTGCTGAAACTGGGCAGTTCCTGGGTAAGGTTGGCCTTGAGCAGGGCCACAGGAGGAGGAGGAGAGCAGCACTGTAAATGGGGTGGCTCCATGTACTTGCTTAGCCTCAGAAAAGCACCCCTATGGAACCTTAGCAGTTCCTAAGTCAGTTTTTGGATGTTGACTGAACCCTTGCCAATGGACTTTGTCTCCATCCAGTTTCAGAGAGTATTGCAAAATGCCATACTGGATGGCAAGAGCTCCAGCTGTCAAACCCCCAAGTGCCAGGTTAAAGAATGACATATTTGGTAACTCCTTTTCCACTGTGACTCTAAATAACTTATTATGTAGGTTTGCTCGGTTCTGGGCAGCTTGCCTTAAGTAGCCTGTTAGATTACTGGGTTTCTCTTGCTGTGTGTTCAAAAAACAAAATCGACTGGGGGGTGAGGTCTGGGACTTGAGCAACCAATTTTATACACCTCAGGAGCTAGATGCCCTGTCAGCAGCAGAAGGGATGCTCCTGCAGAGCCTGGCAGGCCAGTGCCTTGTGCGAGCTATTGCTACCAGTCTTTCAATTTCATTAGCACTAAATTCACCTTTACAAAAATTTAATTTTTAAAAACTGCTTGACTTGGCAAGGGCACCAGCTGAAAGATCAAGTTACTGTTTGCAAATGCCAGACATGAATTAATTTAGCAGTGCACTTGTCCTGACTTTATGAAAACATATCCCAAATATTGACTTTTTCTTTCTTCTGTAAAACCTCTTTTCTTTTGACAGGTGAGGCCTCTGTCTGGTGGAGTGAGCTGGTATTGAGCCACTCTGAAGCTTTTTCAGTGTGCTGCTCACTTGGAAATGTGGACACGAAGCTGCTAGGTCTCTGCTGCTGCCTGGAGAGTTAGGTGAGAGGATTTAATAGCTGCTTTTGGGAGCTAGGTAATTCTGGTTCACTTAGGGCAGGCCTGCAAAAGTGAGACCGGTGTTACCTTATAAATAGCGAGAAGAAAGTGTCATTAACTTTGACAGAAAACTGGGAATCGGGTCTGAATGCCAGTTAGCTCAAAACCTTTTGCTGTAGAAGAGGGGAATGGACAATTGTGCCTTTTTAACTGTCAGTGGAAAAAAAAAGGTGGTTAAAAGGAGGTGTGTCATTTAAAACAAAACAAAAACAAACAATCAAACAAACAAAACACACAAGAAAACCCAACCAGCCAAACAAGAAAGGCAGATTAAATCCTTGCAAGTCAGAAGTGGGAAGTATCTGAGGGTGCTTTTTCTGTATACCAACCAGTTCACGTCCTGAAAGCCACAGCTACAGAGCCAGAAGGAAGCCCTACAAGCCAAACAAGCACAAAAGAGGTGAAGGTAAAAGAGCAGCCAGCAGGCAGAGCAGATGGAAGAATAACAAGGAAGGGACTAGTTAACCTCAAGTCTTCTTTAGGCAATCAGTAAGTAATTTGCTCTGGTAGGGCTCCCTGTGTCCCCGTGGACAGCCAGTGCTGGGAAGCAGAGGTCTTCCCTGCTGTAAGGGCATGATTAGGTGTGGCCCTGTGGATCACTCTCACTTATTCAGCTGTTAAAGCAGCTTAAACCCTTATAAGAACATTAACATTTGGGTGCCAATACCAGCTTGACCTTTATTCATAAAGTGCAAAGAGTTGGAAGTAGAACAGATTGGTTGCCAGCGATTGCCTTTTATGTGCAGTTTAGAGGCTTTGATTTCTCTCCCCTTTCTTCCTTTAATCTGACATCGCTGGCTTGAATATGTTTGTGCTCTAAGTAAACAGGGCCAGTGCAGGCCTCCCTTTTTGAAGAACTCTGTGTGTGTGAGTGAGGTGGGGGGTGAGGTGACCTTAAAAGAAAAAAAAAAGTTTGCCTTTGGAATTAGAGGGCTTAAGAATAGATGGAGGACGCTAGGGCTGAATGGAGCTGTGCACAGATCTCCAAGCTGAGCTCCTCATCAGTCCTTAGGAGCCCCAGCTATTTATTCCAAATAGTCGTGTACATGGGGAATGAGAATGTAAGGATTTATATTAACTCTCCTGGACTTTTGACTTCATGACATGCGCAAGAGAAAAAATTGGAGTGAAGCACAACAAAGATGAAGTGTTTGAAATAGTCACATTGTCTTGTCAGCTGGCCATCTGTGAGCCCCTGTGTTCTTGTGTTAACCCTGAGGTAGAAGAGATGCCCAAGACTGGGAATGGGTTGGTTGTTATTTTTTTTTACTTCTGGTGGCATAATTTTCCTGTGATTTAAGATTTTCTGGTTTTTACACATTCTGCATAATGATAGAGTGAAATTATGTCTGACCCTTTTCCAGAAGCATGGAGGATAATGCAAGAGGAGGAGGGTAATTGCAGAATAGAGGGAAATTATATCTAAGCTCTCAGCACAACCAACCAACAGCACTGTTGACTGACAGTCAAAGCCATCATACAAGTGGGGCACCCTGGCTCTGACTTCTCAGAGGTATCAGCTTTGGCAATGGTAGACCTCAGTGCCTACAGGTTTCAGTGTTGCTTGGCCATTTGGCTCTATCTTAACACTCCTTTTAAGCCTCTAATACTGATTAAAATAGCTTTTGGGTGGGTTTGTTTGTAGGACACTTGTCTTCCATAGATCCTGCAGCCCTTTGTCAAAGTATGCTTGGTCAGGACAGCAGTTTTCCAGCCACTCTGCTTATGCATAATAAATGGTACAGAAACGCTGGCTATTAAAGGTCATCCAGCTACATCTGCAGTGAGCCTGATAGCTTGTCTTTGGAAATATCTTCTAAATCCAGGTTTCCCTTTCATCTTCTTGTGGAAGCATGGAGACTGCCTTGGCTTATTACTTAGATTGATGCTGCAGCAAAGCAATTCTTTCTCTTCTAGTTTCCTCAGAAATGGTGTTAGTCTTGATTTCTTCCGATGTTTGTGACCCCATTACTGTGTAACTGTCATCAAACCTTATTCCTCACTTAATCCAGGAGTCCTGCCCAGTCCCCTTGTCCTGTACATTGGCCTACTCTAAGCTTTCTCGCTTTCTGCAGAATTTCAACTAAACCAACTGCCCAAAGCATTCATTTCACTAAAAGTGCCTTTTTTCGTGCTGACAAAATATGTCTATATAGTAGAAGGAAGGCTTGAATGAACATTTCAAGTCTTACCTGTCACAAGCCATTAGCTGAATTGCTTAAAGAAATCCCCTGACAAGTGTAATTGCTGGTTTTGTGTTATAGAGCTTCATGATATTGCCCACAAGAAGAAATTCTTTTACAAAAGCCCTTTCTGTTTAATAAAGTAATTTGTTCCAGGAACAGTGATAATAAAATTGCTGAAATGAAACAGGATTGTTCAATGAGGACCTGAATCCAATTTGCTGTATTAGTACGATTACATTTTTATCTTGGTGTTTACTCATTTGTAGAATCACTACCAGACTTTTTATATGCAATTAAGAGGATTAATGGCTCCCAGGACAGGCAAGACAGCACCCAGGAGCACAGCACCTTATTTTGCATGTCAATGACACATCAGCCTTATCAGGCTGATGCCTTAGGGTGCAATCAGGTGTTTCCTTAGGGTGCAATGCAGAGTAACAAGCTGGTTTCCTCTCTGTTCTTTGCAACAGGTAGGGGGATCTCATGATATTTGGTGCGTTGACCTAAAGCAAGGTAAATTACTACATCCCTACTGCTATGAGGTCAGAAGAGTTGCTTCTGGCTTGCTGCTAAGAACAGAAGCTTACCTGTGTTTTCCATGGGGCATGGGGGACATCGCTGTCCTTTGAGTTGAGAACAGCGATAAAACTATTGTTCATTGCTGCTTTTTTCTTCTTTGCATGTCTGGAAATTACCTGTGAGCCACAGAAAAACATAATCTTTGCTTCATGGTGACTGAGGAAGTGCCCATACAGACAGATCTATACTAAGTTTTCTCTTTTAGAGATCCACAGAGAGGAAGATGAAGGAGAAGCTTCATAGTGTGATGAGTGACCAAGGGCTTATTACAGTGGTGCCTCCGAACCCAGTGTTGAATGATCTCTTTAACTTCAGCTAAGAAAGATCAAATCTCCCCAATTCGAGGCTTGTAAGCTAGTTAACTTCACAACTTACAAATGCAAATAAAATGTGCCAGCTTCTGTCCTCTATTTTCTGGCGCTCTTTAGCAATTCCAAAGATATAGGGCTGATATTTGAGCTTCTAAAATGGGCAATATCTGGGGCTTGAGCAGTGAAAGTGACCAATGATAGATTAAGTGAGCAGAGAAATGGTAGTTTGCTTGCTCCTTAAAGCTTGCCATGAGATGACGTTAGGTGCAAGACTCAAATGCTTCATCAGTCACTTCATGCAAAGACATATTTAGCTCCTAATGAGGGAATGCAGGCATACTCCATGTAGTTATTAATATTCACTTGAGTCCTAGTGGCACCAGTGCTGTGCTCTCTGCTGCCCACACACACAGCCAGAACAAGCACTGCTCCAAAGAGTTGAGAGTGTAAGCAAAAGCACATATAGCCTAAGGATTTGCAGTCCTGGAGACAAACTGAAAGCCCTTCTGATATATTATTAACTCAGGGATATAAGCATATTTCACTAAAAGCTTGACAGACTAACTTTCTAGTTTTGTTAAATGCCTGCACTGGGGAAGTACTTACCATCTTCCTTTTGGGAACCCCAGTTAGGGGAGACTTTTTTGAGCGCCAGTAGGCAGTTCCCATCTCTGGGGCTGTGAGGCTGGTTTCAGTACTCGGAGCTCACAGCCGATAGTAGCCGAATGAGTTTGGTGCATGTGTCGGCTATTTGGAAGAATTGTTTTTTTCAGAAGGTAGGTGCACCTCGCTCCAATTAGATGCTTCTGCAGTTATTAAGGGGGCTGGACCTCCAACAATGGCATGTATTTTATACTGATTTTAAAAATGTTATTATAATTAGGCAACTTCTAAACCACTTGTATCTTAACACAAACAACAAATGTAGAAATGGTCTGATGCTGTAGTAGAGGAAAACACTAGGAAAACAGGGAAATCATTTACATGGTGCCTATTTTATTGCAGATTTAATCAGATGAGCTTTTAGAGCCTAAGTTGCCAACATTTTCACTTGATGGAGATTTGAGGCCCTTTAAAACCGGTAAGACCCTATGGCTGCAGGGACTGTCTGGAACGCCGGCTGATGCCAAGGTAGTATTACAAGGGTGTTCTAAGGAGAAAGATGTTTATGTTTAGTTCAAGGGTGAGTAAAAAGATCAGAAGTAGTATTAACCAAATGAGGTTGGGGAAAATTCAGCAAGTCATTAGCGGACAGACAGAGGATAAAAGAAGGGAGGGAAAGAAACAGAAAATCATTCTTTCCATTTCAGCTCACAAGTACTGCATTCTCAAAGACATTCCCTTCTTCCCTTCCAGCTTCAGGTTGACCACTCTGGCTCAACTGGTATAAACAGACTTTTATCATTTGGTCAAACAGTAAAATATAAAAGTTGTACTTACATAAAAGCTAAAAAAATGAAAAAGACACTCTGAGGTGGTTGACGTAATGTTCCAAAACAGCCAAAACGTGACATGTGCTGGTAAACAAAATATGTAAGTTGTTACTCTACCACTAAGAAAAATAATTTCCTCCATAAACTTTCCTTTTAAATATGAGAAGAAAATGCGTAAGCTTGTGAATTTAAGTGAATGTCTGGAGGTGTAATATGCTGCATATGAAGGTGTATGTCCGGTACACTAGTTGTGTTTTTTTTGGTGTAGAGGTACTATATGCATAAGGGTGGCACTATATTTAGTGCACAGAACTGCAACTCAGAATGTCTGTATTAAGTTTTCACATCTCTCATGCTCCTGTGTGACACTGGGCAATATTCTCTGGAGCTCATTTCTCTGTGTAGAAATTAAAATCCGTCAATGCCAGATGGGTTTTCCCTCTACTTTTCATCTGCAAAGACCTTCGCTCAGTCTCTTGTAGGATCTGTGAATGTTAAAAGTGCCAGTGCTCTGAGTTCTGTGGTTAAGCCCTAGGGTATGGGGAGAATTATCTTGCCAGTACAGTAACCCAGATTGCAGTCTGCTAATCATGGCTCTGGACTGGGAGCTGTTTGAGCTAGCATTCAGTTAGAGCACCACTGGTATTTACTGGGGTAAAAGAGGAACCTCATCCTGAAGCTTCAGGTGGCAGGTAGAAGAACTAGGTGTGCTGTTGGTTATGGTAGAGGCTTTGGCCTGTGGGTAAGGTATCTGGAGCAGAAAGGCCAACTTTTCTTGTTGGTTCTGTTGCATTGTATCTCCAGTGCTGTTCAGAGCTGGCTTGTGGCAGGAGGTCATTATCTGCTGGAGGGCATGACTGTGCCGGACAGGGAGCCTGAGATATCTGTAGATCGCTTAATTAACATCTGCTGCAGTCCCAGAGTTTTCCCCTCTGCAGTCACTAAATGTGTGGAGTTATGATGGACAGTCCTGGGACACTTTAGAGTGGACTGCTTAGAGACGTCTGTCAGTTACCAGATCTGTCAATACACTGCTCTAACCATTTGGCAGCAGTTATCAAACACACCACCACCATCCCTTGCTGTCAAGGAGCCTTCTAGCATATTATGACGCTTGTCATGAGCGCAAACATCTACTTTCTCTTCATAAAATCTCAAGCTGCCTTATCTCCTGGGGACAAGCTAAGGAGGGTGAGCAGTCACAGCAACTGACTGTGGCTTCTGCTTTCTACCTCCTCCTGTACCACAAGGATGCTCCCCTGATGTGTGGAACAGTTTTCCAGTACAGAGTGTAGGTACCTCCTCTGCACCCAGGGGATTTCTGGTTTCCACAGCATTGTGCTATTCTGATCTTTACAAGAGTTCTCAATCTCCCCAGAAGTCCCTACCATCTTGCAAAGACCTTTGGGAACTGATTAAGTGATAATAGAATAAATAATAAGTGCCAGGCTTCTTGACAGTCTTTGTTCGACTGCAGTCTACTTACAAACCTTAGAGCAATAGATTATTCAATGTAAACTGTAATGTCTTCCGTACCTTGGCACTTTGTAGGAACTCTTGCACAGCCTGTCTCAATCAGTTTCAATGTCCCTATCAGAGAAGATTTCTAACTTATTGGAGCTAACTACCAATATTTTTCCTTTAGTGCTGCAGCAGTGTCAGCTTTGAGAGTTGATACAATGCTGGTCTGTTTGCCAATGTGCTCATATATCATGCAGCTTCACCATTGAAAATAAGGTGAATTTAGTCTTAACAGGACTGTTGAATTTTATGTGTGGCCTAATCCAGAATGCACCAACGCTTTAAAAGAGGGAGGGTCAAGGGGAGGAGAGGTTTTGTGGACTTCTACATCCTTTGAATTCAGCTGTCTAAAAGGTCGGGCTTGTTAGTGATACTGCTGATAATTCTCTTGCAGTTTCCAGACCTCTGTGCCCTATGCTGACAGCTCAAAACATACCACACCACTATCCCCCTCCCCTATATTGAGACATTTCTGACATTGGAGCAAGACTGAGTAGAAAGCAGGCTGGCAGAAAACAGCCGCCACCTCCAGGAGGACCACACAAGGTTGGGGTTTAGACCCATCCTTATTAGTCCTGGTCTCCATAGGTAACATCTTCAGCAGAAGTTTGTGTCTTTTCATGGTAACATGGGTATGTAAGAGGTGCTGGCTGTCTCTTCAGCCATCCTGCGGATACCTTTATACTTCAGATAGCTTCCTACCCATGGTTTCCGTACTTACAGGAAAGACTACATACTAAGTATCCCTAAAGAAAGGGAGGTGGGTTTGCTCCTGGTATTGGGTGAGGGTGCCAAGGCTGGGAAGGATATCAGTCCTGCTCTTTGGAGAAGAGTGTGGTTAGGCCATAGGGCACCAGGCTGGGCACTCGCTAACTAGTTTATTCTCTGCATTATCACAACAAAATAAGGTTAAGCCATACTAGTTGCTGTTTGTATCAGTTGTCCAGGGGCTGTAACAGATACCAAGGCTCTGCTGTGCTCAGAGCTCTGTTAAAATATAGTAATATAGGTTTGGAGGTTTTTGAGGAAATTTATGCTCTTTTTAAATAAGATCAGACAACTGGTGAGATTGAGAAACAGAGCTGGGGAAGGTACATCACCTGTCAGGAAACAATGCTCAGTGGCAGAAATGTGTATAGCTGTGAACTCTCTTGATCCCAGCCCTAGTTTTATATACACTACACCACGCCTCCTTCACGGTGAATGGGCTAAACTGGTATAACACCCATTTTCAGTGATATCTTTTCTTCACTGGTGTATTTACACTGTCAGAACGGCTTTGGGGTTAAAAAGAGATGAAAGCTAGAAGTGACTGGACCTTTACATATCAGATCAGGAGGACTTTTCCTCTGCTGTTAAGCAAGCAAACTCTGGTTGCGCACTGAGCTTCAGCAAGCACGTGCGTTTATACTCAAGGCTAAAATCCCACTGCCAGGAGTCCCTCCTGATGCACAAAACCTGGGCCTTCTCTTTGTTGCCTCATGCGAAATCCTCAGTTGTCCTCAAGCACTTTGAAGAGCAAGACACAATAGCCCAGGTATGGGAGTGGCATGATGAGGCTATAGTGCTGAAGCTACATTATGGGGTTGGAGCGTGTTGCCATGAATTAAGAGGATTTATTTTGAATATTTATGTTGCCTCACTCATTTTTATTCCTTCCCACCCCCAAACTGTTGGGAGCCTTCCTCGGCCCCTTTAAGACCCCCCTCACTGTGGAGCTCCTGGTCCCTTTGGCGAGACATGGCAGGAATGGATGGGCTGTGCACAGTGGGATCAATTGTAAAAAGTGGAATTAGTCATTCTAAATCATGCAGCTGTGGTCGAAGGGAGCTCTTCTAAAAATCATTAAACAATCATGTATTCCTATTGATTTATTCAAAATACCTTGAGGGAAAGCAGATTAAACACAAGGTAAAAGTAAACTAATGCAGATTAAATGGATGAAGGATGGGCCGATAGTTCCCTAGGTAGTTTTTGTACTAATGAGAGGAAAATTATATGTACACTATAACCAGTATAAAAGGGTCTATTAGAGATCTTTTGCTTGACATATTTATGTATTTCAAATACTAAGTAGCACAGTGAATTAGGTTTACTCTGGACATTTGTTATTTTCATTGCATCTCCAAGTGATAAACAGGGCTTTCTGTTGAGGGCAGCATGCTACTTTGCTCAGAAAGCACGACCCTATCTGCATAGAAAAATGCTGAGATGACGGTCGCATTTTGGATGCCATTTATTAGCAATCCAAGTGCAGTTTTACACCCACTTCTGAGAATTGCAGCCCGTCTTCAAAATGAGGGGTGCCGGTATATATCCGTATTTGAAGCCACCCTCACCCCATCTCCTTTCCACTTCATCTTCCTGTGCTGCTCATCTTGGGTGGCGTTCATCCAAAAGCCATGTGATGACTCAGGTGATACGTTCACTATGCCATTCACCCCCATCTGTCATGTGCTTGCGGCAGTGCCCTGAACACAGTACACTGCAGGGAAGATGTCATTGTTGTCATCTCACATGTGCTTGCTCTAACTGCTGTTTGTGTTCAAGACAGTTGGGTTCAGATCTTGGAAACAGCCATATTAAACACAATTGGAAACAGAGCAATCATATTTGATGCAGTCAAATTCCATCTTAAATGTAGGCAAGAACCCCCTTTTTTGGTTTATAAAAGCATCTGGATGTGGTAGAATCAACCACATGGGTAATTGGCAAGGATATTAAATAGCAGGAGTCACTTTATAATTATGCAGGAACTCTGAATTGGAAGCCCTAACACTGGTTCCTGCTGCAGGTAAGGACAGGGCTGCTGATCACAGCTTCATCAAGTTACAGTCTGCTTGTGGGTTTTCCACAGACTTCAGTAAGTACCACTGCAACAGTCTGAAAAGATGTATCTCAGAGGAAATTAACATTTTGAAGAAAACAGTGGTGCCATGTAGAGAGATTTGTCTGCAAAGCCAAATTGCCACTACTAGAAACAAAATGAAAATACATAACCTTTGTTAAAGTGTATAGTACAGCAAGTATTTGCCTATATATATGCAGAATGGTATATGAAGCAATCATAGCTCGAAAGTGGACTAATTGTATACCTCATCTACTCTTGCAATTATTATTTTTGTTGATTAATGTGTCTAAACCAATTTAAAAAACAAAAACTTGCGACAGCTGGATAAGATGCTCAAAACCACACTGACGGGTAATTTCATTATATGTTGCACTTGACTAAAATATAGCTAATAAGCTGCAGAAACTAACTACAGAACTTAAGGCTTAATATGTAATTTGTAACATGTGCATAAACCATTAATTATAGGCCCTGTTGTGGTCTTGTCAATCAGTGCAAAAATATTTGCCCAATGGTTGCTGAAAGAAGAGTACAATACAATGTGGCCTGAAGATTCATCCACACAAAGGCTGACTCACTCAAGGAGTGGAAAGGTCTTAGACAACAAAGATTTCATTAAGTATTAATTACCAGCACTATTCAGTAGATGTGGTGGTACAGACAGTTATATTTCCATGTCTGGGAAGGGTCTCTGCCTTGCTGAGCTGCCTAGCCTGGGTATGGTGTGCAGGAAAACCGTGGCTAAAGTTGTTGGGTGTCCTTCAAGTATTTCTCTGCTCATGGCAAGTGTTGTCTTGTGTAGTCAGACATCTGGTCTTGTAAGAAATGAGCTTGTGAATCTTAGTGAGAGACCTTGTGGAAAGCTTTCACAGTTTGTGCTATGTTTACACATATTGTTTCTAGGATTTGGTTTTGTGTTGAAAAATGATGTTGTAAGCTAGTCGTCAAAGCAGGTATCTTTGAACACCAAGTGTCTGCTTCATAGTAAATATTGTTTTCCTAAATCAAATATAGATATTGGAGTCAAGCATCGCTAAAGGTATGTAGTAAGCAGTGGGTTCCTAGGAGTGAGCAGTAATGGAGAAACAAGCCGACATTGATGCCCAACCCACCAGCAAGAGAGGAGCCATCTCTCCTCAGCCATACTGGAAGCTGCTGCTTCTGTCGACAGGTACCTCTGTGCACACAGCAGTGCAGTGAGAGCAGGGTACAGAAGCTCTTGCTGGTCTCCTTGCTTATATTACATTCTTTCTGCCTCTGAATGTGTAGGTCCACAGGTATTTGGACTATGGCTGCCAGGTCCCCATTCCAGTACAGGAGTGTCAGCCAAGGTGCTGGTGCTTCAATGCTCAAGTGGCATGGGGGTGATACCCAGGCGTGTGAGCAGAGGGGACGGTTCCTTGCAGATCTAGCTGGTTGCACCAGCTGGGTTTAGCTCTGCAGCTAAGCCGCAACTTCTCCATGCCCACCAAGGAGTAAAAGGAGTGACCTTTCAGGGACATCAACAGCAAGTAAGGTAAAGTGGCAGGCAGAAGCAGAAAGTTCACTGAACTGAGGAGTTCACTGAACAGCCTCATCAAGCATGAAAAAACTGGCTTTCCCAACAGAGAAGGAGGGGGTTCCTTGTGTTGCAACTCGCTGCCAGACAAAAAGCAGTTGCAGGAGTCTGCTCGTGAGCCAAAGTGAACAACAGGATATTTTAAATGATTGACCTAATTATCCCTTGACATATATTAATATAGTCTGGATTTTTTTAATAAGTTATTGGTGTGTCAATAACTGGAGAGTTGTGTCCCTCGGCAGTTTCAGGGAGCTGTCTTGAATGCCAGTTTCAGTTCAGGCTGGGTTTCTGTTCTGCAAGAAGATAAAACTGTAGAAATTGTCAGACTTGATCAGAGCAGGCAGTCCATCTGATCAACAGTCCTGTCACCAGCTTACTTGAAAAATAAAGGAAGGATTTTTTTTCTCTTGCTGCTGTTTAGCAGCAAAAGAAAAAAAAAGCCTTTCTGCTCTATATCTCTTACCTTGCTGTTCAGCCTGCCTCTAACCAGAGCAAAGGGAGAGAAGTGACTCCAGAAAACCAGTTCGTCCCATCTTTGTTAGCTGTCTGTTCTTGGATTCTTGATCTCTGTCTTTGAATTCAGTCCCAAAACCTGACTTCAGATGTATAGCTTCAAACGACGATAGTTGCACTAGAGGAATCCAGGAGTAAATGTCAATAAGTTTGCCAAGTAACACTAAACAGAAGATTAATGTCAGTTTGAGGGAGAGGAGGGAAATATCTTCTACAGTCAAAGTTTTGCATCTTCTGGAATGGTCCGTCTTCAGTAATTTCTCTGTAGGTAGTGTATAAATATGACAAAATATAACCTGTCCCAATGTCTGACCCATGAACTATCTTTCCATTCACTCACCCACTGGGGGGAGAAAGATCTACATTTTTTCCCTCTCCCTATGTATGTGGGGCAACATTTATTTCTTTGTTGGCATTGTGGCAATGAAGTTTGTAATGAAAGCCATCTGTCAGCTGGGGAGGAGATGGAAGTCTCATCTATAAGTGAAGCTGTTGTGAGGCAGTTCCCAACTGGTGCTTATTGAGAGTACAGAAGAGCTTGAGGAATCATAAGCAATACAAACATTTCCCTGCTTCACAACTGAGGAAGAAACAGAAGAGTAGGATGGCTTTTTTGATGAGTTGATAGTAATCCACTGGGTTTACATATGTGCACACTTCCACAACGCACCACCAGAAGCATCAACAAAAAACTGAACCCAGCAATCATCTGCTGCCTGGAGAGCACCTATTGCTAATCCTGTGCTCACTGCATGTGCCCAGAGCATCTTTTTGAGCTTCAGAAGGCCTCAGAGCCCTGCACTTTTTTAAGTGTAAGTTAGTGCCTTTTGCATTGTAACAAGCTGTGATGCCATACTTCATCGTACTGAAATTCTCAGCTCTTGGCTCAGTGGTAGGAAAATAGGAAGCAAAATTAGTTGGAGATTCAGTGTTCAAGAGCTCCTTTGGACCATTCTTTGTCTGCTTGCAAGGTCTGCTATGAATCAAGGTCTTAATTGCTGGGCATTCACATAAGAAACAAAAAGAAACATTTAATATGATCAGTATCAGATGTGCTTTTATGCCAAGCACTTCCAAGCACTACTGCTGGCTTCTCTGGCTTAGCATACAGTCATTGGAAGAAAGTCACTACATAGTGAATTATTAGGGTACCTGGAAATTGAGACTTGATTTGTGAGGGCTTATGTTATTCAACACTAGGCAAGCAGTAATTCTGTATGCCCATAAACTGTCAGCCCTGGTCCTTCCCTGGAAAAGTGCCAAGCAAAGCTCAGATTCATGTTTTGATGACATGAAATGTTTTGTGCCTTTTTGCCTGAGGCCCAATGTTTGTCACAGCCTAGACAGCAGTGACAAAAAAACATGAGGCATGGGATTTTTATAGACTGGTGGTATTTGTCAGTCCCTTGGATCCAGGACATTTTTAATGCATTTAACCCTGCTCCATTGATGACATTGATGATATTTTCCCTATTGGATAAAACTGGAATTACTGCTTTTTTAAATTTTGTTATGGCCAAGCCATGACTGCTTGTTTTTCATGAGAAACAAGGAGACTTGAGTAAAATAACCATTGTCAGTGGACTATATCATCTGGCAACACTGAACATACTCAGTGGATTAAAACTGAAAGGCTGTCACGATCTATGTGACTGTGACAATGTCTCACTTCCTTCTCTTGGCTCCTCTTGATATGTAAGAAATCCCAGTACTACTGCTGGATCACTCTTCCAGCTGGGAAACTGTCCCACAACATCAGTGCCGAAGAGCTTTGTTTGGCAGACACTGTTCAGCACTACACCTTCCTTGGGGGCAAAAAACACCCAAAACAGTGCAAGATTTGTTTAGCCACAGAATTTGTAAAATAAGACTCTGACACAAATCATGACCCAGAACCCTTGAATGTGTGAAGATGTTCTCAACTGATTTCGATGAGTTCTGGATAAAGCAATAATGAGCTGTACAATTTTGATTGTGCTGCCAGTCATCATATATACTTGTGTTAATGTAAGTTTATCCCTCTGTGAAGTCTGTCTTTCCATCCTGCTCGGACTTGGTAGTCTCTGTTTCAGTATCAACTTCTGAGGTTCCTGTTCAATGTATAGTTTAAGTACTATGCCATGTGTGCACAGTTAAGGATATCACTTGAGTTGTAAGCCATGAAACCGAATATGACCTCCGTGAAAAACAACACTCATATGCAGACAAAAACACCTTCAACAATGACAAAAGAAATACTGAAAAATTACTGGTGAAGCAAATTGCTTCTTGAATGAAGTGCTCTTACCTGAGAATTTGTCCTGGCGTGAAAGTACTTTTCCAAATTCATCTTATGCCTCATGTCTGAAGCAAGGACAAGCACGGAAGAGGTCTTCCTATTTGACAAAGACAAAATAAGTAGCAACAAATGGTTGCAAGGGCAGCCAGAAGCTGGAGCTGTTTTCTCTGTGAGCAGGCAGAACAAGAGAAAGAGCAGAGCAAGGCTGGATGTTTCCTGCATTGAAGCAGATGGTACCAGTCTTTTTACCACATACTTCTGCAGGGCTGCTCTCCAGCCTCTCATCCACCAGTTTGTATGTATAAGTAGGATTACCCCTTCCGAGGTGGAGAAACCATATATTGCTTAGTAAAATACTGTTTGTTGCAGCAGTTGCTTCTGAAGTTCCAAATGGTTGCTTTGCCTGATGCTTTGAAGGTCAATACCTATGCAGAGATGTTTAAAGAATCTCAGTGCCTTTCCCAGTTTCTCTTTTCTTACAGTGGAAAAGAATAAAAACTCAGCCTATGCTAAGAGCAGTCTTATTTATTCCTCCTGCTACCACTTTATAGTATGGATTTCCTGATTGATGCAGTGGAGCTAGTGGAGATGAAGTTCTGCTCATTCCCCCTTGTCCTCTGCCCACATGCAAGCTGTTTCCTTGAGCACAGAGACAAAGGATATTTGTAGGTCATTTAAAGAGAGGGGCACCTCACATTCCTTTATTCTCTTCCAGGTTGCTTTGCTGGCCAATTCTTCTCCTTAAAAGTCAAGACAAGTAATTGCTATAAGCTGTCACAGGCTGTTCTCCTCACCTACATATCGTATTTGAACTGAGGAACAACTTTCATCATCTTACCAGCACAGGAAAAATAATATGGATGCTTCCAAATGATTAAAAATCAGAAGAGGGAATGCTGAGGACTGTAGCCAGCTCAAGAAAATTCAGCTCTGTTTAAGCAAGGCTATATATTTTTATGTTCAAGAAGTTTTAACACTTCCCAGTCTCACCTCAGCAGATTTCATTTTCTTGGAATAAATTGTTAGCATTTGTATAAATTTGACACAATTATTTTGGAGGCTCTTTGAGAGGGAGTTTTGCTTCAGAGCTCAAACAAGAGCGTTTGAGTGAATTTTTGGCTTCAAGCATGGATGTTTTTTTAATTGAATGTGCCTGTCAAGACCTCTGGCTTCCTGTACAAACACAAAATTATGAGACAGACTAGCTTTCCAAATCTGCAGTACCCTCACCATCATCCAACTGATCCTCCTGAGGCTGATCATTGCATATTCACATGCAGAAAAACAGTGAAGAAGAAAAATAGACAAAGCTCAGGCAGTTCTTCACTAAAAAATGTTGTCTTATTGTTGTCCTCTCTGTCTCTTGCCTTTACCCACCCTTCTGTGCTAGTTGTGGATGTTAGCTTAAAATGCTTCATCTGAATACTCTACTAATGATATTTGGTGACAGGACATGGAAAGTGCTTGGCTTTGGAAAAGCCTATGTGCTGCACCAGTTAGAGGTTGTCCAAGTAAAATCCACAATCTTTTGGCTACAGAAGTGACATGGGAGACAGAGGATGGAGTACAGGGATAATTTTTTGCTCTGAGAGAAAGAGCAGCCATGTTCTTTGCTACCTGTGAACTTAATTCCTTGAGTCACTGAAAAAAAACCAAAAGTGGTGCTCTGAAGAGGGTACTGATTAATAATAGTGACCTAATTGACTTAATTTGTTTGTGTTTCTGACACTGGTACATTAAAAATCATTTAAGTGCAGTGTGGTGGTTTTATTAGTAATATGTTTTTTATTATATAGTACTAGACAATTCTCTAGCATTTTTAGACATCTAGCCAAAATCTAGCTGTGCTTTCAATGGAATCAAGGGTTCCCCAGCACTTACCATGAAGTCAGTTTTCAGTGTGGTGGTCCCAGCAGGGACATCAGCCATTTTAAATTTTGAAAGTCAGCGGCAGGTGGAAGTTAGACATCTCTTTGTGAACTGGTAGTCCTAACCCTTTGTGTGTATGTGTGACTTTAATGGCCTCAACCACACACAGCAAGTAACTCACTTTGCCTCGCCAGCTGAAAAGGCAGGAAATCCTACTTGAAGAGTAGCAAAAGTAGCATGAAGTAGCAGAATGTGCTTTTGGATGTCATTTGATGGCTTTTCTAAGTGGCAGCTCTATTGTCCTTGTCTGTGTGTGTAGCTGGAACTGTATGGCTAGCAGACAGATGTAACATGAGGTGAAGCGAGTCTCTGTGTGCACTCTGACTGCGTGCATAGAAGAAGAGCAAAAGAGCTGCATGACAAAAATCTGAGTTACTAATACTCTCATAATTTCCTATTGGAAAACATATTCTTTAAATTATTTTCATAGATAAAAATTGAAAATGCTGTGCTAATTTCCACAGGGGTTAGAAACACGAATGTTTGTTGGAGTAAAAGAAGCTTGTCAAGCTACAGAATTACTGCTCATGCATTCAGTACAGTTACGGTGCTAGCACACACACTCACACAATATCTGCAAGCAGAAAAGATGCGATATGTCAGAGAAGCTCTTGCTGTTTGCCAGAGGTCTTAAGAGGATCTTCTATTTCATTCGGTAGTAATGCCCTTTTTGTTGACAAAAGTAAATTGATGACAGGCAAGAGGGAAGCATTTGGTGGAAAATTCTGTTGACCCTTCTCAGATTGAATTTGACCACAGAACAGGATACCAGCAGTTGCAGAAATGATAGATTTTTGTAATGACTGGCAAAATGGCCTTTTGGCATGTTTAAATGGCAATAAATTTCACTAGGAAGAGGGCAATTTAACTACCTTAGGGCAGTGAGGATATTCGTTGTTTGAGGTGTAAATAAATTGCGGTTCATTAACAGTGCACATATTATTTTCACGGTACAAGTCTAAAGCAGATGTTAATATTTAATTTAATTTAAACAGGTGTGCTTTGCCTGTGTGAGGCTTGGGTTTAGCTTGGGCTTTTTTTTTACTCCAGACTTTGGTAACTTTGGGAGACAATTTTTCAGGGGTCCTTTAGCCTCTGAAGAACCATGCTTACACAGCTCCGGTAATCGCAAATAAATCAGGGTGCACAACAGAGGGCAACCGCTTGGGTTGACTTTCCAGACAGTATAAATAACTGTGCCAGTTGGTATCACTTTACACAGAAAAGCCTCCAGCTTTTGGTATGTGGTGTTATGTACTGATTGAGTAGTCATGAGAAGTGAGTGGAGTAAAAGCCTTCTTGGTTAACGCCAGTGCAAAACCGAAGGAAAGGCACTGAATTAAGCAGGTGGCGGCAGAACCACCGCGATGTTAATTCTGGCAGAATTGACTTCTCATCTTTTACCTTGACTCTGAAATTCCCCCCATCCCTCGCTCATTATTTTGGCACAGTTCCTTGCTGAACTCTGCTGTTCAGGGAGGAGAAGGGGGGCAGGGAGGACACGTACCCAGTGCAGTTTGACATTTCCTCAAAAAGATTGTATTAAAATCCACTTACATTTAGAGCGCACTCTCATTTTGGAATGCTAATAAGGCATCATTTCATCAAGGTAAAGGGAGCAAAATCTAATCAAGACAAAGACCAGTTCGCCTTGCTGTTGACTATGTTCCTGAGACATCATTTTAAAAGGTTGCTTTTAAGCACAGCTAAAAATGACAGACTTAACAAAAGTTTATAAATAACTGCATCACTTGGCTACTTACATCTGTCTGTAATAAGTGAGCCTTATTTCTTTATTAAAGATTTTGGGGCTGGCTATGAGCTCATATCCATGTTGCTGTTTACACCAGCGAGCAACCATTCCCCCAGGATCAAGTTCAAGTGACAGGAAGGCAGGAAGATTTCTCCACAACTCTTGGCCACTAACTCCAATAGCAGGAGCTTGGCCATGACTTCTCTTCTGGCTTTGAAAAAACAAACCTTGATGGAGGAGTAATTTAACAATCTAGTTGTTGTAAAGCTAAACAAATCAAGGATAAATGGTCCCTAATAAATGTCATTCCAGAGCCAGGTTTATAAAGAAATTACTAAGGATTTCTTTGTGGGGGAAAAGTCTCAAGGTAGTGTGGACAATCCTTTCAACAACACAAGTAAAATAAAAAGTACTTCCAAAATCAAATAATAAAAGTCAAGTATTCAACTCCAGGCAGCTCAGGATCACCATGGAAGAAATCAGGGGTATGACAGCAGGTGCGTGTGGCCAGCAGATGGATAGGCACACTGTAATCTTGAGACGGCAACTTAGTGGGGAAATAGGGCAGGGCTGTGCACAGGGATTGGAAAGCAGAGATAAGTGTTTTAAACCTAACAAAATACATAACAAAAAAAAGGAATGCAAGAAGGGAAGTGCCAAAAAAAAAGAAGAGTAGGTCTCATACAACTCATTAAAATTGGTGTGATTGTAATTCCTGTTCTGCAGAGAATATTATTTTCAAACACCATCAGAGTGCCTTGTAAGTGCTACATGAAAAGGTGTGACTGATGTGCTGCTGGCTGCTTGATCTGCTCCTGGCATGGGAAAGCCTGTTAGTGAGGAGGGATGGGGGTGCCATAGCAGAATTTGCTTCTAAAGAGTGATGTTTTCATCTGAATTCAGTCATGGCTCTCATTACTAGGCTCTGAGCAGCCACTTTAGACAAGGCATCTCTCTGAGAAAGTCTCCATCTGCACTGCAGCCTCTCAACAACCATCTACTGTTCACAAATATACCCAGGTTGGTAGGGGGACCAGAAGATTGACCAAGATAACAAATGAGTTCAAAGGCCCAGGTGTAATGGAGTAATTAATTTATGGCCTGTGAGTGTGACACAGCTGGTTAGTTAGATAAGATAGATCCAGAAGGCTAGGAAACCATGTAAACAAATGTGAATTCCTTGATGGGAATATTTCCTGCATGCAGGAACCTGCACAGTCTTAGGGCAATCATTCAAACTTTCCAATTTGTTGTGAGCTTCCACCAGTGTCCTGTAGGTTGCTCATCAAGATGTCAAGGTGCCCCGTTAATACTGAGCACCAGTTTAAGGAGAGAGCACCTCCAGAAAGTTTCCCAAGGTTGATGCTGATATCTGTGCACACTAGGGGTGAGAGAGTTTTCTGGGGGAGGTTGTTAGATCAGTCCCATCAGGTTATAGTGGTGAAGCTGATTTTTGCCACTGTGATCCAGCATTGTGCAACTACTGCTGTGTGCAACATTTCTGATGGGTTTTGCTGTATTCATTGGTGCTAAATTGTTTCTTATTAGAGCTTATATAACACAGGCAGGCATCAAGAATTTTCTGTTCCTATTATACTGTTGGAAAAAAATTGGAGAGTTGGTTGACTTGGTTCCCTCTTCTCCTGTGAGACCTGTACCAAACACAGAGACTGCACCTTTTATGTCCCCATCCAGCTCAGACTGTTAGCCACAGGAATGTTTTTATCTCTTGTTTTCTTTGTTTGCTTTCTCTCTGGAATATTTCTCCCTCATCTCTGCAGTGAATGTTTTACATGTACAACTAGGAAAACTCTTTTAGGATTTTTTCCTAACAATTGAAGTCTGAGGCTGAAGGTTACATTTAAGCAGACTGTGATTACATATGGCTCACACAAGTTCCTTCCTTTCAGTTCCAGGGAAGAAAATAACATTATTGGCAATATATTCTTCTGCTTCATTCCTTTTGTGTTCATGGCCCATTTAAGGTTTGTACTGTCTAGAAGGTCAAGATTGCAATTTTTTATTACAATAGCATATTGTTGAAATGCTACTGGTGGCATGTTGTAAGAGAAGGAAGCACAGCATACTGCGTTGTTCTGGTTTTGCTAGCAGCGAATAGCTATATTGGCTCTGAAAGCTTTTAGAGATCAAGGGGTAAGAGGGGAAAACCACTCAGTAGTTGATGCCTGTCCTGATTCTATCACATCACCCTCTTGAGCTCATATTTTATTATTTATTGTTTATATTAATGGTTAATTATATTCAATATCATTTATACTTATTGTTTATTTATAGTTATAACACACTCATCATACAATATTAACAAAGCTATAACACTGTCATTGATGGCTGTTTTTTCATTATCCTTCATGAATATTTCAGTGTAGTTTGCCCAATTCTTCTATTTCAGAAAAGCATTCAAAAGTGCTGTGTTGTTAGGTCCCATGACTACTAAGCTGTACATCCAAATGCCATTCATTACATCTTCTCAGACAGATTTAGATTTGTGCTATGACAAACATGTACTGTTAGGAGGAATCAGCCGCACGTGTATAATGGTGGTGTTACTGAGTAGCCTGTGATACAATCACCTCCTACTTGGAAATTAAAATCTGAGATTGGAAGTTTCCCCCCACCCACCCCCCCTTTTTTATTTCTTTAATTTTATGAGAAGAATAGAGACTTTGATTTTACAATAAAATGTCCTAGACAGTTCCATATCTTAAATTATCTGGTGTTCACTACTGCACTTCCTTCCTCCTCAGCGACAAAAGAGCTTTGCTGGATCAAGTTTAGTTGGTGCAACATCCTGACAATGCAAGAAGGCAGGAAAAAACAATGTAGTGGGCAGTTTAGAGAAGTGCTAACTCCTTTCTGTTAAAAGATGGATAGTGTCTGAGGCAGGAGAGTATGTCTGTCCTTCTCTGAGCTGTTAAACCCTCATCCAGCGTCGGGTGCAGAGTAATTTCTGTCCCGAGTGCACAGCAATACAATAAAATGCCTGTAGCAGCTGCAGATATCTGCAGTGCAATCCTGCTTTATCAAGCTACAGGTTATCAAAATAGCTCATTAACAGAAAGTCTGTTTGTCTAGTCAATAGTTGAAAGAGGTTAAGTTGATAAAAAGTTTCTTCTCCCTCCCCAAAACCACTCCTGTGCCTGCTGCAACATAAAGAAGCTCCTAAATTACCTGTTTTTCACAGCTAGAAATCCTTTTCCCTACAGCTCTCCCACGGAGCTGTCATCCCCCTAAGGTGTGAATTTTCAAGCAGGGACCGGCGTCAAGACAGGTTCAACTCCTCCTTGGAGGATTTGCAGCCTTAAACCCGGGGTATCTTTTTCTGATGCTACTTATCCTGCATGAGGAATTCTCCCTTCTTCTACTCCTCTGAGGTTACCTACTGAGAGCCGCAGCAGCCCTTGTAATGATCAGGCTTCTACCTCCAGTGAAATACTATCATGGCACCTTAAGTTAACCACTGGGGACAGGGTCCTTTGGGGAGCTGGGGCTCTGCCCTCCTGCTGTTCACATCAATGCTCGGATGGACTTTGCTGGGAGGAGGGTTTCAGCTGCTGTGGAAATGAGGGGGAGGAGCACAGCACCATTCTCAAGGCCCTTTGAAAACATGCCATGGTCGAAGCGTGCCAGGCGGATCAGCACGGTGTGTTTTGCAAATTAATGAAATGCCTTTTGAAATGCTTTTAAGTAAATGAGAGTTAAATTCACCCTAATTGCATTAGTCTCTATGGAAAGCAGTGTCTATTCAGGGTCATATCAGTCTGGTTTTCAGATGCACTCGGCACCTCACAAACCAGGCTCCTCTGTACAGAGAGGAGAAAGGGTGGATGTAAGGGTGCCCAAGCAGAGTCTTACTCTTGCAAGGTGTGGAGGGACAGTGCAGGCACCCACTGGAGTAAATGGGAAGTCATCTTTTGCCTGCAGGGAGATTTGAGTCATGTGGGGACTTGAGTCATGGAAGTCAAGCAAGGGCTGGGGCCAGCCCCATGGGGTGCTCAGTGTGCTTTAGGGTCCCAGTAGGGCTCCCCAGCACTGAATGGGGGCAGGAGGTGGGGGGGGCTGATTGGGCAGTACTGAGTATCCTCTGACACCTACCACCTGCAGACCTCATAGAGACAGAGAGGCAAGCAGGGAGACAGGGAGAGTGAAGGCAAAGTGCTAGACAGCTTCTCCATTACCAGGGCCACTGCCTTCATCTTTGTCGTGGTCCGCTCTCTTTTTTCAGATGGCACTTTGACAGAAGATTAATTCAAGTCAGCTGCTGAAAATAATTATTGCATTATGGGAGCAGTAATCATTATTTAGAACATGATTAAATATGTCTACGTCTATTGACTCTGCCTATGATTTATGTATTTGTTTAGTCAATAGTCTAATGTAAATGATGTAATTAATTATAGATGGTGGTGTCAGGTCATTGGTAAAAACAATCTGATGAGAACAAGGGCTCTGTTTTTTCCTGACAGATGCAGAGGGAGGGCGGGAGGGATGGGCAGAGTTGAGGGAATTCCAGGGGAACTTTTTCATGTGTGAATGGCGGCTGGGATCTCAATTTGCATGTTGTCTTTCTCTTGTTCAGCATTCGTTTAGAAATTGAAATAACTTGTTAAGCAAAGGGGAAGGGAACACATGATTGCAAAGAGGACACCTGGGAGTAGTGACGGCGAACAGCTAAAGAGCCAGCTGCTCCCTAACACGAGAGAGCGTGCCACTATCATTTACCGCTTCATAAAATTAAGTGTTTTCCAAATTAAATCAGTAGGCAGCATGCAGGAAGACCTACTATCTCTAATAACAATTTTTCAATCAATATCGGGGACCCGGCTGATCTGGAATCAGAGCGGAGGAGTCTGGGATTTGCTGGGGGGGAGCGGGGAGACAGGGAGAGGAGGAGGTGGAGGGGGGATGCTTGAGTACCACAGCTTTCAATCAAAGCAAAAGTTAAAAAAAATATATATGCATGGTGGATTCTCCATCACTGTGAGTCTATTCCCCATAGATTTTTCTCTTAACTGATAATTCGGTCAGTCACATTCCTCAGAGGGAGGTCATGGGTCACCCCAGCCCCTGTCAGGCCTCAGAGAAACCATTTCCATTTTAATGCCACAGCCATAATCTATCAAAGATGTGATGTACAAGATACAATGAATTTAAGTGGTCTTCATATATCACTGAGCTTTCATGCCTTCACCTGGGTAATAGTCTGAATTACTCTCCCTACCTCACAATCTGTCACCCCTGGTAAAATAACTGCCACACGGGTGTTAATGGCAGGTTTGTCCAAATTGGGGCCGTGGTAGCCCAAGGCATTACACATCATAAACTTTAGCATTCAGTGCTTAGCCTGGCAGTGTCAACAATTGAAAATTATTCTGTAAATACTTCCGTGGCACTGCTCTGCTCATGTTTTTATTTATGGCAGCTAAAATAAGCGTAGTGAGGCAGCACAGCGAGCAGCTGCTGGTGCAATTGCACATCTCCCTGCATGGTTCACCATGCCTGCACACACACACGCACATGCAGCCTGTGACAAAGCCACTTTCCCAACACTATTGAAATTTTGCAGCTGCACCCACTGAGTCCCAGTGGGTCTAGGGATAGGTGGGCAGTTAGATCGCTAGTGCTTCTACTAACAGCAAAGTTGAGTTATTTATTGGTGCCCAGTGACAGAGCTGCCTGCGTCTATAACAGCTAATGTCTGCAGGTTAAATGGAGCATATCCGATTGCCCTTCCATAAGGAAATACTTTGATTGCAACCCTGGAGCTCCTGCGTTGCCCAGTCTCCTCCACAACTGTGCGCAAAGTCACGAGCCCCAGATCCATCCTTGTGTTCCCAGGTCCCAGGGAGGACTTCCAAGCCAGAACAGTGGTAGTGCCTGTAACTGCTGGTGTAATTAAGTCTGTAGGAATATGGATTTCTTGCTTTGCTTTAAATGAGCTCTTGTACTAAAGCATGGCTTCAGCTTAGCAAGCTTATTTCACCAGCCCAGGGTGCACATGGGCTGTTGAAGGTCAAGAGACACCTCCTCACTGACAATAAATTAAAAAAAGAAAAATCCATCCCATTAAATCATGTGAGGCCAAACTAGGTCTATAAATCAGAGCAGTCATGGGGAAGGAGTGGGAAAAGAGGTTTGAAGAAGCACAGTCCTACAGGTCTCCTGAAGTTGTTCCGCTGCTAAAGCCATCCTGTGGTGAAGGTTATGATGGCACTGTATTTGCAGGGAATGGTTAGAGGAAGAGGCCCACTGAGCACCTGTTACTGGGCAGGAGATGGTGCAGATCCCTAGGGGCAGCTGGGGAAATGCCTTTGCTGTGTTTCTGTGCAAACAACTTGCTTGATTCACCTCTCTAGTAAAGCCTTGTCCAAGTCCCATCACATGAGAGCATCCACTTTGGCGGAGCCAGGTATGAATTTTTTTGTCTCACTTTGTAGATATCTATGGTGTAAAGCTCAGAAACTAGTGTAGAGAATATATCTGCATGTTAGATACGTGAATTACTGCAGTGGTGCTCTCATCTGGTCTGTAATGTGAACACAGGATGCTCTCTAACATGCTGCAAGAAAAAATGCAGTCATGTGTGACCCTTTCTTGCCAATCTAAGCCTGGTGCAGATATTGCCTCTCCCATCCTGTTCAGCTCCATGGTTGTAAAGCAGTGTTAAAGGGAGAGGGTATATATATTATTTGGAGATCTTGCTGTGATAAGGAGATGGTAGCAAATGGCTATATATTGGTCCAACTTAGCTGAAAAATTAGTGCATGTGAATCACAGCCTTTGCTGGTACCAAAGAGGTGGTTGAGATTTGTAGATTTTAATTCACGTGTGTGCACCGTGGGAAGCTGCTGTAAGTCAGTCATTTCCATCTATTCACCTTCATCCACTGATCATGTCTTCCTGGAAAACACAAGTCCACACAGCTCAGAGTCTTGCCTGACAAGAGAAAGTTGCCTGCAACTTTTGTTTCTTGAAATCCAGTGTCAAATGATGTTCTCCATCCTGGTTGTGGGTACTGTGTAGAGCTAGAAGAATTATTTCCTACTTCAGTTATCTTCTTATTGTACAATAAAATAATGTTGCTGTTTGCTGATAAACTGTTAGGAATTCCCTGGTTTGATGCAGTTATATCAAACCCTATTTATTTCTAAGGCAGATGTAGCTGATTTAGTATATGCAGTTAGTGAGACGCTCCCTTTAAATTACAGCTGCTCTCCCTAGATTTATCATTGTATTTGTTTACAAACAGCAGGTTAAAAGTTACTGTGTGCTCTCAGTAGCTGTTGTCTTTAGGTGGAGGCTTTCAGTCCCCCAGCAGATACGAAAAAACCCCAAAGTGATACACACAGTCTGTGGAGTTTGTGCTCTGCATTTACTGCAGTAAATACTCAGGTTGACAAAGAGGACATGTGCAGTGATAAAGTGTGAAACTTCCAGGCAAAAAAATTTCCTGTGGGAAAAACCCCTTACCTTGTGAAAACTAACACAATGACCACGGTTCTTCTGTGATCCCGGTGTTTGCTCACTTCAGAAGGCACAAAGCTCTTCTCAACCTTTCAGGGTCAAATCAGGCAATAAAAGCCTGACTATGCACGGGCGTTTCAGCCCTACTCCCTGTGCATGTTGCAGCCCTACAACCCATCTCCTTGTAGCCTAATGTTAATGCAGCCCAGAAATTATTTGTGAAGTTTCATTTTGTCAGAGATGTTTCCAGAATACTTTACGAGGGGTTAAAATACCACATTTCTCTATTAACATAATGTTAACAGAGTGCAACACTAAAGAAGTGTCTAAATAAAAGATATTTTTGTAATCTTTTTAATGGAAGAAAACAATTATATCCTTTAGCTTCAGTAGGACTTAAGTGTATGGTTGATCTTTAAGCACATCTTGGAGTACTTTCCTAAATCAGGATCTTGATTTCTAGCACTGTGGGTTTTTTCTAACTTGGATATCATTTATAATAAATCGAACTCTTTTCTCTTTTGACATATTATGCTGATCTATGGCTTGGCTTCCATTTTGTCCTGTTAGCTAGAAACCCACTTCATCATGAAATATGTCCCTCATACTTTCTCCTACATAGTGAGGGAAAAACATTGATACAAATCAAGTGCCAGCAGTTTCTCAAAAGCTTCCTACAGATCTCAGAGAAGGAAAATAAATACTAAGCAAGCACTACTTGTTAAACTATAAGCTGACTATAGGAATGAGTAGATGGAAGTGAACATTAGAGGGGACAGACTGCAGCAAAACATGCCTCTGCCTGTCTTACATCCAGCATGCAGGAGGCTGTGGAAAAAATCATTTAACTTCAGTTTAGGTGGAGATGAAACAAAGCACTGATGTCTCTCATGAGAAACCATATGATGTTGTTTAAAGTATGGTGCTTCCAGTGAAATGCTACAAGCGGTAGTGACCTTTCCCCAGCGCTCCTCCTGAGGGTAAGCAATTGACTTGTTAAATAGTCTCTTGTTGCACTAATATCAAACTTAAAATTTCCCCCCAGATTTCAGGTGAAACTTGTTTCCTTGGAGGCTTTTAGGAAATAAAGCTAATCCAGCTTTGGTCAAGTTGTAAGGCAGCACCTGGTAACATGGGTTAACGGTCATAATAGTACAGCAAACCAGATCTGTCTGTTTGTGTAACTTCCAAGTCTGCTGCAGTTGGCCCCTGCCTAATCTTTTAGCGTCCCAAACGCTGGATTCAGAGACACTGAAATTTGCTGCCTGTTGCACAGCGGAGAAGAGCTGTTTGAGCTAAAGTACAACATTGGCAGAGGAGCAAATGGCTTTGAACTGATTGTGAATAAATTTAAGCAATTACATTATTTCTAGCCAGCACAGGAATGAGACTCTGGAAGAGCCTTCTAATAGGAAAAGAAGGAACTGAGCCCTGGCCAGCTTTAAGATGAAGCTTGATGGGTTTATGAAGATAATTATGTGACAGAGTCCTCCATAGCCCTCTCTAACTGCAGGCTGCATTCATGGGTCTGGCTGCCTCCTCCATCCTGAAGCATGCCCACAAGGAAAGTTGGTTTTGATGGGGTCTATAGGTGAGGTGTGAAATTCCTGTTGGTGCTCCCAGGGGATCTCATAGAGGGGCTGCAAGAAAGTTTCGCAGTTGTCCCCATTTCTTTCAGCCCTGCTTTTCTTTTCCCCTTCCTTGTTCAGGACATGAACCTCTTGGATTCCTTGGTGACATTTTGCACAGAGCCCCAGGCATCAGTGAACAAACACACAGGACCCCCGGTTTGTGGGTGTGGTCCTGTTAATCCAGGACCCTCATCTCTGTCATCCTCAGCAGGTGGGGAGATATCTACCACTCTGGTCATGCAAAGTGACCCTTACATCGTGATTTCTGACAAAGGTGGCAAAAGCCTCACAGCAACTGGAAAATCATGCTGCAGGAGGAGGCAGGAGGGATGCTGGAGATCCTTGGCCAGGCTCCTGACCAAGCCAGAGCCAGCTGAGGCTCCTCTGAAGGGGTTTGTACCACTGTGAGAGGTGTGGTTTCCTACTCCATGAGTCAAACTTTAAGTCAAGGTAGCACTATTCTCTCTGGTTTTCTTCATCCCAGCCTTTTTGGTTGGGCAAGCAGGGTGTGCTTTTTGTAAGAATGACAGCTTCACTGAAACCTGGAGTTTGTGGTTTGGGCTTGCACTTGCAGTTCTGTGCCTGGAGACTGATGGGCCCCTGCTGCCATTGCTGTGAGCCATTGTGAAGCAATGCCTTCATTTTTATCCCTAATTATAGGAAGTTTGGTAATTTGGGAGAGATCCGTGAACCATCATTATTACAGGGGGTGTACTATGACTCGCCGTGAGGTATTAAGCCTCCTGCATTCTGGGTTCCAGCATTAAATCTGTGCTTGGAAGGACACTGTATGCTTATTTACCTTACAGGTGCTACAATTCCCACCCCCCATCACAACACATGTTTTACAGTGTGTGCACACAACTGTGAGGCTCCGAGGCCCAGTGCTTTAGAAAAGCTCAGTGCATGCTGCAAGCAGAAGTAGTCACGGTTGCCTTTCTCCTAGCCCTGTTCTGCCGAGATGCGTGTCAGCACAACGGAGAAAGCCAAGGAGAGATCAGAAGTGATGAGGCAGCAGAAATGCAAGTATGGAAAAATAACTGATAAAGAGCTACTTATAAAGAAACAAATTTAGTTTTCTCCAAGTCAAAAACATTTTTATTAGTTTAGTACTTTGGTATGGTGCAGATATACAGCAAATATGCTCTTTCCCAGAATTGCACCCTCAGTTCAGATGAGAATTCGCCCATAAAGCTCCAGTAATGTTTTTCTTTTAGTCGTGACACTTAACAAAATAATTAGGCAATTAATTGCCTAACTCCACAAGGAGCAGCCATTATTTCTTTTACTTAAAACATGTAAAAAGCTGTGTCATTTATTGATAGAGAGTCACATAATATTCCATGGCAGAACAGCCCTCTGGAGACATTACTCTATATGCTGTGAATGCATTTTGAGAATAATAAACGAAACTCCACTAAATCTTAAATGGGCTCATTCCTGTATTTAAAAAAATACTGCCATTCATTACAATTATTTATTGTTTATCAGTGCACAGATGACTACAGCCCAGCAAGAATGACCTGGCTTGTACCCCCAGGAATTTACAGCCACAAACTCCATTCTCATACCAATACCTGAGAAGCTGCACTCACATGAGCTCTGATTCACCAAAGGGCATGAGCACGTGCCTGGCTTTTGGGAGGGCAGCATGCTCCCAGAAGTCCAGATTTAGAGAAAGCATGCATTTCAAGAAGCTTGCTCACTCTGACCCTTCCATGGGTACAGGTGAGACAATATGTGGACAATAGTCCTCACAGCCAGTAAAGGTGGTCAAAGGTGTCTAACTGTTTTAATACAGAGCTTTAATTACAGTATTAATAGAGTTTGGCAAAGGTGGAAGTGTAGTGTTGTCAGTGCCATCGGTTTGCTTATCTTCCTTCAAGTACTGTCTCTCACTTCTAAATAGAGTCAGGTGTGAAGTTTTCAATTATACAGCATGTATTATCTTGGTTTTGTTGTTGCAAGCAGATGGATATAAATTACTTGTAAACTATATATACCAATCTAAAGCCCCTGTAAGACTTAAAGTTATATCTCAATGAATGTTACATTCTCTGTTTTTTGCTGCTTAATTTGGTCTATGTGGTCTTCCCCCTAGCAGTAGCCGAGCACCAAATCTTTTGGGTTAAGGTAGTGCTATAATCAGTATATTCAAGATACTGTATTGATGGGCAAACTCACCCAGGATCAAACTAAAACAATCGATGATCTGAGAAAGGTTTGGACTTACCACTTCCCAGAAAGGGAGAAATGCCATCACTGTGGGTATGCCCGTGGTCCTGAGGTGCCAGATGCACATGTAAAAGAAAGATAAAATCCAAAATTTCCAGCTGGTGGCAAATCTGAAAATTTGAACTGGGTGGAAGAGGCAGTGCAGTGGAAGTTTTGCCGCTGTGCAGCTAGCAGGCTTGGAGGCAATTTAATTATTGGCTGTTTTTTGCTTTACAAGAAAACCACCACAAAGCGCAGTGTTGTAACGTGCCACTGCAATGTTCTTCACATGCTGCATTTTCATATTTCATTTTGAAATGAAACTCTCGGGATTTTTATTTTATTTTAACATGCTTTATAATGCGATACTGAGCTTTTAAAATGCAAGTTAGAACATTATTCAGTGTGCTGATCGAAACATCAGTTTGTCAGAAATGAAACATTTTGATTAGATCATCCTTAAATTAATTTATCTGGAGCTTTATTTTGCAAAGAATTTGGCAGCTCTTCCTCCTACGTGAAGCAAAACCAAATATTGAACCACCAGAGCCTTTGCAAACTGTACATGTGTCTCTGCACAGCCCTGATGGACACACAGCTTTTCTTTTTCTTTTCTCCCCAGATAAAGAGGAATTTTATTTTAAATGCGAGTTTTTTAATGCCTGAGAAAATAGGGCAGTCACAGAGCCATGGCTTTAAACAAACTTTATTTGGGCGCTTCACTGACTGGCAATTGTGGGCAATCATTTTAGCTGTCACAAGGCCCAGAGAAATGTGGGAGAGCTCTTCCATGAAATGTTTATATTTCATAAACAAAATGATGTGCTTAACAGTCAGAGTGATGGGAGGGTTCCGGCTAATGCATTTTCCAATGTGTGAGGCAGATTATTAATGCGCTCCAGTAGCTGTTAATTTCAGTTTGCCGGAATGATTTATGGGGAGGTAAAGGAGAGAGACATAATCTAATTGAGATCAGAATCACTGTTCTAGTAGAGGAGCACCAGCATGGACCCCAGCCGCAGCAGAATGATTAATATACAATAAGCAAATTATCCGTTAAATTATTATAAACATTACTTTTGACAACTCTTTTGTTGGCAGGGGCTGGGGGGAAGAAAACAAAACAAGCAAACAAGATTAACAAAACCCTGGGTAATTTTTTGTGGTATTTCTCTTCCATTACACAAAGATAAAGGTTGGATGTTCAGGAAAAGAAAAAACCTGGTTAGGAGGGAGCGTACACCCTGATCAATTGTAAATCAGCAGGGGAAGCACTGATGCTGTAATATGAACAACAATTGAACAATCAGAAGAAAATCAATCTTGAAAAAGAAGAGGGAGACAGGGAAAACTCCCATGTTGCTGGCATGATCCACGGCTCAGTTCGCAGCCGGTGGCTCCGTGGTCATTACTGCCCTCGTTAGTATGTCCTGCCTGTGCTGCCCTTTGTCTTAGCGACTGGGATGTGAGCACTCAGCATCTCTTTATGGCACGCTCCCAAAAGGGGTTGAGCCATGCTAATCTTGCTTCTCTCCAATGCTTTGTTGTAATTTTTGTGTTTTTCAATCTTTTCACATTTAGTTTTCCTTACCTAGCAGGTGACATGGATTTAGTCCTTTACCAGCTGCACACAGGGAGACAGCATTAATTATTCTGGTTGTGTGAAGTGTGTTGGTGGTGTGTATGTGGGTATGTGCAGGTACACTTGCAAGCAGTTCAAATTCATGTTAAAAAATAATTGAAGGAAGCCAAATGAATCTGACATACTGCAACACAAAGCTTTGGCCAAATACTTCTCTCTTCATTTTCTCTTCCAGAAGGGCTGTTTGCAGGAGTTAATATTGTAGGTAAACTACGCACCTACCCTTCCTTCAATTCCCCTTTGATGTAGATTATTGAAAGGGTATTTTGGATTAGTCAGAAACAAGGGTACTCTAATTTTCAGCAAATGAGAAAAGATCCATTGAAAAGTCTTGTAGGATCGAACAGAATGGATTTTTTTTGACCAAAAATTAAATATTTCATTCATTATCAAGTTTGTCGTAATGAAACAAAATATGTTCTAACGAACAAAGTATTTCCAATTAGAAAAGAAAAGAGAAAAAAGAAATGTGAACATGTTGAAAAATATTAACCAAATGTTAACCAAAATTTTTCTATGAGCTTGACATGGATTCAGAAAATATTTGGCTGGAATCAGAGAACAGTTTAGCCAAATGAATCTTTGGGGGCTATCCAGTTGAGCCCTGTGCTCACAGCGGGGCTACCATCAAAGTCAGGCTCAGGGCTTCATTCTGTCCACTAGCCTGTCCATGGGTGGAGATCCTGCAACCTCTCTGGGCCCCCCTTTCTAGGTTTGACCTTGGCCATCTTGAAGAATTTTCTGCTTATACCTAATAGGGATTGCCCTTGCTGTTTTTTGTGTCTGTCACCTCTCATCTGTTCACAGGGGCTCCCCAAAATCTGCTTTGGTCTAGTGAAGGAAATTCATCTCTGGTATCTGTCTGACACCAGTTTAGGAAATGCCATGTCTGTGGGAGCCCTTGCTGGGTCACCTATCGTTCTCCCTCTTCCTGGGGTTAGCTTCCCAGTCCCTGTCCTAGGCCAGGTTCGCCACTGGTGTGTTGAGTCAGTATTGCCTGGCTCCATTCCCTAACACTGCACCACCTTGTACTAGGGAGGGTCCAGCTCTCTGTTTTCACACTTACAGAATGCTTCCGATTCCTGTAATTCAAGATGCACATTGATTTCAATAGAGTTTGTCTTTATTTGTATATCTTTGCCTTTTCTGCTTCATCTTGCCCTGCCTTCTCATGGCTTACTACCATAGTTTACTACCCCATGACGTGTTGGAGATTGGACTTGATGATCTTAAAGGTCTTTTTCAGCTTAGTTAATTCTATGATTCTATGGGGTGGTTTTGAAAAATCAGATATCGCACCTGTCTAGTGCTTTCTGTGGAGTTCTTAGAAGTCCTTGTGTAACTCTGCTGGTCATGTCCAGAAGAAATAACACAATTTCCATGAGGATTAGCAAGCCCAATATAGAAGCAAATAATGTTTGTGCCTAATGTGGCTGGAAAAACTATCTAAGAACCATTTGTCTATTGAAAGCATGGTCCTTGCAGTACTGCCAAGATCAGGGATTGCTAGGAGGTGATCACACAACTAGTGATGGCCACAGAAATCAAAATTTCTTTCAAACTGGTAGAATTTATCCACTGGAATCAAATAACTACCAGTGAAGCAGCAGTGTACCTCTCCTCAGTACAGGTAAGGAGGTGACTAGAGCAATTTTAATTTATACCCTAACACTGTGCACCTTGGAGACTTTTGGTAATGAGCCTTGTGCTACTGTGAATTGTCATTGCTTCTCTACAGAAGTATGGCAGTTGATTATTGCAGAACTTGTCTGATACAGCCATGCATCCTACCCTAGGTTGGACTTCTGAGAGGAAGCAGTCATACATTAGTTCTTTGTTTGCTTAAATTCTGCAAAAGCCCCAAAATAGGATCTGGAGTAAGATCAGTAAAGAACGTAAAACAATCAGCAAAAGAGCAAGTAGCATGATTCCAGCGCCAGAAAAAAGACCTAATCCCAAATAAAGGATAAGAACACAGGCACCAAAACTTTGGCTTTTGTCTCACACTTTTCTAAACAAAAGTCTGTTTTACATTAGCCGGACGAATACATCCAAAGAATGAGCCACAGGCTTTGAGCTGGAGTGCAGAAATTCTTAGTTTGAGTTATTAATCTCGTTTGCAAGGAACTTCCTTTCCTTTGCCAATCCCCCCATTCTCACTGTTAATGATTATAAAATAACTATTATTGTAATGATTATTAATGATTATAGAATAACCATTATGATTACGCAAAGTCTTTCAGCTGGCTTGGAGACACGAAACCACAGCATGTCTCATTTTCTTGCTCAAAGGGAAGCCTTTCTGAGATTAAACCCAAAACCAGAAGTTGGTTCAGCACCCACTGGACACAGCAAGAAATCTTCTGTTGATGCAGCACCACTGCTGTGTCTTCCCTGTGCCCCAAATTAAGCACCTCTGAAGAGGCTGACAGAAGGACTGAAAAGGATTCTTTCCAGACCCAGCTGCTCTTCTGTCCAGCTTCCTTCTAAGAAAACTTTCATGGCAGTGAAAGATAATTTCTTCTCATGTTCTCAATATCTGGCAAGCAGAACTATGCTTGATTTTTTTAGGGCTGTAGGTCAAAGCAGAAGATCCAGCTGTGTCCCTCCCCATTTCCCAGCCAGACCCTGCAACAGGTAATCCTGTAATGGTGCTCTTTGCTGGAGGCTGACACCATAAGCATAGGGCTAGTGAACAAGCATCACCTTTTGTCATCAAACTGGGCTGATACAAAGTCCACCGAAGTCAATAAAGAGACTGGCTCTTCCTGTTGCCTGGAAAGGTTTAAATTAATTAATGAGCAACACTGTTAAACATGCAAAAATAATAACATGAATGACAAAAACATACATCTTTTTCCCCGAATTGCAGGAGCATTTGGCCATAGTCAGGCACTGGAAAAGTTATTTAAAATCCTACCCAGTTCTTTCTTGGTTAATTCAGCCTGTGACCCAGTGTTCTGCTCATCCTAATATTAACTCTGAGAAACTTTTCTTTTAATCATGTGGAATCTGTGTTTGTTATTCTGACTGTTGCACTTGGCTCCATTGGCTGGCCCACTGCCTGGCAGGATCCTGGCAGTTAGCAGTGGAGAGCACCCATGTAAACACCCACTCACCCCTCCCTAGAGCCAAAAGGGTTTTGCTGATGCTAAGTGCAGACAAAAGGGAGTAGACATAGATTCGTAGAATCATTCAGGTTGGAAAAGACCTTTAAGATCATCAAGCCCAACCATTAACCCAGCACCATCAAACTCACCACTAAACCATGTATGTGAGTGCCACATTTACATGCCTTTTAAATACCTCCAGGGATGGTGACTTACACCACTTCCCTGGGCAGCCTGTTCCAATGCTTGACATCCCTTTCAGTGAAGACTTTTACCTAATATCCATTCCTCCCAACACTGCTAACTGATGCTGCCCTTGGAGGCAGCCTGCCAGCAGACAAGGTAGACAATGTCCCCTGGGTTCCGACGTAGCTGAGGTGAGCCACAAAACACAAACACTTAACCCAACCTCCTGCAAGATTTCTAGCACTTTTGAGTCTGCCACATAAGGATAAAAATCTTCAGGTGCTCCTCAGTACTTCTTGGCAGAACTTCATCTTCTTCCAAACTCTTCTCCAGAAATAGCCACACAAAGAAGTTGTTTAGACAATCAGCTGATTCAGGGAACAGCAAAGCCTGGGCTCAATCCACTGCTGTGCATGACAGGTCCTTTGGGAGGACACAGGCATCATGTCTTTCATGTTAAAAATCATGGGATGAAAAGTTGTGTAGGACAGGCTTGTCTGTTAGGTAACTTGGGATCATTGGGCTTTCTTTGCCAACCCCTGAAACTCCCCCAGGTTTCATTTCCTTTGTGTAGAGTACTGGCTTTCGGTCCTGCAAAAGTTGCATTCTTCTCTTATCTTCTTTTCTATAATCCCCATGGTTTATGTGGTACCAGAAAGAAGAATGTGTGAAGTAATGGCACCTGTTAGGTTATCAGACCTGGGAACAGAGGCCAGTTTATTTGCAGTGCAGGGCATTTAACTTTCTAATGCTTACTTTTACAGAAGCTGAGGAAAGTGTGTTCGAAACATGCACAAAGTATTAACATGTGACCCTCTTGGATGAATTCCTGATATGACCACACATGGAAATAATGTTTTTGCTTCAAGGGCATCAGCTAATTAAATGATGTTTAATATTTGACCTGATATATTGAGGAAGGATCTGTCAATAAATTAATCTGTTGGTTGCAAAGCTAAGCTGTGTTGCTTGGCTTTATTTCAGCAGATACACACAAACAATATTCAAACAGAAGCAATACAAAGTATGCATTGTTTTAGCTTAGTAGCCTAAAATGAGCCACTCAACACAGCTTAGTTTAATAGTTGGGAAATGAGTATTTGTTTATGTTGTGCAGACAGCAGAGGAATACCCAGTATTTCCAGCAAGACCTCCAACTTGTCCACTCCTGTAAGCAGGGCTTGAAGAGAGGGTTTGAAGGGCATACCCTTACATGCACACATTTGAAAACATTGCAATCAATCTCATTTCATCTACCTACATCTACCAAAACTTTAATATAATACCATTTACCTATTGCATTAGGATACAGATTATAGCTGATATTTGCAAAGTGCTTTGGAATCTGAGTCTGACCTTGTGTCTCTTTTTGGGATCAGCATGGTGACATTACACTGTTATGTGTTCAACCAGCTTTTCCTAGAGTACTTGCTAATAATTTCCTGAAATGTCCTCCCTTTGCTTCTTGTTCATGTATACATGTAGGTATGTATATGTGAATGTAAATATCTTTGTTAGCGTACAAACACTTGTGTGTGAGCACACACATAAAGCTGCTGTACATAAAATACATTTCATTATTTCATTGCATATATGGGAAAACACATATAAGAATAATGAAATGCAGTAATTAGTGCTTATGTTTCTTCACAAAAGTACAGTACCTATATCCTATATGGGCAGAATTTCAGTTATACCCAAGGATGATTAACTGGCCACTGTGATGCTTTTACAGGGGGCACCTGGGCGATGCTGGGCAATGTGAGCCACTTTTTGGCCCATGTGTCCTGTTCCTTCCTATGAAAATGATGGTGCAGGGAGCAATGCTGCATCCTGGACTCTCACACCCTGGCCTGGAGTCCAGAGCTGGGCAGAGGGTCTTCAACTGTGCTGAAGAATTGAGAGGACCTGGATGTTCTTGTAAATATTTCCCTTGGCTCCTTAAATCCTGTAAGAGTTAAAAGAAGGTTTGCTTGTTTGCAGTTGCTCATTGTCCCTGCACAGAAGGGCGCTTATTTAAGTCTCTACGAGTTTGTTCCTGCATAAAGTTGTGTTTGAAACTCAGGTTGGCTAGAAGTTGGCACTGCTGAGTTTCCATTTCTGGTGTGCCCCTGAATGCCCTCTTTGCAGGAAAGCAGAAGCAGCTAAGCAGATGCTCCGCTCCAGTAGGATTTAGACATAGGCATTGGTGTTTTTCTGAAAGAAAACTTTGTTGGATTAGTGCCAAGGAAATTCAAACCTATCTCAGAAGTAAAGCTGGAGACAGATGTGCAGATTTAACAGCACCATTTCATATTTGGCCTCGGAAAATACCTGTTCCTATGCTAAATATCATGTGTCCCATAAAAGTCGTTCATGGGAGACGTGAAACTTGTGTTGGTATGCACCAGCACATATCATCATTTTCAAACGATTAGGGTCCCTAAGAACCTTAGTGGAAGCTGGATTTGACCTTAAAAACCCAGAAATACAGTTTCTACAAGTATAATTCTTATTCTTAAACTGTTCCCCTTGTAAATTATGGGGCTAACATCCGGCTTCCAATGAAGTCAACTATTAATTGTATGTTCACTACCCTGCCTTGTGTAAATCAATATGAGAAATGAGCAGTCTCCTACTATACAGAGCAGACACTCTACATGGTGAGGTAATTTAAGGGTGGATGTCAGCTCACTTGGAAAGGCTTCTTTACTGCAAGCAAGACAAGGAAAAAAAACTTACTCTAGGGAAAGCTCCCCTTGGTTCCTGTAGGTGCCAACAGGAAAATCATACAGCTCTGGCAGTGAAACACAACTGGTGCTGTCATTCTTGCACAAATATAAGTATCAAGATACATTATTGTCTAAATGAGCTGACTTTGCCAGCAGTGACACTACAAATGGTGTGTTATATGACCAAATTATACCTTTGAAGCAAGAGTGTAAGTTTTCAAGGGTTTTACATCTTGGCTTTTCCTCATTTGGACTCACTTCACTATTCATATTATGCTAGTGAAGTTAGAAAGATTATTTCACGCTTCACCCTATGTTCCTCAAATAGGGAAGTAACACGTTTTGTGCCTGAATATGCACTACAAAATAGAGAGAATTGCCTTGGTTGTCTCACAGGGCTTGCGAGTCAAAATCACTAGTCCTGCTGCCAGCTGTCTTACTGCAGAGTTGAGCACCCACTCCTGGGTTGCTGGTGTGTTGTAGTTGTTTCCCATCTGCAGCAGCTATGAATGACATAATCTTAGAATCAACCAGGTTGGAAAAGACCTTTAAGATCATCAAGTCCAATCTTTACCCTAGGACTGCCAAGTCCACCACTAAACCATGTCACTAAGGAACTCATCTACACAGAGCTATCTGTTAATTGAATAGCAAGAGCTCTATTTCAGCTATATTTTCTTGAATGAGCAAAAACCAGATGTCATAATTCTGGCTGTGTTCATTTGGCTTTTTGGTGGAGGTGTTGTCTGGAGGGAGCAGACCCTGATCATCAGACCTGTGACCCCTTCCTGTCCTGCTCTGGAGCCCAGCAGTGGGACTTGCTGCCCTGCCCTCAGGGATGTGTGGTGATCTCACAAGCCAACCCCCTGTTTTCCCTCAATTGAACTCACAGCTCCCACATAAAACCTCAGAGAGCTAATGCTCAGGAGTCAACAGTTATTTCTGTCAGCTACGACCTGCCCAATCCACTTTGTCAGTTCAAGGAGAAAGAAAATATGAGAAAACTATCGAGTTTTAAGTAAAGCATTGTGAAGTAGCAGAGCATAACTGCACAAACCTTGTTTCCAGCAGTAGATTGGATTATCTGTATATTGTACCATAAATGGGTTAGGAGTACAAGCAGGAGATGCCCTGGTCATTTTTTATTTTTTTTTTTTTATCTTCATTTCTCTGCCTTTTTTTTTTTTTTTTTTAAGTGGAATTCATGTGTCAGGAGATCTTTGACAAACATTATTTCCATACTTAAATTGAGCAATGAATTGAAGCTGGCAAAGGAAAAATGGAAGAGAATATGTTCTATAGCTGTGTCTTTCAAATTGCTTTATCTATTGATAGTTTTGTCCCATGCTAAATGCAATTTCAACAATATAGAAAGCACAGACTGAAAAACTGAGCTCTAATTAAATCAGTAATGTTTCATTATTTCATGTGAACAATGCGAGTCTAAAGTGATCTTTCCACAGAAAAATTAAATCAAGTTCCATGTGAAAGACTGCCATTTCAAATGTATTTCACATCCAGTGTTCATAACAGGTTTGGCTTGCACAGAAGACGACTGTTATCTCTGAGAAGCCCCCCCAGAAACAGCATTCCCACCTCCTCTTCTCGCTGGTGCCTTCCATGGAGCTCAGGAGCTCCTCCAAAAGCCAGGATAACATCTTATGGATACAAGAGCAATTTCCCTGTAGGAGGTGCAATTACAGCCTCTGCTAAGTTAACAAATAGGTCTCTTTGGATGTTACTTGGAGTAGAACATATTTAAAAGTTGCTGGCTTATTGCGAAATTCAGCTGCAGGTGTGTGTGCTCGAGGAGTGGGTACTGTACACCAGCGTGCCTTAACGACTGTACTGCTGGAGCAACTTGGCATGGTGTTGTTAATATAATGTTGCATTTAGCAACCTCATCTGACGTAACCTCTCTGTGTGCTCTTACAGTGGTGGGTTTTTTTTCGTTACTGTTTTATACAGTCCTAGAGAGAAGTGGCATAACATTTCCCATTCCTTCAGGTAACTTTCATCTCAGTTCATGTCCCCTGCAAGGCATTCTACCTACTATCAATGGCGCCAGTACAGACATCTACCTGCCAAGGGTACCTGGTGGCTGTGCCAAGCAATCCTTACAAGGAGGCTGGCAATGGCTCTGTAAAGGCGGCTGTCTTTTCCACAACAGCTACCATGTTTCCAAGCAGCTTGTACCCACCTACCTGTCAGCTTTGAGGGGGATATTTCCCAGTAAGCTGACTCCATTTTTGACGACAGCTTCAGAGATTTGTATTAGCTGACAGGAGAAGGAAGGGATACGTTGCTCTGGGAGGGTTCTGCCAATTCTACCGCACTCTTACACAGGACACATTTGCTTTTAAACTACATAAGAACCTTTTGTGTTCCTTAGTATCTTTCATCTGAAAATTGGAACCACCTACCCCTGTTGCATTTTGTCCTTTTTGCTAGTAGTGTGGTTATGACTGTTATTGATGAGGAAACGGAGCTGTGGTAGTGAAGTCGCTTCGCCAGGTTAATAGAGCCAGGAACCCTACAGCTACCCTGCTTCTCAGTCCTCCATTAACAGAGCACAGGCACACAAATGCCAGGCAAAGAGGAAAACTACAGTGAGAACCAGAGAGGCACATTAACAAACTTGAGTGGTCAGGTCCAAAAGTCACCCAAACACACTTGCCTTGCTAATCCACAATTTGTGATTCCGAAGAAAAAGATGACGATGATGGCAAAGAAGGGGGAGTTCACAATTCACAAACCAATTTGTGTTGTTTCTGCAACACTGCAAAAGTGCGACTCATGAATATGCTAATGAAATTGCAATGAGAGTTTTGGCACCATTTCATCACCTCAACTAGATTAGGAAGCAATCACACTATGGGTTTATATGTCTTTGGGAACTGCTGGGGAGGGGGAGGAAAAAATAGATCTGCAATATTTATAATTCAACAAAAATTGCACTGCCTCTACCATAAAAAAACAATAATGACTGTGAATTGATAAGGAATAGCTTCTGGGTTAGCCAGCAGGCTCACTGTTAAGACCACTTTCCATGCCACTGCATTGGCACAATGGTCCCTTCCCACAGAGGAGCAGTCTGTGCCCAGATGTGCATGGTGCTGTACTCCCACGTTGAGTCCCATCCTAGAGCAAGCAAGCAAGCAAGAAGCACACACAAGAGTCCAGAGAGAGCAGGACCATGGGATGGTCCAGCTCTGCTCATCTTTCTCTTGGATGAGAGAGCGGGAAAACAACAATGGAGGGAAGGTTTCCAACCCCTTCAGCTGAGGCAGGAGAGAAGCAGCCAGGCAAGGGTGAGGAAGGAGGCCTGGTGGTGTGTTTTGGGCATTGCCTCCTCAAGAAGTTTTTAGGTTAGACTTCTGCTGCCCCTGATTTACATAGGGCAGTACAAAATCTCTGGACTGGGAGACATCTGGGAAGTTGGCCATCATGCTTGTTTTGGGATGCAAAATATAGCTATAAACAAAAATTACTAATTTCACAGTTCAGTTTTCTACATGGTGTGTCCCAAAAGAGAAGCACACACGCACGTTTTAAGTCCTTTTCGTAGGTTAGAGCTGTGAATTTCAACAAATTAATCACCTCTTGGTAGGTGGTCTACATGGAAGAGCACAACTTTAGCCCTGTTACCGTTTGACCTTTTTTGGATACTGTATGATGCACATGTTAAAAAAAACAAATGCAACAAGCATAAACAAAAAATAGGCTTCCGGTTTTGTGTTTTAGTTCCACAATTAAATCCAGAAATAAATACTGTAGATAGCTCTGACACATTATACCTACACATAATGTCTGTTTAAGCAACTGAATTAGTAATAATCCTACAGTTGACTGCAGCAGGAGCAAGAGGAGTGTCAGAAGGAAACATGGCATAGAAATAAACCCACAGATCGGATCCTCCTCGTTTCCTCCCATGAATAGTCACACTGTGCTAAAATCTTTCCTTGGCCATTTCAAGTGAAATGGGAAATGCAAAAGTCTCGTTTTCCACAGCAACCTTCTGGAGTTTTATGCTAGCTTCTATTCAGCCCCTTTTCTTGCTTTTTTTATGGGCAGTCATAAACTCTCAGTGGAGTTGATCCCATAATTAGCTTACCTCTTATTTCTGTGACATGAACAATACAGGTAAGAAAGACTTGGACTCTTGGCCACCTTTTTTACTCTTGATGGCTGTGGCTGTTGCCATAATTAGAGAATTTGCAGAGTGGGATGGTGATGATTTATATCAAGTGAGGATTTTGTCCAGAAACTTCTGTAATGACACTTTCAGAACTGATGGCTCATTTACAAGAAATATCAGAAATGGGGACGCACAGGAGCCATGGACAGTCATGGAAATTTGCATCTAGTTTATAAGGTTATCTGTGCGCTGATTTGTTCAGGGTTTTACATGTACAGCCTAGCGCTATCAAAACAAATGGCATTGCATTGAACACACTGATGAAATAAAGGAAGAGGGGATATAAATTCCTCAGAACTGATATAGAAGAAGATATCAATGACTGTAAAGGGATGTAAGGTAGCAAAATTCATTCCAAGAGCCATTTACCTGTTTGATACCTGGTAGGTATCTGGGACATCCAATAGTATCACCCTTGCTGGTTTATTTACTAACCATCATAGTTATTCTTTTCATTACCTCCACAGCGTAACAGTTATTTTATGAAGGCTCATTAAATTTAATGAGACACCACCAGATTTTATTGCCTTCTAATAAAACGGGTAGGGGGAGCTGTTTTCCTTCTGATTCATGCAGCTCCAGAGTACCTTAAATAGTCAGGTATTCAGCTGGGTTGTGAGCAGGGCCCCTGACATCCTTTCTGGTGGCCTCCTTGGGGAATGTCAGCGATTAACAGCTATTCAAATAAAGATGCTTACAGGGATATGCCTAGATAGGTAAAAGTTTATTTTACAAACATGTCTATTTATTTTATATATATATATATATATGTTAGACCTGGGCATTTTTTTTTTTTTCCAATAGAAGACACATTGCTTCCAGAATTAGAAAGGTATTCTCAGTCAGGAGCTTGAGAATACACTTATAAATGTCCTCAGTGGGTCATGGGGCAAATCAAGGGTAGTTTCTCCTAGCAAAGAATCAGGTTCTTGGCTTCTTCATTTATTTATTGCCCAATTTTCCATTACAATTATTAATTTTATCGGTTGTTTGTTTTTTCAGTATGGCAGTTAAGGAGATCCTGGAAAACCTTGTACTGTAAAAAAAAATGCTTAAAACAAGAGAGAAATCAAGCAACAATCTTCTAGACATGCCTCCTCAGGATGTGAGGAAGAGGGTAGTACGCTTTGCCCCTCTTCCAGAGGGCCATTGTCTACAAACATCATATCACTAAAAAAATACTGAAGTGTGTTTCTTCACAAGCTAAGGCAATTGGGGAAGGAAAGTTCAGTGGAGGTGCAATCTGTGGCGTGTGTCTGAGTCACCTGCACTAGCAGGAAAGTAGAAGGTGGGGAAGTGCTTGTTTGAATTAGTCCTGTTGGAAGTATTGATGAAGAAGGAGGCTGGCACAGCCAAGACCTAACCCTACCCTGCAATGGGTCTGTATACAAATAGTTACAGTCTGCGTGGGCAGTCTCAGGGTGAGATCCAATGAGTGGTTGTTGGAGGAGAGCATAAGGGACCAGTGATGTAGCATGCAGTGGCAGCAGGAGGCCAGCAGCCTTCGCTAAGGATAATACTGTTTTAATAAAGCAATACATTTAAAAACACAGGGCAAAAACAAAAAATCTTACAAGAGGAATTCTTTCTCCCACTGATATTTTATTCTGTGGTCTGGAAGCTGTGAGTGCCTAAAATCACTGTATCAGTATAAAGAAAAGAGAAAAATAGCTTTGAACTTGATGATTGTGTTATAACTTCAGTAGCAGAACAACCAAACTTAGGAAGTGAAGACTCTGAAAAATGTGTGGTGATGCAGCCTCACTGACTCCCAAGTGAGCAGCCCAAGCAAATGCAACAGAATAATCTATTATAAATAAATTACCCAATCAATGTAGCCCTTTTGCCGATCATAAATGGCCAAAAACCCAATCCTGAATTAAGTAGATTTCTTAGGTACCCGAAAGTATATGAGGAAGGGGCTGTTTAGGCTGTTGCTTTAGTGCATACCTCACTAGGTACTGTGCCTTTCACGCTCCCTGCTGTTAAGCTGAAAACAACATTAGCGACCAGTTGCTGTGAACCCAGTATTCACATTTTCCATTGTTCTGTATGGCAAATAATTCCTCCAGCTCCCCCTTCTTCACTTATTTCCCTCGGGTGACTTGCCTGGTTCACCGACTCCTTGCTGTGTCTCCATCTCTCTCTCCTTATCACAGTGGGATGTCTTGCCTTTCCCAGTGACTCTCTCCAGTCAGAGTGGGAGATTTAGAGCATGTCCAGCCCTGGTGGTCTTGGGCAATTGATCTGGCAGACTGATAGTATTGGGAATGTAAGTCAGACCGTTATACCTGCATGGCAGGGATTCATCCAATATCTGTATTTTAATGATCAGTATGAACCCTTATTTCTAGCCAGATGTTATGGCTGGATTTTAAATGTTGAGCTGATTACAGTTCAACATTACAAAGCAGACTTTTGGTTGCAAAATGTCTATCTGTCAAGCCACATCTTTCCCCTAGAAACTGTAATTTGGGTTAAGTTCTCCCCTAGAAAGTTTCTCCAGAGGAGATTGGAATTACACATCCAATTCGGGAAGAGATGGGGGATAAGAGTCATGTTTAGCTAGAGGCCCAGCAGCGAGGGTATTTACCTAAAAAGAAGGGTCATCTGCCCTCTCTGCTCAGCTCTGATGCAGTTACAGACTCAAAGCTGAACAGCTCCATCCAGAGAGAAGTCCACACTAGAGCAATCTGCAGCCCAGCTGCAAAGGGTTTGATTGCAAGGAAGAGGATCCGTGTAGAAGTCCTTGGTTTTCCTCAGAAGAGATAATCAGGCTTGAAACGGGGTTTCTCATTTCCATTGGTCTCTTCTATCCAGATTTGTAGTTGTTGTTTTAATAAACTCTTCAGAAAAAAAAAAGTAGGATTTGCCTTGGTGCAGAGTGCAAAGTATTATGAAAGCTCAGTAACACTTTGCAGATTGGAAACGACTTTCCCATTTGGTTCAGTGCTTGTAGGTACAATATTGTGGTATTTTACAAATGAGGCTTGTTGGCTCTGTGAGTTGACATTCCTGGGCGAGTGCCTCGCCATCCATGAATTCTGCTGGCTCTGACGATCACATCTCCACCGTGTATGTTTGGACATGCTCCTTAAAGCAGAGCAGAGCAACCTCGGGCTTTCTGGGGGGAGACAGGGAAAAAAGTAACGGGAGCCCCAGCTGCCCAACCTCACAAATGAAAAAAAAAAAAAGAAAAGGGATTAAAATGGACCAAGTGCTGCATTTATGCTGTACCGGTGTAAAGCCAGAGGACCTCCTGTAACTCGATTTGTGGAACTGACAGCAAGATTTCTTCCCTGATATATACCCTATATCCTTATCATAAAGGGAGCAGTTAAGAGGTATATAAAAAAAACCTGTCCGTCCTCATTAGAGTAAAGTTGAGTATAGTCTATTCTTGCTTTAATGCAGTGATCTAATTAACCTTTAGCCAGAATTAAAATGACCTTGAATTGGCCTTGTGACCTCCAACGCTTAATATTGTTAACTTTAAACAAGCTTTTTTTGGGGTGGCAGAGAGCAGCATCTGTTAAAATGGGCAAAAGGTCGAATCCATTTACTTAAATACACCTACTGCATGCAGTGCTGGTGGATGTGCTGGCTACGTTTTTAAAAAGGATAAAAGGTGTAGCTTTGAAGGTAAAGGGCAGGCTGTATTTTAAGAAACCGGCTGAGGAGGATGGAAACCCGCTCTTAAGATGTGTTTTCACCATCTCGTTATACTTTGTCCGCAATAAGCCTCCTGGGGTTTTCATTTCAATTTCTGCTGTGTGTAACATACCGCAGTGTGCAGCATCAAGCCGCTCGGTGGACTTTGTGCCTGGTGGTGTCCTTCCCAGAGGAAGGCGTGGGGCCGGGCGCTGCTCTCCTAGGGGCAGGAGGTGTCCCTCATAGCGGCACCGTCACGATTTGGGCTGAGCTTTATGTTCCACCGGGGTGAGGGGAATGCATTCTCATGTGTAAAAAGCAGCGGATGCCCAGTTGAATTCCTGGATCGCAAGGTCACTGATGGAAATTGCTTAAAAATATACACTGTCAGAACAAAGAATTTCAAAGGCAACATATAAGAGTTTAGACGAAAACAATCTGTTCAGACGTCTCCTCTGATTGATACTAAGGCGCCCGCTTGTTCCGTGCAGAAGTCGTTTTCCCTCTCAACGCCGGGCTGCCGCCTGCGGGTGTCACGCGTGGACGCACCGGCCCCTCTCCTGGGGGGGTTCCGGTCCCTGCGGTGTCCGCGGCCCCTCTGCACCCCTGCACAAGCCGCTCTGGCTGGCTTCCGCCTCTGCCAGCCTGCCCGTGGGTGCCCCGCGGCCCCCGGGCACCGGGCGTGTTACCATCACCGCTACAGCGATGCTGTTGTGGTTAACGGTGCGGGTAGTGCTGTTGTCGCCCCGGTTCCCAAAGCGTTTGTCGAGGCTGCTCCGTCCTTCTTCAGCGCAAAGTCAGACCTTAAATGCCGGCTATTTGCAGTACATTAACATAGTACATTAACATTTGTAACGTGGAGATTATTTTACATAATCGATACCATCAAGTTCCTTTTCTTTGGGACCCTCGTGTTTATTTACACTTGTTCCGCACACGTCAGTTTCCATCAGGAGCAAGCCCAATTTTTCTTGTCCTACACCTGCTCTCGGGACAAAATTCACCGCCCCGGCCACTGTGATCCCGGTGTGCTGATTCCGGTGTGCTGATTCCGGCGTGCTGATGCCGCCCGGACTCCTCCGCCGCCACACTGGCCTTGAGCACAGCGAGATGGGGAGAGGACAGGGCGGCTGAGATATTAATTGTTATTTATTAGTATTTCTTTTTGCGGCAGTTTCTGTTTATGGCGTGATGCATTTGAGCCCAAACACATTAGGTGCATTATTCATTGGGTACATTTGTCAGAACATGCATGTGTATAAAGAACTAATGATCCATATTATATTAATGACGCTATAAAAAAGAAAAATACCCCATACATGCGGTTTATGACGGCAACTCCAGACTTTGATAAACCATAGAAAAGACCTAATCAGATGAAGCATTGAACTGTTCCGTCTCAGAAATTACATTTCTCGAAATGTGCTTGTACACAATGTTGGTTTTATTAAAACAAATTAATTCAGTCATTAAGGAATCATACGGCAAGTGTCTCATAAGTCAGGACCTCCAGTGTAACAAATTGATTAAATGACTGTGTAATAGTCTCTTTAAACAAATCTAGTGTAACAAGTTAATAGATCTGCTCAATTACCATGCTGGGGTGATGAGGATGTGGGCAACTCTCTCATTAAATCCGGGATAGAGGGGGGGTGGGCTGGTAGCGCGGAGGTGCCTGTCGGTGGGGCAGGGCTGCACTCCCGCAGCCCCCGCTGGGAAGGGACCGGGACCAGCTGGAGATGGCTCAAGGCTCAGGCCAGGCCGCCCCACTATCTAACCGACGGGCTCCTCCTGACACCCCAGAGCCGGGGGCGAGGGAGGAAAATCTATTACGCCGCTACCATTTTGTTAAGTGTTTGCTCCCCGTTGTGACCCTGCCACTTTATCTGTTGATTTTTATTTTCTGAGTGCATGTTGCCCATATGTTACTCTAATAGTTGCTATAATTCTTGAGCAATAGGGCTCGTATTTTACCGAGCTGAATTAAAAAGAATGCACTTTAATAAAAAACCCGAGCAATACACTAATGGCTTGACATTGATGTATTTGCATAAAGATGAATTATATGGGCTCGCTTGACACGACTTTTAATAAATGATCGAGGACGTTATTGCAGGGATGCACTTGGGTGTGCGACAGTGGGCTATGGCCGCCGGGCAAGCGCCGGGGGCTTCCCGCAGCCCTCCGCCCCGCAGGGCACCCACCGCCTCCGCTACAGCCGGGCCGATGGGCAGGGGTTAAACCCCCGGGGGCGCGGAGCGGTGCGGTGCTGCCTGCCCGTGTCGTTGGCATAAAAATAACTTTTTTCTCATAAATCATGTCTGCTGGAAAGCGGAGACGCGGGTGCGGTGTTGGTGCGGTGCGGGATGCCCGCAGCTACCTGCGGCATCCCCGCCGCCTGCCTCCCGCTCCCTGGCAGATGTTTGGTCTCTCCCGGAGACTTGTAACCGCTGTTCGAGACAGCTGGTACACGCTGCCAGAAACATGTATCTGGAAAATACCTATCGGCGCAGAAGGTAAAGACGGAGCTGCAATTAGGAGGGAGCAGTTCATCTTATTTTTGAATCTGCGAGCAGCCACGCTGGCTCCGAGCGCGGGATCGCTTTGCAGATGCCTATCCCTTCCCCAGTGGCCTCGATGCGGGAAGGGGAGCTCTGGGAGGGCGGGCCGGGGGTGAGAGCCCACAACCCGCGTTTTAACCCCTGGTTTCTCCGGGGTGCGGGATGACTCGTGTCCCGAGGGAGAGGGTGCCTAAAGCAAAGCCCCGGGGCTGCTGGCACGGGTATAACGAAAGTCTTGCACGCAACGACATCACGGCTTCAGAGAGCGGCAGAGTGTGTGCTTGCTATGGAAAGAGTTACAAATTAGTATCAGTGAGAGAGAAGTGATGAACGATAACGGGATTTCAGGAGTTCATGAAAGGCGAATACGCGTGAGGGGAAGGGTAGGAGACGTCATCCGTTGAAGTGGTCTGGCTGTCCCGAGTGGCTGTCAGTCTGGACATCTCTCTGGCAGGGGCACAGGCATTATTGCTTCCCCTGCTGCATACGCTGCGGGCTCTGGGTGGGAGTGCTGCCGCGATGAAAGAGCCCAAAGGCCTCAGGGTTGTGACAGCGCTGTTGTAGGGCCTGTCGGGGTCTGGGTGACAGCGGCGTAGGGACCGGGACACCCCCCGACACTCCGCACATGCCCTGAAGCGAGTGACCGCTTCTTTTCCCCGCGAGGACGGAGCTTTTCCTTCCTCCCCTGCCGCCGCTCCTGCTAGCCGGTCCCTTCCCGTTGTCCCTCACGTCTCCCTGGGCGAAGCCCGGGCTGCTGCGTCGGGCACCTGCGGCACTGCGGTGTGAATCCTGCCCGCGCCCATATGTCCCGCATCCATATGCTTGTCTCCCGCGGGAAGAAGCTGCCGTCCGGGAGCGGTAAACGGGCAGCGAGGCTGGCCTTCGGCCCCGTTTTCCTTCCCGTGCCTCCCTTCCTTCTCTCTCTTCCCTATGCCTCCAAGCGCCGACGGCTGTTGCAGGGCGTTGGAGCGGGACCTACCCCCCCCCCCCCCCTCCGACCCCGGGCCCTGCCTGAGGGCAAAAGAAGCTTCCTCCTCCCGGAGTGCTGCTCCTTGGGCTGGAGAGGGACCGCGAAGTTGCTCGGCAAAGCAGCGGCATTTGGAAAAGCAGGGAGGATGCTTTCGGTACCCTGTGGTTGAACAGCCAGGAATTTCTCCCGCACTATCTCCTGCGCCCCAAGGAAAGCACATGGCAGGGACTGAGGCAGAGCAAACCCAGAAACAGTCCTTTTATTTCCTCTGAGCGGGGAAATCCCGCATATGTATGCGGTTTAAAACCAAGGGCTCTCTTACAGAGAGAAAGGAAAACCAAGAGCTGTTTGCTAAGGGAGATGTGGGGACCAGCCTGCTGTGGTCTCTCGCCACTCAGCCAAGGACCACTTGAGCCGCTGCTTACTCCCCTCGGAGCTTTCGACCCGGCCCACGGTGCGGGGTGCTCCGGGAGAGGCTCTGCTGGCCCGCCTGCCGCTAGAGATGGGGTCGTGCCGCACTTTTTTAATGTCGTTATCCCTGAGTTTATATCATCACACAGCAAACTCCTGAGTGTTTGAAAGAATGAGCTGAAACTGCGGCTGATCTCTGCCAGGCCCCACGCACGGGGGGGCTTCACTCCCCGTGAAGCCCGCTGACATTTTGTCTCCTAATTGTTCACCGCGATGTCCATGGCAGCGATCCCGAGGCTAGTTATTGGATCGCCTCCTGGAAAGTCCTCTCCCGGATGAGAGGGAGGCTGCGCCTCTCCGCCAAACCCGTTTTGACTTCCAAAACCTGCCCCGAAGGGGGAAAGAGGGGGTGAGCTCGTGTGAATAACCTGCTCTTTTCTCCAGCGCCCCAGACAAAAAACAGCCCAACCAAGCGAGCAGAGCTGGGCTTCCCCCTCCCCCCTCGATTCCACTTTGCCGGTACCAATTCAACTGGTGGCCAGCTGGGTCTCCGTGCAGAAGTAAATTAACTGGAAAGCCTCAGTCCCTGCTCCAGTCAGCTGGAAGGGGACGGTGCTCACGGCAGCCCGGGACACGCGGGAGGGCGCTGGTACCGGAGGGAAACCGGTGCTCGCCCAGCAGGGAGCCGGGAGTGGTGGAGCGGCCGCCGGGGAAAGTCGCTGCGGGAGCACTGATGGCCCCAGCCCGGCGGAAACCCAAGGCCGCAGAGGCTTCGGGCTGGGCTCCGCTAGAACACGGGCAGGAATCAAGCCGTCAGCGGCCGGACCCCGCCCCGGCGGAGCGGGCCCCGCTGTATTTTCATTTCTTTCCCATAGCTCCGCAAAACTGGCGTGGAAATCGCAACGGCGAGAGCCGGCAGGATCCAGTCGGCATTCTGGACACCGCCTGGCCTTTCCCTTCCTGCCTTTACTACGCATCGGGAAAGACTTGGAGGGGTCGGTGTGCGATTGGCATCCCCCGGCATCCAGGCCCGGCAGAGCCCGAGCAGCCGCGCCTAGGCGCCCGCACCGGGCAGGGCCTCGGTCCTCCCTCCCGGTTCCTGCACTACGCCGAAAGCGGAATAAAACTCCGCTCCGCTTTTTTTTATATTTTTTATGTATTGTCATTCCCCCCCCCCTTTTTTTTTCTTTTGCCCATGTATAAAACGATTCACAATTTTAAGGAACAATACAAATTTATTTTTTTCCTTCAGAAGAGCTGTCCCTTTTCTCTCTCATGTCAGCGCTTCTGTTTGCTCTGCTGCTGCCGTGGATAAAGGCGATTGTTTGTGGTCTGCTTAGATATGGAAATGATCGCTTCGAGATAATGAGTTTCAGTTTAAACCAGCCCCTTAGCCAGGCTCTTACTTTATTCACCGTTTTCTTCTCGGAAAGCAGTTTCTTTCCCATAATAACGGTAGCGCTTCTGCCCTAATACTTTGCGTCGCCCGCCTCTTAAAAAGTTAATCCAGCCTAATTTGGGTTGAGACCAACCCTCCGGGCGCTGGATGGAAGCTCTGCCTGGACGCTCAGGGAGGGAATAGACCGGGCAGCCAGCACCGGCCCCAGACAATCCGCTGTTTATTTTTATTTGCATCCTTCTTCAACTCCCACAACAAAGTGGACAACTTCCATCGCTAGAAAAAAACAAAACAACAACCCCCCCCAACACACAAAAACCCCAACTCCAAAACCCTACTACCGAGATTGAACAAGAGAGCCTGAAAATTCTCTCTTCCTTTTTTTTCTCCTTCAGTACCGTGGTCTCATTTAATCTCTGATGAGATCAGATTATCTGTATCCTTTAGTGAAGGCAGCAGAAGTCTTTAAACTGGTTTAATTGATTTATCGGTTTGTTTTGTTTTTTTTTTTTTTCTTTTTAACAGAAAGTGCATTACATTTGACTGGTCTTGCAAAGGGCTTTTCTTCTCTTTACAAACCGAATTATTTTTAATATAAATTAATAAATGTTAAGATGCTATATCACGATATACCATCGTTATTAGCTTAAAAAGGGGGGGGAGAAACCAATTTACATTCTATAGTATTCAGTATGATACAAAAGAAAACACACTTTAAATTCAATTACAGCAACTAAACGAATTTTATATTTTGACTGAAAGTGGTTGTGATAATTCCCACCAGCTACTTTTTCAACACGCGGTTGATTGGAAACGGTGAAAGCAAAACTCTGTCCCCTCCTGTCACTTACTTTCTGCAAGTGAAAGCAAACTGTCCCCTCGCCCTCTCCCCGCCCTCACCCCCCGCCCCTGCACGACGACCGCAACAGAAAGTGTTTAAAAAATACTAATAAATAGCGCTCAGGGCCGCTGCAGTTCCGGCTCGAAGGAGGGGCCCGCTGCAGCCACAGCGCGGTTTTGCTCGGCGGCCCCACTGCCGCCCTTATCGGGGCTCCGGGGGTTGCCCCCTGTGCCGCCCGGCGGCGGGGAGCGCAGGACGGGCAATGCTGGGGGGGACGGGGGGGACGGGGGGGAAGGGAGGAGAGGAGGCGCCCCGGGCCTCCGCTGTACAAAAAAAAAGAAGGTATTTTACATTTTAAATATTCACAGTAAGGAACGCCTATGGTCGCGGGGACTCACAGTTTATTTACAAAGAGCCGCAACAGGCGGCCGCCGCACTGCCATCACCGGGAGCGGGAGTGGGACTGGGAGCGGGGCAACCCCGCAGCTCCCCGAGACCCTACAACACGCGGTGCCGGGGTCCTGCTCCGCCGCAGTCCTCTCTGCTGCCCCTCCGGCTTCTCTTCCTCCTCCTCCTCCTCCCGGGCGCGTTGAGTCTATAAAAATAGATCTGTACATTTCCGAAAGCGGCGGCGGGAGGAGCGGGCTAGGCGGAGGCCTCCCCTTCGGGGGGGTGCAGCAGCAGCCCGCCGCCCCCCGGCTTGTGTTTCTTCAGCAGCTGCGTGATCTTCTCGTCGTCCGAGTTGGGGTCCAGGGGCTTGTTGTAGTCGTCGTCCTCCTCCTCGTTCTCCGAGGCTCCTTTCAGCCTCTCCGTCTCCGAGTCCTGCTTCTTCTTCGCTGTCGCCATCTCCGCCGCGTGCTTCTTCCGCCACTTGGTCCGCCGGTTCTGGAACCAGACCTGACCCAGCCGCCACCATCACCATCAGCGGCTGCATCACCGACCCCTCCGACCCGCGCTTTCCCGGCCCCAGCCTGCTGTTGTGACTCCCGCTTCGCCAGCGATCGCACCATTTCCCCCTCAACGAAAAGCAGTCCCGTCGCACAGCGCTTCCCGCAGCCGGGGACACCCGGTCCGTGTCCCTCCCAGGGCGGACGAATCGCAGCCCCCAGAACCCCCCTAGTTTGCGGCAGGCTTGGGGCCCTCACTGCCCTCCTGCCCCGAGGGCAGGGGTATTGTAGTAACATGTAGTAAGACACATTTCGGGCTGAATCCTTCTCCAGCCGCCCCTGCTCCTCCAGATGTATTTATCCTCCGTCAGGGCGCTTCCAGCGGAGGAGATCTTTTCACTGTAGAGGCTGCAGTAATTTATTCGCAGCCATCGGGACGTATTTGCAGTGACAAAGGAGGGTCTCTACATCAGTCTGAAAGCGTGAGCACCGCCGAGAGGCCGTCTCCGTCGGAGCCCGCCTCGTGTCCCTCGGAGGGCTCAGTGCAGTCCCACAACTCATGGCACCTCCACTTTGCCACAACTTCGGTTTTCACTAAACCGGAGAGTTTTGGGCGGGACAGTGCGAGCGGGGTGAGAAGTCCCTGTCCGACAGCCGGGGCAGCTGTGAGGGGCCCAGGCGGTTTTGTGTGGGATATGGGCCAGAACTCCTGCTCCCTTACATCCCAACCCCAACTCGCGCATTCCCAGCAGGGCGGCCAGCCCCATGGCGTTCAGGCTGAACGCACCAGTCTTGCTTGGGGTTTGTTCTTTTTCTAGATAAGATACGCTTTAAAATACCCTTCTCAGTCCCGCCAGTAAGGTAACGAAGCCCTTCAGCCTGCAGCAGCTCCTGCCGCCCGGGGAGACCCTGTTCCGCGGTCGGGCCTGTCTGTTCCCCTGGTTACCGCGCCCCCAGCCCTGCTCCGCTGCGAGCCCTCACCTTGACTTGACTCTCCGTCATCCCCAGTGAATAGGCCAACCGGGCTCGCTCCGGGCCCGCCAGGTATTTCGTCTGCTCAAAAGTCTTTTCCAGGGCGAAAATCTGCTGGCCAGAAAAAGTGGGTCTGGTATGTTTTCTCTTCCCGTCCTTATCCAGCAAAATTGAGCCTTGATCTGGCGGTGGGGGGAGAGAAAGGGAAGGCACGGACAGACACATTAATCTGCGGGTTTGGGAATGCGTTTCGTTATCGAGCGGCCCCGGGGGACAGGGGTTCCTCTCCCCGGGGGGGGGGGGGGTGGGGGTGGGGTGGGGGGGACGACGACGGTGACAAAGCTCCGGTTTCCCTGCTCCCCCTATTTTTCCTTCAAGGATCGAAACTCTGAGCGGACAAACGATATTGTTTTCTAGGAAAGCTGCAGCCAGTGCAAACCGGCTGTAACGGGAAGTCCTGCTTGGGAAAGTTTGTGCGTGCCCCTGAAATCAGCCCCCGGATCCCCACGAGTCCCCGGCGGGAAAGGTGAAAGCGGCGGCAGAGCGGCCGCCCTCCCCTGAAGAGGGCTTCTCTGTTGGCCGCGATAACAGACGTTTTACGGGGCTTCGTGCTGACCGAGAGGGAGGGAGAAAGGAAAGCAAACTTCAGAAACAAAAGCAAAAGAGTGAGGCAAAGCCAGCCTCTCCAGACACGGCCGGGCCCGGGGATGTGGGACAAGGGATGGTCTAGCCGTGATGCAGGAGCGTCCGGGCTCCCCAGTACCGGCAGTGAACTCCCGGCGGTACTACCCGTGGCCGCTCCCCTCACTACCCCGCGGCGCTGGGTACTCACGGGGAGCGCAGGCGAGGCGGGCGTCCCTCCAGGGCGGGCTCTGCATCACCCCCGGCCAGAAGATGGGCGTCCGGCCGGGCAGCTCGGCCAGCGGTTTGGGGTAGCGCCCGGCGGCCACGGCGGCGGCTGCGGCAGCGGCCCCGGGGCTAAAGTAGAGTGCGGGCGGCGGAGGCGGCGGGGGACTGAGGCTGCCGAAGCGGGGCAGCCCGGCCAGAAGCCCGGCGGGCGCCGCCGAGGAGGCGGAGGGTGAGGCGGAGGCGAGCGCGGAAGCCGGCAGGGGCATGGAGGGCCTGCTGAGGATGTCGTTGATGCCGTGCGGAGTGGCGGCCGAGAGCTGCGGCGGGGCCGAGCCCAGCGCCGAGAGTCCGCCCGCGGCGGCGGAGGCGGCCGGCGCCTTGAGGCCGGGGGAGCCGAGCGGCGGCGAGGGCGAGGCAGAGGCGGGCGAGGCGGAGGCAGAGGAGGAGGAGGCGGGCCCGGCGGGCAGGGGGTACGCGGGGTACAGCGGCGCCTTCATCTCGGCCATGCTATGCAGGGCGGCCAGCGGCGGGCTGCCTAGCAGGAAGGCGCCCTGCCGGGGCGCGCCGTCCATCTGCCCCAGCGCCAGCATCCCCGCGCCGCCGGGCCGGGCCGGGGGGCCCCGGGGGCCCCTAGAGCCGCGGGGCCCCGGCGGCGGGCCCGGGGGTGCCTCCCGCACCGGCGCCTCGCATTCGGCCCGCGGGGGCCGCCGCCTTTAGCGGGGAGCTGCGCGCCCGAGCGGCGGCCCCGCCGACCCGCCGGGCATCGGGGCGGCCGCTCCCGAATTGAAGAAGAGCGGAGCTGCTGCCGGCGGGTGTGTGTATGCGTGTATGTGCGCAGCGCCCGCGCTTACACACGTACACACCGCCTCTCTGCGCGCCCGCGAGGAACCGGGGCTCACAGCGGCGCGGGGCCCGCACTCGCAGCTCTTGCCGCCGCCCCGGCGCTCTGCATCCCTCCCGGCGTGTCCCCGCTGGCTGGCTGCCGGCGCGGCTCTCGGGGCTGCGGGCGAGGCTCGGGGCGCACTGCCGCGCCGCCCCGCTCCCTGCCTCCTTTAGCGGGGGCACGGCCGGCAGCGGGCGCGGCGGCGGCAGCGGCGGGCGGGGGCGGGGCGGCGGCCGGCCCTGCCCACCCGCACCGCGCCCGCCTCGTCGCCAACTTAGGGTTCCCGGCCCGCTCCCCTCTTCTCTCCATGGCACTTCTTCTATTTACCCCTCTGCTCCGCTGCTTTTTTCCGTTTCCTTTCCTTTTCCTCTCCCTTTTCCTCTAATTTTCCCTCTCCTTTTCCCCTTAACTTCCCTTTTTCCTTTCTCTTTTTTTTCCTCCTGTTTCTTTCTCTTTTTTTCTCTCCCTTTTCCTTTCCCTTTTTCTTCTCCCTTTTCCTCTCCTTTTTCTTTTCATTTTTTTCCCCGTTACACCCCCTTTTTCCTTCTTTTGCCTTTTCCCTTGCTATTGGATTTTCCTTTCCCTTTCCCCCTTGTTTTCAGGTGCTCTTTTTCGTTTTCTTTTTTTTTTTTTTTTAATATTTCTTAATTTTATTTTCTTTTTCTCTCTAGTTTCCTTTTTATTTTCCCTTTCCCATTCGCTATCTCTTATATTATTTTTCACTCTCCTTTCCTCTTTTTTTCCTGTTACTCCCCCTTCTTTCTCTCACTGTCTATTCACATCATTCCCTCCATTTATTCTTTCTCTCTTTCCCTCCTCCTCTCTTTCTTTCTTTCTCTCTTTACCTTTTTCTTTCTTTTTTATTATTTTTTTCTCTCTTTTTTGCTTTCTCCCTCTCCCTCCCTCTGTCTCTGTGCCCGGGAAAAATGACTCCAAGAAGCAAAGCTACTCCAGTCCCGGCCTGGCCGACCCTCCCGCACGCCCCTGGACCTCCGTGGGTGCTTGCTGCACCCGCTTCACGTTAGAAGAGCGTGTTCGTCCCAGCAGGTCCCTGCTCCCTCCTGCCCTGTCCCGGCCGGTGCTACACACCCGAGGCAGCCCCTCGACCCTTGTCCCCAGCACCCGCGGCTGCTCGGGGTTCTTCCTGTTGCCCGGTGTTGGAAGAGACAAAATCCCGTGTGGTCCCTACAGACTGTCCCACGGGGAGACGAGCGGTGCAGAATCACTCTGAGCACTTTTCCCCCTGTGCTGTCTGTGCCCAAGAGTGTGTGCCTATGAGGAACTCTATTTCCTCGAGCGTGGAAAAGGGGCTGATGTGGAATTTCAATTTTTTTTTAATTACAGGTCTCATTTAAAGCGGAAACATGTTGATCCTCAGCCTGCGGCGGTGTTCCCTTCCATTCCATCTATTTCTAAATGCAGCTTGTTGCTCGGAATTGTTTTAGTTTAATTTACAACGCCGCGTAAAAACTCTCGGAGTAAGGGCGCACAGAGCAGGACCTTTCCTCGCCTGAACTTCTGCACAGCCACGCAAACTGCCTCTCGCGTACAATTCTTGAGTTTATGATTATTTTCTTTTTCGTCCTTAGGTCACTTTTCAGCTATTCGGAAAACGAAACAACAAAAAGAAAGTCCTTTCCAGGTCGGTGTCAGCGGAGCCAGCGGGCGCTCGCCCCCGCAGCTCCGGGGCTCGGCTGGGTCTCAGGCATCCAGAGTGTGGACCTTGCCTCTCAGGGAGACCGATTTGCATTTTAATTGAGGGGAGAAAAATTAAACCGGGTTTGGCAGCCTAGAGGCAGGCGCGGGACGGCCCCGCTGTATGGCCCGCAACGGGGGGAGCTGCTTTGCCCCGCCTGCAGAGGACACGGTGCGGTGCCCGGGATGGACAAAGGCTCCCCAGCTCCGCCGCCTCCCTGCTCCTCGGAGCGCCCCGGGGGAGCTTTCCCAGGGCCGGCCACAGCCAGAGGCTGTAGCTTCTGGTCCGCGGGGGAAGCAGAGGCCTTAGCCTGCAGGGACTGCTTCTGCAGGGCGGCCCTGCGTGGCCAGCGCAGGGCTCGGGCCGCCCCGCCGGCCGGTGACAGGCGACCGCACCGTGTACTCGTTGGCCCCGCGCCTCCCTCCCGGCCTAAGAAGGCATGAAGCACCCAATGCCTACGGGCTTCCTTACAAAGCAAAACCCAGCCATCCCTCTCGCGCGAACCGCTTCTCCTTCCCTCCCCCTGCAATGAACCTGTGGCACCCTGAAAACGAGCGTTTCTTTGGGGGCCGCCTCGAGCGACTTCTTTCCTAAAAACAGCATCACAGGTGACACGGCGCCAAAAGGGCCGACCCGTGCTTGAGAAACAGTTCGGATTCAAAAGCAGGCGTCAACATTACCCCATTTCTGCATCTTTAATACCTATCACACAGAAATACTTGACGATATTGATACTCAGTTCTCTTTCCAGTCTCTGTTTTTGTTTCCCTGAAACACAGCCGCAGGCGGGAGCAGACGGAGCTGCGCGGTGCCACTCAGCAGCGGATGGGGGGGCACCGTGAGCACGCCTCGCCTCGGTACTGCGGGGGTAACTGCAGTGAACGAACCGCAACCCGAAAACGCCGCAGCCAAACTACTTCTTGAGGGGAGTGGATGGGTCCGCAGCTGGTTTCCCCAGCTAGGGAAACCCAACCGTCTGCGTTTCCCCAACTTCCCGAGGTCTCGTCACAAACGCTTCACCGCCCTGGCGCGGATAAGTCAACGACCACGTTAAATAAGAGAAGCCGCGGAACGGGGTGGTGGGGCGGAAAGAGTGGAGCGGAGGGAGAGCAGCGGGCTGCGGGGAGGGGGAAGACGACAACGAAGGACGGGGGCGAGCAGTTACCCGGAGGAGGCAAAGCCGCCCCACAAGCTCCAGCGGAAACCTCGCAGGGCCCCGGAAGGAGCTCGAGAAGTCCTCGAAGGCGCTGGGGCAGCCGGTGCGGGGGGGGGGGAAGAGCGCAGTGAGAATTGGGGGGTGGGCAGCGGGGCACAAAGGCTGAAGGAGGTGCTACGGAGACCCCGGTCACACAGACCGAAGATGAAGGAGAGATTGAAATTAAGAGGCACACAGAAGGAGTGTTGTCAGAAAATGCTGTAGTTTGCTCGTTCGAGGGGGTAAGAAGTACGAGCGCTGGAGCAGCTGTACCTCCGAAATTCGTGTTTCAGCTGGAATGGTCCCAGCACATCTGAAAGGAAAAAAAAAACTAAAACAAAACCCAGACACATAAGAACAACTAAAATTAGAAGGCCCAAAGTGCTTTGACATAGCAGAGTCAGATATTCTTCAAGCTGACGAGGTGGGGACCCGAACTGCAGCTTGCTTCACCGCGCCAGCTGCGGTGTCCAGCTGTGTCCAGGCTGCTGCTCCCAAGGGAGCTTTGGCCGGGCCCTGCCCAGAGCTTCGCCTGCCCCCAGCAGAGGGGACAGGCGCCAGGGACCCCAGCTTTTGCGCCGGGAAGGCATTGTGACCGGGAGAGGGGTCTGTCTGAACTAGATCGAGTGATCGCTTTATTTAGCAAATGAACTGCTTTGCCATCACCGTATGTTCTTCATTGCAAACAAGCAGTCGGTTACTTTCCTAAAGTGATGGATAGGTATTTAGACACCTTTTCGTTGTAACAGCAATGTAAAGCCACTGAATCATTTGTTGCCTGCCCTACATGGTGGAAAGGAACTGAGCCAGGAAAGCCTAATGTTCTTCTGGGTGCTAATTCCAACTCTTAATCAAGATCTGATTACCAAAAAGGAAGACAGAGCATAAAAATGCTATAAAGATTTACATTTTGTCTATCTTGCCCATAATTCACGCCGCGAATGTGTCCATTATGGAATTCACTCCAGTAGGAAAATTGTGATGTTGCTGCAAGATTCCCTGCAGCAGAGCTCCTGCCAATGATGATGAATAATCTCGGTCCATATGCTAGCTCTATACAGCTCTATAGTACCAGTGTGCTCTCATTCTCTTTCTGCTTCCTCAAAAAAAGTGGAATATCTGAAGAACAGTAAAAGCTAATTAAAAATAGTTAATAGGTTAATCACACCCGGTCTTATATTTATCTAATGCAGAGCACTGATTCTTTAGTGATGTAGCTTTGAGGCATTACCACGAGCCAAGAAAATGAATCAGACATTTAATGGAGATGTGGAAACGGAAATTTCTTGTAAGACTACAAAATAGCAAGCCAATAATGCACTAAAATATAATAAATTTATTATTAAAATTCCACGCATGGAATCCCGTCCTCTGTGTCCTCTCACTAGGCGACAAATCGAGGCCAAGCCGGAGAGAGAATTTCTCAGGAGCCAGGCCTTTGGGTGCACCTCACCTGCTTTTTAGCATTCTTGTCCCAGAGCGTCTGCCTGCAGATCTCGGCTGACAACCAAAGGCAAGAGGCATCACTTCGTAGGGCACCCCACTGCTGAGCCCCTGGTTTGCTCCTCAGAGTGCCAAGGGCTATGAAACGCTGCCAGATCTAGCTGGAGATGTCAACTTCGGATATTGCTGTGTAGTACTTATCTGGGCTGACAACAGCATGGTTTCTGTAACAGGTTCACTTCCCGGGCAGCAGTTGATGCTGGGAGCTATGCCTTCCCCGGGGGCTGCCAGCCACTTGTGAGGACAAACTCATGTCACTTTGCTGCTCTAACTCTGTGGTCCCCACATCCTGGCCAGATTTCTGCTTCTGTTTACACCGAAGTGTATCTGGAATAACCGGGAATGGAGGCTGAGACTGTATGGAAACAGGACCTGTTTATTGCCTTTTTAAAACAGCTGCAAGGAAAACGAGGGTGTTGCAGGCTGCTTACAGTTAACTCCCTTGCCATTTCAGCATTTCTCTTGCTTGTCTTAAATGAGATGATCAAGTATTTTCTGTATCTTCAAGTAAGGCAAAATGTTTTTCGCCTTTCTGGAGTATCGAAAACATTTGATGCTGGAGCTGAGTAATTGCTTTTAGTTTTGATTTGTGATCGTTGGTCCAGCCTGACCCCTGCTGGGGAAAAGCCAGAGGAGAGGATTACAAGCGCAGAGGGGGTGTCCGTCTGTCCGGGATCCAGAGGTTCATCAGGGAGCATTCCTGGCTCAGTCCTGCTCCCAACTCTTCCCCGGCCCTGCTCTTGCTACACGCTCCCCTCTCACAGTACAAGCTTTACCTGAAGTTTGCCCAGCTTCCATTTCCAAAGGCTCCCACCACTCTGCTACACTGCAGTGTGAAAGCAGCATGTATCTATTTAATGCGGCTGCAGGGTCTGCTGTAGGTGCATCCAGCACTCTGCTGGCATCCTGACTCCGAAGCCCTGCTAGCTATAGCCGTGCAGCAGTTCTGTTTACCAGCACTCCATTTATCCTAACTAATTAGTGCACAACAGATTTCTTAACACTGCCATGAATGTCTATTCTTGTGTGGTGTTACTGAGAGCTGTAGCGAGTACAGATGTGCCCATGATGCAATGTGGAATTCATAAAAGGTTGCATGCTGGGGAAGGACTGCCATCCTTGCAGTAGGAATGGCTCTTCTTTCCAGTGGCCATGGGAGCAGCAGTGCCAGAGACTGCTGCTGCCTCTGCCCACCTCTGTCTGCAGCATAATTGGTTCTGGGATGGCCTGCTCCATTTCCCAGGTGGGCTTGAGGAAGGAACCCTGTGAGGGCTGTGCATGTGTGGCTGATCAGACATTGTCAAGGAAACTATTTTAACCTGCTATTAACAGTCAGCTGAGATGTACATGTAACAGGCTGGATGTGTAACAGCAGGGAAAAGGGGCACTGGTGTTCCATCTCCCTCATTTAGCTTTTCTGAAGGGCTGTGAAGGTGTCACCCTTCCAAAGTTACCTTCCTTTTCCTTTCCACTGTGGGTTGCTGCACATGTGTATGTGCACATGAAGTGTGGACAAAGATACCAATTTAGACCTAGCAGTCTCCTAGTGGAGCCACCTGAGCAAGGCAGTGAGTGTCCCCATGGCTGTAGTTGGTGGGTGCAGGTCCAGGCAGTACCTGGCTTTCATGTGAGCACTTTTTTAATGTGGATAACCAGGCTAAAAGTAATGGCTGGCTTTACTTCGGTTTTACATTAACAGCAAAAATGTATGGAAATTTAACTGCCATAGCTGGAGCTTTTATATAGTTTCTTTCACTCTGTGAGACAAATATATGTATGGCAAGCCGTCGCTGGTGATCGATCTTTAAGCAGCCCCCTGTGGAAATCAGCAGAGAGAGCTTTGCTAAGAAATTGTTGGCGCAGGGTGGTCCAGCGTCAGGGAACTGGAAATCGTTAAATTGATGATCTAAATAGGGATGGGAGGGAGAAAGCGGCGGCAGTAGCTAACACGTGCATATTTTTATGATTTTTAGAAAATCGTATTTCAGCATTTTCCATCACATCAAAAGCTGACATGGCTGCATTGATTAGCGAAGTGGTAGAGAAGATTACTGACAGCGGTACACTTTGTAACACGACTTGGTTTAAGAAAAGATCTTGCTGGTTCCGTTTCAGTTGCCGTGTGACCGCAGGCCGAGGGGCAGCGGCGGTGTTTAGGCGCAGGGCTGGAACGCGGCGTGCATCCCTCGGTAAGCTCCAGGTGCTTCGGCAGGAGCCGGAAGGTTCCCATTCAGCTGCCGGTGGCTGGTGCTCGCTCCGGCAGCTCCACCTAGCGAGGAGTTATCTCCCCAGCTGCCGGTCCCGGCTCTCTGCCGGCTGTCCAGGGCTGGAAACCAGAAGGGAAAGGCAGGTACCCCCCTTTCTTCCCCATCCTCCCCAGCTCTGGTCCCACGAGCGACGAGGAACACCTGAAACACCTACCCGGCTCTCCTGTTTGAGCCATCAGAATAGCAAGGCTGGAAAAGAGAAGCCCTTCTCAGGGAAGGGCATAAGGAATGAAGTGGAAGCTTAATGCTTTCAGCCTCTCTCTTACAACCTGCTGAAAAAACACACCTTACGTTGTCTACAGGGGTTTTATCTCAATAACGAACTTCATCTGAGCTGCCACCCCTAAGCTCTTTGCTTGTGAATCACTGTAACTCAGGTCACACTGAGCTTCCCTTGTTCCAAACCCTTTGCTTTGCTTCTTCTCTGATCCTGGGCAGGCTCAGCAAGGTCCTGCTGTCTTGGCCATGCTGGTCCTGGCCTGGCATAAACCAGTGACAGCAGGACAAGCAAACAGTTAATCTCAGTGTGTGGCCAAATACTGAGAGGAGTCACTACGCACTGCCTGGGCCAGTTGCCCTGCCCCAGCAGAACAGCAGAGCAGACCTCATGCTCTTCTTCCCACAACTGTAAAACCTTACCACGTCATGTCCTGTGCAGAGGCTGGCTGCTTGCTTTCTAACTTTATTAGAATATAATAAGGAAAGATATAAATCACTATTTGAATAATTGTGAATGACATGGTGCTTCTGTCTGCCCTGTGTCAGCAGAGACTGCTGTCCCATAACAGCAGGGCAAGAGTATCTTTGTCTGTCTGCGGTCAGGGCCGTAAGCCTGCACCATTGCTTTAAGTGTCCACCATTGCCTTCCTTGGGATTTGCTGGAGCAGAGCAGCCTGGCAGCAGGTTGAACAGCAAGAGGGAGTTACTTCCCTCTCCCCCATCTATGTGCAGTACCATCCAGCCCTGCAAACTCTATGTCACCTTACTAGCCCCAACAACAGCATGGGGGTTTGTTAAAGGTGCTATGAGTGCTATGCCATGAACAGCTGAGCGGCACCTTCAGAGACCTTAGGGGATGTGGTGGCTTCTGCCAGGCTCAAACTCATTCCCTAGGGGAGAGGACAAAGTGCCTTGCACAAAAGAGGCAGGGCTTCTGGGCTGGCCTTGTGGCCATAGGGAAGCAGAGCATGGCTGGACCTGCTCTCCAGAGGTGTAATGGAGAAGGCAGAGAGATTGCTGTGGAGCCTGGGAGCTGACAACGAAAGCAGGAAGTCTGGTGATCAGATTTTTCTGTAATAAGCTGAACCCATAGGAGAGGAGAGTTGTTTCCTGTTTTGTTTTTTTTTTTCTTGTGCTTTCCTCTTTCCAGAGAAGGATAAGATTCCAGATGCAGAGCACTAAAAAGCTTGCAGCCAGAAGGCGCAATTTCCTACTGTGAGGGTTTGAATTCAACTTCGCACCTGATTTTGCAGTGGCATTGCCAGGGACTCATGCAGTAAAGCATGCTGTCATTTCTTTCCCCACAGATGAAACTATCTGTTTTCTGTAAGTTTCTCAGTCATCTCTACCAGTTCCTGCTCATGCTTTCCTTCTCTTCTGTCATAATCACTGATGCCAACAGGAGTCATATTCTGCAGCTTGCATGAACTTCTTTCTAGCGGCACTGGGGACAGGGTAGCAGGGAATGCTTGGCTGCAGTAAGAATCCCAGGTGTTTTGTCTCTTCTACCTCCAGGCATATTCCTGATGGTTTGTTACACTGAAATAATTTATCCCAGCACTATCTTTGGTTAGCTGTTATGGTTGCAGAAAGGATGCTATTCACAAAGCACCTTCTGAGTGTGTTGATATGGTAGCTGGCTGGCAGTGAGTCTTCTTGCATTGGGAAACAGGGAATTCCTTTAGTTTGTAACTGCATTAAAAAAGATGGATCAAAGGGTGAGACTGAAGATATGGTTCTGGGCTTTTTTCTTTTGTTTTGGCTTTGCAGTACAGGGTTCAGGTAAACAGGCAGCTGTCTGGCACAACAGTAGGAAGAGTAGAAAGTCACTTGCTGTGGTTGCTCTCCATTCCCATTTCAGCTCTGGCTCTTCTGGCAGTACCTGACTGAGGACCAGCCAGCCTGGTCACAGCCCAGAGGGAGCTAAAATGCTAAAAGCAGAACTGGTGCCTCTTTCGAGTAATAAATACACAGTCCTCCTGTTGCTACAGGTCCTCCTTCCTTCACTGTGATCTCAGCATGAGGCAGGCAGCCAGGCTTGGGGGATAGGTAATAGGCTGATTGATCACAGATTCCTTGGCCCATTTAGCAGAGAGAGTATGTTTCCAGATAAAGCTGTCAGGTAAGCAAAAGAAGTTGAAGAACTTGCCAACAGCTGCCTGTGTGTGTGCTGGCAACTTAGGGAGGAGAAAAGTGAGATCAGGAACAGGAGTGCCATGAGATGCATCCAGAAGTCACTAGTCAAGATTTGCAATGGGGCTTTCAACCACAACCATGAAAACTTATGAAAGGGAAAGGCCTAGAGTCTCTGTCTTTTGTAGCTCATGTTTTCTTGGCTCTTTTTAAGAGAAAGGAAGATGCTTATCTCAACTTGTATCCTCCTAGTAGAGAGCTCAGGGTCTGATGTAACCCATATCCAGTCCACAGAGTTTGGAGAAAGAAGGCAAAGATACCAAAGGTATGACCAGTTAGTAATTTCTAGAGTACTTTTATGGCTATACCACTAGAAGATAACTCTCAGAGAATTCACTTAAGTGAATACATAGGAATATGTAAAGCACAAGATGTACTTCAATCTGAAGACTATCACAATAAAATGGCAGCAAACCAGGACTTTACAGGGCAATCTTTCCAGATCATGACTATAATACTTGGCTTAATTGCATCCTGCCGACTGCTCTCCACTTATAAAATACACTCGGAGCATGCCATAATGCTCCGCCTGTCCCTTGAGATAAGATAGTAAGATGGTATTGCTGGCAAAACAGAGCGATATTTCATAAACTGCTAAAAATCAATGGCAATATGCCTGCTCATACCTTAGGTGAACTTTTCTTATGAACTGGAAAGTAATAGGGTGAGTAATACTAGAGTTCGATTAGATGAAATGACATGAAACTTATTGAAAGCAGTGCTAAAAGGAGAGGAGCAAATCCAGTGACAGAAGTGCAGCCACAACTCAAGTAAACACTTGTAAACTTCACATGGAAGCACTACTCTGAGCTGAGGATGGTAGAAAATGTTGATGGTAGAAAATGTTGCTGAAACTGCAGAACAACATTTGCCTCAGCATAAGATGGCAAAATACCCACTCATGCATGGGATTTGGGCTTGGCCTTGTATTTGGCATGTGGGGGAGCATAAGTTTGTTGCAACAGGTTGAAATGGTGACTGCTCACAGTGCAGTAGAGAAGCCCCCTCTCTGAGAACCCACCGATCAGAGAGCTTTGTGGTCTCCTCAGTTACATAGAAAGAACCAGAATGACCAGAGACTGAAGAAGGAAAATAAAGTATGGGCACAAGCACAGTCCCTTGGAGATCATGCAGAAGGGATTAGCTTTGCAGAGAAAGGCAGCTAGCTCTTAGATGCAGGCACTTCCAGTGTTAAGGCTGCTAATATATATGTGTGCTAACATAAATGATTTCCACCTCTACTGAAACTGCTGGGAAGTTCACTTGGCACAATGAGTTTACTTGGCCAAGTTTCCCCTGTCAACAAGGTTTTGCCAAACAGAGTAGTGGGGGCTGTATAGGAGGCAATAGGTCTCCTCTTCCTCCCTCCTGCCCTGCCTCCTGCAGGCTGTGCATAGGGTTCCTGACCTTGTTCTAAGAGTGAGCAGGTGTCCCAGCACCCTCTGAGTCTCTGCCAGGCTCGTACCACTCTGAAGGTGCTGGTGAGCTGCTGCACAGCAGCCTCAGATGTGGGGTCACCAAAAGGAGCTATTGTGTATCTAGTGAGTCCTTGCTTTAAAAGCATCTTATAAAAGCATGAAGCATCTTTTAAAACCTTATGGAGAGTGGATTGCTTTTCAGTCCTATGCAAAACACCCAGAGAGTAGACTAATTTCTGCAAATACTTTAGTCTGAATTGAGTAGGGAAGAGCTGATTCTCTTGGTGCTACGTTTAGTGAGACTTATCCAGAACAGAACTAGCTCCTCTTTTCTCTCTGGCAGTCACTTGTGTTTTGACAGAGTGGTGCCATCAGTCACTTTAAGTGATCCAGTGATCACCCTTTCAGCCTTAATCTGCTGGAGTTGCAAGGCTGTAGTTTCTACCCATGTCATCAGTCAGTCTGTTTCCTCATCAGGCTTGTCCCCACCTTTTTCCATGCCCACACACTCCTTGCAAAGGTACTTCTGCCTTTTGAAGTATGTGAAGAGCTGCAAGTTGCAAGCTGATACATTTTGGTGTTCCAAGCAGAGGTTTGTATTAAAATAGAGGATCTGCATGGATAATATAACATACAGTGTATGTGAAATCACAAAGTAAGGGTGTGTTGAAGATTCATGGCATGTTCAGACAGCCAGAACAAGTAAGTTCAAGAATTAATTTCACATCTTCTATGAAAACAGCAGCAGCTTGCCAAACATCGACCACATATGAATCCTTTCTGGGGAAAAACCAAGAGCATCCCAGGGATTATGGCAGGAAGGAAGAATCAAAAATAACTCAGTAGCTGTGCAACTCAGTCTCTTGGACCAAACAGAAAGGGACAGCTGCCTGGGGCAAAGGTTTCTGCAGCCAGAAGTTTCACAGTGGCCACTAGACTATGTTCTTCAGACTTCAGTGCTTAATTTGGGAGTAATGAGGTCAGTTTGATCTGTTTGTTTTGTTTTGTTGTTTTGGTTTGTTTTTTTTTTTTTTCTGGCACACAAGTGGCCTACTTTATAAAGTTCAAATGTGCAAGTAATAAGCAAATAATTCTTCACCACAAATATCATGAACTATGTTGTTTTTATGACAGAATAGAAGATGTAAACAGATTTTATGACATGTTAACTAAACACAAAAGCACAATTCAGTGCTTTCAGTGGATTTACATTACTAAAACATAGGTACATATGCTCTATTCAGGATGCCTTGGCAAAACATTGCTAGCTTTTGACCCATGTTAAACCCAGCAAAACAGTATTAGATCTCATGCTGTATTAATTTAGAGTGGGAAAAGCAGCCTTTTTATTGACTCGTACAACCCTATATTCCAGTGAGTCCTTTTTTTTTTTTTTTTTTAAGCATCTGTGTCTAGTGCTTAGAGCTGGAGGAGGATTCGTCTCAGAGTGCACAGGTTGTGTAACAACAAGCTTCTGACCTGAAATTTCAGCTCTGAGCATATCCCAAACACCTGGACTCCAGCACCCTGCTCCCACGCACCATTTCAAGGCAGCTCCAGGCAGTGTTTTGCAGTTCTCGGTTTTGTCAGGGGAGCATAGGGTATTAATATCCCGCCTTGTGCTTTGTAGAGCACTCAGCATGATGTGAGGCTATTGTATCGCTGTCCTCTGCTTCTTTCTGACTCTCCCTGGTTCATTTATATAATGAATTAGGGATGCAAAAAGATTATAAATTGTTTAAATGTAGCACATTACAACATCATTCATAATATGATATTATCTGAGTGAATAATATGCTGTTGTTTACATCGTTTGACATTGCTGTCTATGCTGACCAGTAAGGATGAATATTTTTCACTTATTTCACTTCTGCACACTAGTATGAATCCACTAAAAAAAACCTCAGAGAAAAAAAACAACCAAAAGCTGCAAACAACTCCTGTTTCCCAGACTGCCAGCAGCAGGGCTCCTCAATGTTACATCTGCAGATGCACTGTTCTTTCTAGCACACATTTTGAGCTGGGTACTTTCTGCTCCTCAGCTCCCAAGCAGACTGGGGATCAGTTCCTTCTATTTGCTTCTGCTGCAGCAGCAACAAAACAGCCCCACTCTGCTTCTCTCCTGCACAGCAACAGAAGAAACAACAGAGCCAACAGCAGCCCCTAGCTGGCTGCCTTTCTATCAGGAGGCTGTGTGCAGCTTGGGTAAGTTCTTGAACGCGGTTTATATAACTGTTTTAATGTCACAGGGCTTTTGCTTTGCGTCTGCCTGTGGAGAACTCCCCCTTCTGTACGTAGGTCGAGGCAAGCAGAGAGTCAGTTCCCAGCTAGGCAGGGAAGGCAGATCTGTCTGCTGTGGATAACTGGAGTGAGCACAGTGGGAGCGTGGTGGTGACTGCTGATGTGTCTTAAATTTGGGCACCTGGGAGAAATGCAGGGATGTGCTTGTTGGGGGCTTTTCTGCGCTACAGAAAAGGTTGGGCCAGGTTGCTGAGGTTTGGGTTGTTTGCTGGCAGCTTTGAGCCACTAAATTCATGTGGGAATACAAGGAGGAGGCAAAGGCAGAACACAGTAACAGAAACCTCCAAGGCCTTACACACCAAGATACTGAACTTTCATACAAGACAGGTGATCCTATTTGCATATCAGAAAAGTCAGCATCTGACATGCTAATACCTTTGTGCGCAGAGAATGTGGAGGTTTCTGCCACACATTCCAGGCAGTGTGCTTATGTGCCTCAAAGGAACCTGAGTAACAGGGTGTCGACTTGGAAAATTCCCATCAGACCAGTCTAACCAGCTGCAGCTCAAGAGACACACTGGGCTCCCATGACTGGATGGGGGACTGCGATCCAGAAGTGGGACAACCATGTTCCCATGTTCTGCTTGCTCTCTAAGCCCCCTGCCCTGCAGCTCTTCTGGGAGGCCCTTGCCTCTTTCCTTTGGGCTGGAGAGGCTTGAAATGTTGTTTCTCTTGCCTTCCTCACATTTCTGAGTACTCCAAGGGTGAAAAGGTGTATGACAGCAGCAGGAGCACCTGGCTTGGAGAGAGAAGGAGCAAAGCTGGGCCTGGGTTCCCACCTGATCCCACCAGAGCCTGGTCCTTGTTTTTAACTCTGCCTCTCCTGATGGCCCTGCCCAGAAGATTGCTCACTCCCTCACCCCACTGTCACCAGTTGTTCATTGAATGCTTTCTTAATCTTGAAATGCAGTGACTCATCTTCTTGCACTAGCTTCTGCTCATTAATATGTTTTGAGTACTTCACCTCTGCCATTATTGTTACTTTCTTCCATCACACCATTTGCTAAACAAATATATCTTCCTCCAAACTTTTCTAGGTGAATTCTTTTCCCCTTCACTGTCTAGGTTAAGGATGGAGCAAAGATGTAGGAGAAATGGAGGCTCTTACTCCTCTCTTGTATGGGATGTAAAGTTCTGCTTAATGATCTTTATGCAGGTGTTGAAGCATTGTTTCTGCCTTGTCAAGCACAGAAGGGCCTTTCTGTGGCAAAAGTATAGCATTTAGTAATTCTCAGCCCTATATTTATTAGGCCAGGTTTATCAGGAAGGTCTGTAACAAAGCATGTACTTCAGCTAGACCCAGCTGCTCCGTGGTGCATGTAGAGCGATTTGTGCCCACCCCACCCTGAACTACTGACCTGCGCGTGGGACCTGTGGGCTCCCCGCACCGCAGCCACCATGGGTAGCACAGCTGTGGAGACTAGACAAACCACTTCCTATTTTCCCTGTGCAGAGAAAACAAGTATTTGTGCTTTCATCTGGGCAGCTAGTCCCATTGCAGGGCCAACCGAATAAACACACATCTTGCACTTGCAGCATGCGAAACCATGCTTTCTTCCAAAAACTTTGCTCGAGAAATACACAAAAGGAAAAATCTCCAAAGTAGAAACCGACTGGAGAAGGAGAGAGCGAAAAGGATACCTTGTTACCCATTGGGGTCCACTCTGTTTCCAGTTCTCCTGTATGGTTTAGGTGTCTTCCCTGCTGGAGAACTGCTTCTCACCCTCACATATTCTAGGAAGGAGAACTCAGTTCTGACTCCATTTCCCCCCATAATATTTCACTTATGGAGAAATAAATTTAAAATTATACTTGGTAAGAGCAGGGTGTTGGAGGATCCAGGCCATATCACTGATTTGCAGTGGGCTGCCGCTGTCACCTTTGTCCATAAAGGACCTGATGGCAGAAGCTCTGTGGCCAGTCTCATCTGGTGTTTTGTCTCTATTTTGCCTTCTGCTGGAGTGGCACTTCTCTTAGCATAACAGGTGCTTTGGGACATTGCAGGCAGAATAGCTCCTGACACTGTCAGCAGTGCAAGGGTAAAACATCTCAGAGACTGCTCTTCCTGAACACTGGAGGGTCCATGTTTTCTGGCAGTGAGGTCAGTTTATCAATGCCATAATCCGTGTCTGCTCACAGCAGCTCGCTCTAACTTCCTGAACTGAGCGTTGTCATTAAAAACATGCCGAGCATGCCTTTGGAGGAACATAATAATAATGTTGTTTATAGAATAAAACTAAATCATGAAATAAAACCAATCAGGTTTGGTGAAATCAGTCACCATGGGGATAATGTAAATTACAGCAGATACAGCTAGATGGTGCCTTGCCAGAGGTGCTGGCGCTGTGTTTGCAGACAAAATAAGCCAGCATGTGAACACTGAGGTGACATCTAGACTAAGTGTCTCTAAGAGAATGCTCTGGGGCAGCCAGCTGTTGCCATGGCCAGACTGTCAGTAGCCATATGAACATTGACAGGCTCTGGCACAGCAGCTGGAGGAATTCAGTGGGCTTTGGCAAGCGACAGTAGTGTCTGTTCTCCTGGTAACCCAACAGCTGAAAGGCGCTCTGACAGTCATCTGAACTGGACCAGAGGACTGGGATGACAGCAAACTGTAGTAAGTCTCAGCAGACAGGGGTGATTTCCAGACAGCTCATGAGGTCAAGGTGTTCAGCAAGATGTTTCCCTTCACAGAGATGAGTCCTGCTTTGCTGCACACAGGCCCACTCCTGATGTCTCCTGCACAGATACAGTTTGGGTGAAGATGGCCCATGCACCCTCTAGACCCTCTCCTGGTGTAAACTGCCTAGGGAACAGTGGCTATTTCAAGAGGAGGGTGGAGCTGACAGTGTAGTTAACTGTTACAGAGCATGTTTAACTGCCCTTCCAGCGCATTTTTCTTGACTGGGAGCTCTTAGGCAGATGTGTTACATTTCTGTACAGGCCGGTGGCACCATGCTCTGCAGGGCATCTGACATGGTGGTGCAGAAACAGGGCAAGCACCAAACTTGCCTTTTTAAATGGACATAGAGCAGGTGGGCACAAGAATCCCAGTGAAAAGCAACTCACTCCACAGCCAGCAGCACCCACGCGGGCTGCAGCACCGGCGTCCACGGGTGTCTACACAGAGCTGGTTCCGGGGCTATGTGGAGATATCTGCCTCGTCTCCCTGCAGGCCCGCAGCGTGCCGGGGCCACTGACACACACAGAGGAAACAGCCTCGTGGCGCACGCCCGTGTTGCGGGGGTTTGTGGGGCGGCACAGGAGGAAGTCTGAGCGTGCGCCGCGGGTGCGAGTCCCCACCGCACCAGCCACCCGGGAGAGCCACAGGCCGAGCCTGGCCGTGCTGGGCCCTGCCTCCGGCCCCGGTACCACCGTGGGGCGCGGCCCCACCCCGCTCCGCCCTTTGCGCCGGCCGGTGGCGGGGCCAATGTCGGAGGGCGGAGCGACCGGCGCACCTGGGCGGCATCGCCCCGCCCTCTCCGCCTCAGCCTCTGCCGCGGGCGCTTCTTCGCTCCCGAGCCGTGGCGGTGGCGTCCGCAGCGCGAGCGCCCCCGACCCCGGTCGGGGTGGGGATAGCGCCGGGCTCCTCAGAGGAGAAGGCAGCGGCGTCGGCGGCGGCCGGTTTCCTCGGCGCTCTCCCCCTCCCGATCGGCGCGGCCCCGCCTGCAGCCGCTCGCCTCCGGGTGGGCGCTGAGCTCCAGCGGAGCGATGTCGGCGCGGCGGCGGCAGCGTAGGGCGGCCGCCGAGGAGGCGGAGAAGGAAGAAGAGGCTGTGGAGGAGGGCAGTGATAAGGTGAGGGCGCACGGCCGGGGCCGTTGGGGTAGGTGTGCGGGTGGGGGCCGGGAAACGGAACTGCCGTCGCCTTCCCGCTCCTCAACGCACGGCTGGGCCCACCGGGAGCAGGGGCGGGGGACGGCAGCGCCAAGCGGCCTCAGCACCCGGTGCGCAGCGGTGAGGGGCCCACGCGTATACTGCCCCACTGCCACCTTCCCCGAGACTGGAATGGGAGCGTCCGGTGCCGCCGGGCTATGCCCTGCCAGGGCGCGTGTTGTAGTTCACCCCTGGCAGGGGTCGCTGGGTGTCGGCGTTGAACCTCAGCCCGGAACGAAGTACCAGGCAGCTGCCCTATCACCACCAACCCCGAGGCTGGATGGGGAGGAGAGTCGAAAAACAAGGTTAGAAATAATGGGTTGAGATAACACCAGTTTAAAGGAAAATATAGTAATAATAATTGTAATGGAAAGGGAAACAGCAAAAGGGTGAGAGAAATAAAACCCAAGGAAGACGAGTGATGCACAGTACTGTTGCTCACCACCTGCTGACCAACACCCAAACCAAGCAGCCCCTCCTGGCCAGCTCCCCCCAGTTTATACACAGCATGACGTGCTGTGCTATGGAATACCCCTTTGGCTAGTTCAGGTCGGATGTTCTGTCTCTGCTCCCTGTCAGCTTTTTATGCCACTCAGTGGCAGAGCATGACAGACTGAAAAATCCTTGACTTAGTATGAAAACTACTCAGCAAGAACTAAAACTTCAGTGTGTTATCAGTATTATTCTCATACTAAATCTAAAGCACAGCACTGCACCAGCTACTAAGAAGAAAATTAACTCTGTCCCAGCCAAAACCAGGACACTGGGACAGGCAAAGAGTGTGCTTCAGTGTGGTTGGGCCAGTGTGGCCACATGGAAACAAGCAGGGAATAGTGATCTGCTCTGGTTAAAGGGTGTGTCAGCACTGCCCCAGCAACTGATTCTGTTTTATGGCCTTTTAATTGATAGCATTCATCTCTGGCCCAGAAAGGACTTTCAGTATGGCATTTCTGCAAAGGCAGGAAGTTTTCAAAATGCTAAGTCTATGCATCAGGTTCATTACAGTGGCAAAACAGCCACAGTGCTGTTCTTTTGTTTGTGTGGAGTTCAGGCTTATCCCTACAAAAGCTAAGAACATCACAGTTGCTAATCGTCTGAATAAAATGAAAGAGATGCTCGCATTTGGCAACTGGAATTAAAAAGGAAAAAAAGCCAACAAGCTTTTTGATTGCTAAATTGAGTTTGCAATACATGGTGGAGGGCTCCTGAATCTGTGATCGTTTAAACCTGCATGGATGCTGAAATTGCAGAGTGTGTAGTCTGCCTTGGGCTTTGTGACAAGGAACTGGAAAGTGAAACTCAATAGTCAGGTTCTATTCCGCACTTTGGTTGCATGAACTCAAGGCTAATGAACTTGAAAATTTGTAGTACTACTCTGCGTTGAGGGCTGCCATCACAAAAGGTAACGTTTAGGCTGTAGCTGTGCAGAGAGTGTTTCTCTGTAGATGAGAATTAACTTTTAAACTTGTTTTCTTGTTGCGGTGTGCTCAAAATTCTGGTTTTCTGTGGAGTTGTTCAGATTTGCTTTATTGTATAGCCTGAGTTAATTTCTGAGGTGCACAGTGAGCTGCCTTCAAAGAATCCTTCCCATCTAAAGCCTCTGCTCTCCAGATCTCAGAAGGGTGGGCCTAAAACTTGCTAATACTATTTGTTTATCTGCATGATTTCCAAAGAGAAAAACTCTGTGCCCACTGTGCTTTTACTTTAGCTGCTTGACAGCCTAGTGTTTCACCCAGTTTCAGATGATGTTGAATGGAACGGACGCTGCTGCTGTGCTAGGATGTTGATTACTGATGTATGTCAATATGTATACATTTGTGATGATCGCTTGAACTGATAGATATGGAAACCCTTTTCCACATCACAGAAGACTTTTCAATGGATTATTTGGGGAACTTTACTTGTTCCCATTACAGTCCAACTTATCTGTGATGTGCACAGCACTGGTAAGCCTTGTTACTGCTCACAAGCAACAATAAGGATTGTTTTCCCATATTAAGCTGTCCTTAGTGCCTTAGGTGACTGTAAAAATAAACAGCATTTTGTACTGAATTTTCAATAGGTGGGTCACAATAGTTTGGGTCTCTGTTTTGAATATGAGTACGCAGGTAATGTCTGCTGTAGGTGATCTGATGAGAAGCATCTGGTTATCTGGATTCACAGATGCCACATTATAGGCCTTCCTAGATGGTTATCTTTCTGCTCTACTTCTTGCCTGACCTTCACAACAAGTGGATAGTTTATTGTCCACTGGTGTAGTAACTGCATATTTAGAGCCCAAACTTGTTATTTCGTTCATAACTTCTCAGGATAGCCACGGTGCAGTGGGTTTCCAGTGCTTCCTAGTACACAGCTCAGGAACATCTCCCTCTCACTCTGCTTGTAATGAAGGAGAAAACATGTTTGTCTCCTTTCATATGGTAATTGCTTTGTGCTGCTTCTGCTGTTGTTGACCCTATTAATACAGTCTTCCAGATACGTAAAGGTGATGTGCTTTAGAGCACCTTGTTTGGCAAACTGGAGGAGTGCTCTGTGTTTGCTGAAGAAATTCATGAATACTAAATGTTTGCAGGGGTTTATCTTCTGTACTTTTAGTCCTGTTTTCAGTATGTAATCTGATACTCTTCATGTTATGCTTACTATGTCTATAGATGCTCATTTCCTACTGACTTTAAGTAAGGCTGGGTTTTGGGGTTTTTTCTCATCTGCAGGTGGTTTTTTTTTTACCACTAACTGGAACCAATTGATAGCCATTTCTATGTGCATATGATTTCAAATAAAAGTTAACTTCATTGGGTTTATATGAAGGAATATCGCATGCTCTTAATGAAGCTTCTCCCTGAAGTTTCCAGGCTCTGCAAGTCTGGATGCTGAACAAGTCTGGCTCAAAAAGCTAGTGAGCAACTGACTTTTTTGTGAAGTTCCCATGAACATGCCTTTGCCCTGTATGGTCTCACAGTTCCATGAGTCTGTTGTTTCTGTGGCATACAGAAGTGATTTTATTTTTTTTTTTTTTGGTTGCCCCTTTCTTACTTGCCGCTGCTTGCCCTGGACCCTTCCAGTATCTGAAGGGGGGCTATAGGGATGCTGGGAAGGGACTCTTCATTAGGGACTGTAGTGACAGGACAAGGGGTAACGGGTTAAAACTTAAACAGGGGAAGTTTAGATTGGATATAAGACAGAAGTTCTTTCCTGTTAGGGTGGTGAGGCACTGGAATGGGTTGCCCAGGGAGGTTGTGAATGCTCCATCCCTGTCAGTGTTCAAGGCCAGGTTGGATGAGGCCTTGGGTGATATGATTTAGCGTAAGGTGTCCCCGCCCACGGCAGGGGGTTTGGAACTAGATGATCTTAAGGTCCTTTCCAACCCTAACGATTCTATGACACTGTTTTCCTAAGAATGTCTTGTCAGTGCCTCCATACACACTCTGCGGCCCTTGGGAGCAAGACAAATGATTTGGCATTCAAATACTTAATATGTATAAGTCAGTTAAAATTTTACAGATTGATCTCTCTGTGTTCACACTTCTTTTAAAGTTCCAATTGTTTGCATTCTTTACTAAATACAAATGGCACTGTTTTCAGATACCGTCATGGTTTTTTTTTTAAGTATCCTGGAAGTAATCACACGGTTATTAGCCTTTGTGCTGTGCAGAGTTGTCAGAGTAGGATGGGAAGGGGGCAGTGGAATCGTGTTGCATTGCTGGTCATGGGAACAAGGGACTGTGTGCCTAAGGTCATTGTTAATTATTTGTAACTTAAAAAAGCCTGGAATTCCTGACCACTGTTTTTCCTTTGCTATTGAAAAAGCTGCTTCTGTTCCATGAGACAGCCCTTCCAGGGAATCAATTGCTAGATAAGTCACTCAGACCTGTGAAACTGGATTTGGGACTTGAGTCTTTGATGCCTGAAACCTCCCAGACCTGCTTGGAGGTAAATGGCAGTATGGGTTATGGTGGAACAATGGAGTCTATCATGGATCACTTAGTTACTTCATTTGACTTCCTTCTTTTGGAATACCCAGAAAATGGACATACTTAATTTTCACAGAGAAGTCTGACCTCTAATCTATCTGCTGCAAGCATGGTAATAATGAGAGCTGAGTATTTCCAAGCCTCTGTTTTCGTGGAAGTGATGGTGAATGTGGTGGAAGTGGTAGGTTTCAGTCTTGGATTCGGTGTGTGCAGTTCTCTTATTTGTGTTTCTGCATATGTCAGGCTTTAACAGATCGGAAAAAAAGTTTTCATTATTCAGTATCTTCTGACACTTTGATATCTTGACTTTAGAGGAAGGTATCAAGGTACATCTAATTAGGTATGCTGTGATGTGGTCTAAACTATTGACTTCATTGTAAAGCTTATGAGAGATACTGTGGAAAGGTCAAAGCTGGAGGCGAAAACTTACTTTAAGTAACACTTGCACAGGTCAAATGACAATAATTCTTTTGCTTGCTAACTTTTTTTCCTATTATTCTTTCTTACAAGCTATTGGAAAATGTCTTTGTTTTCTCATTTGCTTTTCATGTAGATGGTGTATTTTCCAGGAAAAACATATTTGCTGTCTACTTGGGAATTCCTTAGTGTGTCCTGGAAAAAATGCAGTACATGCAAAACATTGCAAGTGCTTTTGTAACTATAGTAATTCTGTGTGTGGTTCAATTGGCACGTGTTAATTGTAGTGGAGAGCATGTGGTACAAAACAGCAATTCAGATGCGTATATCCTTTTAGGTGATGAATGATGAATGATTGACCTGTATATTTTTTTTCTACATGACACAGGGCTATATTCTGGTAGGTGTTATAAAGTAGCCAGCAAGCAGAAATCCACATAGAAGCTTAATTTGTGGCAAGATGTCACATCTTGAACTCCTGTTAGGGAGGCTCAAGCTTCTGACTGTTTGAGTTTCTCCTTTGTATGGCCGAGTATTTATGGTCTTACACAGAATATTTAGCTTAGGGATGAAAGTTTAAAGAATACCAAAATTAAAACAGAACCGTATAACTAAATAAACCTTTGTCTTGGGGTACTTTGGAAGTGATGAAAACTGCTGAGCATAGTAGTGTTTCAGATAGATGTTTTTACCCTGTGCTGAGCTGATTGTAACGTGTGAATTACTGTCATGTTTGCTTTTTAGGCCTGCATCACCTCACCCTTGTTGGACTTGTATTATATGAAGTGATCAAATAGGTTCTCTGTTCATGTCCCTTCAAATGAAGGGAAGAAAGCAATGACCTTATTGCAAAATCTGTCCATTGTAGACACTTGGGATATGAATCAAGGAGACAAGAGTAGCACACCTTCTGCGTGTAAAAGGCTCTGTCACCTGCAGTTTGTGAACGCTAGAACAAAATGGAAACACCTTGGACCAAATATTCAATTTGGAGTTGGGGTTGAAAAATGTCTTATTTGCTTATGACAGTACAACTTCTGCTGTTTTCAATTAACCTTTGAAAACCTTATGAATACCTGCTCATGGTATGAGACCCATGGCATTTCAGTTAATACACCTCACAGGCCCTTGTTGTTACTGTGTGTTCAGCTTGGCCAAATCCCAGACCTGAAGAGAAGGAGAAGGAAGGGCCACTTGGTTTTATACTGAACTCCAAAGCTGCTTCTACCCCAGGGTAAGCTGAAGTAGCAAGACTCTTGACTTTTCTATTTTCTGAGGGCTTTGATAATGATTAACTTAGTATTTCCTCTCAAAATGATTTTCATTATTTGTGGGTATAAACTGGAATGTTTATAATCAATCATATAAAATAAGTAAGGCAATAATCAGCAAGAAAAACTTGCCCCCCAGTGATGGGATTCGCTAAGCACTTCATGATGCAGTAGACAAATAACTAGCTGTTAGTGAGCAACTTCCTCTGTGGCTTCTGCCTTTGCAAATTAGATGCCTTATTCAGGAAATGGTTGTTGCCATTATAGCAATTAAATGGAAAATGAAGTGTTCAAGGTCATTTTTGAGTTATGTTACAAAGGGAAATTGAAGATAGTTGGGGGGCTGTCTCCCACAGGTTGTTGTAATGATGCAAAGCTAAAAAATTTGCAAATGCAAGTTCTATGCAACTTGCAGTTTGCACCAGCCAAGCTCCCAGTATCAGCAGTATGAAGCATGAGCTACTGAAAAACACACTGGATAAATAGCAACCCTTTTTCAAGGTGTTCAAATAGTCTGAAAAATGCCATATGCCCCTGTGAATTCAGATGTTGAAAGTGCAGATCTGCAATACTACTTCTAATGAAATGCATAAGTAACAGTTGTGTCTTAAATATCAGAGGAATATGCATTCAGATATTAATTTTTAATTTCTATTTTTTTTCTTGTGTTTTTTTTTGGGGGGGGGGGTGTGTGTTTGTTTGTTTGTTTTTCTTGTTTAAACACTTTTTGAGCATGGAAACATGTTCTGCAATACCAAAATGCCTAAAATGGAACAAAAAGGTTCGGGGGTGTTCTTAGTTACAAGTGCTTAAACGAGAGGACATCTCTGCCATGTGCAAGCAGGGATTAATATTAAAGAAGCTAAAGCATGATCTTAGGGCCAGGATTAATGCCCATAATCTGCACAATGAGTAGTATCTTCTATAACTGTACAGGGTTTGCTGTACTCCAGTGTAGGTCACAGTCACTGGAATATGGCTTTGGAAGAGATCTGTGATCCCCACCCCCATTGTATCAACAGTTGACTTCCTAAGCTGTGGTACAACACTATGAGAAATATCTCTGAATAGCAACATTGCAAGCACAGTAATTTTTAATTTATTTTTGTGCTTTTTCAGATATTCTACAGACTTTCTGAAGTCTGGACCACAGTTAGCATATCTGCATTTTTTGACTTGTGTCCTGGTTTTGGCTTAGACAGAGTTATTTTTCTTCACAGTAGCTGGCACAGTGCTGTGTTTTCAATTTAGTTTGAGAATAATATCGATAACTGAATAATATCGATAACACTGAAATTTTAGTTCTTGCTGAGTAGTGTTTATATTAAGTCAAGGACTTTTCAGTCTCTCATACTCTGCCATTGAGGAGGGGCACAAGATGCTGGGAGGGAGCAGAGACCGGTCACCTGACCTGAACTAGTCAGAGAGGTATTCCATACCACAGCACATTATGCCCAGTATATAAACTGGGGGAAGTTACCTGGGACTGATTGCTGCCTGGGTTGGGCTGGGTATTGGTCAGCAGGTAATGAGCAAATTTATTATGCACTGCGCTTGTTTATTGGTTCTTTTTTCCTTTCTCCTTAGTTTTATATTTCCCTCCTTGTTATTTCCCTCATCACTATTATTATTAGTAGTATTATATTGTACTTCATTTTAGTTATTAAACTGTTCCTATCTCAGCCCAAGGGTTTTACTTGCTTTTGATTTTCCTCCCCATCCCACCTGGGGAGAGGAAAAGGGGCATGGCATGGGTGAGCAAGTGGCTAAGTGATACTGAGTTGCCATCTGGGTTTAAACCATGACAACTTGTATTAATTGTAGACAATATCTGTCTAATAATTATTCAGCTGTGGGGTTCCAAGGAATGGGGAAAGTATTGACCATGTTTTTCAAAGAAGCAAGTGATGTAAAACCCATGCAAGAATATAATTTTGGGCATGTGTGTGATATATAAAGTGAATGAGAAAAACACAGGTCTAACATTAAAAAATATAATTGCTCTTCTTTTGCTCCCTGTTTCACTTGTGCATGTGTATAGTGCCAGCTCACGATCTCGGGTTCTAACAAGAGAAAAACACCTTTAAAATAAAAGGGATGTTGTTTTCCCTCGGACTAGGGCCCCTGGAAAGAGCGCCGGTGTGTGTGGAGTCTGGGGTGCAGCCCTGCGCAGCGGGGAGGGCTCTCCTGCAGCACCCTGGTCAGCTCCTGGTCGTCCAGGGCAGCTCGGGACCCCCGTCTTCCCCATGACCGCGACAGAGCTGCACCTGTCATATAGGCTTAGACCTTGACTTTGGACATTGAGGTTTGCACAGCCTTATCTTCTCCACCTGTGTTCTTTACAAAGGTCAGTCACTGAGAACACTGGAGTGTAACTCCCTGGCAAAGACCAACAGATGAAGAGGAAAAGGTGATAGCCTATAAAGAGAGTAATATGGAGTGGTTGGGATTGTAGGCCACCTTAATTCTGTCATGCCTTATGGATGGGGCAAGAAGGAGGACATACCTCTGCTGTCTTCCAAAATGCCAAAGATACTCAGAAAAAAAGAAAAAAATAATATTGTTGAGGAAAAGTAGGAAAGAAAAGCAGTCATATTTGTGGAAATAGATTAAGGACAAAAACCCCTGAGATCTGTGATAAGAAAGTTGAAAAGAGTGGGAAACTGAGAAATAGCAGTATAGGGGTGGTGAAAAAAGTTCTCAAGCACAGTCAGAGTTCCCAGAGCTGTTGAGAACTGGTGAACCTGAGGTAGCAGGGCAGGCTTGAAGCTGTTTGGGACTGTAAGGAGGTGAGATAGGTCAGGGAGGTCAGGAGGAAGTTCAGGTCTCGAGAGAGCCGGACACTGAGCTAGAGGCAGCTCTCTTCCTTATTGCTGCACCAGGGCAGAGTGCAGCCTTCTGACTCTCTGGAGTTGGGGTGTTTGTAACATTAGACCAAGTGAAGTAAATTTTGTGAAATCATCAGCACCTTTAGTGTTGGCTTTAAGTGAGGGGGAAAATAGTCTTGACAGTCTACTCTGATGGTGGCAGTTTGTTATTGTCACCAAAAAATGTGCTGCCTATTTTCCATTTGAGTTAGATACACAGTCTGTATAGATTATGTCTTCCTGAGTGGTCATTAGTGAATACGGGAGAAATAGCTGCAGTGTTGGTGTCGTACAAGAAATTATTCTGAGTAAGACTCTGTAGGACACTTGGTCACTTCACAGTTTGGTTTTGGGTTATTCTTTTTGAGCTGGAGGGTTCAAGTCCTCATGTGTGTTTGTATGTATGAGATTGTGCCAGCAATCCCTTTTCATTGTACAAAGGGACTATTTTTCAAGCATTCCATGTAATTTTTTTTTGTTTCTTAATGTAACATTAAACCACCAAGAAACCCTTCTCCTTATTCCATAAAAGGTTAGTTTGAGATGTAAGTGACAGAATGTTTTGGAGAGATGGAGATTTCTGTTAAACTCATGTGTTCTGTGTCAGCTGTAACATTTCTGGAAAAATATATCCTCATGCTTTCTCTATGTGGGCTGTAAAAGTGCCAAGAATGTGAAGGTTCTTGAGCACAGTAGGTAATGTCACAACATCTGAGTCCTGGTCTTCTTATAAATATTTATTGGGATATACTTGTCTCCTAAAACATCTGCAGTTTCACTAGTATACCACTGCTCTCTTTTTAAAAGGTAATGTAAATATTACTGGTTCCTAAAGCAATGTTTTTGACTCTGAGTAATGTTTCCTGACATAATAATTGATGACCTTGGGTGTTTGCCTTTTTTCTTTCCTTCATAGGAAGAGGATTTGGAAAAAAGGCTTTGTGAGTTGGATCTTAGAAGTGATTTAGATGTTCCCGATATTCCTCCACCAACAGACAGCACTCCAGAAATCTTCAAAAGGGCTTTGTCAGGCTTGTCTGCCAGGTATAGTGAAACCAACAGCTCTCAAATTTAATAGTCCTGGCTAAAATTCTTACAGATTATGTTGCAGTTTTAATTTTTACAGGTTGTTCTGCAGTTTTAAATTTCATATGATGTGCATATAAATTCAAGATTACATTTTTACTGAATATATCATTGATTCATTTATGCTTTGACAGTTCCTTCAGTGTAGTATTTTTTGCCTATACCAGAAGACTGTTCACTGCGTACATTTCTAAGTACGCTGCTGCAATGTTTAGCTACAGTTTACATAAAGATTTGTTGGTACTCAGTCTAAGCATTGCAATAAAATGGGCTAAAGAATAATATTTGTTTTTGATATCCAGAGTAACTAATTCTGGGGGTTATAATAAACTGATTTCCTATATTCAAGGTTAAGGGTGGTGGCATTTGTGTATGAATGAAAAGGAAAGAAGTGTAAATTCTCTGGGTGAGCTTTACTAGCTTTTTCTGGCAGCATTTACACTTCTGAATATTTTTTATTTATAGGTAAGTATGACATAGCTTTTATTTTCATACCTTTTGAAACAATTTTTTTTTTTCCTACCATCTCTTTCCAAACCTAGGTTTCTGCCTTCAAGCCCTGTTCAAAGGAGCTTAAGGGCTAGCAAATGCAGGGGAAGGTGTATGTGCATAGATAGATAGATAATTGTGGGGATCTGCTTATTCACAGAGGAATAATAAAGTTCCTAGTATAATTTTTTTATGCAGTCCCTTTTACAACATTTGATCAGTCAAACCATTTGGAGGTGGCAATTCACATCACATTTTTTCAGTAATGCAATGTAAGTTGTAAGGAGCCAAGCAATATCAAATATATATTTTAGATGCGCTTTAGATATTGCAAGAGTTGGAAGAAGGGCCTCTAATCCAGACTGTGATTAAAAACTTCCAAGACCTTACATAAAACCTGATCTCCAGGAAGTATCTCCAATAGCAGTGTGAAACTACTTTTTTTTCACTTGCTCCTTTTCTAATCCATTGTCTGCTTGTGTTGTGATGTCTGGGACCTGTAAACAAATTTATTGTTCCCAGGTTTCAAAAAGCATATTTCTAAATTGCACCAGCTGTAGGCAGAATATGGCATTCTCTACCACCATCATGGTGCAAGGAGTGTCTAATTCCTGTCACTTTCAGACTTCACCTGCCATGTTAAATGCTGCGGAAGTCTTAGGTCTCCAAATCAGACTTGTTCCAAAAGGCGCTTGCATGGTCGTACCCCAAAGCAAGCAACAAACAAAACCTTTCTTGTTTCACATGCTTGAAATTCTTTATTGGAGTGTTTGCAGAAAGGTGCACAAAAGTTTGAGTGCAAAATTAAATTCTTGGTGCTTCATGAATGCTAGATTCAAAATTACATGCTAATTTAGTTGTGAAATAATGGCCTTCAGAGGAATCTATACCTTTCCAGCAGAGAGTTAGGATACATCTTGTCAGGTGGCTTCCTACATTGTGGAGCCTGTCAACATCTTCAAGATACTATATGATATTTTAAAGTTATTCATAAGGGAAGTTAAATTCCCTTAAGGGACCCTTGCTTATTATAGATATGCCACTAGGAGCTAGCTGCTACTTTATAGCCCACGCCATAGAGGAATGTAAAGCATCTGTTGAAATAAAGCCTGTTGTGCCTTTCTTCTGATACTTAAGACAAATCCAGTTAGTGGGTTTAGCCACCATTAACCTGCCAGTGAATAACATCTTTGAAAATCAAATTAATATAGTTGAAGTTTACATTAAAACTGGAGTATGATGCAGAACTAAGAGTGTCCCATGAATCACCTGATGCAGCAATGAAACACAAGGCTACTAGAAAGCAAAATATTAGAAAGTATTTCTTTAAGTGGTAGTAGGGTTTCATGTTTAGAAGTAACTTGTGATTAGATGGTTCAGTGTAACTTTAGAGGCAAAATTCTTGAAGGGAAAAACAGGCAAAAGAGGAGAATACTGAAAAAGGAGTAGGAACAATAAAATACATACTATTGCTGACGAGAAACATTTTCATGGCAGAGTGGAGCATATGATGAGGGTTTTAATTAATATTTTTATTTAACTGGGTTCTTGATTTTTCCTGGTAGAGGCCTTTGGGGGCAGGGGGTAGAGCTGTGGTGGTTTGGAAAATAACATTTTGGTTACTCTAGAAATTGCACCAAAAAAAACCAACAAAACAACCAAAAGCCCAACATCATCATCAAAGACTTCCCAGTTGTTTGGGTTTTGTTTGTCCTTTTTTTAAAGGAACATTTACTTTTGCAAAGAAGGCATTCTGCACCTCAAATAATGCTGTTCAGTTTTGGGCCTCTCTCTACAAAAAAGACAATAAGGTGCTGGAGTCTGTCCAAAGAGCAATGAAACTGGTGAACAGTGTCTAGAAAGCTGCCTGGTGGAAAAGGACCTTGGGGTGTTGGTTGACAGAGAGCTGAATATGGGCCAGCAGTATGCCCAGGTGGCCAAGAAGGCCAAGAGCATCCTGTCCTGTATCAGAACTAGTGTGGCCAGCAGGACTAGGGTAGTCATCATCTCCCTGTTCTCAGCACTGGTGAGGCCACAGTTTTGAGACCCTCACTACAAGAAAGGCCTTGAGGTGCTGAAGTCTGTCCAAAGAAGAGCAATAAAGCTGGTGAAGGGTCTAGGGTACAAGTCCCGTGAGGAATGGCTGAGGGAACTGGGTTGTTTAGCCTGGAGAAAAGGAGGTTCACGGGAGACCTTATCGCTCTCTATAGCTACCTAAAAAGTGGTTGTAGTGAGGTGGGTGTTGGTCTTTTCTCCCAAGTAATAAGCAATAGGACAAGAGGAAATGGCCTCAAGCTGCACCAGGGGAGTTTTAGATTGGATATTAGCAAAAATTTCTTCTCAGAAAGGATTGACAAGCCCTGGAACAGGCTGCCCAGGGAAGTGGCCGAGTAACCATCCCTGGAGGTATGTAAAAGACGTGTAGCTGTGGCATTTAGGGACATGGTTTAGTGGTGGACCTGTCAGTGCTGGAATAATGGTTGGGCTTGATGTTGATCTTAAAGATCTTTTCCAACCTAAATGATTCTGTGATTTTATGGCAACAGGGATTTCTATTCCGCTTTCCTTAGGTAAACTTTTGCAGCTGCAAGTGGCTATGAGAGCAAAGATGTACAGCTACTTTGATCCATCGCCCCTTATTGTCACATGTTTTTCTGTGCTGGTTCCAGCACTCACAAGAGCACAGGACTGCTTTCAAAAGATAACCCTCTACCTGGAAAAATAGCTACTTTGCTGCTACGGAAAGTTGGTGATTGCCTGTTTGGTTTCTGTTGGAATTTTGTTGTGTTTTTGTTTGTTTTTTTTTTTTTTTTTTGTTATTACTCTCGGAATTGTGTCCTTTTTACCTGCAGCCTTTCTTTCACATGTAAGCTTTTACATGACTGGGCCCTTATCAATCTTGCTGATTATGTGTTGCTTCTTGAGGGTCATGATGTGTTTTTATAGCAGCTTCAGCATGGGGTTGATCCATTTAATTGCAAGTGACATTTTGGGGGGAAGCATGGAGGAAGAAGAAAGGTGGCTAACTTGAATTTCTTTTACTGTGTATTCTGGCTAGTTGGATAGTTGGTTGATTCTGTGTTTCCTGTTTTATTAAACACTGTCTAATAATACACTGTATATTAGAAACAGAAACGCTGTTTCTAATACAACTTAATCTTCAGTGAGTAAAGGAAATGGCATTTATTTTTATTTATAACTGCTTGCTTTTTATTACCCTTTTTTTTTTTTTTTCATAGATGGAAAAATTGGTGGATTCGTGGAATTCTCAGTCTAGCTATGATTTCTGGTTTTTTTCTGGTCATATACCTGGGATCGTTTATGCTGATGCTTCTGGTAAGTTTGTTTAAATACATTCTGCCATGCAAGTGTTACTTGGTTTCTTATACATTGTGCGTAACAGAACTGGAAGCAAACCACACAGGTAATTCAAAGCATTTGTCTCTTACTTGTGTAAATGTAAATACTTCTTAAAAACACTGGACATATTCACAACTGGGTGTTGTTGATAAAGCATTTCTTATATACTGTAATTCATTTGGCTTTTTTAAGTAGGAATTAAAGTAACTTTAAGAAGTTGAGTGATTGTTGCCTTAAAGTTTAACAAACTGCTGTAATCCAGTTCCTTGTGCAGTTCACATCACCTACTGTTATATTCTTTGAGGTTTGTTTTAAGAAAGTAATCCCCCCACACACACCAAAAACAAGCAAAAAATCAAAACCAAAACAAAATAAAAATCGAAACAAAAATCAAAACAAAACTCAAAAAAACAAAACCACAAGAATTTCATTTCTGAAGCTGAGGAAAGGGGGCAGCTCTGGTCTGCTGTCTGTGACCAGCACTGAATGCCTTTGCACGGGCATGCAATTGAGCCCCCCTCAATTCTTTATGGGGCTGCCTTGTGGCTTTTGGTTTATCTGTAGAATGGAGGTAGGTCCTTTTCCAAGGCACACAGATAAAGTGAATTTTTAGGTGATGAAGTTAAATAATAATACCTATGCATATCTGGTCAGCATTTACTAATTCTTTCCATCATTGCTGATGTTTTTATTGCATAATGGCTTTACTATCTTTGCCAGTCATGGCAAGTAAAAGGCAGGAAATGTGGCTTCTAAAACACTGAAATTGGTACTTCTGGGTAACTACTTTGATTTTTGAGTCTAAATTTGTTAGCTGTCAAAATGTGGTTTTGCTTTTTTCATGGCCTCCTGTGAAACACCTTTTGGATTGTATTCATAGAATCATTTCCATCAAGGTTGAAAAAGACCTTTAAGATCATCAAGTCCAACTCTAAACCCAGCACTGCCAAGTCTGCCACTAAACCATGTCCCTAAGTGCCACATCTGCATGTCTTTTACATATCTCCAGGGATGGTGACTCAGCCACTTCCCTGGGCAGCCTGTTCCAATGTTTGCAACCCTTTTTGAGAAGCAGTTGTTCCTAATAGCTAATCTAAACCTCCCCTGGCATAGCTTAACGCCATTTCCTCTTGTCCTATTGCTTGTTTCTTGGGAAAAGAGACATAAATCCACCTTGCTGCAACCACCTTTCAGCTAGCTGTAGAGAGAGATATGGTCTCAGGTGAATGATGTAACAAGCTAGTAATTCATTGTTTTATTGGTGGTGGATTTTCTTTATTGTATGTGAAGAAACAACAAAAAAAGCCTCTTTAAAATGTAGGTGGTTGTAGAGAGGTATTTTTTTCCTTCCTTTCATAATCTGTTACACTTCAGAATGATGATAAATAACAAAAGGGAACTAATCAATTTGCAGTGTAATTCATTGTATTAGTGGTATACCCTTGAGACTGCAATCATGAGCAAAGTTACCAAGCGATGAATCAGAAAGTAATTAAAGTTACTATAGAGTAACTGGAATAGAGTTCTTCCTCTGTTGTAACGTAAAATGAAAGCTGTCTTCTTAATATAATGAACTGTTCATAGAGTTGACATTTGATACTATGTCTCGAAGAATGGAGGGGAAAAAACAGTTTTGTTAATTATTTCATTTCACTAGAATCAAATAGTTTGCATTTAAACAAAAGTTTATCCAAATATTGAGACAGAAAATACCCAGAAATTTGTAGGAAGGGTAATCCAGTGAAGTTTGGAGAACAAGCCCTGAGATTGCTCTGAGAAGTTGAGGCATGTTTTATGTTTGCCAGCTGTTAAGGTAACAGGCACAAGCTTCCATGTCATTGAACCCTAATGTCTTTTACCACTGTAAGATGCAGTCTTTTAATGTTGTTCTTGCATATAGCATTGAGGTTTTCTAAGGTAGGGTAAGCAAAAACAAAAGAGCACAAGACGGGGGGGAGCTTCAAAATTAACTCACTGAGGTGGCGTAAGACTCTCTTAAACTGTGCTCACGTGTTGAGCAAGATGAAATTTATTCATGAATGGAGGTGGTAAGAGAATACTGCAAAGCCTAGCATGCTGACTTGTGCAGTCAGCATGGGTAGGTACTTAACTCCTGCCTCTGCATGGGATTAGTGATGACCTATGTTTGGCAATACTCAATATCTGGAAAGGCCGATCTGCTTGGAGTCTGTGGATGAGGCAAAACCGGCAGAGAGTCTTTTGGTCACCATAGACTGACAGGACCTACTATGAGACTTGTATGAGCAAGCACTGAAGTACTGACATCAGCAGAACAAAATTAAGGCTATGGAGGGTGTGATATTAAAACCTGGATTAGATGAGCTTTGTTTTCAATCAGCAAGGCTAATTGCCCTTAATGAGATGCTTGCAGCCGGAAGACCTGGGTGTCCAAGTTGTGTTGTACAGCTAGTTTTTTTCCACTGGGTCTAGAAAATATTTCTTAAATTTAAAGATAAAACCTAGCCAAAAGAAATAGAAGAGCCTTATTTACAGCAAGTACCTTTGACCTGCTGCTGCCAAACTGTTTTAATGAAGAAAAGTCAGAAGTTTTCCTTTGTTTCATGAAGAGTATTCTTGCAGCTAGCCCAATGTGGGTTTTCTTCTCAGCATGTCTAGGGGTTATGAGGGCTTTTTTGGGGGGGGGTAAAATGGAGCTATAGTTTTCCTTGGGCTTGTGTTAAAGCTGTCTGTTTTCTGTGTGGAATCTGAATTCAGAATAGAATCTCCCCTTAATGAAGGTTGCAGTACTACTTGCTTTAAGAAACAACTGCAACATACCTACATGTTTTTTTATTTCTCTTATTTTAGGTCTTAAGCATCCAAGTGAAGTGTTACCATGAAATCATTACTATAGGTTACAGAGTCTACCACTCGTATGATTTACCATGGTTTAGATCTCTCAGCTGGTGAGTAGCAAGCAAGAACATCAATACGCAAGGATGTAACACTTAAATCTTCATGTCCTGTCATGGTGGAATAATAGTTTTGTAGGTCACGTGCTGTCATAAAACTTGACATCTGGCCCTAATACAGGATTCTGTAGTTGTCTTCCACCTGTGAACTTGAACAAGTCAGTAGGCCTTTTACTACTTTTTCTTTTTTCCTTGTTATAAATATGTATATATGTACATGTATATATATATGCATGCATATATGCTTTAAGTCAGAACTAAGCATGTGTAAGCTATCTAAAAATATGCATAGTTAAATAATCACCTGATATGTACTATGCGAGCTGCTTTAGTTTTGGTTTTGTTCCTTTATTTTTTTGCCTGTTAACACTGCATAAGAAGTAAATAGAACAGGTACCTTAAAAGCTCCTCTTTACACATGCAGAGAATAAAAATAATAGCATACACGTTTTAAATCCTTTCCAATTTTGCACTTATGGGAAAGTGTTGGAAACATATAGTCTCTGAGGCGGTTAAGGATATAATTCTTCAGACATGACCTATGTTGTGTTGTTTTGGTTTTGTGTTGGGTTTGTTTTTTAAGGAAGTTGAAATATCTAGGTCATTGCCTATCTCTTGTCACATTGCTTCCTCACTTCTAGAAGCAACTTTACTGTATAATGTGGTGGATTCCTGTTTTTGACTCTCCTGTAAATACTAATCTGTTCCCCTCTGGTCACTGCTGGGTTATCCTGGGGACTGATCTATTGTCTGCTTTATTCTGTAGCTTCTGGAATTACACCTAGAGCAGACTCATACATGAATGATTCTGTGGTCTTGCCAAGATTTATAGAAAAGGAGATGTGCACTCTACCGCTTATTCTACTTTGGTAGTTGACCACCATTATTTTAGTATGTGGAGCTCAAAATCAACTCCTCTGTATTGTCACACTAGTTAATGTCAAAGATCCTTTCAGTCCAATATCTTGCCACTGAGACTAAATATTAAGACATTTTAGTATGAAGAAAGAGTCCTTTTAGTAGTCTGAACATCAACTATTTGGCTTATTTAGAGATGTGAAGCCTTGCAAAGTGAGTGTTAGCATCTGCTGGGGAGAAGAGAATGAGTACTGATCACTCTCAGACATTCAGAGATCCAGTCTTGAATAATAAGGTTTTATCTTCTGTGATTGACAGAAGTATGTTGCCTAGAGAAGTGCATCTCTTAGTGGTTTTGTATTTGCTATTTATTTTTTTTTACTGTGTGCCGCCTTGGTGTTTGAGGATTCCAACTTGAACCTAGAAAGCTGAGTTACTTGAACTTACATGAAAAAGGTGACAGAATTAATTGTGAACTGACTGTCTTGAATGAAAGGGGAAGAGCCTTCAGAAAGAGATGGCTGAAGGTGACTTTTCACCTCAGTTGAACTTTGGGTGTGGACATACTCTCACAAAACTGTTTTGCAAAAGTTGTAGAAGTAGCTGCATTTACTGGTTAGCTGGTGGATTTAACCCTGTAAGAGCACTACTCGGTCAAGAAAGCTAAAAGACAAAGGGTATGGTAGAGTGGAGCAGGAGATGCTTCAGTAACTCTTTCAGATGAGAATCTTCAGGCCAGATGGCGAAAGTACTGTTATGTTCAAGTCTTCAAGCCCTGTGTCAGATTCACTGTCCTATAACCTCAGAGGATTTGTTATGGAAGTAACTTTTTTCCTGTTTGTAAGTCAGAAATCAGAAGCTACCCTTATTAGGATACAGGAAAAGGATGTACAGAATTGCTTGTGTCAGTAGTGGTGATAGCCAATCAATGTTCTGTACTTACAGAATATCTGAAAAGGACTTGCATAGGTGTAGAGTATTCAACACTAGTTAAGGATTAGGTGAATTTTCCAACTGTATCCAGCAAAATGTGTTTGTTTTTCTAGTATGGTTGCTTTAGAAGAAATGAATTATGAAAATTGCCTTGTCACAGGAGACATGAGGAGTATAAAACTGGGTTTATACCTGAATTTTATTTTCGTCACTACTCTTGTCTACCCTTCTGGGTTTTCTTTTGTCTTGTGCTTTATGTTGTGGTTTTTTTGTTTATGTTTTTAAGAATTACACTTAAATACATATTATCTTGTTAAAATAACTGCTAGCTCTTACATGTTGTAGGTATTTTTTGCTGTGTGTGAACTACTTCTTTTATGGAGAGACTGTAGCCGATTACTTTGCTACATTTGTTCAGAGAAGAGAGCAGCTTCAATTCCTAATTCGCTACCACAGGTTTATATCTTTTGCACTTTATTTAACAGGTAAGTGTAGGAAATTGCAAAAAGGAAAGAACTTTGTGCTGCATTTGTTTCTGTGCTTATTTCACAAAGAAAAGAATTTGCTCCCCAGCTTTATGCACTTTCAGTTTCTTCTCCCACTTGATGTTTGAGGGAATCAGGTGTTTGCAGTTCTATTTTTCATGTGAAAAGATGAATACAAAATTTTTCATTCACTGAGAAGAAAGCAGCCTAAACAAGTAGATGATCTTGAGGAAGCTGAGCTAATAGCGCTCAAGAGAAGTTGGTGTGAAGTAATTTTGATTGCTGAAGAGTTGCAGCTCAGTACCTGAATGTGTGAATGCTATTTTGGCAGTCTGTGGAGATGACTTGTGTATGTAATTGCTGTGCTGGGTTAATGCTTTATTGTGCAAGTGTTTTGCTAGGTCTACAGCAATAAGATTTACTAATATATTTTAAAATGATTATTCAAAATGCCTGAGGCTTTATTTTCTCTGCAAGATATTCAGATGCTTGTTTCATGAATAGATTTTCCTCCCTATCCAAGGAAAGACTTTTTAAAAGCCTTTTCTGTAGGAAGAAGAGACAAGCTGGAATTCCTGTGGGGTATTGTTTTGTGAACGTGTAAATACAGCCCATGGTGTTTTCAGCAATGCAGTTAATGTTATGTTAGCCTAAAATTAAATCAATTGAAGACTCAGATTAGCCTAAGGGTCAGGAGATTGCTATGCTACAATTACATTAACAAATGTGATCTTCATGATGAACTGTTAATCTGTCTACTGTTCTTTTTTCTTTTTTTTTTTTTTTAAACAGATAAAAACTTTACTAGGTGCTTCTATTGCAAACCTGAAACCAGCTTTGCAAGACTTGCCCTTTTCCAGCTGGCTTTGGCTTGAGGACACTAACTTAACTGATGCTTCCTGGCTGCTGAAGGGCAACGAAGGGGGTGATGAGACAGCCCAGTCATGGGCAAAAGCAGGAGGCAGAGCATAGCAGAGCCCATTGGCAGCTGTCCCATTGGGATTGTGGGGTCACTGCAGGGCTGTCTTCAGGGTTCTTTTGAGTGTGTCTGACCCTGCTAGCACAGGAAGTTGCCCTAGGGGAGAACAGGTGCTCTGTTAGCCACCCAGAATGTTTCTTTCAGTCCATTGAGTTCTTCAGTGCCTGCACTTCACACTTTTGTTGCATGCAGCTTTATGCCTGTCTGGGGGAAAGGAGCAAGCTGGTCTTTTCCTTTCAATCATTTCTGTTAATTATTCAAAACCAGCTTGTTGACCTGTTTTTTGAGTGTTTTTTAAAGGTAATGGTCTCCCCTAAAACTGATGCCTATGATGAGAACTTGTAAGTAAGGATATAGATGCTCTTTACTGATGTTAACTAAATTTTGTGCTCTAATAGGAATATTTCTATATGTACATTTAACTGAATACAAGCAAATGCTTCTAGCCACAGAGGGATTAAAAGTTGTTTCAAAGGAAGAGACTTACTGATATATCACAGTTCAGTATAATTAAATATAAGATGGTACAAACTACAATTGCTTTGTTTTACAGGCTTCTGCATGTTTGTTTTGAGTTTAGTGAAGAAACATTATCGTCTGCAATTTTACATGGTGTGTATTACCCACTTTGCTGTGGTCACTCATTTTATGAATGTCACTAGAAACAGTCATGTCCCTGTGTTCCTAAAACAGCTTGGAAGAGGTGGTGTGGAAAATCTGCTTAAACTAACAGTAACATGAAATTCCAAGGTGAAGTTGGATGGGGCTTTGAGCAACCTGGTCTAGTGGAAGGTGTCCCTGTCCATGGCAGGGGATTGGAACTAGAGGGGCTTTAAGGTCCCTTTCCACCCGATCCATTCTGTGATTCTATAAAATCAAGTGGATTTGGGCTGTAGGAATCTGTACATCTTGCACCTTATTATATCACAGAATGTGGCCTTTCAGTCAATAAAAGCTGTCATTGGTGAAGCCTTGTGCATATATACAAAGTGATACATTTCCCTCAGTGATAGTCTAATAGGAAGGGGATTCCTGGCTGTGCATCTCCCTTCCAGGTCTGAAGCCAAGCCATTCAGCATAGTGCGGGAAGTGGTTCTTGTGACTCAAGTGTTACTTTGTAGACGCCCTGCTGAAGAGCTCTGAAGGGAACTTGAACTTAACCTGTATGTGGAAGATTTATTGTGTGACACTTAACAGCAGTTCTAGTTGTCTGCGTTGCTGTGCTTCTAGATCAATAATCTGTTAAAAGAAGCCAGTGTTCTCATCTTTTGTGTTTGCCCACCTAATGAACAGCATAGTAGCTTATCAAGAGCATGAACCTTTTTGTTATGTGCATCTTATAGGTCAAAAACTAATTTTGTAACATCACAGGTAAAACAAACAACAAAACAAGAAAAAATAACCACCAAACAAAAATCTCACCCCAAACCAATAAAAAAACCCAATTACTGAACAACTCCACTTCTACATAGGAATGATTAGAAGCAATAATAAAGCAGTAATGCAGTACCGCTTCTGCCTTTAAAGAACTGGAGCAGTCAGGGCATTGTGCAACCTTAAAGACTTCCTAAAGCTCCTGATATTAACCCCTCTGTTTCTACAGTGCTTTAGGTAGCACCTAGAATTGAGGATCCCTGATCCTAGACTAGGACTTAGTTGAGTCCTGTATGAGTATGTAAAAAAAAAAAAAAAAAAAATGTCTTTTACTCAAAAAAATTCACCCTGTTTGTGGAGAACTTGCATGACAGGGAGCTTTTCTAGGGGAGGTAGTCTTTATCTTCTTATCTGACCCCCCTGTCCTCCCCAAGTCCTCATCTTCAGGTAGGCATAGTGCAAATGTATAAATTTTCCATGGCTTTTTTTTGTCTTTTTTTTTTTCGCCTTAGAAAAAGAGTCAGAAAAAAGGGGTGTCAGCCATATGACTTAGTGCCTGCCCAAAAACCATGAAGGTCTGAGAATTGCAGTAAAACAGAGTGAAGCTGTGTATCCACTGTGTGGCAACACTGTGTTTGGACAGATAAAGAGAGTCGCCATTTGGGTTTAGGTGGTGTTTCAGTATCACTGTACAAATACTAAAAATTTTGCTGCTTTAATAATCCAGCAGGGAATATTTTCAGAAACCTTTAGTGAGGTCTTGCGCCCTTCCTTTTCAACCTTCTTGCTGGCTGCCATAGGAAAGCATATGATAAGAGAATGAAAGTAGGACATTGAGTGTTAAATCACCCAGACATTTAGAGTGCTTAAATCTGGTGTTTCATGGAAAAACTACCAGTTCTTGCTTTACAAGTTTTGGAAAATAAAATCTATTGTAGAATCTTTACTGGTAAGCTCTTTGGAAACCACTTTGTTGTACCCTGGTGCTATAGAAAAAACACCAAGTGCATACAGTAATACTGGGGGAAATGACTGTTTAAATGACCATGCACATAAAAATTGACACTTTGGTTTTGCTAATCCTGAGAATGTTCATGTTTCATAAGAGGACTGGTATTCTGTTATGAGAGAGATCCACATCTGTGTACCATGACTCTTTCATGAGTAGCTCATTGCCATTTTATTGTTAAACTTCTAACACGTCTGTTGTATGTATATACAGAATATCACATTGCTTACATTTCTTTGCTGCTTTTATGCTGAAGGTGTACGTCTTATTAAATTAGATGTTAAACTGCATGTTAAAAAAATTCTAGGTGGAGGTAAGTGACAGGGAAACCTGTTAAAGTTTCAGTACTTGCTTCAGAAAGCTAGCTAACTTGTGATATACTGTATGCACAACATCTCTTGCATTATCACTAGAACTGGTCTTTCCTGTGAGCTCTTAAGTAGCTTCTCTAGCTGACACACCAGTATTATCAAGGTGTACAGGATCAATGTTTTCACTAACTGTTGTGTTGTTGCATTGTTAACAGTTCGCATGGACTCATGTCACTTTGCTGATCACTGTAACTCAATCTCATCTTGTCATCCAAAATCTCTTTGAAGGCATGATCTGGTAAGGGGACAGTAATAAACTGATTTGTAACTATTGCATTGAAAGGTTGGTTGTTTTACATAGATCTGGTTAGGGAATAATCGCAGGAACAGTTAAAGCAGCACAAATGAAAGAAGCAATAATCTCTAGTTGGAAGGGGAGTTGGAGAAATTGAAACAGAAACCCCTTAAACTAGGTTGGCAGCCACAGGTATGATAGTTTTGAACTACTTCATTTACTTGCAAGGAATAAGATGCTTGCATGCTTGGTAAAATAGTTTCCATAGCATTTTGCTGAATGGATGAATATCCGCAATTCTTTCTCAATTACTCAGAAGCTTCAAGTTGCTCGGAGCTATTGAAGTTGGACCATTTAATTTGAAATCCCCAATCTGGCCACCTTCCCCGTTCAGATCAATTCAGATTACTTAAAGTATTTTAAGAGTTTAAATCTTGGATATTGTTGGGTCATCTTTCTGCCCCATTTCCAGCAATATATTAAATTCTGATGGTGCAGTTAAACTTAAAGCCACTTCTCCAAGAGAATGTGTGTTTTTGAACCCCACACGTCTTTAGGGACAGTGTAAACTGCAAGTTGAGAAAGAAGGAAGAGGCACATATGGAAGATGGTTTGTATTCTTCCAAGGACATAATACTGCATGTTCTCCTTTTTCTTTTCCTGATATATGTACAACTGGGGGGATTAGTGCAGAAAAGATGTGCTCATAGTTAGAAAGAAAACCTAAAGGCTTTCACAAAGTTTGTATAAGCAGATTCTTTTCATAGTGATCATGTTCATGTGCCAAAACCTGAACCTTGCTGCCTTACTAACATATTGTTTCATATTTCCACTGGTCACAAAATCTGACTTTTGGCATATTAACACATCCTTGTTTTGAAAAGGGGGAAAAAAGAGGTTAACAGGCTTGAGTAACAAATTCAGATGCTGCCTTCATGCAAAGAACACTAAGAAAACTAACACGGGCTGCTCCAAACTGACAAAAGAAGGAGAAAGAAACTTCTAATTTAGATGCCCTTAAACTTTACAAGGAATTTGCTTGCCTTGATGTTACTAAAAACATCGACATGCTTATATCTGTTGATTTCTTCTTAACTGTTGTACCAGTCTTCAAGCCTCATAGAAAAAAGTCAGCCTGTTCACATATTAAGCTCATGCACCAAAATCATAGTTTAACTTGAACTAACATAGACGTGTAGTGGTCTTGATTGGTTGAAGACTAAGACCAGTATAGCTAAATATGCTGCTTATGGGGGAACTAGGTGAGCACATTATGAAACGTAATTCCTTCTAAATACTACAGAAAAAAATTCCAGAAAGAAATGCTGCTGTTTTAGTTTATGCCCTGTGTTTAGGTTTGGGCAAGTTTTCTTTTTCTTTATGAAACTTTTAATGTCTTTCTCCAGGTTTCTGGTTCCAATTTCAAGTGTTATCTGCAATGATATTGCCGCCTACATTTTTGGATTCTTCTTTGGCAAAACTCCATTAATTAAGGTATGTACTAAAGCACTTCCTCACTAACAAGCTTTTGCAATTTACAGTATTTTTGATACTTGTTCAAAAACATGTTTATGGAGAAAATACTTTCCAGTGTACTGCATGGTACACATCTTCGCCAAAAAACCAAACTGACTTTCCTGTTTCTGAAAACTTGTAAGTGGAAACTGGGATTAATGTGAATGTAATATTAGCATTACAGTATAATACAGTTTGAGCCTATTATGTCATAATTTATAGTTAGTTCTCTTTGGATTTCATGTGCAGGTTTAACTGCATATTTATTGTAGACACTGTAATTTGAAATAAACTGCTATATCTTATAAGCCTATTTCTTCTTTGGTCTTGTTGACATAGCACTGAGAAGCAGTAATCTTCCTATTCTGACAGTATATGCAAGACCCTACAGAAAGCCATGAATATTTTCATGGTGTTGCCATGTGTTAACTTTGGGGTATTTAGTTGGTTCTGATTTTCAACTGCTCCTAAATTGAAAACATGATAGAATTTGATGAAGAAAATAGCTTGCTACACTGGTGTCTCTATGCCTACAGTTATTGGCTGTATTAGTTTGCCAGTCTGTACATAGGAAGCTAGTGTCTCCTGAGAAGTGTCCCCAGCATTAACTATCATCCAGGCTTCTGTCACTATCTGAACGTGCCCTTGCTAGCAGGGGTCTCAACAGAGCCATAGCACTTGTGCATGTTTCCAAGTCTTTTGATTGGAGGAGCCCACCTGTTTAATCAGGGTCCTCTGTGGCCAGAGGCAGGCAGCAACCTCCACACAGCAGCAGCAGATGGGAAGGGAGATCTCAGTTCCATCAAGCTGCCTAGTGACACCAAACTGTGGCACTTTCTCTCCTTGTCTGGGACAGGCCCTAGCTATATTCCTCTATTTATCCATGTTCTGTGCTGCAGTAACTGACATTCTCTATTTCACCTTTCTAAAATCAAGTAGGAGCTTTAATGTTCACAATCAAGATCCAGAAATAGAGTAGAAAAGGGTTCAGTAGTGCAACTGATGAGGCTAACTCTTATCTCTTTTGTGCCTAGCTGTCTCCCAAGAAGACCTGGGAAGGGTTCATTGGAGGCTTCTTTTCCACAGTTGTATTTGGATTTGTTGTAAGTAACCAGAGGACTTTTATTATATAGGTTCAGTCTTCAACTTCGTATTTTTCTTGAAGCAAAATTACTGACAAATCTGGTCATCTGAAACTGCTGAAAGCTCAAGAGTTTGGGGGAATGGGGGGTTTGGATAGAGAATTCTGCCAATTCTTAACTAGCTAGGCAAGGGTTACACCTCCTGAATGGGTTATATTGACCCTTTTTGCCATTACTATTACTGTATCTGGAATAGTTTTTAGTTGTAGCCCTATTTTGAAACTGAAGTTTATTGATAGCATTATTTATGATTTGTAAAGTAGTACTTTTGTATTATGTACTTTATAATCACATTTCTCCTAAGAAGTAGTTTACACTGATGTAGAGCTACACGTGAACTACTATAGAAGGTTGTAACAGCGTACAGGAACTGTTTGGATGAGGAATTTATCACCAAGGTCAGCAGAACTTGTGACTGCCAAATTTGGTAGAAGCAGTAGTGTGAGTTTTAATGGAGAAATGAACTGCAAAGAAATTATAAGTGGCTAACATTTGGGGATTTTATAATGCAGAAATGCCCAGTAGGTATGAATCTGAGAAATACGAGAAGGAAAACAAGTTGGGAAATCATCACTAAGCATCTGGAACATCCATATTTGTCTGCCTTGTTGAGGCATTCTGCAACTTAGGCTAACAAGACCATTCTGCGTCTTGTTATTAGAAAGATTTTCAGTTTCCTCAGCTTGTGATGACAAAGCCATCCATTACTGTATGATTTTTAACTGTAACAACAAATGCCTATTTCAAGAATCCTTGTTTTGCTTTTCAGTTTTCCTATTTTCTGGCTCAACATCAGTACTTTGTCTGCCCCGTGGAATATAACAGTGAAACCAACAGATTTGTGACAGAGTGTGAACCTTCAGAGCTCTTTCAGATTAAGAAGTACCCTTTGCCACCATTGTTTCAGGCTGTGTTGGGATGGGTAAGGAAAAATAAAACAAGGCTTTGGTTAAAATTGAAAGTATACTTGGCAGCTTGAACAGTTCTCTAAACCCTTCTGCAAAAGCATAAGGATGCTGGTAAGACTTGAAAGGTAAGAACTGGATTGGTAGCATAAGCGTCTCTGTTGCTCAGGCAGGGCAGGTGGTCACCCAAGCAGAATTGAAATGCATTGGTGGAGTCACCTGAGCAAACTGTCCTGTGTTCTTGTGGCCTGTATCCCATTTGTGCTGGAAATGGATGTCACTTAGGCATTTTGCAGACAAGCCTATTTTTGAAGAGCAACCTTTAAATTTTTGTGGTGTTGTTACTTCTGTGCTGAATGAAGAATGAGTACCAGTAATTGTTCCATGTGATATAGTCACCAGCCCTTTTCCTCACACCCAGCTTGCAAATTGTTTTAAGTGAGGTGTTGTATCTTTGCCTGTCAGGAAACAAGTCATCAGTTATCTTACCCTACAAAGCAGTGCTTCTGAACATACAGGCTCCAGAAGCACTCAAACAGGAACAGAATACCAAATAGAAACAGAGCAGTCTGTCATTATCTTTCCTTTAGGGCAAAGAGGAGGTAACTGCAATAAATGCTGAACAAGTGGGTTTGTAGCACTCCCCTTGCCTGTGAATTGCCTCAGGGTGAAGTGAGTGCCCAGCACTAGGGAAGGCAGTGGACTTTACTTGTGGTTACATAGGTGTAACACTGAAGGAGAAAGTTGATGTGGTTACAAGACGAAAGCACAAACTGGAAACTGTAGCAACCAAGCCTAAGACTAAAAGCAATTAATAACTACAGTTGGTACCCAGAAAAGCAAGGCTACATCTAGAAGGAGCTCTGGTATTTTCATACCAAGTGAATGTGCTGTTGCTTCAGGGACTGTGGGGTTGATTGCAAATTTAATAAGGATTTTTCTGCACAAAACCATTATGTGGACTGAGCAGAAAGAAATGTGTCCAGTAAACGTCAAGGAGATAGCAATGTCCAGCTCTGTGACAATGTAATAGAGAGTTATCAACCTTAAAAAAGAGATACTAGTTCCACGTGCACTTCTAGAGTCCTTTTGTCAGGCTCTAGCAAGCCTTTTGAGGAGAGAATTTGTATTAGCGCTCTTTAAAGAGTCAAATCAAATCTACTTTTTTGGGGGCTACATCCTGTTCTTTGGTTTTCCCTCTGTTACTCAGTTCCTGATGTTCTCTCTCAGGAATATGACCAGATGTTATGTTTGGAAGACATTTTGCTTGGTGTCAAAAGATGTCAAGCCTTGTGTTCTCCCAGCAAAATTGACTTAATTCCAACTCATAAACTTTTCTATTTGACCAACTTAATTTAGCCGAAAGGAAAGGTGTCTTAAGATAACCGCACAAAGTAGTCAAGAAGCTAATTGGTGTTCACCAGCTGTGATTCAAATTGGAAACACAAGGAACAGGGTTTTTTAGCCACAGATGGTGTTTATCAAGACCCAGCCAGCAGAGATGTGTTCTGCTCTCAGGGATGTAGCCAACATAGTGTTGACTCAGAGGCTAGAGCTGCTACCATTGACTTGAAAATGCTTAAACCAAAAGACCCTTTTTTCTGATCTGTGTCAGGAAGGCAGACAGGTACCTGTTTCCAGTGAAGTCTCTCATATCTGTAAGAACTTGAACAGATCCAAACAAATTTTAAGTCTGTGACCAGGGTGAGGGGAACAATATCTGTTTAAATGCAAACCGTAAAGTATTAATGGGGGTATATCATCTCCCAGTATTTCTGTATGTACACAAAGGTATGTATGTACAGTGGACAGTGCAAAATTCGTATCTATCTTGAAAGAATTGCATGAGGGTGGAGAGCACCAGACCCCTTACTAGAGCAATACTAGGAATTAGTGGAAAGCTCCATGGTTTACAGGAAATAGAGTTGGAAAAGAGCCAGGAAAGACTAGAGTAGCATCATTTGTTAAGGAATTATATTCCTTATGATCAACTAAGGGATTGGGTGAAAACCGCATTGTTTATGAAAGTTGACTGCTGTAGCAACCCTGAATACTTTATCCTGTTCACATGCGCAGACCTTTTAGCAACTTTCTACAGTGTGTCTACTTTTCCTTTCTTTACAGTATTACTTTGTGTCAGCAAAACTGGAGCTTTGTGGAAATTTGTTCTGTAAGAGCCCCATTTAAAAATATTTAAGCTTAAAATGCTTATGGCCAAACATACTGAAATACAGTGCTATTTACTTTACTTGCAGGAAACGGTGAATATGTACCCATTTCAGTTGCACAGCATCGCACTGTCGACATTTGCCTCCTTAATTGGACCGTTTGGAGGATTCTTTGCCAGTGGATTTAAAAGAGCTTTCAAAATCAAGGTGTGTAATGAATCCTGTAAGCCAGTCTTATTTTGTTTGTTTTTTTCTAATTTGAATTAGATAAATTAGTGGGTTGGGTTTGGGTTCTTTTAATCATTCGTTGTAGTACCTAGTGTTTCTACTAAGGTGTAATGACGTTTGAGCTGGTTTTTAGCATCAGCAGTAGTACTTTGTTTTATTAGATATATGTATGTGTCATGTTGATTATACACAGTTTTAGGAATGTGACTTTAGTGTTGGAAATCTGACAGTAATTTGGTTTTATATTTTGGTTGATAATTACTCTTCCAAGTTATGTTGCAGAAGGGGTTTAGACAAGCAAGATGTGAGACATTACACTTGACATGAAAGGCAATCTGTAGATGCCCAAGAGGCACCAACAAAAGTTTTACCTTTCAGATTGGGGCAGGCTGTGTTTTACCAACAGTATTTGCGTTGTACGCAGATGCTGATGAGTCAGATTCACCAAAGCATGAGATGTTTGGCTGCCTTTGCCAATACCGTGCTGCCTTGTAACAAGAGTGTGTATTGGCAAATGGTATGATGTGCTAACCTCTGTTTATTGCAAGGTGTGCGCTGTCGCTTGTGGCAGTGTTGTCCCTGGCTGATATTAAGTGGCAGCAGGAGTATGGGAAGAGGGCAGCCCCAGATTTTCTCCTGACCTTCTTTATGTCTTGGTAGGACTGCTGTAATTCTCATCCTGTTGCTTATTGTTGTTCTTGTTGTTTTTCCCTATGTCAGCCAGTTTTGGCATGTGCTTTGCACAGACACATATCAACCTCTCTGTTTGTGCTGAACTCCCATACATGTGCTTGTACTTATCCCTCTTTCTTATACTGGTCCAAGAAACTTGTCTGGCACTGTCTGGCTAGCTACAGCCTTGTGTGCTGTCATACCTGTGTATGTCCAGGTAGCAAAAGACTGTGTGAAGAAGGGCTTCTGAGGGGGAAAAATGCTTCTGGAAAGCAACACTTAAAGTAGAATATAAAAAAGTAGATATTCATTTTTTTAATATATATATATTTCTGAGCCCCAACGTGGTGACCAGGGGACTGCTGGGAAGACAGGGATGTTGTGGAATTTTTACTGATGGCAGCATGTAGGCTAGATTGGACACTTCAAGCTTGCCCAGCATTAGGGGGCTGGAATGGCAGTGGCACAGGACTGGTTTAACTTGCTGGCAGTTGCCCTATATGTCTACGGTCAGGCTTTTCACCCAGAAAGTTCACAAGTGTGAATGATAAAAAGGATATATAAGAGAAGTTTGATAAAGCCATTCTACGGACAAGATGGGGTAACACAAAGGTACTGTATTGAGATTTGTTTGCATGAGAAATATTTTGAAGTAGTGGCAATTTTTTCTCTACAGGGGTTTTTGATTGTGTTAAATGTATTTACATAGTTTTTAACTATGGTTACCAAGAACCCAGTGAGACAAACAGCATGTGAATGGGCAGTACAACTTGCAAAGAGTCCTCAGGTTAATGCTTCTCTTGTAGCAAGTACATGTTAACATCATTAGTGTGTTTCATTTTAATCGCTGACCATCACTTTTATCTTAATTTTTCCCCTCTCCGTCCTTCACACCCAAAAGGATTTCGCAGACACAATCCCTGGTCATGGTGGGATAATGGATCGCTTTGATTGTCAGTACTTGATGGCCACTTTTGTTCATGTCTATATCACCAGTTTCATAAGGTAAGGGCTTTTTACAATATTAACTCCTTAATCTTGCATAGAAGCTGTACCATAGCTGTTCCTTACAAGTTATGTTCTGCGCTGTTAGCGTAGCGGAGATTGCAGGTTTATAGATCCAATTTATGCAATGTCTTAAAATACAGAACTATTAAGAAAATGCATGTAGCTGCCTAGGATTTATGTCAAGTTCAAGCTATGCCTTGATGTTCCTGTGACTACTGTTAAAGGTAACCTGTGTACCCTAAATACCAGAAAGTTTTGTGCAGCAGCCTCTTAGAAGATAAACTAAAAAAGATCTCTTGATGAAAAATGTTGATTACAGTGTTTAAGGATGAATCAGTGTATCTTATTTGTCATAAGCCTTCTTAATCTCCATTTGGCAGCAAATACAAGAAATGCCTTTTAGTTTCTGTTAGGAGGATGCTCTACCAGTAACGCTCATGCATCCTGATGAGAAGAATGGGAGAAATCCCTAATTTGGTGTCCCCCAAAATAGGAAGGCATTGCTTGTGCAGCAAGAGGAAAATGGAAAGCTGTTGAGAAGTTTCTTTAGAGTGGCTGCTTAAAAAAAATACTTTTTTTTTTTTTAATTGACAGGGGTCCAAATCCCAGCAAATTACTGAAGCAGCTGTTGATACTTCAGCCTGAGCAACAACTAAGTGTGTATAAAACCCTGAAATCTCACCTCATTGAAAAAGGGATCCTGCAGCCATCTCTGAGAGTGCAGTTTGTCAAAACAGAGGACTAGAAGAAACCTCCATTTACAAGAAGCCTGTGGAAAAGCATTGCAAATACAAACATAGATAACAGCTAAAGGGAGAATAGTTTGTGGTCTGGAAGAGGTGAATGTTTCCTGAAATAAATGTGAACACTATGACTTCCTATTAGGACACGGAGGATCTCTTAGTCCTAATAAAATGCTTGCAAAGTAACAGTTCACATGATGCATATTTTAGTTCCTGAAGAGGATGGCAGCAGCCTTCCTTCAGCACCCAGCCCAACAGACTTTGTATTTAAAAAAAAGAAAATTCACTGTTAGTTTTTAGTGAGTTATTTAATATTGTATATCTTAGCAATACTTTCCTTGGTTTCCTGTGGCTACTGAAACATAAACAGATGAGGCCTGTGGTCACTTTAATGTAGCTCAGTGCTAAATGACAATTGGCCAGAAAATACTTGTTAGCCTGGTCAAAGAGGTAGTTACAGCCTGCTGTGTCAGACTCCCTGTATTTACTAAATCGCTGGGAAAGTTAAACTTAGCCCTGTTTTTAATTAAACACCTTCTTACAAAACTATTTCATGCTTAAGAACCTTTGCTGAATTATAGGTGGGCTGTTTGGGGTGTGGAGCTGCTGGGTTTTATGTTAATGTTATGGATTATAAACAAGCATCTGCATCCAAGAGTGGAGATTACCTGAGAAAATGGGATTCTCCAACCCAGGAAACAGATTGGAGAGCATCTAGAGCTTAAACCCTTGGTTTCCATGGCCTGGTCAGTGTCTGAAGACAGTAGTCCAAGCCTTATTCCTTGTGCCTCTTAACTACCATGTAGAATGGGGGTATTTCCTTCTTTTTAAAAGCACTTGGAGGTCCTGAGTAAGTGAAGTTTAAGTGCTGTTTTATTAACATGTTACTCAGTGAAGGCCGAAGCTTTCATGAATGTGCACAGTGCAAGACAGGATACATGGTTCTTATGCTGTGTGTTGTTATTTATTAAGAAGATCCTCAAGCAAGCTTGGGTAACCATATAGATGTTTGAATGGAGAATTTCATAGAAAGCAGCTATTCTGTAGACATATGAGAAAAGCTGATGGTCTGTAATTCTCAATGCTAGCTGTTTTCTAAATTTTTTCATTGTGCGACATGTCTTGATGCAAATAAAAATATACACTTTTTTTAAATGACAGAAATTACTCCTGTACAAAGAGAAAGCACAAATGCCAATTTTGTTTTGGTATACTGTAACTTGATAAAACTTAATTTTTCCAATTAATTGTAAATAAGTTTTTCTCCTGCAGTTAACGTACCGATGCCACATATGTCTCTGTGTGTACATATATGTTAAAAATATTAAAAGATGTATGTATAGGTAGAAAAGATGAAATTTTTAAACGGTTGGTGCTACTTGAGGATAAAACCATGGAGAAAATCACTAGGGTGTGTGAAGAGATGCATCTGTAAAACACAGGCTGCTTTTTTTGAACACCATGCGTCTGGGACCACTGTGCACTCTGTTCTGTGTTTAGGCCATGGTAGGCACCTCCTTGTCCATCAGTGGCTGTATGGCTTGGCTTATTAATTGGAGGGGACTGAATTTCAGTCCTTCCAGCAGAAGGGCAGCATAGCCTGAGATTAAAAGGTAGCACAGCCTTTCTGGGTGTGGGATATATGGAAAGGTGCTTTAAAAAGAAGGGAAAAGAAAATGAGAGGGCAACTGTAGTAGCATATCTGGAAAGCTAACTTTTAGATGAAACTTTGGTTATTAATGGGACTTTAGTAGGTGCTTATGAAAAACCACAGCCATACTGGAGTTGGTATATCAAGTTGGTATATCTTTATCCTGGGTATTTGAAAAGAAATAAAAATTTAAAAAGTTATATAGAGAATATATATATAAAGGTAATTGTTACTTTGGAAACTTGACATTTTTAGTGTCATTTTATAGCATGTATAATAAGGAAGTTAAATTATATTTTAGCATTTAATACAACAGAGCATTTGAAATTAATTGCTATGTATTTGCACAAGAGAAAGTTCAACACTGCGATTCTGCTGTTCAGTGTTCAAATGAAGAAGGAATCACTTGTGAACTCACTCATTAATTCTCTGGGTAGAACAATAGCTTCCTGCCAGCTGAGGCTTGGTGTAAATAAACCTCAGCAGAACTTGTCACTATATAGTGACAATTATGCTTGCTTACTAAGAAGTGCATTTACCACACTTGTTACTTCTGTTAGTTCAAGCACTGCAATATGAGCAACAGAAAAGTTTAACTTTTTACACCGGTGTCTCTTTCCATTTGCAGTCTTGTTCCAAGTTGCTATAATTACCCATTGAGCAGAAAAACAAATAAATATGTATATTATGTAAATACTGTAAATGGTATGAGCATATAATGTCTGGTTTGGTTTGACTGTTTCAATCTTTCATTGAAGCAGGTGTTGTAATAAAAATAAAGCTGGGACAGAAATCCCCCTGTCCAATATTTCCTACAGCATGTACAGTGGGTGGAGATTTCTTAACAAGAATTCATATTCCTTTATGTCACTCCTTAAGGCTATGTTCTTAAGCAAAAAGCCTGCTGTTAATTCCCTACTTTTTGTCCCTCAAGACTTTAGGTGACCCCTGACTGTTCATTCCCTTTTAAGTCTTGGATTCAAGGCCATTCACATCCTGCAACCTCAAACAAGCTGGGTAACAAGTGCACCTCATTTCTGTATTACAGCAAAGACTGCAACATCTGTTAAACACTCACCATCAGCAAATCACGTCTGTGGTGTACACCTCCTCAGGCTTTAGAAAACTACAGAAGGCACAGAGGGAGCTTTCCTGTAGCCTGCTTTCTGATGCTTTTCTGAGGAAAGGAAATGCAACGTTACTGGTGAGTTTTCTCCTGCTCGACAGGTAAAGTTTTGGACTGTTTCTTGCACAGAAGCAGGAGATTTTTACCTTCATCAGACAAAACCTTTTCAAAGTGTGTTTGCTGAGGCAATTGGAAGGAGCTGCTTTCAGGGATACTGGCACAGCAGCCGAAGTAATCCTTGTTTGTGCAGTTGCAACAGAGGGAATTTGTGACTTTTTAAAGTTGACTTTAGTTATTGTACATAACTCTTAAACCACACTGCACAGAGCCCCTTTGTCCAGCTTGTACCAGAACCTGCACGTAGCAAAAGGTACAATTGCTCTTTCTCTTATAAATAGTTTCTCAATTAGAAAATGGACATTCAATTCCATGGTTTAGCAATTTCAAATTGCATAAACTTCAACTTGAGTCCTGCATCTGACAGCATTCCAGAAACAGGCAGTAATGTGTCACCCATAAACACAGAATCACAAAATCATTTAGGCTGGAAAAGACCCTTGAGATCATGGAGTCCAACCGTTAGCCTAGCACCGAGTCTACCACTGATGTACTGCTGAATACTACAGACACTATGATTTATTCATTGCATACATATTACACCCTGACTCCTCAATACTGATGCTTGCTCTTGAAATTTTATTTTGATCTCCAGAGAAACAGGTGAGGAAACCCTGGTATTATTAGGATTTAATTAGCACAGACATAGCCTTTGCAAGCGAGTATGAAAAGGCAACATATTCTCATAGGGAAATGAAGATACAAAGCCTTAGCCCCATTTAGGTGCTACCTTTTCACTTGCACTTGACTATGTCAAGGTGCACTAGCAGCAGTTTTCTTCCTTAAGTGGTTGCTGTTCTCATACAAAGCTACCAGGCCAGCTGCCCTCGGCTCAGTGGGACTCAAGTTTTAAGTTAGTCCCACATGCAGCAAGAGGATAGGTTTTCACTTCTGCTGTTAGGAGCCTGCCCTTTGAGTGCAGGAAATGAGGTACTTGTGCTATCTGGCAAGAATAGTGCACACCTCTAAATAAAACATAGTAAGAGCTCTAATTGCCCAATAGTGCCTTATATTAACTAACTGTGGCTAATCATTGGGGTTTGTATGTACTTAAAGGGTGTGTGTGTAGCTCTTCGTACTTTGACCTTGTTTCTGGTGTGACAAGTTATTGTACCTGTCAAATGTATGCTATCCTGAGACAGTGGGAAGCAAGCACTGCCAGACTTTGTGCTGTCCGGCTGCACTAAAACAAGTTTCTGACTAAAACTTCAGGTGGAAGTGCTGTGAAAGTACAGGCCAGGTCCCTTCTTCCTGCAGCAATTCTGGGCAGTTGGCTCTTCTGTTTTGAAGAAGAAAATCAATGTGAAAAATGACATGTCTGCATTTAATCTAATTGTGCCTGCTTGGTTGTGCACAACCTCTCATTGGGCAGTGTCCTTCAGGGTAACTTTTGACCGCTGCACAACTGGCACTAGTGATGCTTTGAAGTGTCACACCTACCACATTGCAATCCACCTGAATTATACCTGAGCCCAGCAGAGAGTGTCCTGCCTGCTGCCTGGTTTTCTCAAGACACCTGCCTCAGAACATTTAAGGCCTGGCAGGGGAGTCCTGATCCCTCTCACTGCCTGTTTTGTAGAAGCCTTGTGTCAACGTGGGGCTGGTTGTGAGCTGCCCGTCTGTGCTGGGTCACTGGAGAAGTTAGGGCTTTCCCCTGGTACACGGCTTCCTAAGCCCCCACCGGGGTACGTGACCAGGCTCTAACCTTGGCTGGACTAAGGCTTCTAGTCGAGGAGCAGAAACTGCTTCTTTTTCTGGAACTGCTACACGTGGGAGCTCGTAGCATACACCAGGCAAATTAACTTGGGTTTCATGTACTGTTTATCTTGAACTCAGCCAGAGAGAGACTTTGAAAACCTCCCTGGAAGAATTTTAAGAGGCAGTTACATTGCTTGGCTTCCTAAGCAATGAGGTAGTCCTTCTGCATTCAAATTTAAGGCAGGCTAACTCCACCACAAGGGTGCAATGATAAGGCAGGCTCTGCTGTAAGCGGCAGAAAGCTTTAATTCTCTGTTCTGAGGGGTTAGATGATGATCTTTACATCAGTACACCAAAGGAAATAATTTAAACATAATTAACTTGAGCTAACACTGAAACTCTTGGGAACTGATGGTGTTCAGTGCTAAGGGGGCGGGGGGTTAACTTTATCAGGGATGTGATATTACTCTTTGAATTAAGACAAGTCTTAATTAAACTTGACCTAAGTGAAAATACAGTGGGGTTAATAATATTACCTTTGCTTCTACTGTAGTTCTGGGATACTTTTAGAGGGGAGAAGGATGAAACTATTGCTTTACTGAGGATTAACAGTGCAACTTATTTTCAGAAATGCTATGCAACTTCTCCATTGCTTATGCCTGGTTTTCACATTCTTGCTTCAGTAACTGGTATTTGGGAAAGCACATTATAAATCAATCTTATCAACATTAGGCTTTGTTCTTTATCTAACAATTAGTAAATGGGGAATTTTATACTGGTATGCCTTTTCAGATAGGCTATAAAGACAGCTGTCTGTTTTTTCCACGTTTTTTTAATGATTTTTATTTAAAACACACAAAACACTGCAGCAAAAATCCCTACAGCAAGACTTTCAAGAGACAAGCTGAGGAGAAGCTTGGAAATGGAAGCACATTCATATGGCTCCTGAGAGACTGACAGCTGAATGCAGTATTTTAGAAACCAGTACTTTTGCCTGGGAGCAAGAAATTTGAATATATTTTGGTAGCACAAATGAAGCCCATCTCATTTTTTACTAAGAAGACCAATCTAGATGGTCCTCACAATGTCTCCAGAGAATGGCCCTCCATTCCACAAAACTCAGGTTAGCTTTCTTGAATGCTGCCTGATTTTTCAAGTCCAAGAAGAGAGGAGGGAGTTTGGTTGTGTACCTGCCTCCAGAAGAAGCCTCTTGCAGCTTCAGAGCCAATACAGATTCCCTCCTCCTACATGTGATCAGCTCCCCCCTTGCAAACAGTCTGCAGCCCTGCTGCAGGATCCCCCTGTTCTGTTGCGAAACACAGATCGTGCCAGGCACCTCCTCTGCAAGGCGTTGTAAATAAAAATGCCTCAAAGTGGAGCCAGTAGTCTGACACTGCTTTATCTGGGTTTTTTTGTTGGGATGCTAGGTGCTGGAGGGGTCACTCTCAAGTTCCAGCCACCCTGAAGGCAAACCTGCAGCCCGCTGCACAGAGACCTTGCAGAGTGCACCCAGCTGGTGGTCCCACAGAGCCATGAGCACCTTATTCAACACCCACCCATTTAAGAGATGGAAGTGTGATGCCTAAATTAGCTGTACTCACAGACCAAAAACCTGAAGGAAAGATGATACTTTCCCAGAATTAGCTACTTAAAACACCAAGTAAATTTATAACATTATTCATCTAGGTGCAACAACTTGGAAATCAAGTAATCTATCCAGGCACCACATCTTTTTCATGATCGCATGCAAATGTCTCCTACGATTTTGGGCAGACCATCTTTCTGAATTGGCCAGTTCTGCTGCTCACCTGCTCATTGAGGCGAAAACAAAGTATCCTTTTGTGTACTGTGGGAAGGAGGTAAGGGAAGAAGTACATGAACTTTTTTTTGTATATACGGAATGAAATCAAAGCAGTTGTGCAAATCAGCCCACTTAGAGATCTGTTCCCCTCACACATACCAGCGTCCTGTGTCTAGCCCTGGGAAGGAACACACAGCATTTCCCAAAGGAAGCTGGCTAGCCCAGTGGGACCTATTCAAGCACGCAAATGATACTCCAGGCCATCTCCATTTTTTTCTCAACTTATAAAACACTTCCCTCCCCAAAAAAACTCTGTCCCTTCCCTGCCCTTAGCTCTTTCAAGCAGTTCTCTCCCCTTGCAGCCTACTTCCAAAAAAATCCCCTCTGTAGCCCGTTAGACACCATTCGTTTTTCTCCAAATCACTGCTCCTGTGCAGAAAAAAACCCCCAAGCTGGAGTGCTGGTGCAGCACTCCCACCCCTATGGCACCTACAGGAGGACAACTGGGGAAGGTGTCTCCAGCTATGGTGTGTGTGATTGCCTGCTGCTGCCAGAGGGCAGGGCAGACTCAGCTCTGAAAATCCTCATAGGGTACCAGGAAAGTCTGAATTTGCCAAATGGACTGGTAAAAAGCAGAAAAGCAGGATATGACTGTAAATCAGAAACCAAGCAGCTAAAGCAAGGTGAGTCTGGCCTTGCTTTAGCTTTCTGGCTGGTGGTGAGAAGGTGCTGAGATGCTGCCAAGGCTGGACATGGTGTTTGAATGTGCTAGGGCTACAAAATGACCATGTTGGCATTGCCCTGGAAACAGCAAGAAAGCCATGCTCTGAAAGCTGCTTTACAAATGGCTGCCAATGGCAATAGGACATCTGGAAACCACATGAAAGCTGCAGATGGTGGAAATGTGTTACGTGGGAAGTATGTGAATTGCTCAGTAAGCCTCTAGGAACTGTGATGGAAACTCCTACATGGTAGAGATCTTCTTTGGGTGTCTCAGGAAAGATTCTATCATCACAGTGCAAGCTAGAGCTTACACTCATGCAAAAATACCAGTGTTATTCTGGATAGGGAGATTGAGTCACCTTTCAATTTTAGGTAAATCTCATGGGCAGTTTGTGTGACAGAGAAACAGGAATAGAATGGCATATGTAAGTCATGTAATACAATCCCCTACAGCAGGTATAGCTGTACCATCAAGTCCTGCTGACAAAGCAATCTTAACCTTGAATTTAGAAGCTATTTTACCACTGAAGAACTGTCACAGAAATGTGGATATTTTCTCAGAGTACTAAGAGGTATATGAGCCAACATAATTTGAGTTTTTTATCTTATCTTCTCCCAGTCTTTAGACAGTCATGGAGGAAAAGACAAATCCTGTAACTTAAAATTATATTGATTTATTTTCCCATTTAATATTTTCTGCTTAAGGTTGCATCATTTATAAAGGTTAAAGTCCTTCAAATTAATCCAATACAGCCAGTCTACCGCAAATTCAGTTCCTAATATGAATTGTACTGTGAACTCAGGATGTTCTATGCTTTAGTCCTAAATTTGCTTCATTTTTCGTCTGCACTAGTTGTTCTAGTAGAATCTGGACTGAAGACTACTTCCATAAGAGTCTTAACCTCAAAGTTGAAATAGGTATGTTTGAGAACTAGCTGTGATTCCCAGGTGAGGGGAATGAGAAGATAAACATCTGTAACTGATGAGTCTGTATCACAGAGGCTGAAGTTCAGCATGTTTTCACCTGCAGTCCTTATTTTGACCAAAGTTGAGTGATTTTGGTAATCACAGAAAAGGCTAGATCCATCATTATGACGGATAACTGAGGTTTCAGTGGCCAAAAAATTGGCACCTCTCAAAGATGTCGGAGAATGGAATTACTGCAGCAACTGTTCCTGCAAGCATTGCCACTTACCTCCTTGGTTTTGACAAGAAGAGCTAAGCAAGGCTGCCCCCTTCCCCTAAAAAGATGGTTTGTGTCTTTGCTTCAAGCAGGGAAGAAAAATCTCCTTGTGTGATCTCTCATTATGTGATGAAGGAACAGCTGAAGTGTTCTCTGCACAGATCCACCTCTGAAAAGTTTAGAAGCAATTGAATATGATGTTCATGATTTTCCTTACAGATCGCACTCCTTTTCCTTGATTTAATTCCTGTAGCATCTGCTGGAAAACAGAATGGTTTGGGCACATGTATTCCTATTAACTAGCTAAGAGAGGTTTTCAAGCTCTGTTGGCCACTTCTCAGTTCCCAGAACACAGGATTTGCAGGAACTGCTCTGTCTTTGCTCCGTTGTTATAAGTCAGCATTTTCTGCTGACAACTTGACAATAGCATATCCTCATGCCTTTCTGATTGGTGCCTGAAAGCAGAAATCAGTTGCAGGGTTTGCTGTTTGTCTCTTCAGAAGGGACAAGAGGAAATGATGAGGAGAGAAAGCTGATCGGTTGAGAGGAAAGATTTTACGCTCCCTATGAGGGAACACCACCAGGAGGAGTTTGTGGGCAGGAACTGTTTTCCAGAAGCCTTCATTGGATGTTTTGGATATTTTGGCTCATGCAGTAACAGCACGTGTGTCATAACAGTCAGGACTGCCTTCTGTCAGAGGCCCATCAAATTCCAGAGAGTCCTGCGCTTAGTTTCTTACTGCTGATGCTGTATGGTGTTTTCAGGAAGAAAGGGTCATGTGATGGAGAAGAGGGAGGCAGGGGAATAGAGGAGTGGATCAAAATAAATATGCAAGTTAGTTTGTGTGCTTTTTGATCAGTTGATTTAAGGGGGGAGTAGGGTGGAGAAAGCTTAAAATCACGCAGGGAAACTGTTGCCTTTGGTACTGTCCTGGGTTCAGCAGTAGCAGTCATTTTCCTCCTTCTTAGTATCTGGTAAAGTGCTGTGTTTTTGACTTCCAGCTTGGAAACAGCACAGATAACACCGATGTTTTTAGTTGCTGCTCAGTAATGTTTAGTCTGACCAAAGACTTTCTGAGCCTCATGTTCTGCCAGGGAGGAGGGGAAGCCAGGAGGAAGCAGAGGCAGGACACCTGACCCAAACTGACCAAAGAGGTATTCCATACCACAGCACGTCATGCCCAGGATGTAAAAAATGAGGGCAGTTACCAGGAAGGGCTAGATCACTGCTCGGTCAGGCTGGGTATTATTCTTTCGGTGGGTGGTGACCGGTTGTATTCTCTTCCCTTGTTATTTCCCTTATCATTATTAATTAGTGGTAGCAGCAGTTGTTTGTGTTATACCTTAGTTACTGGACTGTTCTTATGTCAATCCATGGGAGTTACATTCTTTCAGTTCTCCTCCCCATCCCTCTGGGACTGGGAGGAGGAAAGCTGGGGGGGAATGAGCGAAGACTGCGTGGCTGATTTACGGCTGAGCTTAAACCACGACACATACCCATGTCTTATTTTCAGACATGTTATCCATTAGCAATAGAATAAATCCACATGCCAACTACAAACATTTTTGGGGTGAATGCACATCTGGCAAGGTAGTGTTCAAACCCTGTCCTGCCTGACTGACCTGTGTGGCTGGCTTGAACTTCAGAAGTGGATTATATCTAAACCATGACCACTTCTGCATCAGGAGATATAGATCTGTGGATGTGGCTCTGTTTCCTTTTAAGAAGTCTACATTTTGCATCTGAGAGTGGCAATTGGGTGTTGAGAGAAAAACCTGTAGTTTTGCCATGGTACATGCGCACACGGCTTCCTCCAGAGCTTTTGGTGAAGCATTCATTTTGCCTATCAGAAAAACTTTTTGTCAAAAGTTGGTTGGCCAAAATGATGAAACAATACAAAGCCAGGAGTTGCTTCCTTCCTCGTGTGACTCAATGTAAAGTGTCATTTTTACATGTTTAAAATACATACGCTAATATACAGATGGACAATGTTGCTGACAGATTTGATTTATGTTGATTTATGCAGATTGCTACTGAAAAGCTAAGACCCATTAAATCTATTTCTTAACCTCGCAATAGAGGGTTTGCAATACACAAGTACACTGAGCAATGATTGCAGGCTGACAACTAAAATATTCTGGGACACTAATTGGGGTTGTAAGGAAATCTCATGGTATCGTGGTAACACGGGCCTAGAGACAAACACATCTAGCCTCTTGGAAAGCACCAGGTAAATTCTAATCATAGATAGCATGAGCTGTGTTTCATTGTCCTCAAGACCACAAAAATGCACCAAGGCTATAGCATACCCCTACTACAATTTCACCTCTCTGGATGTCATGCTTATTTTAACCTGGTGGTTTTCCACTTTTCTCAATAGGCAGACTCCTAGGGAACAATCCAGTGAAGATGTGGACCCTGTATCCTTGGTTTAAGCTTACTGACAAGGCATGGGCTCTTTCCAGCAGTGTTTCTCATGGCTTACTTAGAAGTAGCCCTTAGCCACCTAGCAATCTACTACAGAAAATTATCATATATTTTTAGAATAGTCAAAAGTTGGGCTAATAAGAAATCTCTTTGGAGATGGAGGACCACAGAAAATGCTTCTTATGTTTGAAATAAATGCTGTTCCTAGACTGTAACTTGAAGCGAGACTGACAATGTAAGTTGCTGTTAACAAGGCTGCCACAGGCACTGACAGTATTATTTGTTGTTTCTTAAAACTAGTTTTATATGTCATGGCTAATAATATTAGAAGGGCTTCAAGTTGCCTGATTTGTTCATGGGCAAGGGACTGTCAAAGAAATTACTTTCCTTCAGTAAGCTACATACATGTCTAAAAGCTTCAGGCTCCCTCCATGTACCAACAAGCAATTCTAATGATGTTGAAGAGGAAGGACTCCAAGTGCTTCCAGCATAACATTGTTCATAAGAGGATCTAGCTCCATTTTGAATTAAAATGTAGGTTTTTTAGGAACAGATGTGTATAAGATAGGAATTAAGTGGAATTAGCTTACTATGGAAATAAGTTTTTGATCAGCCTTTCTTAAGTGACATCAGTCTTCATATAGCTTATCTAGTAATGCTTCTTTTTTTTTCTACAGAACTTTGGTAATTTAGCCAAAGGGTTAATGTGGCTTGTTGTTTTCAAAGGACATGGTAAATAATAATAAACAGTAAGTAATAATACATATTTTTAATTAACATGTTCCTTGTTAATTACTTGTCCACTCTCTGAAAGCTGGAATAAAAGCAGTCCCCTAGTGATTTATGAAATGAGGGTGTGCTAAATTTATTTGGTGTCATGATTTTCTGTACTTACTGAAGTCTGTGTCATGACAGACTCAGGTTGTCTGCAGGTATGTATAACAGAAGCCTGCAGTGGCAAAAGTTTTGTTCGGCTGCATCAGACACTCACTGGAAGAGAGAAAGTTAGCACTGAATTTGCATCTTGAGAAACCGGACATTTGAGTTAAAGTGGGAAAATGCACGTTAAGGCAGTGACAAGAAAGCCCTTTGAGTTATAGCTTTACAAATGTCTTTGCTCATAAACATGTTCTTTCTCTTTGTTCTGTGGAGTTGTACAAGAAGCCATTTGGAAGACTCTTTGGTTCTTAGATTATTAAATGATCTTGAAGCTGTTCTTGGATTAGGATATCTTCCTGCAAAATTGATGGTGGTGTGGGAGTTCGTTTATGTGGAAAAGTGGATTGCAAACCTGAGGCTTTGTGACCACTTTGTTCTGAAAATTATGTGTTTAAAAATAAATAAGATATATAACCCATTTCACTCAGTTTTCTTCCAGTGGGAAGCTGACCTGAAGGCCTTGGATTTTTCCTGTGCCTTGGTCAAGAGACAAACAAATTTAAGTTCACAGAAAGAGCTATCTTTATTACTGCTGCATCTAAAATAGAGCAATATATGGGGTTTTATTTGATAAGTCATTTCAATGTCTCCAAGCTACCATTATGGCTTTCTGTGAAAGCCTGTAAAAATAAAAATATCTTAGACAAAAATAACACTCTCATTCTAACACTGTGGAGTGTCTCAGTGCGTATTTGGCACATCCTCTGAGGCTGTACCAACAACAATCTGAAATAGGCTGCTGTAAAAGGCGAATCATAAAAATAAGCAGTATTTAGTGTCTTGTCCTGTATCCTTTAAGGCTTCTGACACGTACTGACTAAGTATAATTCACAGTGCTCATAGGCTAAAATAGTGGGCATTAGAGGAGGTTGTGCAGTGATTGTCAAGGTCAAAGTCAGTTCTGAAAAAAAAACCCACTGAGTCTTTGTTCTGTCGAACCGTTTCACAATACCTGCTAGCAAAGAGCAGCTGCTTGGTTCTTTTTTCAGATGTACTGATTTCAAGTTTCTTTTGACACGCGGTAGTAAAGCATGTACCTATAGGATTTGTAATAGAAGAGCATTTTACAGGCTCTTGGTGTGAATATGCGGAACTTCATCAGAATAAACAAGGTGTATGCTATCCTCAGAACTAAGGGACATTGTTTAAAACCATCTTTCCTAAAATCATCTGCCTTAAAGACTGCATGAATACATGAAGATATTTCTTTTGGGGGCAAACTACCATAAAATGCACTTTTTCAGCCTGTTTGAGATTCAATGTATGCCTTCACAAGCTAGTCTTTCATATGCCATGCAGAATGGTAACACTTTTGAACAACAAAAAGACAACCAGCAGTTTTTGGAGGCCTGTAGGAGTGAACCAGCAGCACTGACCCCACTGCAGGTGAAGCACACCACCAAGAGAGCTCTCTATTTTTTTTCAGTTTCTCCAGAGGCACCAGATGGCAGCATATTTCCCTCACTCGAGTGTGATCTCATCGTCCCGGATTCACTCCTGGGATCCTCAGGCTTTGAGGCCATAAGCCGCAATGACCTCAGCTGACCTGCACCTCCTCTGTCATCACCTGCTCTTTTTCCCCACTTTCACTGGATGCGCAGAAGGTGGTCTGAACACAATCAAGGCTCTTGAAACTGTGATTTCCATTTTGCCTGTGCAGGTCTGAGAGTCCATAAGAATCATCAGCATACAGGCATGTGAAAATTTAGACCCAGGGAGTATGTCTCCAACATCTAAATTTTCCATATCCTCTAAATATCAAGTAACATGCAGTTTATTTGATTTTTCTTTTTAACTACCTCCTCTTTCCCATGTACACCCATGCACAATGTGATTCTTGTTTACAAGCAAGTTTTGCTTATGTTCTTTTCTATAAATGTTGTATTCTTTGAATCTTGTAATAATATTTCATTGTACACCAGTTATGTGTGACTAGCTGTGTGACTAGGCTTGTAATCTCTGTAGCACCAATTCTGTTCTGCACAAATAGGCTGAGGCTGGGCAGGGATTTTGCAAGCTTTGGTTTCTTTTACAGCTAGAGATGTGACCTAAAGCTTTGTGGGCTGGGAATTCTGTTGTTACACTGCCCTCTGTCCTACTTCTTCCCCTCATCCTCCTGTTCTTGCTGATAACTCCAATGCTGTTTTATCAGTGGTTTTGTTGTAGAAGTAAAAAATGGAAATCCACAATGTTCAGCTGTAGCAAAATCATCCACCTTTGAACTCTGAACCTGCAGCATTGGGATGCAAATGTTTGATTACTTGAACTATGTGACTAACATCTACAGACAGCAGAAGAAAGGCTATTTATCCTAAATAGGGCAGGGCCCCAGAGGGTGAAGGAGTAGCCCTGGCTGCTGCTGTCTTCCACTGTTACTCCATTGGGTTGCTGGTGTTTTTGCTGTGGACTCCGTTAATGCTTAACAAATGCTATGAGCTCAGCACTAAACTATTTGTGGATTGTTTTATTTATTAACTTCTGACAAGCAGCCCACTATTTCTCTGAAGAACATATGTGACAAGCGAATTACTTTTTTTTTTTTATTTTTCAAATTTAGGCAAATTCACCATGAGTGTCACAAGATACGCGCACTAGTTACTTCAACAGCTCCACCCTTCCTCTTACTCAATACAAACAGTTATCTGCAAACAAGCAGGAAAGAGAGAGGGAAGAGAACTTCTCAAAGGAATTAATAGAAATCTTGTATGATGAAAAGGTTAGGCTGCATAAATTTGGAAAAATGTTATTTTCTTCTCTTAAAAATATCCTAAAAAAAAGGGGGGGGGGGGGGGGGAAGGATGGGGATAAAATTCCCTCTATTTTTCTTTCACTTTCTTGTAGTAATTTGTTTCCAGTTCTGTTTTTTTTCCTGTACTTTGGTATTAGCTAATAAATCTCCACAGTTTTTAAGGATGGATGCAATCCCTTGTGCACAGTTGCTTTGCAAAGTGGAAGAAAAATTAACTGTAAATACTTTACTAACACTGTAATTACTAACCAGCACCTTGTTTGAGAAAGATAAGGAGGTATCTGTGATGAGCTTTGCAAGAGGAGAGGTGTTGAGAAGGTAAAAAGAATGTCTGGTGTCACTCTGTGTGGATCATTACAGCTTGGAACTGTGACAACTAACCAAAACATGGGGGACTATAAACAGGAATGCAGTGAGCATTAACTGTGCAAGAAGAAAAAAGCAGTATAATTTGGCACTCAGTAAAACTTGTATCTGATGTACCGCTGTCTGTGCAAATTCCATTGCCATCCTGGAAGATTTCTGTGCTTTCCCACTACGTTTACCTCTACCTATAATGAATTAGGAACAGTATAATCTCTAAGCTTTGATTCTTACTCAGTAGAATTGGCTAAGATAGATGTTGTTAATCCTTTACATATGAAAGGTTCAAGTATCCTCCTACATATAAATTACAGAGAGAAGATTTGTTTGTTTTGTGAAGTCTAACTGCTATCTACCATTCACAGATGGCATCTTGCACAGTAAGTAAGTGAAATAAGTGTAGGAACAAGCTGATGAAATCAGTGCTTCCCCTTGCTGCAGTCCAGAATGAAAATGGAGCAAACATGGCCAAATTCTGCCTAGTAGCAAGCATCACGGTTTTGCTTCTAGACTGGCATGGCTTACTGACTAAGGACAATGCACCTGTGAAAATTCAGGCATGCAAAGAAATGTACATGTTAGCTTTGAATGGACTGAGATACAGACCCTGGTTGTTCTGTAGCAGAAACACTCTCCACTGACTTCAAGCTCAGCCTTCACTCCAGGGACAAAATATTTCAGTCTGGTATGTGACAGAATGTAACTCAACGTACTTTTCCTTTTGTGTATACATTATTCCATGTTGTATGCAAAATGTAGTGAGCACCCTCAAAAGGTATCCCCTGAAAGTAAGTCTACAGTTTCATGTTCTGATCCTTCTCATTTTCCCTTCCTATTCCTGTAACATTTCTCATATGGCCTCAGCCATAGACAACCATTGGTTGGGTGTTTTTTTTTGCATAGCTGACAGTGACAATTCTGTTAGCATATGATGTGGGAAGGAAGCTGCAAAGAGCAGTTGGGTAGAGAGAAAGTGTTTGGGAAAGAGCTTGTTTAAATGCTCTACATCCAGAAAGTGGAGAAAAGTAGGCATTTAGTTAGGAGGCACAAAACAAGATACACATGGCATAAATTTTAAGTTTTTTTTTTCCAGGGACACAAGAATACCAACTGTTGAAGAGCTTCTGCCACTTATCATATTACAGTGATAGGGATATGATGACATACTGTATATAATTTCTCTTATGGTGTCTATTCTTCACAGAAAAAAAATACAGGTATTGCAAAGGGGTAGTCAGTCCCATTCCAGCCCCACTAGCCCAGGCTATTCTGAGTTGGACTAAATCTTGTTCCTGTTAACACAGTGAATTTAGGGATGCGTGAAGACACCTTTAGCAAATAAAGACAATGCTGTATTGTGTAGGCAAAGAGGTTACAAACTTGTCCTTGCTTATTTTGTTTTTTCTTGGGAGAAATGGAGTTCGCTTAAAGTTACACTTTATCTTCAGTGAGTGCTCCTTAGCAGCTGAATTAGCCTCACTCCAGACATCCATGAGTCTTATGCAGAGGTCTCCTCCACCTAAATGGGAATACGATGATTTCCACTGTCAGCTGAAGAGCAGTACATCAGCCAGCAAAAACATGAAATGCATTTACATGTTTGATGCTAACAGCCAGAGAAGGAAGACGGGGTAAATGGGGTTTACTCTGTTTGCCCTTAAGTACAACAGGGTACATGGCTTCATTTAGAAAGACCCCCTAGTAGAGAGAAGGGGTAGAATTTGCCAGTGAAATACAGGGTCTTGGATGATTTGTTTATTGCAGCTTTTACCCCTGCAGCCAGATTCTCCAAACTACTATTTAGTCTTTTCAGTGAAGACTTCAGAAGGGATTTTGTAAATGAAAACCCACCCCAAACAAAACTGGCATGGGGTGAAAGACTGCTAGGTGCTGATTTCTTGATGGGTATGAATTTATAAGTGACTAGAAAAAGGCAGAAGGGTATCTGGTCACACACATGTGGACACACCTTTGCACCATTCCCCGGGAGTATCCAAGCAGATGAGGCTTTGCCTCAGGGTTGCAGTGTGTGCAACAGCCTTTGGCTGTTGGGAATTTAACTGAACTTCTGGCTTAATTAGGAAAAGAGTAATTATTTCAGTGTTTAAATATTTGGATTGTATGGATGAGATTGGCCAGCACAGATGTACAACGCTTTTTGTGGTCAAAACTACAGTTATCTAAGTGGACTTCCCCAAGATGTACACTTGACAAAAAACTCAGGGAGATCACCTCAACCCCAAACCGAAGGTGGCTTTCTTGCTCCTGCGCTGACCAGCGGTTCCTTCCTCATTCCACAAGCAGGCTCCTGGCTGGCTGGATAGCCTGTCATCTGCCTGGGCCTGTGGTGAGGGACTGGCGGCGGGGATAGAGGAGAAGGGGACGCGGGCTTGCAGTGCTAGGGAAGTGGCATTACTGTCAGAGGACGGGGAGAAACCAAACTCGGAGCTCTAAAAAGTAAGATGATTATAAAAAGCTCTAGAACTAAGAAGGGGGCCTGTGCGTCTGTCAAGCCGACCCGATCTGGCTGAGCAGAAGAGCCCCTCTGCGAGCAGCCTTCTTGCTGAGGGATGGGGGCGGTGAGCCGGTGCCTGAGGGGCTGCTCCCGGAGCCCGCCATTACGGACCGGCTCTCCTGAGGCGGCCTCCTTGGGCCGCGGGAGCAGCGACGACAGCAGCCAGCCGGGAGGAGGAGGAGGAGCGGAGGGAGGAGGCAGCAGGCAGCGCTGGCAGCCGGGCGGGGAGGGGGCATTCGGCGCCGCGGAGGAGGAGGACTAAGATGGCCACCAGCCGCCGCGGGGAGCGGCCCCGCTCCCTCCGGCTCGCGTCGCGCGGCCCCCTCGGCTTGGCCCGGCGTTGATGGGGCCAGAACGACCCCAGCGCCTGGACGCTGCAGCGGTGGCGGTGCCTCCCGCCGGAGCCCGCCCGGGCCGCAGCGGGGGAGCCGCCCTCCCGGCCCGGCCCACACCGCCCGGCCGCGGCCACCCCGTCGCGTAAGCCCCCCCCCCTACTCCCGACTCGTGCCCGCGGAAAGGAGCGGAGAGAGGTTAGGAGACGAAAGGAGAGCCCACCCGCTGCCCCCTCCCCGGCCCGGCACAGCGGCACCGACGGAGACCCCCGCCGCCTCCCGGTGAGTGCCTGGCGGCCCTGCCGCCTAGCCCCGGCGCTTTGTTGTATCGCTGCTGGGCCCGGCTGTGCCGCGGGGAGACCCGCCACCTTCTCGCGGGCCCGGCGCGGCAGGCTGCAGCCCCCATCCCCGACGGGGTAGTGGCCCCGCTTGGGTCGGCTCGCCCCGGCCCGGCCGCAGGCCGCGGCGATCGCCCCATTCCCCGGGGATGCCATACGGCCGGGCGGCCGCCTCCCTCCGTCGCGGCCGGGTTGGAGGAGGGGGCGACGGCGCAGGTGCCTCGGGTGATGGATCATTGTCACTGCACGGGCAAACACCCCTCCATCCCCCAGGGGTTTTTAATGTTTTATTTCAGCGGCCGCTCCTTGGCCGCTGTGGGGCGGGAGGCTCAGCCCCGTTGGGTTGAGGGGGGCGGGCAGGGGTTGTGGCGGGGCCTCAGCCACCGCGGAGACGGGTGAGGGAAACCTGGAGGGGCCGACGGAGCCCCGCGGGCGCTGCTGCGGCGCTGGGCCGGTCCGGCGGCCTTTGTTGTGGCTGGGGAGGACGGTTTTCCCGCGGGAGCCCCGATGGAGATGCGGAAGGGAGGCCCCTGGCCCCAGCCCTCGGGTGTGCGGGAGGGCCGGCGGGGAGCCGGGCCGCGGAATGAGGGGAGACCGCCCGCCGCCCTGGGCCAGCGCGGGGAGGAACGCTGGCTCGCAGGCGGGTCGTGGGGTCGCTTTTTTCGCCTGTAATTTGATTTTCATTTTTTTTATGTGGTTATTTTTGTGGCAGTCCTCGAGCTACCGATCCAGTGGTGCGTCAGGGACATTCAAGTTAAAGTACCCAGCAGATCCCCAATGCATCCTGGGGGACAGGGAGGTTGTGGCTTCTGAGAACTCTGGAGCATTGTGTGGGGGGATTTCCGCAGATGCTGAGGTACCCGCTGCTTGTCTTCAGCGTCCTGGGAGGTGATCCACATAGATGAAGAGGTTTGAATGGAGGCCAGTCAGTAGTGCTGGGTGCTGAGTCCCTGTGAGCTGTTCACCTTGAAAGAATAGGTCCCTAAATTCTAGCTATGCTTGTGTATGCCTCCATAGAGAGAGACTTATGAAAGAAATTGTGCAGAGGATTAAATGTATTTTGACCTGTAGTTTCATGGATAATCTGACTGAAATTTCTTGGCTGGCTCCCAATATTTCAGTGTAGATCTGTGGGTCCTGGCCTAATTTTAATGGTTAAATTTTGGTTACTTGGCAGTGTAGGTTTATGACAAGGTCTGTGTGTGTCCATGTATTGGATCATGTACTTTTACTATGGAAAACAAATGGTAGGCTTACTGTTAAGAAGAGTAAATTTCATATGCTGTACCAAGCACATATGACCAGCTAAGTCACAAGTGGTGCCGGAGCTGTGTTGTTACCTGGTGCCTGTGCACAGTTGTGATTGTACAGCTGTATAATGTGCCTGAGCTCACAGATTCCCATGGATCCAGGCTGGGTCTGGAGGGAGCCAGCTTGATTGCATCCTTGGCACATTTTGGTGACAAGCTAGTGGCATCTTGAAATAGGCTATATGAACAAACTTTACAGTTTGTGTGAATTGTCATTTCTGCAGTATTTTGCTCATGCTATGCAATGTTGGTAGACTTGCAGCATTTACAAATATGAAAGTTACAGTTATGTGAATTGTTCAGTTGCAGTAAGCGAACCAAGTCCTTCTCTATGCTTTTAGATTATAGGCAGGCATGTTTATGAAACAGAATGCTTTGGGCACTGGAAATGTGCATTGATGTTAATATGGCATTGTGCCTTTGCTGTATAATCCTGGTCAAGAAGTGCTGATAATCTAGCTTTGGCTGTTTATTTGGACTATGTGTAGGCATCTTCACACTCTGTAGTGTGGATCTGTTCAGCTTAGTTGGAGCCAATGCTGAAATACTCAACACCATTGACAGGAACATATTTTAGGTAGAATGCCTCAGATATCAGTGGTGGTAGACACCATCAGTGAATGGTATTTTTCAGTTTGGTATGTCTTTGCTAGGAATTGAATGTGTTTGTTTGCTTTCCAATCCACTGTGCAGTTTTTAGGCTGCTAGACTTGGAATACAAATGTAGTATGTTTTGGGTTACGAGGTTGCAGCTTTTAGCCAGCTAATTATCTATTTGACTCAAATTTAAGCAAGTTAAGCGTAATACTGTTGTGATTTTTAGTATTTTAAGCAGCCATTTAAAAATGTGTTACAACATTTCTATCTCAAGGTTTAAGTAAGGGTTAGTATGTCCAGTCGATTGTTTATTTGCAGTTTGATGCATTGAGATCAGCTTCTTGATGGTATCTTGTGGTACAATGTGAAAGGAACTCATTTCTTTCCTTACAAGCAGTAACAGAAAGAGGCTAAGTAACAAAATCATTGTAATTTCAACCTGGAAGTAACAGGTTTAGTTAGAAGGCTATGTTATCTTGTTCCATCTTGCTACATGAATTGTCTGAGAAGCTGAGCTAACAGTAATCTGAGTGGGTATGAAAACCTTGGTACTTTGTTTACTGGAGCTGTGCTCCCAGAAGAAGTGTACACAACAAGGTGGTCTTCAGGAGGTACTGATGTGTGTTGCTGTTATAGTAAGACTGGCAGATGTAAAATGCATTGTGAATTCTTCTATTTCATAGTTCTCTGCAAGTGTTCAGTTGGAATTTTTAGCATACGGAAGACTCCTGGAATGCTTCATGTGCAGAGTATGGCGTGAGTGTGGGCACATGTTCCACTTGCTTAGGAGTGTCATGAGATTGTTTGGAAACTTTGGTGTTAGAGCATGAAGTTTCACTTCCCAAATACTGATGTTAGCTGTTTTGTAGCATTGGGTTGTGGGAATTTACTTCTGTTTCTGAAGATGTGCTAAGATGAGGAATGTAAAGAAAAGCCAGTAGTTCCCCCCTGTTAAATTGCTGAAGGACAAATCTGCTGATGTTGATTAGCAGTTTAGTTCATGTTTGTGAGTGATTTTAAGTTGCTGTTGCAAAATAGTGGAAATACTGTTTCAGCAGTGGCCTTTGACTTGCATGACTTCCTGCTGTAAGGAAGTTTTGTATTATTTGTCCAAAATAAACAGATTTTGGGGAGGGTGGATACGGTATGCTATGAGGAACCATACATCTTAGTCACAATTTACCCCGTAGTGCTTGCTTTTCTGATCATTAGAACTGTGGAAATCTGTTCTTATGGTATCTTACTGGAATTAAACTTGCATTTTGAAATGGGGAATAGAATCTTTTGTTGGTCTGTAGTACAATTTTTGATTATGTATGTAGGGGGGGAAATAAATGATTTCTTCATGGCTTTAATACTGAAGCTTTTAACTTCACTGGTTTCCTCCTTGATTCTTTTTTGTTGGTAGTGTTGCTAAGTGCAATAGTACAACATTTAAAATGCCCAAGTTGTGACAGATACTCATGCTATTAGTTTCTTTGAGTTATTTGCAATAGTGATTGTTTTAAAGAAATCTTGTTGCTTATGTGTCCTGAGGGGCCTACAACTTGGGTTGTAAGTATGAGCCTTCCACACCCTTCAGTGTTGAAGGGACTGGGGCACACGGACGTAAGATTGTCACGTGTCTTGCAAACAGCTCACTTCTTTAACATTGTAATTGGTTTCCAGTTTTCATCTTTTAATAAACAGCTTCACTCTTGTATAACTTCTGTTATCTTCTATTGAAGACTTTATATCCTGTGTCTGGGCCGTTCACACCTTGTCCAGGCTGGGCAAGAGAGGACAGAACATAATTAGAAGGCCCCTGTGCATATTTGTTTTAACCAGCTGCCCCACAGACAGTATAGAAAGCATTGGTGGTGTTTCCTATAATCCTGTTTCACTCTCATTGCCAAAGCTTCTGAGGTTGTGTATGAAATTCTGCTGGCAGCTTGTGACATTTTAAGTGAAGTCATTTGTGAGGAGATGGGAGCAGCATCTTGACTTGGGTGATAGCACTGCAAACTTTGCAAGACTGAATATGCATTACTGGTGATCCAGCCTGGAGAGCATCTGTTTGGCAAGCAGCTCATGTTTTGTGATGCACTAGTGCAAGCTTCTGCTTGTTGCTCACTTCCCCTCTGTTCTTATTACAGGTAAGTGCATACAGCACCTTGTGTTTGGGTCACCTGTTGGATGGTGGGAATGACTAAGCAAAGTTAGATGATCTGTAGCACAGTTGTTGCATATCTTGCTTTGTCTTTTTGCTAATACTGTGTCAGAGCTTAACAGAAGGAGGAATAGGAAATACTGTATAAAATTATTGGGTTAGTACTGTGTAGCATTTTGTGACTTCAAGTGGCTTGTTTACACCCTGTATGTTGATTTAATATTGGCCTGTAATTACAAGGATTTTGTTATGAATGGTGAAGGGGAAACAATCTTTAGCTAATTCTTTCCTCAGGTCTTTTGTAAGTGAAGATGACACTCATCTTTTGGGGTGTTGTTTTCCTGTGGACAGCTCTGGGGCAAAATTTTCTGATTTCTGTTCTGTATGGAAATGTGCACTGGACATACTTTTTGCCAACTGTGCTGATGTTTTTGTGATTTTGAATGACAGCAGGGAATCTTTTTTACTTTTTAATTTTTCTCTCCCCACCTGTGGAACAAAGCTGTGAGCATGGAAGTAAAACTGTCTGTATTGAGATTTTGGGAGAAGAAGTTGTTTGACATTTCTCTGGAATTGGATTATTCCAGTGAAAGCTACACGTTGTGTTTTGGGATCTTTCCCTTTTGAGGGAAAATGATTTTGATTGCTTTGATGACTTTGTGTTTCATCAATGCCCTGTAATGGTTTTCTGCATGTCTTAAGCATGTGACTTCTCCTGCTTCTGTCATATTGCAGAATGGGAACAAATTTGCAGAACTTATTGTAGCACATGTAAAAAAGTATCTTCTAAGATTTCAAAAGTAATAAAACAGTGTTATGCTAGGAAATAGTGAACTCTGTGGAAGAAATGAACAATAAGGGATGTTGAATGGGACAAAGTCACATAGCTTCATATTTTTGGGTAAAAAGTAATGTAGGAAAAAGATAAGATGGATGCATCTGAATTATAGCAGTCAGATATGCATTAAAAGACTGCTTAGTCCTTGTATCTTCACAAATATTGTTATTTCCATGTCATGCAATTTATTACCATGCTACAAGGAAAAAGCTTTGAGCAGGTTGGCTAACTTAGTGTACAGACAATAGTACATCTGAAAACACATGAAAGAAGTGGAATTTCCAGATGACTGATTTAGTCTCTTTCTTGCTCTAGAGAAATTATAATATTGCACTGAAAATACATAAGAGTTAAACTTCCACTTTTTCAGGTTGGGTGGATATTCCTTAGTTACATGGCTAACTTAAGCTTCTTGTACCGAGTCTAAGACATGTATCTGAGAGAAGTCAGACCTTTTGGAGATGGCTTTTGCCTGCTTTCTTCCAGCAACTTTTTCTGTGAACTTCCTAGTTGGTAAAAGAAGTTATTCCCTCTCTTGAATAATTTTCTTTTCTAATGGTCATGTGAGTTTTGGTTTTGGATATGCATATAAGGCTTTCTAGTGAAAGGTTTCAGAGTAGGGGAGCAGTTACCAAAACTGATGCTCAACTTAAAGCAGCTGTGTCAAGTAAGCAAATAGAGGAAAGCAAAACCTTCAGAGCTTGCAGTTTGGTAATGATGAGATAGGCGAGTGGCTAGAAAGGGAAGATGTTCCAGCATATACCTTAGATGTTTTTTAGGGTCCTTCGTTTCTGTGACTTAAATGAAAATGTGCATCAAGAGCTCGTAAAAATTATTATCTGGCTTTCTATTTCACTACTAGTTTTGTCAAAGTTATTGCTGTGCGTTGGGTGTTAGAAAGTAGCTCTACCTGGACTGTTTTGCTATTTTTTTTTGTCAGTGTTGCATTGACAGGTGGAGTATTGGTGCAAGTGAATTGTGTTTTATGTTCTTACATTACCAGATGATTTATTATTTTCAAATGAAGACATAGTAAAAATCTCTGTATAATTCAGAGCAGGGTGGTTTGATTTGTGTAAACTAGTAGCTGATGGGATGTTGCTTCAAAAAGTAGAGTGTATTTGAATGTCATGGTGATAAGTAGTGTTGCTTGGGGCACCTAGCTCTTGCTGTGAACCAGAATCTTAACTCACAGCTGGACTGTAATAGAAAAAAGTGCTTTGTACACCAGGGGATTCCTGAAGTTTGTGTTTGGTTACTTGGCAGTGTAAGTCTATCCCTTTTTTTTTGTGTAATTTGAGATTATGAAGGGAAATTGCAGGGCTAAGAAAATGGTTGGGGTGTTGTAGAGTTGTTTGTGTTGGAGGTGACCTTAAAGATCATCTAGTTCCAACCCCTTGCCACAGGCAGGGACACCTTCCACTAGACCAGGTTGCTCAGAACCCCATCCAGCCTGGCCTTAAATACTGCCAGGGATGGGACAGCCATGTCTGGACAGCCAGACTTCTCTTTGCAACCTGTTCCAGTGTCTTACCACCCTCATAGTAAAGAATTTCTTCCTAATATCTAACATGAAACTACCCTCTTTCAGTTTAAAGCTATTCCCCCTTGTCCTACCACTACATACCCTTACAAAAATTTCTTCTTCAGCTTTCTAGTGGCCCCCCTTTAGCTACTGGAAGGCTGCTATAAAATCTCCACAATACTTTTCCAGTCTGAACAAGCCCAGCTATCTCAGCCTGTCTTCATAGGAGAGGCGCTCCAGCCTCTGATCATCTTTGTAGCCCTTCTCTGGATTCGCTCAAGCAGGTCCACATCCTTCTTATGTTGGGGCCCCTAGAGCTGGACGCAGTATTGAAGGTGGGGGTCTCACAAGAATGGAGTAGAAGGGCAGTATCACCTTCCTTGATGTGCTGGTCATGCTGCTTTTGACACAGCCCAGTATACAGTTGGTTTCTGGGCTGAGAGTGCACACTCAGATGAGCCAGGTCATGTTGAGCTTCTCATTGAGCAGCACCCCCAAGTCCTTCTCAGGGCTGCTCTCAATCCATTCTCTGTCCAGCCCATGTTTGTGCTTGGGGTTGCCCCAGTCCAGGTGCAGAATCTTGCATTTGGCCTTATTGAACTTCGTAACATTCCCATGGGTGAATGTCCAGAAGGTATGCTGTAAAACAAACTAAAAAAATGCACACAGAGAGAATGCCTTTGCTTTTTCATTAAAAATATGACAAAATATCAACTTAGCTTGGTCACAAAACTTCTTTTAAAAGAGTTTTTGAGGGCTTGGATGGTGGAGAGTCCCAAAAGGGAGAAAGACTGTTCAGAATGCCTCAGGGAGGGTAAAGATCCTTAAGAAGGTTAATCACATAGAAGCGCACCTGGCATCATCAGCCTCTGCTTTTGTCTGAGGTTTATTAGACTGGCATGGAGTACTGGCCTTTGAGCTGTTCATAGTAGGTGGACTGCTTTGGTTGGATAATATGGTGGCTTCAGTGGCAGTACTAGTTTAAGTGGATACTGCACCCAAACTGTGGTGAGCAAGGGAAGGCTTTCAGTTTTCCTGTGTGTGTTTGTTTTAACACCTGAAGCTTTTGAATCCTCACTGAATGGGAGAGGGTGTGCTTTAGTGCTCTGACTGGAACAGAAGAGAGTGTTTTCACTGCAGGCTGGTGATAACTGGACTGCTATTCACTGTTTTACTGCTCAGATTCACCACCTCCATAGCATTCAGAGTGCCACTGATGATCTTGGGACTTGTCTCTGCAGTTGTATTCTTGTCAAGACTTACTTCTAATGGGGTTTTATGGAGGTTCTTGAGTTTTCATGTGAGAGCCAGGGACAAGATCAAGGCCTTGCTTTGTATTTGCGTGAATGCACAGAGTACAGAATGTATTGCATAGTAGAATGACAGACAAAGCAGATAAGGAGTGCGTTTCTTAATGCAAAAATTGAGCCTCTTTTTGTTCTCAAGGTTGCTAACCTAAGAGTTAAAATGTCACAGTGCAGGCCCTCAGTAGTGAGATTGAATCAAGTTATGTCTTTTAAAGAGCATGAAATGTCTTTAAGAGCATGAAATAAATGGATTTCTTTTTTGATACTTTTGAGTCTTGGGCATGCAGTTGTCAATTTTTTCCCACAACTGTGAGGGCTACAACAATTTTGGAATCTTCACATGGCAAGATGCTCAGAATTGGGATGTCATGAATATGATGAGACTAAGAAGGATGTGGTCAGAGCTGGCAGTATGCTTGTCATTGCTGGTTTTCTGCCTGATAAAGTGACTGAAGTGGACTGAAATTCATTTTATTTGGAAGTTTCTTTACACTTGCAGAAGAAAGGATGCATCTCTGAACAGGCAGAAATAAATGTTCGTTATAAGCAGCCATGTGGAATAGGCACAGAAACAGTTTTGCTGTTGCATCACAAAACAAATGCAAATACTTGAATCAGTAGCAGTTGAGCAGTGAGCCACAATAGAAATGTAAAAACAAAGTCTCTGTGGATATGATCTGAGAGGATGCTAATTCGCTTGTTAATTAGGTTTGCAGAAGTTTCTTTTTCACAGTTCTAAGTGGTGAGAATAAGCTGATGAAGAATATTTAATTTAGGTTTTGAGTGGCTCATGAAGTAACCAGGGTGTATCTCTTCAAGCTTTTTGTTATTAGAGAGTGTAAAGGCACAGTACCAGCACTTCTTATTTGACTGTGGTAACTGCTGGAGACAGAAATATTCTGCTTTCAGTTTCTTACCAGGAACACAACCATGTTCCTAGCAGTGTTGGATCAGGAGCAGGGGGGGTAAAAGGCTTACTTGCTGTCTCTTTGAAATCCCATACAATTTCACTGGTGTACTTAGGGAGACAGAAATCTGGATATGCTATGTTTGTAGCTGGATATTTTTTTTTCCTAGTTACTTGTACAGCTTCTTTGTGTGAATTGGAAGACCATACTGATCAGTTAAACCACCTAAAACTATAACCTATTCTTATTTCAGTAAAGAACGTACGTGCTTATGTATATGCTTCAAATACACATGATAATCTGAATGTTTGGTTTTGGTGGTTTTTTTTTGTTGTTTTCTTTGGTGTGTTTTTTTTTTTTCCCCAGTAAGTGGAAACAGAGGAGACATATGTACTGCAAATCATGTACTTAGAAAAATATTTTTTTGTCTAGTTATAAATGTCTTTAAAATTGGGATCTTTATACAAGGAGATCAATATAGTTGATATTTTTCTGGAGTAGCTCAGATTGAATAGAGACTATACCAAGGTGAAGATTTAGCTTCCTCTGGCACAGGCAGACTAAATTTGAAAGATGGCAGCTCTCCTCTTTTCTGCTCATCCTCTTTTCTATCATCCTTTGAGAGTGAATTTGAACTTGCAGCCTGAGTAAGGATGGACATTTCAAATGAAAACGTAAGCTTATATAAATTGTTAAAAAAAAGAATACCACGATTAGCAGGTGTTCATACTGTGTGGAGTTCAGTTCAGGTCTGTCTTGTTGCATTAAGCTGAGGGTTGTGGTGATGAAGTGTATCTGCCTTATGCAGTGCTACTCAGTGCTGCCTTTGAGTAGGAAAGTGGAGCATCTCAAACACTGCACGGCCATGGGCAATTGAAATACATTCTTGATTTTGGTTAATTTACCTGTAGCTCCGCATTAGGTTACCAGGAAGTCTACCAGTCTGTGAAGCTCTGTGATGGAGTGTCAAATGTTCTGCATCCAGAAACCAATAGTCTCTTGCTCTCTGTTGTTTATAAGAGATGAAGGTTACTTCTTGGAGCTTTCTTGAAATATGGTGTCTTTATAACTATTTCTGTGAATGGCTGTACTAAGAAGTTACACAGGGTTCAGCTGTGGTTTTAAGACTGTTCTGGTGTCTGTGTGGAGAGGCAGGAATGGATGTATGCCAGGTTTCTTTTACTTTCACAGCCTGTCTCTGCAAATTTATCCTTGAAAGTGTGCTTAAAGAGGCATGGTGAACTTTGTGTCACTTCCAAAAATGCATTTAAAAGTGATTTTATGTCTTAGGCCATGTCCAAAATGCCGAACAAAACTAGATGTTTTCAGCAGCCCTGTATTGTAATGTATTGCAAAATTCATTTCTTTGTTGATCTGAGAAAGGCTCTCCAGTATCTATGGGTGTCAGGACCATGTTGAAGGGTTTATTCGAGTATTAATGGTGGGGCAAAACTTGGGTTCAACAGACTAACCACAGTTGTCTTTATTATGTGTTGGGAGGAAGGACTTACCTTAAAATTTGATTTCATCTAGGACAGTTTGAATACATCAGAGAAATGTTGGTTGGAAGAGACATCTGGCAGGACATTTGCTAGGATGTTTTAGCTGGAAGGATGGGGTTTACAGACCTGACTTTTTTTACAGGAAGAGATAAGAGATGGTGAGTATGGGGTGAGCTTTTGATGTACTTTAAGCACCAAGTTAAGACGCAAATCTTTCAAGTGCACTGTGAAGCACTATGGCAGTTAGGCAGAGGGTGATTTTTTTTTTTTTTTGTTAATGATTTTTTCTGTTTTTTGATGTGATAGTGAAAATAGCAGGATCATTCATTATTTCATAAGATATCAAAGTACTGTGTATTTTACTGTAACTTTTTCACCATTGAGCTTACAACTGGTCTATTTGTTAGATGTCTGCCGTGTTCGCTGTTGGTGTGGTGGGCAGCAGTGACTGGTGTCAGCGGCTGGAAGGTCCTGGTGGTGGCTAATGTAAACCTTGTTGGAAAGTTAACACAGCATGTGGAAGGGTCTTACCTCTGCCGAGAAGAAAGCAAGCTATTTTTGTGAATTTAAAGAAATTGGTTATAAACAATAAGGGTCCTTTGACCCTTTTACTTTGCTCAAGGAAATAAGCCTGCAGTTAATCAGAGAGAGGGGAGCAGGAGCTCAGTCAGGAACACTCTGACTTGACTGAAAGTTTAGTATTAACTTGGAACATAGAAGAGTGGTGGGAAGTCATACTTTCTTGTTAAAACATTAAATAAGGTTTGGTAAGAAGTCTTTGAATAACCCAGGTTTTTAGAAGAACTGCATTGCTTGGGATTAATAGATTGTCTTGATGTAAAAGAAAAAAAAATCATAGTAAGTGCGCAGTGTTGTGTTTTCTTGTTAATGTGTGAAGACTCTTCTCGAGTAGTTTTCAGTATAACTGTTTCAGGAAGTTATATTTGCCTGCATGAATGGAGAATGGAGGCCTGGTGAAGGCTTTTATGATTTGTCTGTTATTTTCTCATTAATGAGTATTGCTGCTGTTCTTTAGACTGGGCAAGAGGTATTTGTCTGCAAATATCTTGAAGAATTTTGTATAATTGTATTACCAAGACTACTTGACCTTTTTCTTTTCCCATCATGTTGATGACTACTTATATGGCCATGGCCAGTTTACCAGCTAACAAGTAAAATCTAGCAATAAAAAATAAAACTGGTAAAATAGATCCTCTTCTCTCTTACCGCAGTTTCTTTGGTAGCAACAATTCAGTAGGAAAAGAACAAAAGAAGAGTCTGACAAACAAGTCATGAAAATTTTGTTTCAACCAGTTCACTATGAGTGTTGGGGTAAAAAATAAGCGTTCTGTTGCCCTCCAGATCGCTCGTCAGGTACTGTTAGAATAATGTTTATGCTGAACTATGTGGAGAGAGGAGAATCACACTGGATTGCTTTAGTGCTCAGAAATATGCTCTTCTAGGCTTTGCTTGTTAGGGCAATAACAGAGGGTGGTGTGTGCACCATGAGCCTTACTGTCATTCAGAGCTTGGTGTGTGCAGCCATGAGTCTGAGGCTGGCCAGCCCCATGAGACTCACAGGCTGCAGGAAGGACAGTTCTTGTGGCTGCTAGGTGAAATCATTGTCTGTAGGGGAAACTGTGGCGTAAATGATTGGTCTCCTCAACACATGGGGTTTTATACTTGCGTTTATAAAACGCTGTTCATTGGAAGTATGACAGTGTTCATCATGTCCAATGGAGGAATCACGCTTTTCCTTAATTATAGCAAACTCTGCAAAAGTGGTAGTAGTTTCATTACATGAGTTTCTTTTAATTTACCTTGCAGCTTTCTGCTTCCCATTTTCAGTGTCTTCCCCTTTTATTTATGAGCTGACAATAAATGGCAGGACACATCCATTTGTGCTTATGCATATTATGTTACTGTCGTTCCTTATTTCTGTCTTACAGAAAGGAAGTGGTGTTCTCACCCTCTCTTTTTTCATTGCTAAAGTATTTTGATGTTAGTAAGTAAGCTTCTCACTCTTCCTTATACCGTTTCTAATGAGTGTTCCTGAGATGGAATTCCTAAGACTTAATAGAGTATTTTGAACAGGGCTGGAGAAAAGATGGCAAAATTTTATCATGAGATGAAGGCTTGTACTAAAAATACAGTACTGTCTCAGAGTTATTTTCTAGTGTTTGTTTTGCAAGTTCTTGTTGATTTACCTTGAAGACTAGCTAGTGTAATCCCCCCCTAAAAAGGCCTGGAAAAGGACAAGAGAAAGGGACTGAGAACATGGACCATTTCAAAGCAAGATCTGAAAAACCTGTCTACTGAAGCAGTATAATTATAGTGCCTGACATCTTTTTGCTGTCTGTGGTGTCCTTTCTTAGTTAAAACCAACTATCTTTGGAAGATTCTGGTACTTCAGTGGTGATCTTTGGATGATTATAATGTTTTTTACAGTAAGAAATTACTATCTTTCCATATAAGCAGTGACATGTCACTGCATTGTTGCAACATCTTTTAGTTGAGTGGAATTATCTCTTTTAGAAAGATATCCTATATAATGAGTGGCTCTGAGTTAGGGGAAAATCTGACATGCGATTTTAGCAATCTGTTCTTCTGGCCAATTAGTACTCTCCTAAGAGGTTTTTATTTCCAGACTGAAAGTGAGTTTGCTTACCTTACCATGCATGTTGTAGTATCATCATTCACTAGGTCAAAGAGCCCTGTGCTGTATAAACACAATCTGCACACAGAGAAGATGACCCAGTCTCTTTTAACTTCCTCTTGACCTTCAGTAATAAATTTAGCTTTCAGTGATAAATTAAATATATTCAAGTCATTGGTAGTCAGTATTTGTATTCTAGTTGTCCTCTTGAGTTTAAGATCCTTTAAAAAGAGTGATCTTTAGATATCTCAAGGCATTCTAATGCATTGAATAAAATTTCTTGTTTGCTTTGAAACTCTTCCCACCTTTCCTTCCCCTCTGCATCTCCCCCAGCTTGGGGGCACCTGCTGCTGCATACAATGGTCATGTAAATCACGTTGCCGTGGCTTGTTGGTTTTCCTTTTGGGATTTGTGCTTTACATACTCCAATCCCTTTTTCCCACTCAAGTTCATTGCACGTAACCATGCATTTGACTGTACTAAAATGAATGACATTAGGAGGTTTGTTATCTACAAAGAGATTCAGATAACGGTGTCAGTCAGCAGTTACCACGTGTGCCCCCTGTGTGTTCATTCAGTTGTGTGTATTACTGGCTTTTGTTAAGATATTGGTTGTATTAGCTGGTGTACCTTTAATGGGATTAAAATGAAGTTGCTGAGCTGAAGGTATCAGTTTAATGATGCTGAGCAGCACTTGCCAGCTGTGGTAGTTAATGCATATGAATGAGTGAATGAGACCACATTTATCTCAAAATGATCACTTTAATAATGGGGGTAAGATAGAAAATATAAATGTCTTTGAGAAAGATGTCTGCAAAAATCTCAATATTATTGTAGTCACATAGTTTAGTCTCAAAATGGTAGAAATGTAATTTACCCAATAGTTGAGGGCTTGGAGGAGGGATTTGGGGGTTTTTGATTATTTTTTGTTTGTTTTTGTTGTTGTTTTGGCATGTGGTGTTTTAACGTGGTGTGTTTTGTTGCTGGTGATGTCTTTTTGTCCCTCCCCCAACAGTTTAAGCATTTCAGATGGTTTCAGAATATGAGGTCCTCCCAGTTTTTGGCTTCCACTAAGCTGGCTGTATCGTCAGCAGTGCAGGGAGATGGAGACAAAGCAGTACCATTTGTGCCACAGTAGTTCTTGGAAGTAGTTCTTGGAAGACCGTTTCTCTTCTGATCTTTCTAGAAATACTATCCTGGTGGACCTGCAAACCTAAGAAAACTGTATTGCAGTCATCACGCAATACTCTTTCTTGTCCTCTTTCAGTTTAGGAGATAGCAGTAGTCAGTCTCACTTGGATGTAGACAGAGCTTTTGTCGCTGTTCTTTAACTGGAGAAAAAAGTTTGGTGATTTGAGAAGAGAAAATTTGTTTTCCACCTCTAACACTGCTCTCCAGTCACCCCGAGTTTTTTATTGCTACACTTTGTTTCCTTCCTTCCTGCATCTCACTGAATAGTGATGCCCTGCCCCCTTGTTACAGGTCCCTTTAGGGACCATTGCTGGATGGTAGAGTAATTACTCACTGGTTGATAGAGGAAGAGGTGCTGTCTGAATGTACACTCTACATTATCAACCTCATTATAAGTTTTCAGCTGTCTCTAAGCGCTATGCTGGCAAGTCTGGACAGGCAGACGGCAGGAATGCATCAATGTGCCAGAAGTGAGAGAACCCAAGTTAGTGACCCATCTCTGTTTCTCAGTTAGTGTTTCTCTTGCACTTCTCGTTCCTGTAAGTCTGGTGTGTGTGCTACTGTTGCTCCTAGGAGAGCTTTAAATGAAACAAATGTATTATTCCACTTTCCTTTTCTGTTTTTTTTTTGATATTCTGCTCTTGCACAAAACTCTGCTCATGAAAGTAAGCAAGGAGAGTATGTGTGTGTGTGTGTGTGTGTGTGTGTGTGTGTGTGTCCACACACAATGTCCACAGTATTCATTTACCCTTTCTTTTCGTTTGGGGCTTTTTTGGGGTCTTTTTCTTGTGTGTCATAATCTCAATTATATATTGTTCTTGATCTGCCCTTGAAAGAAAATTCTTCTTTCAGAACTGTTTTTGTGGCCTTTCTACAGGTCCATTGCTCATACAGTCTGCTGGGCTTTAGTTTTGAAAGAAATGCTTTGGATTTATGCCAGCATATTGCTTGGAAAAAGATTGCTACAGAGAATTCCTCTAGTGTTCTCTTGGAAATGATTCAGAGCAGGAGAGAAACCAAAGGTAGCAGCAGCATGGGGTTGGTAGACTCAGGCCCTTCTCAAAGGAAGAATACACTGAAGATCAAATAATTTTTTTTTTCTCGTAGTTGCTTCTGATAATTTGAGTTCATTTAAATCGAGGATATCATCGGCATTCCAAATATTATTGCTTTTTTCTTTAATTTATTTTAGATTTAAATCTCCTGCTGTTATTTGTCTTTCAGTGTATACATGCACAGGTAATTTGGGATCAGCATGTTTGTGATTCAGAGAATCCTGATTGACTCCTTTTTCTCCATAGGATTGGTGATCAGTGAGTTAAAGAAGTTCAGTTTTATACAAGATACATAAATGCTAATTTTGTCTCGTTGTGCTAATTTCTTAAATCATCTTGACTGGGATGACGTAAGGATGAAAGTTTTATGTTTGTTTCTTTTGCTGGGCAGGGGAGTAGTTGTTGAGACTTGGCAAGTTTAGGAAATGGTATGTGCATGTTTGTGTTCTTTTTAAGCCAAAACACAGTAAGCTTTGGGATTTCCTAGAGCATGCTGTTGATAGAGCAGGCAAGAACCTTTTAATAGTTTAAAACAAAAAACAAATGACAGTTACTTTCATTGCTTTATGCATGCTTTAATTTTTTTGATCTCTTTCCTAATTAAGCTGTAGGGTTATGAAGCAGGAATAATCAGATTTGAACACGTGAGTTTGAGCTTCTGGTGGTTTAAGTAAATATGTTTCAAGCACTTGTGCGTCCACAAAACTGCAGTCTGTCTTTCATTTGGCATCACTGTCAGGTCATCTGGATACCTCTCTTTTTTTTTTTTTTTTTAATTCCTCTCCTGCATCCAGAACTACCCTGCTCAACTTTGTCATTTTTTTTCCATGTCACTGATAATTATGTTGCTTATCATTACTCTTTTTTTTTTTTTTTTTCTCTTTCATTCTAGTTTGTTCCTTTCTCTTTTCCTCTTTTGAAGAAGATACTTCTAATTAATTTGGAAGATTTTTTCAGGACCCAGAATGAGTTTCAATTATATTTGCAAAGCCTAAAGACAAATTACCCGGATGTAAAAAGCCTAGCAGCTTAGGAAAGGTTTTGCAGTGAGTCTAAGTTAGTTTTCTGTCCATTCTTCATTGGAAAATAAGGGCATTACAGACTTGAATTATTTGATAGTGGATTGTGGGTGATTGAGTTAAAAGAAACTGCTCATCAGCTGACCCACAGAGAGGGCAGAGTTCACTTCTAAGTGTGTGGACTCAGCTGTCGAAAATCAAGATAAATGTGTAGGATGCCCTTATAGCCTTGGGAGAAAATAATTGCCTTTTGCAGGTACTTGATTCCCGTTACCTTAGATGCTGGTTTGAAGATCATGCTTCCAGAGGGCTGTTTAACTGGAAATCATCAACTATAGAGCAACCCTAGACATATAAATATCAGGTAACTTAAAATGATTATATCTTAGATGTGTAAATTTACTAATAAAACATGTATATTTAAGTAAATAATTAAAAAGTGGGTATCAGAGTTAGTAGTATTGGAACTGTGAGCTTTCTGACTTGCTTAGTTTTTAGCCTTTAGGTATCTGTCTTGTAAGTAAATGTTTTAACAGTGCCAGATTTTCCATGTTAGAGTGGTGGAGCACTTCATGCTTGTGGCTTTATGCCTTCTCCTCCTTCCTTAGCATCCAGACAAAAAAGAATAGGGGTGAGGTAGGTGGGTTTGTCAAATCATCTAGTTTTCTCCGCAAGGAAGGTCATCACACTCTTGATCCACTGTTGTTGTTCTAGTTGCACTTGGATTAGTGTACAGTAGTATTTTAAGAGTGGGCTGGAGTTACTTTATTCTCTGAACAGGCCCCTGACTCCTCCCTGAGTCCTGAACATGAGAATTGTTCACAGTGTTTGTCAGAGAGCCAGGAGGGGAGTGAGGGAACTGCTGATGAGGTTGGTGTGAGGTCCTTTGTTGCAGAGCAGGTCATTAATCAAAATCCTGAGTTGTTGCAGAAGCGTTAGGAACAGTAAGTGGTTTATTTAATTCAGAGCTGGGACATTACAGATAAAGCTATGCCGTTTTGTAGCATATTCACGACACTGGGTTTTAAGGATTGGATTATTGCTATCTGCAGCAGTTCCTAATATGAAAAAAAAAATAAAAAAAATGTGGATTTTGAAATGTGCAGCTCTCCTGTTATGGTGGCTGCTAGTGAAATGCTGCTGCGAACTGGCCATTGCTTCTGTGATTGTTACTGGTCAAGACAGTCCGCTGCAGGTCTAGTGACAGCAAGATGCTAGTGTGGCTGAACAGCATCTCCATCATTTTCCTGAGGCAAGTTGATGGCTGGTGGGTTAAGTGGAGAAGAGTGGGGCCTTTCTGTAATTGCTGGTCCCTTAGGATCACGGACATACAGAATCGAATGTGTGTTGTGGCCAGCGTGTGCCTTTGTTCAGGCTTTCAGGTTAGCAGCTTCTCTGTTTCCTTTGACTAGACAAGGTTCCCATCTCATCTGTCCTCTTAGGAGCTGACAGGCTGAAGTGGTGGCTCATGGTGAATATACGTTAGGTATCTCCCTTTCTTAAACTGATCTGTGCTTCTGCTGCAATACAGATCCTGGTATTTGTATTTCTCTTCAAGGGAAGCTGCTGATTCCTGCCATTGTTGCTGGAAGTGGTCTGCGCTGAGCACAGGGGGCAATGCTTGGAGTTGTAGGGGTGAGCAGAAGAGTGAACATTCGTTCTGTCTTTGCACAGCCAGTGAGTTTTGCAGTATTCTGGGCACTAGCTAACAGGGTGCAAAATGGCCAAGACAGCCATCTTAGCATCACTGTTGTGTTTTTTTTTATTTTTTTTTATATATTTTTTTTTTTTTTATGAAGTGCCATGTGGCCTCTGAGCTCTATCTGGATCGCTTTCAGGATTTGGCAGCAATGACATATGCTTCCACATCCAAAGAAATTCAGGAATATTGCTGCCTCATGTCTTTGCTGACTCTGCAATGCAGTAGCGTTGGGCTTTGAGCCCAAATCATGGTGGGAAGATAAAAACCACCTGACCCAGAGGTAAGAACCAAATGGACAAGACTTAGAGCAGAAAAGAGGTAATCAGAGAAATGCAAATTTTTTGATGAGGAGATAAAACTTTTAGGTTTCATTTCAACTCCTTAACAAGAGGGCTATAATTAGGCTAGAATTATCTTTATGGATTCAGTGCTGGCAAGCTAAAATTCAACTGCCTCTTAATCAGCGTGCAGCATCTTCGCGGTCTTTTGGCTTGAGTAAAACCACACTTTCACCCCTTGTGCAATGCCGCAGCGTACAGGTCTGCACAATGCATAACCACTCAGGAAAACCTCTTTCCTGCTTGTTCTTCAGTGATATGTTGTTCCTCGTAGGTCAACTTGTCTTCATGTCTCTTCGAAATATTTCGCAAGTTCTGCTGTAGGTATCTGCAAAATATCCAATTATAGAATTAAAATTGTGTTAGCGTTTGGTGGCTTTTTGTAGTTTATGATTACAGTTCAAATGTGACAACCACAGAATTAATTAAGTTCTACAGCAACAGAAGAGGTCACATTTCATGCAACTTAGCCTTAGAGACAGCTTTCTCCAATGCAGACATGTCTTCTGAGAGCAGGGCTGGAAATGCCAGGTGGTAAATACTTGTGGCTTGGCACTGGCATTAGGACATGTTGATTTTAGGGGAACTAAGATGTTTTTAGTAAGGGTTAACATAGAATTTAATAATTTATATTCCAATAAACTAAAAAGTAATGTTTGAAAATACAGAGGGCCTTCTCTGTAGCAGGATTTAACAGGTGGTATTTAGTTTATCAGCTGTGGTGTGCTAAAAGGACTTTCCTGTTGCTTATTTTTTTCCTAATGGGGAGACAGGCGGACATCGTATAACTTCTCAGGCAGCAGCGATTATGCAACTAATCCTGCTGCATTGTGGAGCCAAAGTCCTTCCAAGTCCCTGAGCACCAGCTGCTTGTATTCTGGTTACTGCTTTTTTTCCTTTTCTTTCTCCCCCACTGCCCCTTCCCCATGTTGTTTGTGAACAAGTTATTTTCTTTCCTGTGTTACTGTTTCCTTCTTTCTGCAGTGTCAGGGAGACAGTGGCTTGTTTGGGTTTATTCCTCAATTCAGCATGCTGCAAAATCAAACTGCCCTTGTATATCACATGGAATATGAAATGTATGGCCAAATGAATTTTTTCATGACAAGAATTGGTTGATTCTTTATCGGTGTATATAAGAAAAGACATTTGCTTGAATCTAAGTGAAATGTTATTGCAAATGGCCTTTGTTGAAGCCAAGGTCAAAAGTTATGAGTTCACATTCTCATGACATTAAAGCATGTAAAAAGATGTTTGTTTGTTTTAGGTTTGTTTTCTTCCTTCCTTCAAAGGGCAAGCCTGAGAGAAATTTTGATTTCTCTCCCCCCACCTCCCTTCCAACCCCATCACAAAATAAAATATAGTACTTCTATGTATAAGATGAGGTAGTTGTAAATTTCATGCTTTTACAGCCAAGTGATCTCACTGCAGTGCAATAAAGGCAGTTGATACAGTGTAAAAATGCTGTACATCTTACCCTATTCATTTTCAGTTCACAGTTTTTTGTCATGCTCTTTCCATTTCACGTTACATGGCTTCCTGTGAGCTTAAGTGATAGTAGACAGGCTGTTTTTATCTGTGATAAACATTCTGAAGCCTGCCTGTACAGTACTGGGTGATGGGACAAGAGATGGTAGACTCTTAGACTGCAACGCTGTTCTCTGCTTACAGGGGAACTGAGCATAGCATATACAAGTCCAAGTAGAGGAGAAATAATAGTTGGTCCATGATAGCTCTGCTTGTGTTTCTGTGTCAAATGTGGTGTTTATAAGTCGTAAATAGGTTGTAGTGCTTAGTGTCCTATATCAGGAAATTAACTGGGGAGAAGTGTTTAAGGTCGGTCCTTAGTTTGTGAGTCTTATTCTAAACAAGTTACAGGGAAGACAAAGGATGCATTTTCTTGCTCCTGGTGACTGTACTGTGGATCAGGTATGTGGGAGATGGTAAGTTGTCTTAGGATTTGTAAAAGTACCATCATCTGGGCTATTTTGGTTGGAATTTCTTTTCCTTCACGGACATCATCTATGCCTCAGTTTGCTTAAGATAGACCAGGGGCACAGAAGACATTCTCTCAACCAAAAGACTGAATGTGTAATGCTAATACTTTAATCGTATCTACTCATGCCTCTCCCCTCCCCACCAAATTTCTCATGGTGAGAACATTGGGTTCTAGCTTAGAAAATATTGTGTTTCTCAAACCCTAGCCCAGCTATGCGTGTTTAATTCAGACAGCTATGTTTGTCACTGTGTTATTTGAATATTTCTGTTGGTGGTGAAGAATCTGCTGGAGCTCATACCTCAGCCCCACAGATCTTGCACTGTGAATGGTGTTGTACTTTATTAGAACTCCTGATACTGGAGAAGCCCAGAAAGTAATGATGAGGTTAGGAAGGATTGCAAAGTTTTTTCTGCAAAATACCCTCAAACCTAACAAAACTGCTAGGCATCATGGCTAGCTCTTTGTCACCATGCTGGCAGTGATCCCCTGGTCTAAGTAGAGTTTCTAAAAGTAGTGCTTGTGTAAGGCCCATAACTTAACTGAGAAATTTGAAATTGCTCTTCAGACCTTTTCAGCTGACATCTTCTGTAGTCCTAATCACAGAGCTCTTCTCAGTGACCTCGGAATTTCAGGTCTGAGGCTTGATTTCAGTGTCTTTTGGGAACCTACCTCTCACCATGAAATGGGTGTGTGGGGTTTTGGGGGTTTTTTGTTGGTTATTTGTTTTTTGTATGTTTTTGGTTGGTTGGTTTGTTTTGTTTTAAAATAATGGAAGGAAATGATTTGGAAATCAGTCCGCAACTTACTAGCTAACTTGTAAGGGCCAGAGAAGACCTGCCTCAAAAGACTTAGTTTGGAAAACATCAGGTTATGACCCTGCATAAGGCATGTTGTGTCATATTTGTGTATGTGGTATTTCCAGATTCCAGAACAAACACTTGAGGGACAGTGAAATGGAATTCAGTGAACCTGGACTTGAGAAGTATGCCAGATGCTTTTGAAATACAAACCTGTTAGTTCAGGAATTTGCCCACGAACATATATGAATTCCAAAATAATAGTGATTCTTTAAAAATACATAGTAGAGTGATTGGTAAGGAATTTATGTCTGTCCTGTCTGCTGCAGGAAAAAGGGCGATTATTTTAATCACTGTGTTCATGGAGTGTTTATTGTTTGCCTGCATATCTGCTTTGTACATGTGGTTCTTTCGATTGATTCATTTAGTGTTAAATGATAGAATCGTTAAGAAGGATTTAGCTGCTTTTAGCAGTTTCAGTGAATATATGCATTATTTAGCATGTGACTTTCTGGGTGTAATGTTCTGGGTGTATTCTGTTTAATAAAGTCCTGTATGAATTAGTAACTTAAAAAGGTGTGTTTTTTTGTTTTTTTTTTTTTTTCTTACTCCTGGTTTCCAAAATACTTGGCAGTTGAGTTAGAAATCTTAGAAATTAAACAATGTAGCAGGAGGATGTTTCTTTGCTGCTTCAGAGAAAAGATATGGTTTCTTTTCCAAATTACAGTTGCCTAAATCTCCCCTTTTCTTTTTGAGCCTTAGTGCACTGTTGAGTTAGGTTATTGGAGAGTTTATTTTCTGTTGAAGGCAGTGGAAAATGTTAATGTGCTTCTACCAAGTTGTAGGTAAGGGGTGGTACCAATTTACAAGGGTGTTAGGAACACGCTGGAAATGAACAGCAGATCAAGTGCACTAATGTTCTTGTATTTCTTGATCAATTTGTAATGTCTCCCCTATTAAGTGCTGTCTTGATTTTCTGTGTAACTAAGGACATGTCTGTGAAATGTTAATTCTCTTAGAAAGACTTAAAACTAGTCTGTTCATTGCACCTTACTCTTACGACAGTAAATCTCACTTGCATTAGCTGGTGAGGAGAGACTTAAAAAGAATTTTAATCAAGGGTGGTACTCGGTCACACAGTTTAAGCGCTGTTTACACTTCAGATCTTGATCAGGAAGAGAACTGAGGTAATGATGTTTTATTGTGAAGAAGACAAAATATTATTGTTGAATTTGGTCTCTTTAAAGAAACTAATTCTAACTTGAGATCTCCTAACATACCTAGGTTGCAAATTAAAATCTGTGGTGTTTGGAAGTTGGAAAGCACACATTCCAGTATCTTGGTTAAGCTTTAAAAAACCCAAACAAGTGAAGTCCCTACAAACTAGGGAGGTGGTAACATCAATAAGCTTGATGACTAGTCTTGTATGGTGTTTCCCAGTTCTGTGATACCTTTCTTGAGCTCTCTTTAAATAAATCTCAGGTTCCTAAACATGGTTATTCTGGTACCTTGTAGTATTCAGCAGTGCTCCTCATTTCGTCGTAATGAACCTAAAATATCTGATGGTGTTGTGGAAAGCCCAGTTCCTTCAAAATAACACCATATGAACTTTGGTTTATTGTGATTATTTTAATGATGTGGGCAGTAAGCCAAATGTCACATTTCTTTACAGAATTGGTAGGAATCTACAGTCATCTGGTGTATGTAATGATATTTTTCAAACTAACTGTAAGGACACTATTTTTTCAACCCTGAAAATAAATCTGAACAGAAATAAACAACAGTTTAAATAGTGTTAACTGACAACTGTTATACCTTACTGGTTTTTAGCTTTCAGTTTACTATATGTTTACTCATTTCTTATGTAGTAGAATGGTAATGAAATTTTATGCTGGGGGGTTTTACTTTTTATTTTCATCATAGACATCACTTTTGTATGTTTTGCTTATGCATGAATACTTTTAGTAAGTCATGTTTTTTTCTCATTTACTGTGATATTTCTAGCGCATAATTTTTGAGTACTTTTAACTTTGCAATAGGAAATATAATTGTGACAGATTATTATATATAAATATATCTATGAATGCAACATATATAATATATATTTTTATGTATCTAAAATGTATATAATATATATATACAACTTCAACTTAGATTGCATTTACTTTGAGAGTATTAGGAGTTTTTCATTCAGTAAATACTCGAGATGGATAGTATAGGCAGAAATTGCAAAAGAATGACATTGTTGGTGGCTCAAAGCAAGAGAAAGAAGAGATTTTTCAAATTATATTTGGAGCAAGTTGAGTAAGAATGTGTTAAGGAGAAGGAAGGATCAAGCTGTATCATCAAGTAGCTGCTATATTCCTCTTCCTAAATGTTGTCCCTTTTCCCTCCATCAGCAAAAATCCCAAACCAAGCCAAGCAACTGTCTTCCCCCCCCCCCCCCCCAAAAAAAAACAACCCAAAAGTCCAGACAGAAACAAACTCAGTAACTACAAATCCATGAGAAATATTTACTAATGAAGATACAATTCTGTGCCCATGGTAACAGGGAGAACTGGATAACTGTGGAAAACTAATTAGTACTTTTCTCAAGATATTTCTTCATGATTGACCATACAGATTCAAATAGTGAGGTTACTGGATGGCTGAAGAGACATTAAAATTTTATGTTGGCAAGTGACATTTCCTTAAGTCATTCCATGTCTTTAATATATCTTTTCCTGTGTGTGTTAAAACTTTGACCATTTGAAATCCAGACCGTTTCAAATGGTCTGAATCTGAAACATGCTTACTACTGAGTCTTTTGCAAACCTTGCACTTCAAAGGGAAGCCTTTAATTCACCCATGTTTCTGGGTAAAGACTTCATGTCTGAAATCTTGGCAGGACAAGTTCTTTTTGTGTAGAATACATGCTTGGACAGAAGAACATTAAAAACTAAATCTGTTATTGTCATTCTTCCGCTTTCAACTTCTTAGGACCGCTGGAACAAGTTATAACATTAATTGGGAGATAAGAATGGATATTATTTAGTGTTCTGAATCTGATTCAAGGTAACAATGATCAGGAGCATGTATTATGATATACCTTTGTTGGCCTGTGATCTCTGTCTCAGATTTAACAGCAAAGAGGAAAGAAAAAGAAAAGGTGATGAATGAACTGAGGAAAGGAGAGACTGTCTGGGGACATACTGAGGAAAGTTGGTTTGAATTTTTCATGTGCATGGAACAGCACAAGATCCACTGTGGAAATATTTTAGATACACACACAACGAAAATTTACTGATGCTGCCTGAACAAATTAAAGCCCATGAGCTGAGTGTTCTGTTGAGCTCTCCCAGTTCCACAGTCCTTTCAAGAAAGTTAGCCTAGCATGTTTCCATTGCTGAGTATTTACTTTCTGGTAAAGAAGAAGTACATGGTCGTAATTTCAGCAGCTGACTTTGAGTGACTGCATTTAGACACTTATTTCTTTTTAGGACTTCATCTGCAGTAACTGAGTTTCCCTTTGGTCCAAGCAAAAGGAAAAATCAATTAGCTTAGTGTATTAAGGGCCAGTGATGAGCTGCAGGATGAAATCTGACATTCCTCCTCCCGCCTGCCCCCCCAAATATCTGTGTGAGCTCTTCTGTTGAACTTGAGTGTCACTAAATAAAAAGATGACTTTTTACTCTGGACATGCTTTATTTCACGTTGCAGGCTGAAACAATTACTGGAATATTCACTGTTGTTTCAGTCTGTTGGTGTTGGGATATTAAAAATTTTATTCCTAACACTTGAATTAAGCTGATCCAAGACAGGCAAAATTTGATTCAGAATGAGGTCTGCAGCAGCTGCCAAGAAGGCAGAACCCAAAGCTGCGAGGATGTTGCAGGCAGTCTGCACAACAAGCTATCCCAGAAACATGGTAAATAATCTTGAACAATATTCAGAAGGCCTAATCTATCAGGATGGTGGTAGTAGTTTAGTGTAGCTGAATGTACTGGTATGAAGCATCATCTCATTTACCAACAGAAGCTAGTAAACTGTGCAGTAAATCAGGCATTCATGGAAATTGTTGTCTTTATGTTCCTTTTCTGACGCGCCATGTTACTTCAGTTAAGTTAGAAATTACTTGGACAGAGCTGTATGAGTATATGCTAGCCTTGCAGATTCACAGAGGATGAACAGTGCTACAGGTGGGAGTTTGAGCAACTAAGTAAAAAGACTTCTGCGAGATGAGAATCTGAATTCTGCAGCACTCTTCTGACAGGTGAAGGTTGCAAATTGTGGTGGAATGGCTAGCACCACAACAGCTACAAAGATGTTTTATAGCTGTGTATGTGCTTTGGAAACAGATTCCAGGAGCTGAAGATTCCTGGTGTAGTGTACGATAGAATTAAAAAGTAAACTTTTATTGTTACGATTTCTGTATATCACCACCCTTGATTTGTTCAGTTCAGTGTTGAGCAGTATCTTTAGGATATTCATGAACATTTAATTATATACTGATCTGTACTTTTGGTGGTTGGGCTGCTTATTGACTTAATTCTGTCTCAGCTGGCAAAATTCCCTAGCAAAAAAAAAATGTGTCCTAGAGACCTTCTGAGAACAGTAACATTTAATTTAGCAGTAGGGAAACAGTTTATTGGCATACATGTGTTTCAAGGGTTTGAGTCCCATGCCATCGAACAGCAAAGAGTTCTTGTAGAATGGAAATAGCTTGCTGAATGCCAAGAAATGAAACCTCCTGCAAGTCTGTTTCTCTTGATTCCTGGGAATACCTGGATGCTTGCTGCACAGCACGCTGCCTAAAACCCAGGGCAGGGAGACTGGTGGGAAATGTGTGCAGCCTGGCTTGCCAGTTACTTGGAGGGCTACTTCCTCTTTGCCTGCTGCCCGAATTTTCCTTTCAGTCACACACACCGAGTGAGTGGCTTGGTGCTCTGCATGTTGTGAAGCCTTGTTCTAGGCTTTTGGCTGGAGGACACTGTTGAGAAGGTATGTGTAGACTAGACCTGCTGGCCAGAAAGCACAGCTTCCTCTTCATTATCTGTGGGGTAATCTCCTGATGTTGCAGATGGACAAAAACACAGATTCACAGATGCAACTTTGTGCAAGGCTGGCTCTTGCCCTTATGAAAATGTTAGCTGAAGTACAAAACCATGAAAAAAGCTGTGCTGTTGTCAAAGGCAGCTCACCAGGCCAGTACCCTGGAACTGACTCCAGGTAGGACCACTAAAATGTCGCCATGCCCTTGTTAAGGGATGATTCTTAGTGCAGGTCAAAATGTTGCCCCCACACTGGGGTTCTGGAGAAAAGCTTGTCACAGGACTCAATGTACTGCAGAACTTGGCATCTGGAATGGCTCTTGAGGAACCTGCTTGGATCTTCTAGGGCTGGATGTGAGTCAAATACGAAAGATTCTGCTAGTCAGGAGGTCTGTATGCTTGGGAAGGCCTGTCCTTTGCCCAATATATCCTATAGTATGTCTGCTTTCTGTTCTTTTCCTCCTGTTTTTCATTCACTGCAGACTTAATAACTGTTACTCTGGCCCCTAAGCAGACACCCAGAGAGAAAATTATGTCCACTGGTGGAAAGGTTACCTTCCCTGTTGTAAAGCAGTGGAATAGGCAGGAAGCTGAAGGTTGTTGAACAGAATTAAAAGCATCCATACTGTTCAGAGATTTGGGAAAGCAGAGCAGTAAGTCAACTGACTTTGCACTTTTAAATGTTAAGAGTGGGATGCTGATATTAAGACTCACTATATATGTGACAGTGGGGAAAAGAATCTCTCCAGATCTCTCTGGTTGGAAGACACCTCAGCAGGCCTATAGTCCAAACTCCTGCTCACAGCCAGACCAGTTGTGAGATGGGACCAAGTTGCACTGGGCTCGATCCTGTCATGTCTTGAAAACCTCCATGGCTGGAGACAGCACAGCCTCTTTGGGCCCTATCCCAAGTGCCGCTCTGTCCTCAATAGGGGTAAAAAAGCTTCTCTCTATATGCAGTCTGAACTTCTCTTTTATCAATGTATGGCTGTTGTTTCTCATCCTCCCGTCATGCAGTGCTATGAAAAGGCTGGCTTCATCTTTGGTTTGCCAATAGCCTGTGGCGCCTTTTAATATAGGTCAGCCTTCAGCCCTTGTTAGGAAACTGTAACTTTGTGCTTAATTAAAGTAGATAAAAATGAATAGAGCTTGGAATTAATGGCAGGGATAGCATAGTGATATATTGATCACATTATGCAATATAACATAAGTGAGTGTAGCTATATTGAGCAAGCTAGCATGTAGATACTAATTAAGAGGGAAAAATCTTTACTTTTCAGTGTATTATTTGGAACAATTTACACACTTAATAAAAGAAACAAATAACTGTCTCCCCCCTGCCGAGGCAATCGGATATAGTACTTAAAATTGTGTTGCAAGCCTCCAAATAACATCAAGGTAGCAGATGTGTTCTTAGGAGTGCCAGAGCATCTGTTCTCCAGGGATGCAGCTGACCTTTGGATTTCAGAATTTTAGATACCAGTGATTTAGATAATCAGGGTTTGTCTCTGTATCCAGAGAGTTTTATTAATTCCTGTGGTGAGCTAAAGGACTAGCAAGGCATTAGCTTCCCGAAATAATCAGAGAATTCTAGTTTTTGTTTCCAACTTAATGAAGTAAAATGTTGCATGTGTTCATGATGGTTTATTTTCTTCTTCCATAAATGGAATAATAGCTTGTATTAATAAGACAGACTCACTATTTGAATGTGGTTTAGACTGATCTGAGTAAGGGCCCTGTCTTTTGGTATTTGATCAACTTACAAAGTATGTATGTGGTCACTCATCTTTGGTTTAGAAGAGATGACCACTGTAGAAAGCTTGACTATCCTTATCATTTTGGAGGTGCACAGGGATAAAATAAGAGGCACTGGACACAAGCAGCAACAAGGTAAATTACAGCTAGGATGAAAATTCACACCATGAAGGTAGTCAAACACTGGAGCTGGTATCTCAAAGAAGTAATGTGATTTATACCTTTGCACATGCTCAGAATTCACCTAGCTCTGAGCAACCTGATGAAGCTGACCCTGTGCTGAGCAAAGGTTAGGCCATGCAGCCCTCATAGATACCTTCCAACCTATATCATTCTGTACTTAACATGTATACAACATCCAGTATTTCTGTGACAGGAATCATAGTGCTGTACCATTAAGACCCAATTGCTTAATTTGAAAACCTCTATGTAAAAAGATAATGCTTCTTATCAAGCAATTTAATTCATGAAATTTTTTGTCATAGGTGATCTGCAAGTCAGCACATCTATGTAGGAAGCATCTTGAGTTTAATGCTGACAGATTGTGATTTATTTCTACAAGAAGCGCTCTTTTTTGCTGTTAAGAGCAGAAGACTGTTTATGTGTGATTGTGGATTAATGCACCTGAATATTCTGAAGACAACTTGAAATAAATTTTACTAATCTATTTAAATGTGCATGGTTATGATGGTTCATTTGGAGGGGGAATTAGCATTTATTTCCATTTGGAGCATCAACTTATAACAGTAGATATTATCAAAGCATGCAAATTTAATTAGGAAGTAATTAAAGAGCGAAGTAACATCAAGCATGTGTGACAATTTTCTTGTTCCTTTTTCAGTCTGATTTTGGTCTTTATTTCACATAAATGCACAGTTTGTGGAGCACTTCTTTTTTTCCAGTGATGTAGAGATCAGGGGTTGTGTTGAGTCTTCCTGACTCTTACAAATGACTGCAGTAACACTGAAGTAAGACTTGGGCTTTCCAACAAACCTTGCCTGAAGTAAATGAAACTGGATTTATTTCCTTGACTTTCATTGTCTTGCTTTAGAAGACAAGGAAACAACATTTAGAAGACAACAACAACAACTCAAGGTGTTGTTGGTGTTAAACTTTCCTCGCTTTTAAGTTCTATCCAATGTTGAATTGTTGAAGTTCTTTTTTGGTGTTCTGCCTCTCTGAGTATAGGATGCTTCTGAACAATATGTGAATGCAGCTGCAGCTTGAACAGTTTCTCTAGAGTGATGTCTCCTTTTTATTGTTCTTTTATTTGCCTAGCTGGCACTTACCAAAGCACTGGAATGATATATATGCAGTGTTGAAAAGAATCTGTCTGAAATGCAGCACATTAAAGACTAGAATATTTCAGGTAAGAGGGGACTATTGTCTGAAGGGCATAGGAGTGCTGGTGCCTGAGAAATCATCTGCCCAGGGTTCTGTAGTTTGGTTGCTTTCAGATCTCTGATGACTTAAGTGGAAAAGAGCAATGTTTAAAAGAGTTGTATCTAGTAAGGTAGCTGTAAAGATCTGTCATTATGATGCCTTTTGTGGAGGTTCTCCCCTTTGGTGTTGAGTGTGAAATCTCAAAATGTATCTACATCTTGAGAGTGGCGTAGGAGTTGACACGTCTCACACGGGGATAGCTTCCACTTTCCTTCTCCATTCTCTCTTCCTCCCTCCCTCCTCCCCCTCTCTCCACACACACACACCCCACACCCCCCCCCCCCCTTGTTTGGAGTATAAGCTAAAGAATTCACAGTGATTTAGCCTGGTCATAATTGGGATTGCCTACTCAAACAGTGTGTCTGTTGTGTGAGAAGTAGAGGTTTCATCTGGTTAAAATAATTATCTGATTTTACATGCATTTCTGGAGCCTGGAAACAGGACATCATCAGTGCAGAACTTACGATTTCTTAAATAGTCATAAAGCAGAGACATTTGTAATTAAGATCACTACATATAATATATTACCCCTCCACCTCCAGAGAGTTGTGTTTAAGTTCAGGCGGTGTTTCCTCCCTGCTCCCCACTGGTATCATCCTTCTAATGTTGCTTTTCAAGCTGTGTTACACTTTCTTTTGGGGATGGCAAGAACAGAGTTATGGATGGTCATGTTCTGTTTTAGGTTGAAGATGGATGGAGTAATGGTGAAAACTTTTTAAGCAGTCTGTGATGACAGGTGTTGTTAGACTTGTGTGTGTTATTTTTGGTGTTTTCTACTGTGAACCTCTAGGATTGATCTATAAGGAGGTGAAGTGTGTGTCTTATTATTTCCTTTGTTGTCTTTCTTGAGCATGAGGAGGTTAATGGAGTCTTCACTTGGAAGTATGATGTGAATGAAGTTGGATTTAAAAACAAAACACAAAGGAATCCAATATTACTTGGGCTTAGAAAAAAGCACCAGGTTGCTGGAGTTGTGAACTTTACTGAAGAAAACAGATGTAGTAGCTTTTCTTGTCCCTGCATTCAGGTTTATAATGCTAGAACTTGGTTTAGCAGAAGTGAACAAGAAATGGTAAAGAAAGAGGGTTTTGAAGGAAGTCAAACCTGTTTGGTTTGGGGCTTTTGTTTGGTTTGTTTTTTTTTTTTTCCCCACAAATGAGGCTGACCTTTCTATGGGCTTTTCAGGTTGTCTTCTTTATCAGAGAGAATCTCTTTCCACCTGATCCTGATATTAAAATATCTGCACATACTTAGGCAAGGTATTATCCCCATTTGCATTCCTTCTTTCAAATTCTGTGTACAGCATAAATACATTGCTACCCAACCTATTTTTCATCATTGAAGACAGCTTGAATTAAGATACCAGCTCCTGCTGGTATGTGGTACTGACCTCTTGCCACTCTGTCCTTCATAGTGCACCAGTGATCTATAGAACGTGTGCTAAGCACAGATCTTTACTAGAAGAGGTAGAAATTGGGCTTGGTCACATAATCATAGAATCATAGAAACGTTAGGGTCGGAAAGGACCTTAAGATCATCTAGTTCCAACCCCCCTGCCGTGGGCACGGACACCTCACACTAAACCATCTCACCCAAAGCTCTGTCTGACCTGGCCTTGAGCACTGCCAGGGGTGGAGCATTCACAGCCTCCCTGGGCAACCCATTCCAGGGCCTCACCACCCTCACAGTAAAGAACTTCTTCCTTATATCCAGTCTAAACTTCCCCTGTTTAAGGTTTAACCCGTTACCCCTTGTCCTGTCACTACAGTCCCTAATGAAGAGTCCCTCCTCAGCATCGCTATAGCCCCCTTCAGATACTGGAAGGCTGCTATGAGGTCTCCACGCAGCCTTCTCTTCTCCAGGCTGAACAGCCCCAACTTTCTCAGCCTGTCTTCATACGGGAGGTGCTCCAGTGCCCTGGTCATCCTCGTGGCCCTCCCCTGGACTTCTTCCAACAGTTCCATGTCCTTTTTGTGTTGAGGACACCAGAACTGCACACAATACTCCAGGTGAGGTCTCAACAAGAGCAGAGTAGAGGGGCAGGATCACCTCCTTTGACCTGCTGGTCACGCTCCTTTTGATGCAGCCCAGGATACGGTTGGCTTTCTGGGCTGCCAGAGCACACTGAAGCCAGCTCATGTTCATTTTCTCATTGACCAATACCCCCAAGTCCTTCTCCGCAGGGCTGCTCTGAATCTCTTCTCTGCCCAACCTGTAGCTGTGCCTGGGATTGCTCTGACCCAGCTGCAATGTTTGTGATGTTTATGATTTTTATGCCAATGTTTATGATCCCCTTGATTTCTTTCAGCGAGAAGCAGGATTTTATTTCTTTCAGGCCAAAGGACTAGCACTCAATTACTCTAATTCCTAGCAACAAGTGTTTTGAGCTTCAACACAAATGCCTTGTTCAGCTCCCACTGATGTGCATTTTGTTTGTATGTAGTGTCTTTCTTAATTTCTCTCTGATATAACATATGAGTTTTTTATGATTTTGCAAAACACAGACACAGCTAGGAAAATGGCTGGTTAGGTCTGAACAGGTTTCTGTTGAATACCTGTTTTGTGAAGCACAGAAGAAACCTGATGCAATTTTAGGGTTTTCATTTTTTTATTGATGGCATAAGTATGGTATGTGTAAACTTGATAAGCTTAGTTTATGCACAGAGGAATACTTGCATAATATTTTAAACAAGGGGAGCACAGTTAAGTTGACAGTCTACGTAACATTAGTATTTCTTTTTCTGAAATGAGATGTATAAAAACATGGATTTTATGGTGTTACTTTATCGAATTGCTTCTTTACAGGAACCAAGTGGTTTATGATTGCTGAGATTTGTTATTCAGCACTTTTTGTAGGATGTCTGGTGAGGGTAGCAGTCAAATTCCATTTGATTTGTTAAGCTCTAGAAACAGTGCCTAGAATACTCAGTCAAAATAGAGACCTAACTAAAACTTCTGGAATGCCTGTTGGGATGCAGAAGTGCTAATGCTTTATGTCACAGCAAGCAAATTATTTAAATGACAAGGACAAAGAAGTAATGACAGCTAAGATAAATTATTCAAGTTATACGTATTAGGAGATGATTAATTTAATAATACATATTATTAGAAATTGATTTAAACTTACCAGTTCTGAAGAAGAATGTTTGGATAAGCAGTAGTCCAAGTTTATCTTTACAAAAATATGGTTGTAATAATAAAAAAAAGCTTTTATTATAAAACATATTCTGACCCAGTATATTTAGCAGTTAAAAGCTTTTATTCATCTGATGGGAAAATAGTTTTTACTCTTACGGAATTATTACAGGCAACTCTTCAAGAAATGCCTGTAGACTGGGACTTGTCTGGGAAAGAAAATGTCTTTTAAACTTGATAGTAACTACTGTGAACTGTCACTGGTGGTTTTATTGGTCATGCTCAAGCTGGCCACCCTGATACTATGTTTTGAAAAAATAGTTGCAAATGGTATGTTCTAACTCTTTGAAACAAAGTAAGCCCTTCAGTGCAGCTGGAAGCTTTAGGTAAGCCATGAGTGGAGGTGGTTTTGGTGACTGAAACTTGTTTTCTGCATGACACTTGATTTCTGGAAAATAATAGATGTGGCTGCAGCCAGAGTTCACCAGTGGGTCATGAAACGAAGTGACTCAGAGCTGGGAGCCAGAAGTGTGGCTTCTCAGTTGTGCTGGCGTCTGCTCAATCACATACTGCCTCTGTACATCAGTGCAGATGGATGAGAAATTGGGAAGGTATTTGTTCTGCACAGCAAGTGGAAACATGGCAACTCTTTGTTACTTGTCATTTACTTTTTCATGAGGTCATTTGATCCTTGATGTGCTTTTGAAATAGTCATGAAAAGGCACATAATATGAAATCGGTAGTTTGTTTTTTTGCTGTGCCTCTTTTCTGTTATTGGTTTCAGCAGCCTCTGGATAGTGTGGGAACTGCAAATGGGAAAGACATTGGCAAAAGAGCAAGGTGCTGCATGTCTTCTTGCCGCGTATCTGGAAAGGTGCAGTCTGAGGGTGAGCTGACATTCCCTTCTGCATCCTTTCAGGGGACAGAGATGAGTAGGGATGTAGGCAGCGCAGCCATGGAGAGTCGTTTATGTGCCTGTGTGCCACCAGGAGGTACACTGTCCCTGTGGAGGGTCAGGAACCTAGTTTATGTGGAGAGAGGGTGAATGCCCTAAGAAATCTCCTAGAAAAGGTAAATTTGAGTCTTGATTGTTTGCAAAACTTAAATCTTTTCCTCAAGCATGAAGAGGAAGGGTTTTGTTTTCAGCATTTATTTTTCCCCATGAACAATTGCATGACAATAAGGTGAAAGTGAGGGGAGATGAGATGGCTAGAAGCAGAGTATAAAGGCTTTTCACAGGCACGTCATGTTGAATAAGGTGAGGATACTGTAGGGTGATTCTCTGGGCTTGATGATTCTCCATGGCAGCATGGGCCTGCAATATGGTGCACAGGCCTAGTGTGAACCTGGACTTTGCAGTGGCAAGGAAGTATCTAAGATACTGCATACATCATGGGCATGGATGCAGCGACACACATGAGGTGGCATTCTAGAGTATCTGCTGGTCTGAGTTTGTCTAGTGTAACCACTGCAGATCGGTTGCTGCAGCTGATCTCCTGAGAAAGTAATTGTAAGTGCATGCCCGTGGGTAGGAGAGGTAGGTGAGTTGTAGCAGCAAAGGTGCTGTTGAGGATGCTAGTGGAGTGAGAGCATGAAGTGCCTGAATGGATGGATTCCTCTGGAAATCAAACTCACTAGCTCATCACCCTGCGTAGTGGGAGGTGTTGGTATATTTTCCTAGTTTGTTGCTCAGATGCTTTTATCAATTTCCTAGATTAAAGTAGAAGTATTTCTTCTAAAAGCAGGCTTCATTTAACAGGCAAGGGCCCTTAGTCTTAACAACAAAATGAACACAGTTTAAAAACTCCCGGGAGTCCCAAATTGACTTGCCTTCCCTGTCCTCGGAGTAGCAGAGGGTTTTATGGTAATGATGGATGGAGTTAGAAGCAAACTTCAGCTTTAGCTATTAACACTGAACTCCTGCACTTGCCAGCAAGTTACTTTGTAGTGCATACAACCTTATGCCAAAATGGTATATTGTTACTAAGCGCTGCAACATCTCTCTGAGCAAGTTCGTGGCATTAAGCCCATCTCTCTCACAAAGCCCTTTTCGGGAACCTGAAATTGTGCTCCTTTTATTGACCTCTGTTGATTTCCCCCCTCCCAATCTTCTCAGCTCCTTTGATGTACAAAATAATAAACCAACAAGCAATGTGAATGGTATTGTAAAGTTTTCCCAGTTGCTTTAGGCATGCCTGTACTGTGTAGTGCACTGCAATGTAGGAACACCTGAACTACTTGTGCTGAATGGGACTGACTGGGAATCAGAAGTAAAATAACATTGTGCTATCTCATGGCTAATTAACCAAGGTGCAGCATTTCACCAAGGTACCTAGTTGTTTGCCAGGTTCAACAGTGCTGGTCCTATTACCTGCCATCTCTCTTGGGTTAGCTGGAGAATCTTGTTGTGATGGATTCATGGAGTTGTGCTGAAGTGAGCTTAGACTCGGTGCCCCTTGTTGGCTTGTGTGTGTCCACTTGCAAATTCTAAGATCAGCATTTTATAACTCTGAAGAAAAAATTAAAAAAACCCTAGGGGAGAGGCCAAGGGAAAGCTGGGCATGTTCAGTAGCTTCACAGTTGCTAAGCTGCATTAGGGTCAGTGGAGCTTGGTTCTTATTCCCCTGCTGTAATGATGAGAAATCACCTAGTTTCTTGGAGGGATGGATGCTCTTGGTGATCACAAGCTGTCAGTGCATTAATTACTGGGTTTGCACTTCATAGTAACTCTTCTAGCGGTTCCTGTGGTCTCAGTAAGTATGATTTAATTGGAAAGATAACTTCTATTTCTAATATCAATTTCCAGTTTGCTACAGCTCCTTTTCCAGGAGCTATTTAAAAGATTTCTTAGGTTTGTGAAAGTCCAGTTTTCATATGAATGACTCTCTTGTATTTCAAAATGGCAAAGCTCTGATTTTATTGTCACATTTGTATTCTAATATTTTTCCCTTTTCCTTTACTTAGTGAAAGAACAACTTTGGTGTTGAAGAGAAACCTCGGAAAGGAATGGGCCCTGTTCTCTTGAAGCTGTTTGCCCTGATCCCAGGAATGCTGTAGAGGTTGGTGAAGTGGATGTTTAAGAGCTTTTGTAGAAATTGTCTTTTGAAATGTAATTGGCACACTTTTCAATAAATTCTGTGTAAAGCAGTTCATTTGTTTGTCATAGAAAGAGAGTTAATTCAGGCACTACTAGAACACATTCAGTTTCAAATTGCTCTACCCAAACAAAATCTAGGGTCTTGTTTACCTGTGTAGATGCTGTAGAAATACATAGCTGGGTGGTCACAGAAAGCTGTGTGTTGTGATTCGTGCACACAGTCAAGCTGCATTAAGTTTGGAGGTTTTAATTGATAACTTAAAAAAAAAAAGGTGAGACTGATCATAATACATGAGATCATAATGCATGATTATTTTTCAAGTTTTTCAAGTCTCTTATTTTTACTTTGAGAGTAGAATACCCCTGCTCTTCAGTAGAATGACAGGTGGGTTACAAGTCCATTTGCACAAAGGTGATGTTATCTCTACTTTTGCCTCGAGTAACTTGTATTTTGGTTTTATCTCCTAGTTTCTTTGGATTATGTACAGTCTGGGTACACTGCTTGCGGTGTTTTTCCGCCATAGCTGTATAGTCCTGCTACAAATATTATGGCCTGCAAGAGGAAGCCTCTTGCAAGTAGAATAGTCAATCTAGTTTACTTTCACATTTTTAGTAAAAAATCCTGAAGAGGATTAAGTGGATTTATCACGCAATAGAGTTCTTAACTAATGAAGTAAAAAACCTTTTATAATTATCGAATTCAGTAGTGCTTTGTTTCACTGATGAAAAATGAATGTAGCAAGTAAAATTTGATGTGAAGGGTTTGGGGGAGAGGAGGAGGTAGGAATGTTGAAGTGCTCTTAAGCAAAGAAGAGAATTTCCGTAGGAGCAGTTGAGTTAATCTAAAATCCGTCTGCTTACTGTAAAGAATATTTAGTCGGTGGTAGATTACTTTAAAAGCATAGATACATGTGGTGTGGCTATGAAAGAGTAATGTCCAAGGTTTTCTATGAAACCTTCTAACATACAGACTTTTTTGGAGCAAAAAGGGGGAAAAAGAAACACAGTGGAAAAAGTGCTGCAGGACATTACAGACACAGAAAGTGAAGAGGTGATCCAGTGGAAAAAGACCCATTAGTACAAGGCAATGCTAGTGGGCATTGCTCTCTGAAGTGTGTATAGCATAACAACTTTTCATGTAAGTGATGCCATTTCTTATGGAGAGCTTTAGTTATTAATATGTTCTCACCATCTTTTTATCTTATCTGATATAAAACTGAGAGTTGTAAAATCTTCAAGGGGAGGTATCGTTTTTAATTGAACAAAAGCACACAGAAAGACAAAGTCTTCCCAAAGCGTATCCTTCCATATGAAATCTGCATTCCAGCACCAGTGCTTTCATTGTAGCTCTGTGCTGCTTCTTTAGTCTCCAACATTTTATTCATTAATGGGGAAAAAAAAAGAAAAAAATTGTCCACAAGAGGCTCTGGCAGAAATACTCTTTCTCTCCCCCTTCCTCCTCAAATAGACAACACCTTGTTCCCTTCAGCCTATTGTGTTTAGTGTGTTTTGTTTTTTTTTAATATATTCTACTTTATGGAGAATAAAAAAAAAAGATGAAAGGATAATCTCCTCTCTTGTTAGTCTCCCTCTTGACTTAGTGTACAAGTGGTTAGTTTCAGGCAGACTGTTGAATGCAGACTGTTTTGTGAATCTGTGAAGACTGCCTTATTAGTATCATGACCTGCTGTTCAGATATTTCCATAGGAAATACTTTCTTGGCACTCTGTGCATCCTGTTCTTCCAGTTCCGAGGACATGCAAGAAGTGGCAGAGCTTATTAGCTTGGGTTTAGTGCTGCTGTGGTTATATACCTTTCAGACGTGAGCTTGCTATGTTTGATTTGGTTGGGCTGTCCATGGGGCCACGATAAGTTTTTCTCCATCTGTGGCATGATTTACCTCCAGCTACATGGATAACAGTGAAAGTAGTGATCCAGTTTATAAACACACAGAAGATAATGAGGTAAGGGAAGACACCCAACAAAGATGAATTTTCCAGGGAAAAAATTACGTCAAGCTGATTAGTTTGTTTCCTTGACAGATGAATTGGATTATTGCATAAGGGAGGGAAGGGATAGAAGTGATATAACTTGAAGCGTATAAAGTTTTAAAGTATATTCTTTTGAATGTAATACATATAGTGATATATATATATTTTTAATGGGATCTTACTTAAATCACTTGCTGCAGGAGTGAAATTTATTAAAAATGGTTTGGTTAAGCAGTTAACAGGGATTCAGGATCGCTTGGAAAGGCATTTGATGTAAGCTTCTTTACTAGCTTGCTGTACCTGGATTTGTCAATAACAGCATTGGTGGTTTAGATGGTGGAGTGGAGTCTACCTACAAATGTGTAGGTGATGTCAGTTTGGGAGTAGACAGCATGTGCACCACAAGGGGTTTATATTAAGGTGTTTGACTTTGTAATTGGGATAAGCTGAGTGGCTGTGTTTGTGTTCATTCGAGCTGACTCACCCAATGTTTATTCATTATACCACAGTTATCCTAAGTGTGTTCAGATTATTGAGTTAGATGGCCTCTTCCAACACTCTCTTTTGTTTGTGGTACTTTTCTATCCTTTAGTAAAATCACAACACTGAAACCTAGTACTTGAATGGAAGTGGTTGTTACCTTAAAAAATGATGTATCTGGATTTGAGATCTTGGGTCACCACTGAAATAAACATTCCAAGAGTGTTGCTTACCTTGCAGAAGTCCCAGGTTATACGTCTTGTGCTGGAGGGGAGCAGAAGGTTAGGCTCTGTGGAATAGGCAGCTGCTCTTGCAGGCACCTAGCAAGTGCCGCCTCTCCACCTTTCCACTGGTGGCATAACAGATTCAGTTAGGCACCTAGCACCAGAAGTGCTTCCCTCTGTTTTATCTCTGTAATGCAGCTAAAGTGGCTTGTCTGGACTCTGAAAGCAGGCTGCTCTTGCGGCCTCTCTTCTCTTTTTGCATTTCTGTGTGCACATATGCTATTGTCTGAGTGGCTGTTCAAGGTTCAGGAAGGAGGGATGGGCGAGGGGAAGCAGTGCTTGAGGTGTTTGTGATATGGATTATTGTTTGGCTTGTTGAAGACATACATGAGGAAAAAATAACTTTTGTATCTTTTTTTGCTAGGTTGCTGGAGGAGTTACCAGTGCTTTCCCATAGCACCTCAAGCCTTTTTCCGTGCAGGATTTGCCCTAATGTTTGTTTATGTAGCTTGACACAGAAAGAAAATGTATAACTATGGAGGAGGGGCCATATTTTTTAAGAGCTTTTGTAAAATAAGATATGAAATGTGGAAATAATCATCATCTGGGATAATGCTAGAGAAGTCTGACATACTGCTTTGTTTTAAGCTCCCTGTGATAGAAAGGGATGTTTGCGTGCTGTGCTTTTGCATACACAATGCACTTCCCATAGTTGTCAGGTTATCATGAAAGATTAATGTGATGGTTCCTTTAGAAGTAAGCAGTAATATTTTACACTAAGTCAATAAATATTGCTGGTGATAGGATAGCTCTTGGAACTCCTTTTGATGTGTTCCTGTCTACTGGTGATGCCATAGTCTCTTATGGATATGAAACATAGCAAGGGAAAATAATATCTCTGTTGAGGTTAATTCTGTGGAGATGCTGCTCTCTGGGTCTGTAATCCTTACTGCTGTTTTCCTGATTTCTTTGAGTATGGCTGTCACTCTTTGGTATCCTAGCAAATGTTTTTGTAGCAAACGTACAAATTACGTTGCTAAAAGGTACATCTCAGCAGCAGAGACCTGGTGCACCTGTGGTGTAATTTGAATAGCAAGAATGTTGTGAATGTTTTCTGCACCATCTTATGTCTCAGATAGAGGGTACTGGAAGAACTACTACTGATAAGTGATAGTCTGTGAAAGGCAAGCTGTAGGCAGTCTCTTGGAAAGACTGTAGGTCCCATGAATTCAAACAAACTGGAGGCCCAGTAAAACCTAGTTTTGGAGCTTTCTCTTGGTGATTATAGCTTTGAAAAACTGCCTGGGAGAAATTTCAAAGCCATGTTCCTGTGGATGCAGGAATAACAGTTCAAAGTGCTGGAAGATGAAGCTGATGTGCAGCAATTTCTGTAAGTGCAGAAATGGAGAAGTGAGTTGCCATCTGGCTGTATTGCAGCAAGGGTTTGTTAGAAACACTGCTTGTGCTTTAGTATTGCTAAAAAGTGACCTTAAAAAAAAGACAAAAAAGTCACCCCTGTAATACCCACATGAGAGAAGTACTAGCAAGAGGCTACTACTCTGCTTTGCTTCATGGTTCAGGATGATGAACTTTTTCCTAAGGTAGAGATTGATATCTTACTACGTCTTCTACTTATTCTTCTAATATAGAGGCCTTGCATAAATATTCCCTCTAATAAGGAATGTATAGCTACTATGAAAGGCCCTGTACCTGACACCAAAATACATCTTTGCCAATAAATTAACTTTGTTGCTCTGTGCAATTTAAGAGTTGAACTGGTTACTCTTTTGAAGGATGGAGTCTCTTGAACTCAGTAGCAAGAGTGGAGTTGGCACTGTGACTGTGCGGTTGCTTTTCAGTATGATACGCTCGTGCGCTAAAGCCTGTTGTTGTTATCCAAATGGGTTGTGGGAATGTGTGTGTCTGTTCGTGTGCATTTTGTGTAACACATAACAGCACTTGCTTGAATTAAAGCCCTTTACTTCATGTACCTTAATATTGCTACCCCTCTGAGCTCTGTGTAAATTAGCTTTTAGATCATCCTTTCTTTGTTCAAATAACAGCTATTATCAAACAAGTTGATGTGTACTTGAGGTAACACCTGCAAATTCTGACAGAGAAGTAAATCAAATTAAAGAAAGGAATATATGGTAAAAATGTAAAGGAATATATGGATGTATGACAGAAGAAGCCTTTTTCTGTAGTACTACTGTCGTAATTAAATCCTAGCATTGAGCTTTATTTACCTAAGTTTTGCATGTATTTTTGGAAACACGTTGCTGGGTTTCACTTTGTTTATTGCACCCTCTTTGTCTTAAAAATTAAAAAGTGTAGTTATACTCATTCTGTGCACTGCTTAGTGTCAGAGCTTAAAAAGGACACAAAACTAGGGAAAAGCGGTAAGAGTTGAAAGTCATGCCTTCTCAGTTGTGGAGAATCAGTTCTGTCCCCAGGTCCTTGGCATCCAGAAATGGCCAAGCACTGTGCAGGATCTCCAAGTGAGTCTCTGCACTTTCACAGGTGCACTGCAGAAGCCAAGTCTTGTAATAAATAACTAGTAAGTAATTTCTGTAGCTGTAAATGACATTGCAGCACAGTTGATATACTGCTACTGACTTGGTTGTTTTTTTTTTTTTTCTTCTTCTTGGTGTTGGGTTTTCCTCCAGCAAGGAAGGATATTTCTTTAGTGTGTGCATTGTCTGTATGTGTAGATGAATCCAAGGGCAGAATGGGAATAAACTCTGATTTGGTAGTTGTACTTTTATGATGTGGTTATTTGGGCTCTTTTCTGGGATATATTTAGTTAAAAAGCAGTGACCACTGTAGCCATTTGAGCATCTTTCTGTGGCACAGGGAGAAGTTTTTTCAGAGAGCTGCAGCTTCAATCCCAATTTATTTTATGTACCTTTGGTTATTATTGTAGAAATAGGCTAGTGTAGTGGTGAGACATAACATGCAGCTAACCACAGTTACTGATAATGGATGTCCTTGGGAAATCCTACCACTTCTGAATAGTAGTAGTTGTTGTTGTTGGTAAAATGAAACAAAAAACCTGGCAGTGTTGGTCTGAATCAGCTGTTCTAGACTGTATGGTGCTGTGCATGAAAATATCATTCTAAGCTAGAAGAGCAAATTTTGTTAAAGAAAAAAAAAAGGAGGAAAAAAAGCAGAAATCCAAAGTTAAGAAAACCCACATTGCATCTGATCTAAATTCTGGTAAGAAGTGTCTCTTGTATTCCTTTTATTTTTCCAGAATAATTAGTTCTATTGTAACCAAAATTTAAACAGATTTACTTTTCTATGAGATGAGAAAAGCAGAAAAATGTCATCTTACACATACATTTGTAAGCTGTGATACACCATTCTCTTTCACAGTGACTGCAGTGCCTGTGTGCAGACCTTTGAATCTTTTGAGTTGAGCATACTTTTTTTTGTCTTGTTCTGCTGCTCCCGTGAATTTGATCTGTTTTTGTAAAGAAGCTGTATTGGTTACTGTGGTCTGGGCATTGTAAGGCAGGAGGAGGAATCCCTTCCCTTCAGCTATGCAGTTCCTCCCCTTCCCGCATCCCCGAGCTCTCTGGGAGGGACCAGCTGTGCTCCACAATCAAACCATCCCGGGTGCTGGTACCGCTGGCACGGAGGATGGCAGTGCGAAGCTCTGGAGGTCCGCCTGACTGCTGGAAGGATGTTTACTAATGATGGGCTGGCAGTGGCTTGTAGGCAGAGGAACTTGCCGTCTCCTATTAGTGACATTTTACAAGGAGAGGATTTAAAAGCCAAGATGCTTGTACTGAACTTAAAGAATTCAAGGTAGGATGAGACCTAAATGAATACAAGCTACTTGTATTTCTTTCTAGACTAACATTTCTATTTCTTTCTATTGCTCTTTCTAGACTAACATTTAATTACATGACTAGCTTCTGTGAAGGTGTACTTTTTGTCATCGGACTCTTCAGTAGTTGTACTTGCTGTTGTAAAGAGAAACTGAACTAAACTACAAGCTGAGATTTAGTCAAAATATAGTGGTATGTTGAATAATGTAAGTAATATTACTGTGCATAATTTTCTGTGTTTAGGATGTTGGCTGTACAGAAATAAGTGAATAACAGGTAATTACATTTGTCGTTCCACCTAAGGAGGAAAATAATTTATTTTACTTTTGTCATGTGCGTAGTTTTCAAAATAGAGCTAATCCAAGTGTGTTCTCAAGTGTGGAAGTTCTGCTGTGAAGCCAGCTTGTAGTCAACTTACATTAGACAGTGTTCTTGGAAATGTAACAAAGTTGGAGAAGAACCCATCATATTAAAATAGTAACTTTCCTGTCTCTGAGTGCTCTAGGCTTCATTTTTTAATTTTGAATAAGAGATCACTTTTTCCAGTTTTCTAGCTGCCCTATTTAATCTTGCAGTTTACTACATAGATTTCTGTCAAGAAAGCATTCACTGTGAAAAATAACTTTCATTTTGGCATTATTGCCAAGCAGGAGTGGAACAGACACTATTCAGTCATCTGGGAGCAGCAGTCTCTTGCATGTTAGTGGGGACCTGGAGCTGTTTCCTATAAGGAAGGATTCACAATCGGCTATTTTGTCTTTACTCTTTATTCCATGAAAGGCTCCTCAGAAGCGTCTCCATGTACAAATAGGGAAGGCTGTTTCCAAAAGCAGGGCTGGGAGCCTAAGATGAAATCTAGTTCTGCCTGAAGGCCTCAGGGTACAATGTGGGTGTTTGAAGAATGAAAAGGGTTGAGTTGTTTTTACCTGCAATTTGTGACTATCATCCCCAAAGGGTCTTCTGCCACCCAACAGAGAAGGGGCAGATGAAGAGGAGCAGAAGAGAGGGAAAGCTAGAAGGAAAGACAGTGCCTTTCCCCCATCATTACAATATTTGCTTAATTACATAAAACATAGGAATCTTTACTGATTTTCCCAGTGGCAGTGTGTCTAGCGAAGTGAACCCTGGCGAAGGGTCTAGAGCAGAAGTCTTGTGAGGAGCAGCTGAGGGAACTGGGATTTTTTTTAGCCTGGAGAAAATGAGGCTCAGCAGAAACCTTACTGCTCTCTAGAACTACTTCAAAGGAGGTTGTAGCAAGATGTATGTTGGTCTTTTCTGTGAAGTAACAAATGATAGGAGAAGAGGAAATGGCATCAAGTTGCACCAGGAGGTTTAGACTGGATATTAGGAAAAATTTCTTCTCTGAAAGAGTTACAAATATTGGAACAGGCTGCCCAGAGGGCTGGTGGAGTCACCATCCCTGGAGGTATTTAAAAGATGTGTAGATGTGGCACCTGGGGACATGGTTTAGTGGTGGACTTGGAAGTGCTAAGTTTATGATTGGACTCTGATCTGAAATACATTTTCCAACCTAAGCAGTTCTATAATTCTGTGCTGTATGGTGTTCAGGACTTGGTTCCAGGGGAGCTTGGAGCTCAGTGCATGTCTTTAGACCATACTAGTTTCAATGTAGGGGAACCCTTCTAAGAAAAGTCAGTTCAAGAGCAGTCCGTTAAATGCTATTGTCCACGGTGCCCAGTTTCCCCATGGTGTTTATTGAGAGGCCTTTGCCTGGGCATGTGTAGGGGATGGTCAAGTTCAGCAGCTTCCTCTTGGGTGCATACCCGCAGTGGCATAATGCAGTAGTTGGAAGAAATCTGTTATTATCTAAAACGCAATGGTGATGGGCTGTTTAGTTTTGTTCTGCACTTAGGAACAACTAGGAACATGTAACTTAAGACGGTATGATCATTCACCCTCATTTACTTCCTATTGCTTCAGAAATAAACAGGCATTTGTGCCCAGGTTTTAATGCTAATTTTAATGCTGATGCACTGCTGTTTCTGTTGCACTCTTTCAGACTCGATGGTAGCAGAGAGGGGGATTTTATTACATCAGCCAAGCGTTTGCTGGTAGGATCGTTTTGTTGTTTTTTCTTATCCAGGTTGTTAGAAACAAGGGCAGCTCTATGGAGACAGATTTCAGAGGTAACGGTCTTCTACTCAGTGCTCTTTCATATGTAAATCTTTTAAAGGCAGAAGAGTGGTTACTCTTTTGGGTATATAAATAGCTGGTTTACATGACTGGAGGAAGTTCATGCTTTAGATTGCTGTTCGGAAGAAGAACCGCTGCCACCACCACAAACGGGGACCTACGTTGTGTAATACCACGTTCCATTTGAAAAAGATCTGGTGGCTTTTTTAGGTGAATATCAGAGAGGTGTTTAGACTCTCTGTTGTCATTACTACTGTGCTTGATGTGTGGCCTTAGTCCTTAGGTCTGGCAGCCTGTTCCAGGTTCACAGGTTTATTTCCCCATCTTCACTCCTGCAAGGCTCATGACTTGCAAAGGCAAGCAGACCAAAGCACTCTTCCCCGTGCCTAATAACGGCTGGTTGTTTCATTCTTGATTCTGGTACAATAACTTTAATAGGAAGGGGTTTTTACTTTGCTTGTGTACTGCTATTGCAAGAGCCACGCTCTAGAACAGTGTTTTTTTCCCGTGTTGTATCTACATGTCAGCCAAGCACATCCTTATCTCTCCAGATTATGTTGCTTTTCTGTTTGTTTGCTATTTTGTCCCTGCCTTCTCCCCCTTCCTTCCCCCCTGCCTTTTTTCTTCGGGGCCTCTTAGCAGCATTTCCTTTTATTTTCCTCTTTTGAGTGGCATGGTTTAGTCATTGCCATGCAGTTCAGGTTGGGAAAGTAAAATTTCAGTTCTGCTCTATTCCCACTGGGCTGTAACTGGCATTCTGTTTGTCCAATTAATGCAAATCGGTTTATTCAAGCCTTTTGAAAACAAAAACAAACCAGAAGAGTGGCATTCAAAGATGCTGACGATATTTTGCCATGGAACATAGCAAGAGCTTGTTAATTAGAATTTGCTCTCCAAAATTATTGAGGAGGCAAATAACCTGTTCTGGTTTGTTCTTTTTTTTTTTTTTTTTTTTTTAACCAGTTGTTACTTATCTTTATATTGTTCAGCAAACTTTTCCTGACACTGCCTAGATTAGTTTATAATTCTGAATAAACTATCAGTTTCTCCATTTCAGACGCTTTTGATGAGGTGCAAATGTTTCTGAGATGTTTCGGTTCTTCCCGCGTGTGTTCAAAATCAGAATGCTGTTTCAGTACTTGCTTTCCTCCAATATGCGGAGTATATAATGGCACTACTGAAGCTGCTTGCAGGATAATTTGAGTTGGCTTTTCTGTTGTTTTGCCGGCTAGCATTCACACCTGCAAGAGTGTCTAGTTACAAAGCTCCAGATTAACGTTAATCTGATAAATCTAAATTTCCGAAAGCCATCTGCTTTGTTTATAATGTGTGCAAACTGAGAACACTGAAAACCAGAACTTTTATTCTCTCAGTCTGACACTTGTTAATTTACTAACTATTTACAGTTTTTTTATAAATGACTCTATCAAAAGTGCATGTCAGGAGAGACAAATTTCTCCTATTTTTGTCGTTATCTTTTTGTGTCTGTGCTCCAGCTAACTTGGACTTTCCTTCTGCCTGTCAGGGTTTTTGCATGGCACGCATTTTTGTCTCCTCAGTTGCCGCATTTCTCTGGTAAACAGCGTCCTTGCGCTCCTTGAAAGAGAGAGGAGGCGTTGTATACCCAGAGCTAGTTCCGGCTTTGTTGCAGCCAGGGCTAGATTGCCAACCTGAGACCACACTGAAACAGGTCAAAGGAGTGGAAAAAATGTCACAGTGGTATGATTGCACAAGCATGAACAAATAGTTCCTTGGAGCCTGGATGTCTATGAACGAACCACCTGAACGTGCTAATGCAGGTCTCTCCTTTCTAACACAATACCTGTATAGAGCCACTACTTTGATCTTTACTGTAACCGATGATTAGAGTTAATGAAACATGGTAAGATTATTTTTTTTTTTTTTTTTCTGGAGAGACCATTCCTCATCTCCTAAACCAGAAAGGCTCTTTTACACTTGAATGGTTTCATGTGGTCCTCAGCCCTGCAATGTCAGTGTGTTTTGCCTTGCACAAATAATTGAAAACTTTCGTCTGGCATAAATATTATATTTTTCTGGTTTATTCTAACCTAAGGAGATGCCAGCGAGCAAACAGTTTGAGGTATGGAATTTCAGACTTCCTTCATGGCTAGCAAGTTTGAACTGGTTTTTGGAGATGTGATCTGTGTTTATATGCAGACAAAGTGATTAAAGACGTATTGAAATTCACAGATGAAGGTGTGTAGAACCCAGCAGTTAAACGTGGATTTCGGGTAGCCGTAGGCGTTTCCTGTTTTGTGAAGAAATAAAAGACCTATATGGTTATAGGTCTGTATTGCTATAGGTACCACAAAGATGAGGTTTTCTGCACCTGTTTTGCAGTATTTGTTACATGCTGTTTGTCCTCTGAAATGTGAAAATTACTTGTGAAATTTCCCTGACCTTTTTCAAAAGCCACTTTTAAACAAGTGGTGGATGTGTCCATTCAAGTGCTTACATAAGCAGAATTACCTTTTGGTTTTTGTATGTGGTAGGTAGTTCTAGATGAAATGAGAATTCATTTTTCCTTTTAGTTGAAAAAGATGTAGAATAAAAAATGTAAAGGCAGAAATCTTATTTGAATGTGGGTCGTCAGTCTAAATAGCCTATGTATGAGCTTTCTGGCAGTTTGCTTTGTGGACATTTGTAATTCTTAAGCTTGATTATCAGTTTGTTACCGAGTTGAAGAATGGAAGTCCGTAAGTCTTGTTCAAGGCTCCCCTAAAGAAAAGCAATATTGATAATTGTATCTGTGCTAGTGACAGATCCTAATGTGTGCTAAATAAAGATGGGGGGAAGGATTTTTATCAGCATCCAGCCAAAAATCACATTCTAGATGCTATGTGGACAGTTTTGTTCCTGGTAGGAAAAGGCAGCACATGTGCTTGCTTCCTCATGTGGTGTCTTGTTTTCCCTCTTTGTAGAACTGATTTGTAGCTCCTTCCTGTTTGATAAAGCTAGGAATTTTAAGCACAATCCCTAAATATCTATGAAAAAATATTGAATCACATATTTTGCCTCCACACGTGCATTGGTAGTCCTTCATGCTAGGTAACTGTTCTGTGCTATTGCACTAAAAAATGAAGTTGAAGTAGACTCTTCAGTCACAAGGGCATAAGGGATGGTGGGTCTGCACTTGAGGACTTAGTTGTCTGTGCTTTTTGTTTACAGAAATAGAAGCAAAGAAAATTGATGCAACTTGAACTGTGGTTTGCAGAAGTACTATATGTTTTCAGCTGTGGTAGGATTTATTAGTTTGTTTTACAGGCTTTGTTGCAGAAGTGGTGGAAGAAATGCTTGTGGCTTGGAAATACTGTATTAAAGTAGTGGAAGTAATTTTGGAAAATAAGATTTTTGGTTATGAGAAAATTCAATGGTAGGATTATCTTATAGACATGAGTTATAAACTTGTATGTCAGTAAAAAAATAGGCTATATGCAGAAGTAAAAAGCAGTACTTAATTTTCTTATTTGAACAAAATGAAGTGCAAAACCTTGATATAACTGAAGTTCATTTAAGCCAGTACTAAATAGGAAATACTTTCATCATTATTTTTCAGTGAGACAGCTTTCCTCCATCCCTGCAGCATAGGTCAAAAGTATCACTATTATTTAATTGTTGTCCTTCTTTCTCACTGAATATAAAACATTAACCTTCAAGAAGGTACAAACCACAGGAAATCTACTCTATGGCACTTGCTTTTATGTGTCATTATCATGAATAATTTGTGGGAAATGGACCTAGAAAGAAGACTGATAGTCTGTGTTTTATATCTGTATCTTTCTCACTAACCAGTTACTTAAGTTCTTCATATTTGTTGAAGTATTAAGATTTTTTTTTGCATCAGTGTCAAGGCATTAAGGTCAGACTGAGCGTGAGGATAGCATTTCTAATGTTGCAAGTAACAAAGGAACTGCATCTTTAAATACTCATCTGATTTGAGTTCAGAGAATAGGAAAAAAGTCCTGAATGAGGATAACAAGATTTTATTTATTTATTTATTTATCTTATTTTTTTTAAGAAGAATTAAAGCAAAAAATAACTGCATTGAACTTTGGTTTGGACACTACCTGTGAACTGAGACACATCTGTAAGCATGTATTTAACCCTGTAGAAACAAACCAGTATTTCATTAGGTTGGTCTGTGCACTTATATTCTTCTAAACAAGGGAAGGGTAAGATTTCAGGTGATAACATGAGGCTCCTTGAGATAAGTTTTAAAATATTTCAGTGCAAAGGAAAAAACAAATGAACACACAGAAAAGCCATGAGTCTAAACTAATAGTGCAGCCCCACACATCTTTGCCTGCACACCTCCCTTAAGAATACTACGCAATACAAAAATTAGAATAAGAGCTGATGGTGTTTTCCTGTTGGGAGGATTTCTCAATGAATAGTTCCTGTTTTAACTAGACGACCAGCTCTTTAGTAAGAGGAAAATTTAGTACAGGAATAGGCACTTTTAATACTGAGTTGGCATGCTGATTTTGTGCCAGGTCCTGTTTTACAGGGATCAGGTGATATTCCCCAAATGAGTATGTGCTAGTTCAGTCCATCAGGGAGAGCTGATAGCTTCCTTTTCAACAACGCAGCTTCCTTGTGTATGATTTCTTTGTGTGTAAGTAGCTGGTTTTTGTTTGGTGGTGGGGAACTGGAGGAAGTAGTTGTGTTCCTCATTTCCCCCCCTGCTGATGTTTTTGCCTACAAAAAGACTTTATTATTCCAGTTCTGTTCTAAGGACAAATGAATGCTTATCTAGCCTGTAACAGCTCTTCATTGTTTCTTTTGAAGGACAGAAAATGTCCTTTTTAATAGTGCATATTGATGATAATCTTTTGAATGATGCTATTAATTACATGGGTAGGGAATCTTATAATCAGGAAATAACAAATGTAGTGTGGAGAGAAATAACAGGTGTGGATTTTAATGATCATAATGGACTTCCGTGATTTTACTGTAGCAACAAGGCTTATCTTAAATTTCTTTTTCCTGAGATAGCTGGGGTGGAGGTGTGCACTGGTATCCCTTTATAATCTGCAAAGAAATAATACTCATTCCTGTTTCACTGCTAAGATGCTGATGTAATACTAGTATAGTGCCTGGAGAAATACTTGTGACTAATTACAAAGCAGATAATTACCTAGCTGCTTACTTAAATAACACCCTTTTGGAACTAGATGCACAGCTTGGACCTATAATAGCTATTGTGAAAATGAGTGTGCCTCATGCAGCTTCTGTCTACTTGTTTTTCCTTCACAAATGTTTTGATAGCTTTGGTAGTGTTACCCGTACATTATCATATCCTAACTTGTGTTAATGGTTATGCGTGTGTGTGTTTTTCTTTCAATGTCTGTCTTTGACCTTTGTAAGTTGTTGGTATTTTATGTAATGTAATTTATGATCATTTGTCCAGCTGCTGCCACCAACAGAAGGAAGCTCTTTAAAATATTTTAAAGGGTAGAAGTTACCTCTTGCACTAACTCCAATGAAATTTCTCAAGGATCTCATGGGTTCATCTTGTAGGATTCCCATATAAATAGAACAGGAAGGTGAAGAATTTGATGAATGGGTTTGTATGAGAGCTTCTCAAATGGGTCAGCCTTGCTTATGCTCACAGGAAAATGTATAGCCATCTGACATCCAGTGGAAGAAAATGAAGGGGCTTAAGTAAGGATGCTCATGCTGTTCTTATACTGCCTGCTTTATTTCTCTTCACATGGGGACTTCTGCTTCTACCACTAGGAGAAAACAGCAATGTGTTTTGTAAGAGCACTGTTTTTATTGTTGCTGTGTTTGTGCATGTTTGAAATCTACTCATTAAGTGTCTTTGTTTTGGTCCAGTCAGAGCAGGATGATATGCAACTGCCATTAATTCACCTTTTTAGCTCAGGTGGCAGAAGATGGGTGCAGTGGGTCAAACTGCTTCAGCCCTCTTGATAAACCATGTACCTATGTACCTGTAACTGTGCAGCAGCATTATAGAGCTTCCACTTGCTTAGTTTGCTATTGCAAAATAACTTCTAACTCAGCTTAAAAAAGCCAAAGATTCAACAGTTATACTGTCCAACTCAAAGGTTTCTTCAGAGCAATGTGCCTGCTTGGACCTGCTGGGGGAAGTAACTCATATAGTGGCAATGTAATAAAGAGCACGTGGCTGCACAGGGCTGTACATGCTGGAAGAGGGGACATGAGGCAGGGAAGGCCTTCTCTCCTGAGAACCAGCTTCTGTCCTTGCTTCTTCCACAATACTACTCATGAGGATTTTTGGAGTTGCTGTCGAAGTGCTTCCTTTGTGTACCTGGTGTCTACATTGAAGATAACAAGCTGACAGGGAGAAGGATCTCAGTTGTTCTCTAATGAATACAACACAAGCAAACGGACTCAAGCATTACAAATGACATGTATGATTAACTACTCTCCAAAGTTTCTTAAACAAGATCCAAATCATTGGACACCACCAGTTTTAAAGTAAGATGTGTGTGTATATACAGTGTATATTGAGGCTGTTAACACACCTGTGATCTGGGGCAGATTTATGAAAATAAGTTGATTTAATAGCTGAGAGGCATTCTGATCTGTCAGTGATGAGCAGGACAGAAGCACCTAAGAGGAAATGCATTGCTGTGTGATCAGAGCAGGCTTTCAGTCTGAGTTGCGATACCCAAGGAGCAGTATTATGTTTGGAGGGATAAAGTAATAAAATACTGACTAGCTGCTTGTGAAACAGCTGCTGAGAGAGGCAGGAAGCCCTGTGGGTGACTACAGGAGGTGAGTGTGCAATTTAAGACTGTACATTACCATGCATGCTCAGAGCCAGGCCAATTCCAGCTCTAAAAGCAGTTGCAAGACAGGTGTTCCCTACTTACGTTTGCTTTCCTTAAGGTTTCTGTAGGCTTTTGTAGTGCTGGGTACCTGGTCATCATGTGCTATAAGGAAGCAGTTGTGAACAGGTGACTAGACTGTTGCTGAAAATACTGGAATCCTTTAATTTTTGGCATTCAGGAGTTTGTCAGACCTTAAGTGTTGAATTCAAGTTGTGTGGCAGTTACAGCTGACTGTGAAGACTGCTAATGCTTTCACTTAGTAGAACAGGAAGGTCTTTCTTCTAGTTATTTTTTGTTTGCAATAAAAAGTTTAGGTGTATTGCTTCTCTTGTGCCTAGGCCTAGGTCTAAACAGAGAAAACCTCAGTCAAAATATTTATATAAAACATAGTAGCAACATACCACTGCCCGTTCACTTGGCAAACATGTAATGATGTGGTGTAGTATTTCTGAAGTCATTCATCCAAAGATTTTAGGTTTTGTTTGTTTGGGGTTTGTTTATGTTTTTTTACATGAGCTTTAGCACCTCAATGTTTTCTTAGGATAAGTAAGTTCTGGTAGCGAGATTCACAGTGAGGAAGTTTCTGCCTGTGGTAAACATGAATAATTTTCTTCACATGTCTAAGATTTGGGCCTGTTGCTGAAGATACTGGAGCTATCCCACAGCTATCTTCCTTGTATTTCCATAGGTAATCTGTGCTCTGGTAATGAAAAAAATATTGTGTTTGGACTGGCAAAAAAAAAAAAATCAGACATTTTTTCAGATTTCATGTATAATACATTCTGGATAATGTTGCATGGAGCCCATGCTAGTCCTTCTGATTGGACAGAAACACAGTAGGACTCAACTCTAGAATAATTCCACAAGTAATATCTACTCTGCTTGAAATGAATATGTTGTGTACATTGGTGTTGATCCGCAGTGGAACTTGAGGGTAGACTTTACATGATTTTGAAGTCTGAGAATGCAAAACACTGCCAGAAAAAGCTGATCTAGAGGGCATCATCAAAGAGAAACAGCATATACTGAAAGGATCTCAAGGTTTAAATGTCAGTGTTACTACACCTATCTTCACTTTGTACAGTGTAACATGGCTCTGTATCTTTGAAAGACATCAGAGAAGTAAATATTTTATAGTAAAAGATACTTCCAAAGCAGTGTCTTCTAGGGAAGATTTTCTGAAGTTTTGCAGGGATGTATTTGGGACAGAAATGTGAAATTCCATAGCATTGTGGTGTTTGATGTGGTGGATGTTTTTTTGGGGTTGGCTTTTTTTTTTTTTTTTTTAAGGGGGAGTTGGCGAGTCTTGGGTTTCAGATTACATTAAGTGCACTCATGGAATATATCAATTTTATAGTGTCTTTTGGTTACTTCTGGGGAAAAAACATACTTTGGATGTTATTTGTACTATGTGACACCCATTCTCCCCTCCTCTCTTCCCCATCTCTTATGTTGAGGTTGAATACATGATTGTGCTGGGGAATAGGCAGGAGGGACCATGTCTGTTTTGAGAAATTAGGACTACTGTTCTTGTTCTTTGCCTTTCTCATCCCTCTGGGTTAAAACTGCCCCAGTGGAGGTAAATAGGTTGCATCTTGGAGAAACTGTCCCAGCAGGTTCCTGTTACAACAGGAGAACGGTGTATAATACTTACTCTGACTTTTCTGATTCTGAGAAGATTGTCAGATCTAGAACTGCAACTGTGTAACTGAACCAGTGCAAATTCCTGTTCTGGTACACACTTAGGCTGAATAAAGTAATTGGATTTAAAAGAAAAATGGAATGTGCTAGCAAAAGTCTACAGCAGTGGATTCAACAATAACGTATTGGATTTAAAGTCCTCAGCATTTTGTGAATCATAAAAAGAAATTAAAAATGTTATTTTTAAAGGATTTTATGAAAAAGAAAATGCAGACTTTTTCCCCTGCTGCTTAGACAGTGAAGTTCTGGCTCGTTGAGCTCAGATGTGGTATCCTGCTAGTTTACGTGTTATTACAGTGAGAAAAGAGTTCTCAAACTGAAGAATTTGGGAAAAGGTGTGAGTTTCTGGAGGAATCACCTCCAGAAACTGTGGTGTTCCATTTTTAACTGTGTGAGTCATGCTGATTTCAAGTCTGTTACCTGTGTTATTTCTTAGGGATAATACGATAAAGGACAACATCCAGTTCTGTCTCATTTTTCTTCAAATATGAAAAGCCAGTGCAATTTTCCAGCATGAGCTGATGGTTTCTGGCTAGTACCTTAGCTTAGCTTTTTTTTGATAACTTCTCATTTCATAAATTGATTTTTTGTGTTGTACCAAAATGTTTGTTAGCATTCTAATTTTACTTGCATGTTAATAAAATGCTGTTTTATGAACACATTCCAGAAAGGTATTACATTTTGGGGTTAGAGAGAATCTATCTTCTGTTAGTGATTCTTACTAGTGGCTAATTATCTTCAGTTTTAAAAGCATAGTCCTTGTTTGTAGCTGGTGTTATTTTTGTGGCTTTATCACCCAACTGTCTTTCCTCACAACTTAATCTCTGGGTTTGAGTTCTTCATTAATGGCTATTTTCCCTCCATTACTCTAATCACGGCACCTTTTGAATCATCACTTTTTGTAGTAATTGACCCTTCATGGCAACCTCTCTTTTTGATAATTTAAATAATGAAGTTCTTGTCCTTTCATACTCTAAGGCATTTTCTACCCTTGAATAATTTCTATAGCTGTTACTGACCTTTGTTTTAATAATGGCCTTCAAGCAATGTGAGGTAGACATTACAATTCCATGGAGTATTTCATTGTTGGTCTCCTTAATTTTTTATATGGAGCTGAACCTGTTTCACCTTTACTCGTTCGCCTAATTGAATGTAGTTGTGTGAATAGTCCTTTTTGCACAGTGTCCAATTGGCTGTGTCTGAGGGATTTATCTGCTGTCACCCTCTCAACTCTTGTGCCAAGGTCCTGCTTGATAAGACTTCAGTCTCACATTCAGAAGGTTTTGTCCATGTTGTTTTGAAGACTATTACAGGGTGTACTGTAAATGCTTCTGTACCAATGAGTGCAGAGTAGGTAACAACCCGGAGGAGCTGGAAAGCTGTCAGCTGACCACTATCCCTGAAACTTGGCTGGATGAATCAAGTGATTAGAGGACTGCAATTGATGGCTAGAAACTGTTCAGGAGGGACAGGTGAGGAAGGAAACGTGGCAGTGTTGCCTTCTACATTAAAAATGGATGGATTGCATAGTGATTCTTTTGAAACAGCAGTGCACAGTTTGAGAGTTTAAGGGTGAAAATTAGAGACCAAACCAAAAAGGGAATCTTGTAGCTGGTGTTTACTGCAGACTGCATATCAAGGGTAGGACACCGATGAGGTATTCTTACTTCAACTACAGGAAGCATCACACTTGTAAGCCCTGATTCTGCTAGGGGACTTCAGCTGCCCTGACATCTGCTGGAAAAGATCATCTTTAAAGGTCCCTTCCAACCCCAATCATTCTGTGATTCTAAAATAAGTTTCTTGTGCTTCAGGAGGTAGAAGACCATGGTGTTCTTCTGCTGACCCAACAGCTAAAGTGCGAGATGAACGATAGCTCCATTGTATAGGCCTGTGTATTTGCCATAGGAAAATCAGGAAAAAAAATTAAACATACCTCTGTATGATAAAGCCAGTGTCTGAGAGAGTTTGAAGGTCTTGTTTGGTTAGATTTTAAAGTACATAACTGGTACTGATTTTATTCTAATATTACTTTGAGAATACTTTGCAATGTGTGGATAACACTGCTGTAAGTGCTGTGTAATGTGCACCAAAGAATCATAAAAATAATCTAATAAAAAATACCAAAACATTTTGTAGTGTTAAAAGCCTGGTCAGCTGTGCTTTGAGCTAAAGGGTATCGGATGTTTTTCTCTTTCAAGTTGTTAGCTTTAAATCCTCCAGGAACATACTAATCAATGCCTGGCATAAAAAAATAGCTAATGCTCTTAGCTGCAGCATGGTACTTACTGTGAGAGAGGATGCTATATATTTGAAGGCTTTGTTCAAATAATGCCTCAATCTGTTGTACTCAGTAAGGTCATTTTTCTTTCTGAACAGGATACAAGGGAGCTTCCAGAAGCCAGTCAAGATGAATATGGTGAAGAGGATCATGGGCCGGCCACGGCAGGAGGAGTGTAGCCCTCAGGACAACGCATTGGGCTTGATGCATCTGCGTCGCCTCTTCACAGAGCTCTGCCATCCTCCACGGCACATGACCCAGAAAGAACAAGAAGAAAAACTTTACATGATGCTGCCGGTGTTTAACAGGGTAAGCTGCAGAATCTGCCGGAGGCATTTTCTTTATTTGAATTGACTGCTCAGGTTTGTATTTCCAAGACTTTGATTCTAGCACAACAGGAGCTTTTCTTCTGTTGGCATCCTTTCAGTTTTCACTTTCTCCTCACATAGTGTTTTTTTTCAGTGAATAAACCTGCCCTTAGAGATTTCCTTCTATTATCACTTTTTCTGAAGTGCAGTCTACAATAAGCTGTAGGCTGTCACAGAGCTTTACTGCAGAGTTGCTGTTATTGCAGTCATCTGATTTCCAATCTAAACTTCCATGTCGCAAGTTCATATCTATTTATTTGTGCGATAGCAGTGTCCTTGAGTGTAACTCTTGACTCTTCTTTACAATTATTGTGCTGATGTAAATTTGTAGAGATTAACAATCATAATATCGCCTGTCAGATTTAGTTTTGCTAGGCTACACGAGCTGTGCAATTTGAATCTCCTCTTGTGATAAATTCTTTGCATTCTCATCCCCAGCAGCCCTTTTCCTATGTGTTGAGCCTGAATGCCTCCTCTTGGTCAAGGGGGATTTTGAGCAAGCAATCTGTAGGGAAGATGTAACAGTGTAACAGCCACTCGCACAGTGCCATTCACGTTTCACTACTCCCTTGTGCTCAGGCACTGAGATTTTGTTTGAAGGCAGACTGTGATGACTGTCATTGGAATTAATAGGAGCTAAATCCTACTGATATGTCACTCAGTTACTCCGTCACTTCATTGTGAATAATAAATTGGATAGTAGTTTTAGGGTCTTGAAAGAGTAGTAGATACAGATCTAGCTTGTGTTTTGTTTTTTTTTTTTTTCTTCCTGCCATGACCTGAACCTTTGCTTTTTTTTTGGGTGATGGATTTGTGCTTTCATATGCTACTGTGGAGAACTGGAATCATCCAAAAACTAAAATACAACACCCTGACAGGAAAATTGGCTCAATCTTCTCTTAGATGGATGTTTTGTTTAAGTTAATGATTATGATGGTGTTAAACATTGAACTGCTTACATGCTTGTGCTGGTTTTGGCTGGGATAGAGTTAATTTTCTTCATAGCTCATATGGGGCTATATTTTGGATTTGTGCTGGAAGCAGTGTTGATAAACATGGGGATGTTTTCAGTATTGCTGAGCAGTGTTACACAGCATTAAGGCCTTTTCTCTTACCACCAGTGAGTAGACTGGAGGTGCACAGGGAGTTGGGAGGAGACACAGCCAGGACAGCTGACCCCAACTGACTCAAGGGATATTCCAGACCATATGGCATCATGCTGAGCAGTAAAACCTAGGGGAAAAAGGAAAGGGAGGATGTTCAGAGTGATAGTGTTTGTCTTCCCAAGTAACTGTTACACATGCTGAAGCCCTGCTTTCCTGGAGATGGCTGAACACCTGCCTGCCAATGGAAGTGGTGAAAGAATTCCTTGTTTTGCTTTGCTTGCCTGCACAGCTTTTGCTTTACCTATGTCAACCCACGAGTTTTCTTACTTTTACTCTTCCAGTTCTCTCCCTCATAGGATGGAGGTGGGTTATGGAGTGAGTGAGTGGCTGTGTGGTGCTTAGTTGCTGACTGGGGTTAAACCATGGTAATGCTGTGTAGGAAAATTAATCTTGGTCAAGGCATAGTATTAATAGGATTTTTAGTCTACTAGGTAGCATGCTTTAGTGGAGCAATCCCCTAAATGTCATTCTGTTGCCCTAGGTATTATTCCTAGTTCTACTGGTAACCTGTTGTGTGAGTATGGGAGAAGTAAATGCAGTTTATCTGCTTCCTTTTTAATTTATCTGCTTGGATTGTATGCCCTTTAGTTATGGACTTTCTTAGTTTGTTTTTACAAATTAGCACAATAGAGTCTTAATCTTGGCTTGATCCCCTGAAGATTTTGATGTAGTTATGCTTAGAAATCTCCCTCTGGTGGTTACAGGTGGCTTTTTTTTTCCTGAATAAAGGAACATAACCGCTATAGCTGCTTCAGTACTTAGTTGTGATCTGCCGGTGGAGGACAAACTTTTTCAGGCCCTTGTGGTAGTTACTTGCAGTAGCATTGCATCTATGGAAATCACAGTTGGTGATATAGCTGGGTTTAAAACTAGTGTAGCAATGTATGTCCTATTTCTGTACAGCAGTCTTTCCTTAGACTTTGATTAGATTTCAGAGGTTAAAAAGAACAGTTACGTTTCTTTGCTGTTTCTTCCTTTTCTCTTTCTCCCCTTTATTTCTTACTGCACTTTTTTTTTCCCTCTCCTTTATACTGCTTGCTGGCTTTATCCTAATTCTTGGTCCCTCCACTTGACCCAAGTTGTAGTTGCCTCATGTCTTTGCACCGTTTGTTCTCTCACTGTCTTTCATTAAGCTCATGTGTTGAAGCATTCTGAAAAGCAAATCAGTAGTCACAGGTCATCTTACTATGTCAAATGAGCTTTTGCATAAGGTACCTGAGGCTCTAGCCTTAGGTACCATTTAGAGCTTTTGAAAAGATTAATAGTTTCTGCAATTTTCATCTGTATGAATACATTTTGTCTACAATTTTCTCCTAGATCCCAGTTTTCACCATGTTTATCATAGATTTTGCCATCCCAAAGTTTCCCATGTCTCTTTTCTGTGCTTTACGGAATTCATGTAATTTTGTGGATGGACTCCCTTCTCTAAATTGTGGAGACTCTTTTGTTCCCTTCTTTAGTGAGGTGAACTTGAGGCTGAAGACACACATTATTCTGTGTTTGCCAAAGGTTTTGCTTTTGGATCCTACCTGTGGTTTTCTCTCTTCCTTTTCTCTTTAGTTTCCTTGTTTAGTTTTAATATAACTATCCTCAACTCTGGCTGTTTTTAACCTGTAACCTTCTTGGAGTTGTCCTTCTTGGCACAGATGTTGTCACTTCAGTTTCCAACCTTTGTAAAATCTGAATTGTAGCTTGGCACATTGAGGGAAGCATGTATTGTTTGTGCTCTTTCACGTTCTCACAGTTCTTGATAACCATTATCAGTTTTCAACGAACTGCTATGTAACACAAACAGAACTGATTTGTCTTGGTCAGTCAAGATCTGTCCCTATTACAAGGGGATTTGTTTCACTGCATTTCATATGAATGCGTTCTCTTCTTCCTGTGTTCAAGAGGCTGAGCAGTTGTGATGTCGTCTATTTATATCTACTTCCACAGTTTCCCTTTTCAGGATCCTGATTAATTCTACCTTCTCCACCTTCTTCTTTTGAGGGTTACATGTAGAGACTGCTGTGGCTTCCTTGGTTTATCTAGTTTTGTGTCTTGTGGCATGTACTGTCTGTGGTACAGCTTATTTTGGAGCAATACTGCTATCTGTGAGTCAGAGTAAGACAAACTCTGAAATTGATTGGAGTGAAAAAGTAGAACAGGAGAAATATTTCACTTTCTGAAGAGTCTTATATGAGATTTTCAGTGGGAGATAAGATATATCTTGGTTCACCGTAAAATCTGAGATGACTTTCCTCTGAGACCTACTTTTGAAGATGGGAAACACTAAAGCATTGCTGGAAGTTAATTAAAAAAAAAAAATCTACTTTCTCAAGCATAGTCCTTTAGCTGCAAATGTTTCTAGTATCAATTAATAACTTGATTCAAAATCAGACTCTGAATCGCTCGGTTACTTTGCATAGTTACCTGTATTCTGTTGAACAGGTTTAAGTGAGATTGAGTACTTGTGTTACTGACTTAAGCAAAGTCCATGATGATAGAAGCATTATCTATTACAAGATTGGGATGTCTGTGTTGGGAAGAGAAAACTCCAAATAGATTGTGGAGCTCAGATCAAGGCTGTTGCACCAAACCTTTATATGCACTTCAGAATATCTCTTGTACAGAGTAGAGAGCTGTTGGAGGTGGGGCATGTGTGTATTTGTAGGGAAGCAGGGTGTGTCTGTGTAATCTGATTTTGTGAGAAGTGTGATCTTTACTGAATGAAGAGATCTAGATGGAGGAAGGTATGTCTGTTTCCTATAGATATCTCCGTGTCCAGCTACAGGCAGCTAGTTAAATAACCAGTGTATCCACGAGCTCTTTTGAGGTCTTCCTGCTTAATCATATATGAGTCTTGGTGTCACGCCCCATCCTGTCCCCACCTGCCCCCTTCAGAGGTATCTGAAGTCCTGTGTAATATGCAGTTCCATTTTCCTGATATTTTGAGGATTATTAATGAGTATATCCAGAGGAGGTAAAGCATTCTTAATTTTGGTTCATAGATGCAGCATGTCTCAAACTTGCTGTGTTTTAAACCATCCTGCTAGTTCTGTAACAAATGGGCTTAACAGACCATTTCTGTTTCCTCATTGTTCAGGGAGGCTTATGAAATGATGAATCACATAGTAATGAAAAGCTAAATCGGTATATAATTAACAAAAGATTTGTCCTCTGGAAGAGTACTCAAAAGGCTCCTTTCAGAATTCAGTGCATTCACTTAAGCATTGCTCTACTGGAGTGGCAGTAACACTTTTGCAGTATATAAAGAAAGTGGAAGGAATGATAAAAAGGCTGGTTTCAAGTAAGAGGTGCTTTGCTTACATTTTCCTGAAAGAGCCATGCTCTTTTCCTTGTTGAAAAGGTGATTTACTGGTAAAATGTTTCATACCCTATTCCTGATTTTTACTACCACCTTTAATCAAACGCGTATATAAATATCCAATGTAGGTGCTTGTTCTACGTAGTGAAAGCTTGTTTATGGGACAATGAATTAAAATTCAGTTCACCTCAGTCAATCTTTTACTGTAAATTTGAGCTCTCTGCATTTTGTGGAGTCTGCTGACAACTCTAGGCAAGCTCAGGACAGGTAGTAGGGCTATCAGTTTTTCCTCCTCCCTTGTTCTGAGTGAAAGAGCTTTAAGCAGTTAATGATGACAAGATGCTCTGCCAATGTGTTCTAGTGTAGATAACCTTGCTTAGGTTATACCAGCGAATAAGCAAGCCTTGGGGTGCTTTTCCCTTCTTAAAGCTCTGTGGAAGTTAGAGGCTCTCGAATGAACTGACAGCCAACACAGACAATTGCAAAATGAAATCTTGTGAAAGGTTTAGGGAAGTTTGGATTGTCTGTACTGGGAATGTTGTGTACTTTAATCCAAATGTGGAATGTTTTTCTCAGTCTGTTGAGAACAGTTGCCTACATGTAATGTCTGGGCATCTGTTTGCTTTCTTTAATGGTAGTTGAAATTTCCTGTATTAGAAATGCTTATGGTTTTGGTGAAAAGTATTTTAATTGTGTGCAAACTGAGTGTTCAATTTCACTGTTGTATTTCTGGCTCTGTTTCATCATGACTTTGCAATGCGAGTAGGCAGGAAAAATATTTTTGGCTGTTGTGTAAAGTGCCAGAGCAACTGATACTAAGGGGAGTAAGAAGTCAGACTTAGACAAAGGTTATTGTGTCTTGTGCCTTTTAAATTTTCTTCATTAACTTTGGGATTTCAAGGTAAGTTGTTTCTGTAATTGTCTTGCATCCTTGTTGGCTGTGACATTGTGGATTTCACTGGATGGCGCTAGACTTAAGAGTGACCTCAATCAAGTAGGCTGGCACCTCAGCCGTAATAGTATAACTGAGTTATCCCGGGAAAGGAGATGAGGATGAAGCAGCTCTTGAGTCCAAATCAGTTGTACTGCTGTAGGTTGCATCCTCTTTCTGAGCAGCAAATATAACTTGTGGAACTAAAGTTTCATTAGAAAATCTTTTACGCGTCCTGGCTTATTTCATGACTCCTGCAGGTCATGAAAGTAGCCATGAGGCAGAAAACTGTAAAGTAGCAGGGAGGTATTGAGACTGTTCAGGTGTTTAGCAAGCTAGTCTGCTCAGCTTCTGGTATCACAAGTGGTGATACCAGAATTCAGATTGCAGGCTTTGATGGTCAATATTGTGCATTTACTGTGACCATTTTAGGGCAAGGTTTATGTCAGAACTGTGGATAGAGACTCCTTTTTGTGAGCAGTCTTGAATGAAAAGCAAGTTAGCTGGAAAACTAGCTAATCCATTTTGGGCTAATGTTGTGTTCTATAGCTTAGTGCAGTACCACAGAATTAAAGCCTTTCTCCCAGTTAAATGTTATTCAAATAAGTGATTTACTAATCAAATTAATGCTAAATTACTATAATCAAATGACGATTTAGTAAAAAAAAATAAAAAATCTCTAGTTACTGCTGCTGTTATGTTCAGGAGGATCTCAAGAGAGGAGAATAAGAGAGTGCCAGCAGCATGGCATTGTCAGTTTATCATGGCAAGATGGTAACAGGACAACTGTACTTCCTAGTTCCTTCTAGAAGATTTCACACATACTTTTACATGCATTTACATGCATGTACATGCAGTTCACCCCTGTGGGATGTTTAGGTCCAGCCAGATAGTAAAGAAGTTGCTGTTAAAACAAAACTGCTTTTGGAGAATTTGCTCTGGTATTTTGTTTTTACCCCATTACGAGCAATCTCAGTGGTCTTGGCCTTTGTGGAAAACTTGTGATTCCCTTTCTCCCTTTTATTCATCAGATATTATCTCCCTGAATATGTTAATTCCAACTATGATTGTGTCTTAGAGCATGCACTGTGAAAGTCAGTCCAGTGATGAATACTTCAGTGGGAAAATACTCCTTCAAGGAGTATTACTTCCTCCAAGGAAGGTGGTAGTTCATAGTGATCCTTGTAAACTGAATGACTGTGATACATCCATTTTTTCTCATTTTAGGTGTTTGGAAATGCTCCTCCAAGTACAATGACAGAAAAATTTTCTGACCTCCTGCAGTTTACTACTCAAGTATCACGATTGATGGTGACTGAAATTCGACGGAGAGCATCTAATAAGTCCACAGGTATTGTATGATTACATGTTTGGGTGCATGTTTGGGCACAAGTTTGGGCTTTGTGAGGTGTACATTTCAGAGCAGTCAGAAGAATATTATGAGATGCCGTTTACAGCAACTGTGCAGGCTCAGAAATTTAAGTTTTTGCAGTGAAAATGTATTGTCTACTGTTCTTTGGGATGAGAGAGACAGGAGGCGGAAGAGGCTAGAGATTTTTTTCCTAGGTTACAGAGAAAGCTGGGTTCCACAAACTTGATAACACATGAAAAAGAGAGGCGTGAGCTAAGTTGCATCACTATTGGTAGAAGGAGACCAAGGACATGCACGTGGACAGCTGCTGTATCTTGCCTGAGGTGCCTGTTGGTGGTGTGTTTTGTCCCCCGGATATGTTAACATTTCAAAACCATGCATTTTGAATTAACTGCTGGCCTGAAAGCTAATAAGATGTAAAATACACTGAATATCACATTAGGACCAACACTGCCAGCCTTATTAAAATGTTAGAGGACCCCTCTTCTATTTATTTAAAGTGTCAGAGTAACATTTGATTCTCTTGAACCCTGAATGTGTGTTGGGACCATGGATGTGTATACCTGCTGATGTATTAGGATTTGCATAACTGAGGACAGTGTGTCAAGAAGACATGTTTAATTAGCTTTCCTCTTCAGTTTCCTGTTTTTAAGAGGAGTGCTTCCAAGAAGTATCAAGTTTTCATCCGTTAGATAATTTTAAGATCTGTGCTGGTTTCTCAGTTTGAAATTGCTGAAAATAAGGAAATAGCGGGCTGGAAAAGGCTGTGCAAATTAGTATACATGAAGTCAGGAGTCACAAACTGTGCCAATTACAATTTCTTTCCGTTTAAGTAGAGTGACTAACAGCGAAACATTCCAGATGGCGAAACAGATATCGTAGACAAAACCTGTTGTCTGTGGGTAAACAGGCACAAAAAGGCTTTTATTTGGGTATTTAGGGGAAATAAATGCCCAAGAGCCATGCTGGCGGAATGGTGGTGTTAGTTTGACCTTTTTTTCTGGAGAACATCTGTTGTGCCTGCTAGTCATTTGGATTCTGCTATGAGTGGCTATTTTTGTGTATTTATTACTTAAGCCATACCTCTGCTTGTTGCTCCAAGATAAGCCAGTTGTCATCCTTGACAGCTCACAAATCAGAGATAATTTTGTTATTGGTTTTGGGGGTTTTCTTGTATTCTACCACGCTTGGGAATTTAACCACAATGACTTAAAAGAGAGTTTGGTACTCTTCTAAGCTTTAATGTTCTGTTGTTTTTTTTTAAAATGGAAGGCAGACATTTTTTCTGTGTTATGAAGATTACTGTTATTTTGGTCATTAAATCCTTTCCAGATCTTGGATAAGATGGCCTGAAAGGTCTGTGTTCTGCAATTGCATTGTGACTTGATGGGGCCGTGGTGTTGCAGTTTACTTTCCAGGAATGAGCAGTTAACAAGCTATTAAAACTCATAGTTTGCAGACTTCTGTCTTAAACTATTTAGAGCTAGATAGCAATTTCCTGCAAAACTGAAAAAAATAATAGAAATTATTAGCTTCTTAGAACACACTGAATGTTAAAGACATAATGTTGTGAGTATCGATTGTGAAGGTTTTGCATTTTTTTAAACTTCTGTTCTTTTTGTGTACCAAACAAAAAGATACATCATATCTTAATAGCTATTGACAGGTAATTATATCTCCCAGCATGTTTTTAAAAGTGAAAAATTTCATTAACAACTGTATGCAGGAAATGGCTCTGGTAATATCCAAGTGCAAATTTGTGATGTTGTGAAGTGGTTGGTTTAAGTCAACAAAATTGCTGGGCTTCTTTTAGAGAGAACCTTTCCATAGAAACAAAATCAAAAGTCAACTTTAGATACTTAAAGGAAGAAATTTTACAAGAATTTGCTTCCTACCTATAAAGAGATAAATGTGTTGGCAGTATTTTTCAGGTGGAAATGTGGTAGGATTAAATCTTGCTTGTTGGTGTGTTGGGTATTTTTTGGTGGGGTGGTTTGCTTTTCTTTCCCTCCTCCCCATCTCATAGTGGAGCACAGGGCAATTGTTTTCATCAGGCTTTTGAATATTTATGCTAACAGCTATGTGAGTAGTATCTGCATTGTGGAGGCATATCTCAGTTATTCTTGGCAGGCTGTAGTAGTTTTCTCAGAGTTGTGTTTTGTGATTCAGTAGTAACTGCGCCAGCACCCTCTCTGAAGTAGTCTCTGAACACTGCCATTGTAGTTACATGATCAACTAGTTTTAACTGTGTTATTTCTCTAGTATGCATGTAACCTTGGAGTAGGAAAACCAAAGTGGTTCAAACAGAGTTAAATTTTCTTGTCTAAGTCTTTGCTGTACAACAGCAATAACCCTATCTATGAGGATTAGTGCATGCTTTCCCTTGCCCTGAGGTGTCTAGTCCATTTTAGAAGATTGTGAGGCCATGGCTGAGATAGCACTATATGCTTGAGATCTTTAGCTGCCAAATTTCCTACAATAAATCTAATTTTGTGTCTGAGTCAGTCCAGAAGTTGTGGCAGTATATGCTAAAATACACGTTCAAATGTCTGTTTCCACTGTTGTCTCAGTTCTGAAACGAGCCTTTCTTTTGGGAGAAAGTACATCTGGCTCAGGGCTGAAAGAATACAATTTCTCAAAAACGGGATGAGGACAGCTGGAATCTTGGTAGAATAAACGTGGCTACTGATGGCTGCTTTGCCTGCTGATGCTGGAGGAGAAACAACACTAATTTCATGTATTTTTTTGAAAGACACATCATGCATGCAATTGGATCTTCTGTGATTTTGCAAATATTTCAACAGCATGTCCTAGGGTGTTTGGCACATCATCATCATTTAGACCCAATCCAAAACCAAGCATACAACAGTGAAGGTTGATTCAGCCAATCCCTCCTGTACAGACAGCAGGACTTGTGTGACAGTTCAAACCAGGCTGATGGACGATGGAGTGTGGTCCCCAAAGTCCTCTGTGTGCAAGTAGGTGAGAGAGCTGCTCTCTCCATAACACATGTGCCATCAGCTGAATAGCCTGGGACCTTTTGGTTTATCATTTCAGTGAGTACCTGTACCTGGTACATGAAAAATTCCAACTACTGAATAGTTTAACATTGCAAACTTAAAGATAAATGCAAGCTGTCCCCCCAGATCAGACCATGAACGTGCGTAACTGAGTGGTTGGTGGCTTCCCAACTGCAGTGACTAACAAATAGAAAGCAAGAAACAAGGCTAAGTACAAAGTACACCTTTCTCTTTCACTCTTAACAGCTTATCATGTTGCAGCAATGTGTAAACCTGTGATTTGGTACCTTGTAGTGCTTATTCCACGTTTACTAATACTGTTTTCTAACTCAGTCGTATGTTGCCTTCATCTTGGGCACACCAAATGTGTGGCTCCCATTGTCTAATGCATTAGGATATATAAACATTCGATATCACAGGGAGGTTCAGAATGATTCCCTTAGTGATGGGCAACCTGGAAGGTCCTTCCCCAGTCAAAATATGAATAAGTGGTTATGGAGACAGTCTGTGGAAATTGTACAGAAGGGTAGAAAGTTGAAGAGTTAAAAAGCAGAATGATTCATCACAGGATTTTAACTTCCTGTCAAGGTCAGTTTCAAAAGTTTGGGCGGTTGTGTGTTTTGTGTCTTGCTTAACTGATTTCGGTCAACACTTGTGCTATATTTGCAACATTCTCTGTATGCATTTATCTCTGTATTTACTATTTCATGCTAAATTTATTTTTACCATACCTCTAGACTTATTCAGCTAATCCCTTCTACTTCCAGAAACAACATTTTCAGTTACTGTTTATAACCTCTGAATGTTGTGGGGTTGGTTGGTTGTTCCTCTCCTCCTCTTTCCCCTCCAGTTTCACTGATTTACTCAAACTGTTTTACCAGCAAAAATGCTTTTAAGTTCTTCAGGCATTTGTCTAACAGATCTGCTGAAAGACTATCAGTCTATCATCTTCAGACCACTTGAGGAGACCAGATTGATAAGCTTTGTCATAATATGTAACCAGAAAACCACATCAGTGGTTTGTATTTGGCCTCTAACAATACCTTTGTTCTTTTTAAAATTCCTTTGATCTGCAAACTCTGCCTTTATTGTTCATTTTTATTGCAGTTTACCTCTGTCACATCAGCAGAACTGATTTTATGTTTGCTTTAAATACAGAAGACTTAGTCTAATTTGTTGAAGTGCATCTCGCAGTTTGGGTAAGTTACAGATGGTAGTTAAAGGGAGTTTCTTATCTTCTACTAGTAAGTAGCCTCTTGGGCTCCTTCCACAGTGAAGTCTGAAATTTTCCTGATACTGTTACTTTGTAGTGTCTTCTTCTCTGAAGAGCTTAAGATCTTTCTTGGAAAATAAGTGGATTTAGGGGCTTCTTTCAGACCTATTTGGTATGTCAGTTAGCTTTTCTTCTGTTAAGAAGAGAGTATGTTGGAAACTGTATCACATGGTGTGCCTGTACGCCTTGTGGTTTTTTTTCATTCTATATTCTTTCTCCTGCCCTGTGTGTGACTTTCCTTTACGAGGTGATTCTGGTTTTAATTTACTGAAATGGCTCTGAAAGGGAAGCGGTAGCCTATCAGCTACTTATCAGGAGTCAGTTGTGATCAATAGCTGCTATATCTTATTGCTTTTGGTTAACCTTCAATTTCTTTTTGATGCTTTTTACCAGATCTCTCAAGGCAAGTGCAGTACAATATAGTTCCTTTCCAAGAGATCCTAGAAAGCCTATTATTTTATCGGCTTGGTTAGTGAGGCTAAATGCTGGCACAATTGAGGTGTTTATCTTTGGCTGAGCAGCTCTGTTTCTGCACAGTGCAAAGGCACCAGCCACTTGATATCTGTGGCTTGTGACTACAGCACAGCACTGTTCCTGATGATTGAAGAAAGACTTTTTGCCATCCCATTTTTATTTGGGTTGATACTTCTCTCTTACTATCTAGGCAGTAGGAATTATTTGTATTTTTAACTAGTTATCTGACTGTGTTTCCAGGTATTCCATGTAAGGAGTAGTGGAGGCTTTTTGAAGGCTTGATTAGAGAACGGGTCCCTGACATCAGATTGCTCCACACTGTCCCCCTGACACACTCACCCATACCTCCCACTCTCCCCCATCCCCTTTGGCATATTCACAGGTATTTTTTCCCTAATATTCCAACCTCGTATAAGAATAAGCTGTACAAAAGTCTCATGACATTATTATATGCTGTTTATGATACTAGAACATCTAACCGAAAGCATCATGTACTGGATTTGTCCTTAGTGCTGTTGCTATAAGCAATGATGTTGCTTTTAATGCGGTGATGCTTTTTGTAGCGATCTGAGTGGCTCTAATCCCGTTGCTTTCCATCTGCTGCTTTTCTAGGTCCAGGGTGGAAAGCATTCATGTCATATCTTATGAATGAAATGAATTCTGGTGCTTTATTCTCCTAAGCCTCTATCCTGTGTATACTGAATCCATGCTGAAAAAAATCTGTGTAGTAACCATGTGACCACATAATTGTGGTTACACTTAATGCGTATGTGCTTGCACAGTTGTAAAGATACATGTGCTTACCTATTATTTTATAGGTTTTTCTTTGCTCTTTTGCCGTTTTCTGTTAGCTAGCATATCCGAATCCTAGATTTAGTGGTTTGTCCTGGAGAAGTTGAATGACTAATGATATCTGTGTGGGGCACATAAAGTATATTACAAAAGACAACTTGAGCACTTCAAGACCAGGGAAAAGGTGCAAGAAGTAAATGAAGACTAGTGCTGGTGATAGAAATTAATCTTAAATGATAGTGTGATCAAACTTGCTCAGAGCAGCTGACAAGAGAACTTTTTCCTGCACTTAAAATGCTGTGTTTAGGTAGTGCTTAATTAAGACTGACGGTTTTGAAACGGCTATTTATAGTGTTCAACTGCTATGCCATTGAGGATGCCAGCAGCATAACAACCTTGTAAGAAGCATAGATTTGCTTAACCCCTGAGTCTAGCTTTCAAACATGACATAAAAGAGACCAGGTGGCTTTTGGAGGCTGTGCACACCCTGTTTGGTACCAGCCCTACCTGCTTACAGTCAGAGGCTAATTGCCCAGCTCTGGCTGTGGTCAGATAGAAAGAGAATGGGCCTACTAAATAGCACCTAATGCTGGGCTGGTAGGGCACTGTCATTGTAGAAGCAGCATGTGCTTTAGACACACTTGACAGAGTTTAGGAAAGTGGCTTTTGCCAGGAATTCTGTCATTTTGCTTATGTCTCTAGTGTAGGAACTATGGCTGTGGCAATGGCTGTTGTGCTTCCGGAGTTGGTCTACTCATACGCCCAACCATCTGGCTAATGTTTTGTGCTGATGGTTTTGGAAAACAAAGTGCCCACCATGTACTTCAGGTCAGTGTGCTGGGAAGTTGCTGTATGTCTGCATTTGTGTGAGTTTTAAAAAATTGCTTTACCTTTCACCTTAGTGTTTCAGGCTTTGTTTTATCTCAGTCAGTCTCATGCATGGATTTGATAGGTGCCTCTTCTTACTTTAGCGCCAGAACTTGAAAAGCCAATGGTTTGTACAAGAACCTGTTATGGGGTACATGTCAACAGTATGCTGGCCTGCATCAAAAGGAGCAGGTTGAGGGAGATGATTTTGCCCCTCTGCTTTGCTCTCATGAGACCCCACTTGCAGTACTGTGTGCAGTTCTGGGGTCCCCAACAGAAGAGGGACGTGGACCTGCTCGAGCAAGTCCAGAAGAGGCCATGAAGATGATCAGAGGCTGCAGCACCTCTCCTGTGAAAACAGGCTGAGAGAGTTGGAGTTGTTCAGCCTGTAGAAGAGAAGGCTCAGGGGAGACCTTACAACAGCCTTCCAGTCAATTTAGTCTAGTGGAAGGGGGGCTGGAACTGGATGGTCTTCAAAGGTCCCTTCCAACCCAAACCATTCTGTCATTCTACAATTTTATGATGATCATCTACTTTGTAGGTTTACTAGTCCAGCTCTGCTTACAGTCTGGTGCTCCAGAAAATTATCTTTTCAGTGTAGCCAATGCTAAAAGTTTGCAAGTACTTTGCCATATGAAATGTGTTTCAACTGTCTTATTTCTCTAGTATGCTAACTGTAGAGTAAATTCCTTTACACGTATGTTCTGGGGTATCTTGACAGCAGATGAAGCAAGCAAAGAAAGATTAAAATTGGACTTTTTTATTCAGTTCTTGATTTATTCTTCTGTTAGTAATTCTTTTGTAATTAATTTTTTAAGCAATGTTATGCATGTTTTTCCTGTCCTAGTTGACACTAAAAGCACTGAAGATGATTGATATGCAGTTACTAATGAAAAATAATTTTGGGCTTCTCTTAAGGGTAATGGACAATCGTCTTGATTGGCATTATAGACTTTTAACATAAGTGTGTATTCAGACAGCAGTGAAATAGGATTTCATTTTCTGTCAATTTATTTATTAAGGCTGATAAATATTCAGCCTAGTAAACAAGTTATCTTTGACTCTGGCTGTCAGGGAATGGTATCTGAGTCCTGAAGTGGTCTTCAGATCATTAGAAGCAGCCGTAAGTTGTTAGTGTTTTCATTTTCAAAAAAAATTAGGATGGAAATGTAATTTCTGATCTTGGTCTTAGTTTTACTTTTTGTTACTGTTTTTTATTCCTTTTGTCTTTCTGCACCTTCCCTTCCCTACAGTCTTTTCCTATTATCCTCCATATTGTTGTTTCAGTACAGTGCTTTTTTTCAGGAATAGAATACCAGCCTTTCCCACTGAGACCACTAACTGGTGGTGACTTCATGGCTGATAAAGAGTATGTTGTATTTCATAAAGCCAAAATACTCAAACAGAAGTTGCTGCATGTTACAGAAATCTGTCTGCTCATTTGAAGGATAATACATGACCTAAAGACGTACTTTTTACAGCCCTGCTAATTTCGGAGCCAAGTGTATGTGTAAGACTGGAATGTGTGTCTGGAGAGTGTAGGCCTAAGCCTGGTCCTTTTTTCAAGTCGTGCTTCAGAGGTGAATTCACGCTCAGTGCTCAGGGACGTGTTCCTTTCTGCAGACCATCTGACTGAATTTTTATTGCATGTTTTTAACTACCCCCTTACAGAGGCTGCAAGTCGTGCCATAGTCCAGTTTCTGGAGGTCAATCAAAGTGAAGAAGCAAGTAGGGGTTGGATGCTGCTCACTACAATCAATTTACTAGCTTCATCAGGACAGGTAAGTCTCAAACAGCAAGGCTAAAAAGTTGTGGGATGGGAGACACCAAAGCAATAAAATAATGAACTGCATGAACAGGCGCTAAAAGATATAACTCTATTCTGGTTTCTATGTTAAGATCCTTTTTCTGTTCTACTGCCACAGAACTCCTGCTTTAGCTGCTTGTGGTTTCAGTTCTTTTGAATTATAGACTTAACTTTTATTGTTCACTGAAGGCTTCTTTTGCATGCTGCTGCTTAGTGCCCCATGAGATGCAGGTCAAATACAGCACCTAAATCACTTGGACTTTGAACTCGGGCTCCCCTTTCAAGGAGGGCAAGAGCAGTGATGAGTGATTAATGCACAGCATGAATCTTTACTGCCTCTGCTTTTGGTGCTGCTCTCTATCAGCACATCTTTGGCAGTGTACTGGACAGCTGCATGGTTTGTTCTTTCTGCTCTAATCTGCCTTTACAATTCAGCCCAATCATCTTATCTGTGTTTAGTGTGTCACCAGCCTCCACCCCAATTTGTCTTCTCTTCCCACTGATGCTTTCATATTTTCTACTGCCTTGTTCCTTATGCCTGCTTATACCTTCTTGCCAAGTGAGAGCATAAATTGAATAGTTGTCCTCCCACTCTCATTTCTACTGCTACAAAGAATAGATAGCTAATGAGGGCTTGGCTGAAGGTCTTATAATTAACTTGTAAGCTTCTGTTGGCAGAGGCTGTCAGTTTTTGTTTCTGTCTTGTGCAGTGACTGCTCTGAACTGGGTGCCTTTGTCATGTAAATAAATTATGATCCTATTTTTAAGGTTGCTCTTCAGGTAGGCATTCAAGAATAGATGGTGAATCTGTACTGCCATGTGGACACCTCACCAAAGGTGTGAGAATGAAAAGCCAGCATTTGAATCAACTGCTTTATGGGAGTGTGACTTTTTGAATATAGTAATATGTTGAACTGTTTTTTATCTCTGTTTTTGTTTTCCCCAGAAAACTGTGGACTGCATGACTACAATGTCAGTGCCTTCCACGCTTGTGAAATGTCTATATCTGTTTTTTGACCTTCCACATGTGCCTGAGGTAGTTGGAGGAGCACAGAATGAACTACCTCTCGCAGAGCGCCGAGCGCTACTTCAGAAAGTCTTTGTACAGGTAAGAAAGGTAAAACAGGTCAAGGAATTTGCTTGAGGAATGGAAATTCTTCACATGAGAAAACTTTTCACTTGAACCAGTTTTTGCTCTTTGATTCTTCACAAAATGATGGCTTAGAGTAAGATGTATTTTCCTGCAAGCACAGTTTGAGGTTGAATTTTCACTCCCCTTGTGGTTTCTGTCCTTGGCAAATATTTCCTCCACAAAAATGCATGCAGCTTTTCCACTCAGCTGCTTAAAAGGAGCAACATATTGACTATTACTCTGTTTTAATCTAACTGGTCCTTGCCTTTGTATCTTGGGCCGTTACTGATTGAAATAGACATAGTAAAATAATTAGTATTGGTAATAACTTATGGATTAATTTAACATACACTAATTTCCCTTTAATTATGAAAATAAACCATGAATATGGAAGCAAAGAATTTAAATGTGGGAACCATCTGACCTTGCGCTATTGCAACTGTCCCTAGATATTCCAGGGACTCGATCTGACACGCTCCTTTCTGAAATTTCAGCTGGAGATCTTGCAAGGAAATTCCCATATGTTCTTCTGAGCTTTTGGAAGAAGCTGACAGTTATTAGAAAGGGGTCAGTGGTTATACTGCCAGATTCCACATGCAAATTGGATGCATTTCTATGTGAGGCATCCTTGCCCATGGCAGGAGGGTTGGAACTATATGATCTTAAGGTCTTTTCCAGCCCAAACCATTCTGTGATTCTGATTGTGGCCATATTTGCAAAACTAAGGAGGTCTATCAGTAGTCACATCCTTCAGGGATTTGAAGGCAGTGCCAAGATTTGTAAGAATACTATTTGAGAGGCATTTTGGTGCCTGCAACTGTAGAAATAAAGATGAGCCTTATTCCCACAATTACTGGCCAGTGCCTGCCTAGTAACAGTGTATGAGAACATATGCGTTTGCCTCTTCTTTTTGTCTTAGTACTGTAGGCTGTCTTCTAAAGCAGAAAGCACAATGTACCGTGAGCTATCTTTCAGAAACTGCTGTGTTGTGTTTCAGTCAGAAGAGTTGATAAATGATCAGTGTTATCACGTAGGGTCCCCTATGCTACCACTTAGGTCTTTTCTGTCCCTCTTTAAGGCCTGTAGCGTGGTGATCTATGATGAGCTGGCTGGAATAGGTGAGGTTTCAGATAGCTTCTAAGCCTCCTCCTCTGGACACAGGCAGCCTTGCAAAGTCTTCCTCCAGTTTTCTGAGAGAGAGACTCATCTTTTCATGCACAAGACACAAAATGGACATCAGATGTCCTCAAAACGTATAAAAAGGGAGTGCAGCTGGTTGTGTTTTGTTTTGTTTATGGTAAACTGGAAATTCAGATCCAGGTGCCACTTATCCAGGTAGGTCTACAATGTTGCTGAACCCTTTTCTGCCAGACTCTTCTATCTGATCTTATTTGGCCATTTTTATTTGACCAAGACGTTATGAATGCAGCTCTCCAAACAACCCATCAGTAGCCTTCTTCCTGCATTAGGAAGGGATACTACAGTTTGCTTTGCAGAGCCTGTGTCCCACTGTAGACCTGTAAATTAAGTAGCTGTCAGATTCTCCAAGAATGGAATAACCTGGTATCCATGCAAGTATGCTGTGTCAGCCTAGAAGATTTAAATTCTGCTGCTAATCTTTTGCTAATCATCTTAAACTGAACTGGGACTTGGAATAACCGTGAGTTGAATAACCCTGTCTTCAAATCAAATTATAGAAACAGCACAAAAAGGAAAAACAGCGTATTGCTTCTTTTAATGTGTATGCTAAATGGAGGAATGTTTTGCCTTTTGCTAAGACTAGCAATGATCAGGGTACTAATGCTAGATGCTTAATGACTCCTTATTTCAGATCCTAGTAAAATTGTGCAGTTTTGTGTCCCCGGCGGAAGAGCTTGCTCAAAAGGATGATCTCCAGCTTCTGTTCAGTGCAATAACCTCATGGTGCCCTCCCTATAATCTGCCTTGGAGGAAGAGTGCAGGAGAAGTACTAATGACCATATCGCGTCATGGCCTTAGTGTCAATGTAGTGAAATATATTCATGGTATGTATCTGTCTTCAGTATCATTTATTGGTTGTTTTTGGGGATGTTTCTTTTTTTTTTCTCTGCTGCTCTTTCATAGTTTTCTTAGTTACGAGATAGGCATGAAAATAATAGATCAAGGAAAACTTCCAGGCATTTTGTAAGTATTTACACACATGTAGAATCTCAGAACACTTCTATAGTTCCTCTCATGCTCTCATGTTTTGGTGTAGAGTTTATGATGATGAAAGGAAAGGCTTTGATAAATTCAGTAACTGCCTGTATTGAAAAATATTCACTGGGAAGATGCATAAGTTTGGGGTTTTTGCTGTGAGCGCATAAGTTTGGGGGTTTTGCTGTGAGCATTAATTCTTAACAGGGGTTAGTTGTTTTCAGTCCTGCATTTGAATTAGCAAGAGCAGCCTCTTGTAGAGGTGCAAGGCAAGCTCGCAGTGCCGTGTTTACAGCTACTTGTCTGGTACCACTGTAGACAAGTATGCCTTTATAAAAGCATAGAGATGTCTGAGGAAGTTGCAGGAAGAGGAACTAGGTCCGTGTGGTCTGCTGACACAGGTTGAGCTATTAGATGCCCATGAAAGCTGCTGCTCTGTAGTAAATACAGGTGCATTATGCAAACTGGGAAGAGCTAATTTGGGTGTACTGGGAGACGAATCTTTCTCCCAGACACCTTGCTTTTGCAGGAAGAGGCTGGGTAAGATTGTTAAAACTAGTGCTGATTTGCAGTGTGCTCCCTGTTATTCAGGACATCAGGGGTAGCATACCCTGATAGCAGCAATCCCTGTGTAATAACAGGCACTAGAAGATGCTTGAGGGAGCATGGTGTATGGGCGCAGAAACACTTGAGAACTTCCAAGTGCTGACTGATTGAACAGCCAACGGGCTTCGTCCCCTGTGGTTCAGCCCAGCTTCCCCAACCAAGCACACTGTCTCTAGGGCCTGGCCCAGGGAGGCTCTACTTTTCTTGGCAGAGACCCATGCCTATGCCCAAAGGGCATAGCAGTGGGTCTTAGTACCATCAATACTGGTGCTTCTAGGAAGCATACAAATAGCCTGTCCCAGGGCCTGTGTCATAGCCAAGTGTGGAGATTTTGGGACACAGCTGGGAAAAGTGTGGCTGCTAGATGGGTTTCCAGACCCTGTGTTTTCCCTGTTGGCTGACTGACTAGATCACTGACCATTCAGCCAGCCTGTGTATCTTCTGCTGGGCCCTTGTTTTCCTCACCTTGCCATGCAACTTGTAGATTACAGGTTTTGTGCATCCTGAAGGCCAAATTAAAATAACCTCAAGGGCTTAATCCAGCCTGTGAGACACCAAATGATCGAAGCAATCAGAATCATTCAGTTTTATCTCCTTTTTTTGAGAGAAATAGCATCCTGACTGTTTCAGGCACGGAAACTCACATACAGGGATATTTCTGTAGCTGGTTACAGATTTTGGTAGCTGATATGAGTAGTACTTTATTCATCATGTATCTTGCAAGGCACTGGTTATGCTCTGCTTAGCAAGGGCAGTTGCCAAACTGGCTCATGACAAAAAATTTGTGAGAGCAAAGCAAGATGAAAACCAGTGTTGAAAAGTATGTTGGCAGCCTAGGACCAGCTTTGATTACAAAATACTCATATTGCATTTATTTAAAACTGCATAAGTGTTTAGGTATGCAGGATTTGAGGTAGGAAATTAGGTAGAATATGTTTCTATTATATTTAGGGCTTTTAGAGTATAGGAACACGTAGAAAGCATTCGTAGTTTTTAAATGGAAATGAGTGTTGAAGTGAACTAACATCCTTATCATACATTTTAGTAGTGTACACCTACTGGAAAAAAAAAGAAACCCAGTTTCCTCACACCGTGGAAAGCAAGTAGTTACAAAGCTTCACAAAACCATTTTGACAGTTTATGAAATACATCACCCTGCTGCTCCCACATATTTCACAGAAAAATTCAATCTGTGTTTTTTCTTGTGCTAGCAGCATGTTTCAATTCCAGTGAGAAAGATGTGAATGTACAGTATCACTTGTAAGCATAGAATAGTAATCAGTTAAATATTTCAGATAGGACTTACATGGTGATAGGTATTTCCCTGCATCTGTAACAGCCTTCTAGTGGGTTTTTGATGAGTGTAGGTGTATGTGTATATGTCAAAACATGATGAAGCACAACAAAGAAAATAACTAAGTTTTGACTGTGTCCTTTGGCATATTGCAGCTACTACCATTATCACTTCTCTATGGGCTTGATCCACAGAGCAGTGAGGCTGGCATATGAAAACATATTCTAGGTTCTTTAAAAAGTGAAATAAAATCTTAAACAGAAAACCATTCAACATTCCCTCTTGCTTGTTGATTAAAAAAAAGAACCTAACTTAGATAGCATCTGTCAAAAGGCTTATCTCATATTCAAGAAAAAAGCTGCAACATTTTATGATATTCAAAGGAGCATCCTTTCACTGTCTCATGCTTTGATTTGATCTCTGAGAAGTTTTGTTGTTGGTTTAACTAGAAAGACTTGCACTTGCCTTGAGCATGTTGCAAAGTTAAAGTAGCAGATAATTGAAGGGAGCACCTTTAAAAGAGGAGTGCAACCTAAAATCTCACCAGAGATTTGTCAAAGCTTTTTGCAACAGGACCAGTAAACTGATGGAGTGTGAGAAGTGTGCAGAATGAGGCAAGCTATCTCTCTTTGATCAAGATTTATCAAACAAGCAAAAAGAAAGGCTAACCAGAGTAACAATAAGAAGACAGGGTGTAACGGCTTACGTGTAGGGTTTTACCTGACATCAGCAACAGGTTATGTCAGTGATTTGTGTAACTTTTTGTTTTAAAAGAAAAAAAAGATGTTTTGGACATATTTATAGTTGCCATATTTGTCATTTTTTTTCTGCTGAGTTATCTGATCAAATTTTTTAGGTTTTAGGATTTATCTACACAGGCTCCTCCTTAGAAGAGTGAAGAATTATAAAAGGGGGACAAGAGCTGGCAAAAAGAGGTTAGGGTTCTTTTCCAAAGCCACTTGGGAATCTTAGTCGTCTTCAAGTGCTCTGTGATATTAAATGTTATGTGATAAGAGAGTGTTAACTAAGTTCCTGGTTGCTGTGACTCATTACTAAGTTACACTTCTTGCTGTGATTAATGTCACAAAAATTCTAAATTTCTTAATTGTGATTCTTTCAGAAAAGGAATGTTTGTCCACGTGTGTTCAGAACATGCAGCAGTCTGATGACCTTTCTCCCCTAGAAATAGTTGAGATGTTTGCGGGGCTTTCTTGTTTTCTCAAAGACTCCAGTGATGTATCCCAGACGTTGTTGGATGATTTTAGGATATGGCAAGGATACAACTTCCTCTGTGACCTCCTCCTCAGGTATGCAAAAGTGCTTGAAGGAATGCAACATATCACTGATCTTCTTCTGAAAAGATTTCTTAATAAAGAATTGCTGAATAGGTTTGAAGAAATAAATGATTATAGGTTATTATGAAATTAAGATATTAGAACCAAACTTGAAATTGTTATTCTCACCATTTATGAAAGTACATTGTTTAATTTATTCACTGGTACTGTTATTACTAAATGTTTCTGTATGTGCTAAGAAAGCAGATGCTTAAAAACAACTGGTGCTAAATATTTAGAAAGAATTCAGAAAATAAATTTTGCTTGCAACTACTGACTTTTGGGTTTGGTTGGATTTTATTTTTGTTTTGTTTTTGTCTAGAGACACAGTTTATTGATGGTCTTGGCAGTAATTGGTTAACAATTGGACTTGATGACCTTAAAGGTTTTTTCCAACCTAAACAATTTTATGACTTTTTTGTTTTAACATCCTAATATAATGGAAAATCATGTACATAGATGTGGTGCAGGCTACTTAGTATTGAAGAGACATTTTTGTACGTAAGCTCTAATAGCAGAGTGCTGGAGAGAACTCTCATGTTACTAGGGAATCAGTGTATGTATGCAATTTTCAATTTGTGTTTTTATTAAAAGTATGCTAATATCCTAATGCATCAAAAAATATGGTAATGAAAATGCCTACCCAAACAAAAATTGAATGTATGATCCACCTGTGATTTTACTTCTTTCTATGGAAGAAACTTCATTCTTTCCTTCCTCAGTATGCTGCATTATTTGTATCAAATCCATGGTCTATGTTGCTTTGTTTGGATATGAAGTTTCCTGAAGCAGCATGTTTAGCTGTTGAAATAGTTGTTTTACAAATCCAAACTGGGAAATCGTGTCTATGGTTGTACACCTTATGAAGTATACTTGGGTCAAAGATGCTTAGAAAACATGCTATTAATGGCCATTAATGAGAAGCATTAATGTTGCTGTCTCCCTCTTTCAAGCCATTCGTTTTGGGGGGTTAGAATGCTAGGTTTTGGCACCCAAATATTTGAACTAAATTTTCTACCACATATTATGATTAGGGGTTTAGGGTTTGCCATTTGTTTTAAATAGATACCAGACATAGACATCGCATTTGAATTTTTGATGACGTAAAAAGAAAATGAGAATTGTTCTAGGATTTTGAGTCCATTTGTAGGATTTGAATTGATGGTGTGTTGCTGGTGGGAAACAGTGGTTGGAATGGGATGTTAGCATTTCTGTCCTCATGCATTCCAAGGTAAGGGTCTGTAGTTCTAATAAAATGCTTCATTGTGTACTTCTGAGTTTTAGGCTTCTACCAAGGTAGCGTTTCATTAGCATAAAATATTAATTTCTCAAAGTGGCAGATATAGTCTAGCAAGTTAATTACAGGTTTGTTTAATGACAGACTATCTAGGCATTTTCCTATCCAATAGCTTCATGTTTGTAAGAGGATTTGAAAAGTAATTTTCATGTCTGTGCTGCTTTTTAGCAGACTATTGAGTTCAAGGAAGGATTTACAAGGTGAATTTCTACAGCAAATAAATGTATGCTGTCATAACATTTGACTGACTTAATGGTATGAAATACGAACAGAGAACATGGGAAATACTGCAGGAACAGGACAATGACAGTGTGTTCTCTAAATTAATGGAGCAAAATAGAAGAGATATCGTATTAAAGTGATTTGAGTTGAAATAAACTAGCGTTGCTAACTTTATTGTATCTTCTTTAGATTAGAACAGGCAAAAGAAGCTGAATCTAAGGATGCTTTGAAGGACTTAGTTAATTTGATAACTTCCTTAACAACGTATGGTGTCAATGAATTAAAGCCAGCTGGTGTTACCACTGGAGTACCTTTCCTACTACCTGGATTTGCAGTCCCACAGCCTGCAGGCAAAGGTTAGTAATACTGAGAAGCTCTGTATTACACAAACCATTTGCAATTGAGTCTAGGTTATTTTGTAAGATTGCAGATCAAATACTTAGTTCTGTTGGTCTCAAAGGTTGTGTTTTTTGGTTGGTACCCAAAGAAGAAAGTGCAGGGCTTTTGTCTCTGAGGACTAAAGGCTGAGTCAAACATCTCTCACTGCAAAGCTGACAGTTTCTGTGTGGCCATTGCAAGAGCTTATCGTAATGGAGACATTCAGTGGTTTGAGTTATGGTGGTTTAAGCTGCTTTTACTAAACTGATGTGAAAGGCTGATGTGCTGGTTTGATTTTATTTTTTTTTATATTTTAAATTATTATTCTTATTCCCCCCCCCCCCCCGCTTTCTGTTTGCTTTTGTCAGCTTAGGCATGTGTAACTTAGAAGCTGAAACTGTTGTTTTGTCATCATACATCACAGTGTGGCGAAATATGTGGTGTGCTTGCAACCACAGTCAATTATGATACGGAGATAAGGTTTCAGAAGTCTGAGGGGAGAAAGGGTTTTGTAAGAAAACCCTTATTTTTCATATCCTGTGTATAAACTTAAATTTCAAGTAAGTCTTGTATGTAGCTAAGGAGTTTGGAATTTAATAGTGATCATGGAGCTAATTTTATTACTTGGACTTTTAAAGGGATTTAGTTATACCAGGTCTACAAGAAAAATTCTTGTAATAAGTTTATGTTTATAGATTTATAGGCTAATGGATTTGCTTTCACTGTTTCTCTTGTATATCTAGGTTCCTTTGACAATGGCTTCTTTTCTCTTGTACTGAGAGAATTCTTTGTTCACGGGAATTGTTTTCCCTTTGCACTAGATAGAGAAAAAAGGTCATAGTCCCACTCGAAGCTTAATTTCTCTGTGTTTTGCTAAGCTAATCAGCTTTTCCAATTCAAAAGAATGAGAGAGCCATGGACTATTGCAATCTCCAAAGGAATTCTTCTATTTAATTTTCTTGTATTTGTCACAGCATTTCTCAGTTCCTTTACCTGCTTTTTGTTACGTTGGCAAGTTGTCTTATGAAGACCTTATTAGCTCATTTTCTTAATTGCTTCTATTTAAATCCTTTTAGTTCTTTGAATTCCAAAGAGCTGGTTAAGATTTGGGTTCTTCAGGGGTCCTCACAATAATTGAAGATAATTTGTTAATCTGCTTGATTAACAACTGTTAATATCAAATTAGAATATAAATAGTTGTTTCCTCCTGTCACATTTAATAAACTCTAAATCCCTTTTGTAACACTCTTGACTATAAAGAAAGCATGTAAAAAAAGTCCTTTTAGGAACAACTGTGTGACTTAAATTGGACAACTTAGTTTATAAACAGTGGAGAGAGTAGCATTCCACAGAGCATATATAATGAATGAGGATTCTTTCTTTATGAAAGGGTTTTTAAATCAGGTTAACAGTTTGCTCACAGCTTGTTTGAAAATAAGATTTTATTTTTAGAAAATCCTAAATGCTTTGTTTGGAATGCTTCAAGTTCTTATCTTGATTGTTATTTTTTAAAAAATATTTTTTTACCAGTAGTTGTTTTTTACATCATGGGATTTGTCCACTTTGACTTGTAGTGTTCCTACGGAAGTTAAAAAAGTTGGCTTTGGGGCAGATATTATTCTACCAAAGAAGTACCCCAAAGCCTTTCTAGCAAAAGCATTTCTTTGGTAAAATAATATCTGCCTATGGAAAAATTTGTGGGCCACAGAGAACACTCATGAATGATGCATTCTTTGGCTAAATGAATGAGGTTTCAATTTGAAAGTACTTATAAGAAGAAATTTGACTGAGGTTTTAAAGATGTGAGGTCTTTGTGTGCTAATGTTCTAGCTACCTTATACTTTACAACTCTTTCCATTTGTTTTAATTCCCTAATTGTTAACTGTACCAGACCCTACGAAAGCTTTCTTATTCCCACGCCTGATTCCCAAAGCTAGACCTGTGTCACCTTTTGATACTGATATGGGTGTTCATGCCATTTATTCCAGGCCTGAGACAAGGCAGCCTCTCTGTGGAAGGAAGGTGACTGCTGGCTGTGCACTGCCATGTGGAGTTTCTCTATATGTAGCTTTTGCCTCTCACAGGCAATTGCCAAAGATTGGAAGCAAAAAGATAATTTAGAGGCCATGCTATATAACTTTGAACCTGGCTGATGAGGATTTGTCATTGTTTACTGCTCTGTTTAGTGAGGGGATATGGATGGCTGTTATTCTAAACTTAACCTGCCAAACACTTGTAAGGGACAGAGTTGTGTTCTGCATTATGGAATACAGAACATGTTACTGTTGCTGTAATGAGTTTTCTTATGGCCTGGGTGGTTGACAGGAAGGCTTTGTTTTGTCTCTAGAGCTGTATCATTTTGTGCATTTTAACAATAGGTCAGCTTGCTTACCTATTTTAAAGAGATGATCTTTCACTTACCTGCCTATGTAAACACTTTCAAGGAGGAAAATGCCATCTTAATGTACAGTAGATTGCAGGATTTGCACTGTAAGTGATTGTGCAAAGGCTTTTTTGAAAGAGTTCTAATAAAACCTTCTATTATATTTGACATAATGTTCTTTTGTTCACATTTATTAAAATGCATGTATCATTATTAAGTTTACTCATTGCTTATGATGACTAAGAACTTTCTGTTTCCTTTTTCTTCCCATCCCACTCTGTTTCCTGATTTAGGTCATAGTGTGAGGAATATTCAAGCCTTTTCAGTCCTCCAGAATGCATTTTTGAGAGCAAAAACCAGCTATCTAGCACAAATCATCCTTGATGCCATCACAAATATTTATATGGCTGACAACGCCAACTACTTCATTTTGGAATCGCAGCACACCTTGTCTCAGTTTGCAGAGAAGATTCCTAAACTTCCAGAAGTGCAGACCAAATACTTTGAAATGCTGGAATTTGTTGTCTTCAGTTTGAATTACATACCCTGTAAAGAACTAATCAGTGTGAGCATCCTTTTAAAATCCAGCGCTTCTTTTCAGTGTAGCATCATTGCCACGAAGACACTCCTTAAGTTCACCCGTCATGACTACATCTTTAAGGATGTCTTCAGGGAAGTGGGACTTCTGGAGGTGATGGTAAATCTTCTTCATAAATATGCAGCTCTTCTGAAAGATCCCACTCAGGCAGTGACTGATCAAGGTAGTGTGTACTCTTCTATTTTACTAATAAGTATCTTTTATTAGCTGGAAATGGTGGAGGCTAGCACTTAAGAGGGCTGAGTTCTGCTGGGGGCTGCTGTGCCATCTTAAAAGCTCATTGGAATTACTTCTCTCTTAAAGTCCTGTGAGAATCATAGAATCATAGAATAGTTAGAGTTGGAAAGGACCTAAAGATCATTTAGTTCCAACCCCCCTGCCATGGGCAGGGACACCTCACCACTAAACCATCTCACCCAAGACTCTGTCCAACCCAGCCTTGAACACTGCCATGTATGGAGCATTCACAACTTCCTTGGGCAGCCCATTCCAGTACATCACCACCCTCACAGTAAAGAGAAGCTCAAGGCAAGCTTCAGTGAAAGATTCTGTATGAATATAAAATTGTAGGAGTTCATATTTTCCTTTTTAAATGTTGTGGGTTTTTTTTTTTTTACTGCATATGTTAATATTTGTTACTTAACATGAAAAGAGCAAGTGAAGGAGCAATACATACATGATATTGGTACTCTTCCTTATAAAAAGTACTTGTACCCTTCATTGTGTTTAGCCCTAGCTTTGAAAAAATACCGTAGAGTGTGTATCTGAGCTCTTAGTAGGAGTATGTATTCAAGTTTGCAGACTTTTTTTTAGAAGTTGGGTCTACGAATTTCTAAGTGTTTGTAAACCAAGAAAAGTTTTGAAAAAGTCAGTTATCCTCAGAATTGAACATCTCAGAGGCTGCACAGCTGCTAAGCCTGAAAAGCAGGTGCTGCCAAGTGCCCTGTATGCATACGTGCACACACAATTATTTTTTACATTCTTTATTCAGGCTGCAGTCCAGTTAGTGTGCGTCATGACACTTATTTTTTTAATTGTAGTTGTTGATGTTTCACCTGGTTTTATCATCTGAAGCTTCATTAGTGAGTGGTAGCAGTTGACTTTGAGTTAGAAAGCTTTGTTGCCAGCAACCCCATTGAAAAAGACATCAATTCTCTCTTAAAATTAATGGACCAAGTTGTCATTTGATTAGAGTGCTACCTGATGCATGTGCCCTTGTGTTGTGGCTTGCTTCTTATTAAAGTAATTAAAAAGAAAAAGTTACTCTGTGTTTAAGATGCAACTTTCAGTGTTGGTGCGTCTGTTGAATCATCAGCACATTTACTGTAATTATGTGACTGCAGTTTTGTGCTTTTATGTGGAATTTCACTTCTCAAGTACCAAATGCTGAACAAGAAGAGATCCTGTTAAGTCTTCAAAGATGGTATGTTTTTCTGGCTTCAAGAAAACAGTTGGAGATGTGAAACCACATACAGCTGCAGTGTCAGACACGGAGCTTTGAGTGCTCAGAAGCTTCTGTTTAAATTCTTGTCTTTGAATTGTTTGAAAAGTTAGTTTATATAGTTAAGGTTTCCCAGGAACACATGTGTAGACTAAATCTTAATTTGCTTTGGAATATGGTCAGGCTGCATGTTCTTTGTGGAAGCAAATTAAATAAAAGTTTCTGTGAAAAGTATCAAGAAGCATCTTAAAAAAGAGTGATTTTAACCATTGCTTTGGCTTCTGAAATTATTTTCAGTGGATCCAAGAAACAGTTCATTTGAGGACCAAAAGCAACTGGCTTTATTGGTTATGGAGACCTTGACAGTACTACTTCAAGGATCAAACACAAATGCAGGTGAGTAGAGAGACTGCTGTAAAATTATTTATAAAAAGTAACTTTTGCCTGAAAGCAGAGTAGTCTTGACTTTCTGTCTTCAGGCAAGTAAGCAAATACACTGAAATACACTTTTTCTCTTGCCAGATTTTTCCATAAAAGAGAATAGGCAGCATAAACTAGAGTGCATAAAATAAAGGAGGACAAGATAGTGTTCCTTTTTAACTTGAGTTTCTCTGCTATTCACTTGAATGCAACCACCACACCCCATCACCCTCAAACAGTACTATAGTAATTTGTAGGAGGGCTTATAATACAGGTAGTATATTGATAAATTTAAGCATATAATTAGACATGTAGTTTGCTGTTGACAATGTCACATCTATTTAAATGTGATTAATAATGCTTGGTCTTTAATGAAAGATGGATTTCCATTTTTAAAGGCATATTCCCAGGGAGTATGTCTAAATAGGGCTCTGTTATGAGTGTCCTTTTCTAAATCAAGCAGGTTTATATTATGCTTCATTAGCCAAGAATTAGTGACATTGAAATAGACAGTATGTGTATCTCATATTAGTAAAAGCTGTCTCTGAGAGCTTGAAATAACAGTTTGAGAAAGGATGATAACTATTTTTAAATCCTTTTTGTCTGCTCCATTAGACAGAGGCCTTGGAGGCCATGAAACATCCTTATTTGTGCAGGAGATTTTTTCCCTTTTTTTCAGTTCTGACTCGTGTTTTCTCACTTCCAGGTTTTTGGATTCGGTTTTTTGTTGTTTTTTTTTGTTTGTTTTGTTTTCATTTAAGTAGAAGCTACCATCTGAGAAATGCTTTAAGAATGAAGTCCTGAAAATTGTCCAGCTTGGTTGACGGCTCTATCTTTAAACATTAGTCCCTGGCCTAATGACATAAAGCTTGTAATTTTTTTCTTTTATGATTTTGCATAGGCAAATTTTTCTATTTAAATTCGGGCCCAGTGTTGGAGTTGTCTGTGCCATTTCACTGTTGTGCTTGTTTTCAAATTCTGTTTTGTTTCAGTTTGTGGTTTCAAACCCCTTTCAAAGATGGCTTTTGAATTCTGCCTACTGAGCGTTTACAACATCTGTGAGCTTGGCTCTGTCCGTGTACTTAATAATTAAGATCTTCATTCCATCAGGAAACATGTTATGGCACTCAAGATAAACCCCAGTTGCATGACGTTAGTCAAAACAGAAAGGCATTGCAGCGAAGCAGAGGTTACTCCAAGCTGATGTTTCAATTAGTTATACATTCAGTCTGTCATGACTGCATTTAGACTATTTTGTCAAGTTGCTTATAAGAAAGCTGTAGATGACACTGCCAGAAGCTTTGCTAAAGTGAGATGTCTTTCCTTTCTCACTTCCCTTTTGTCCATGGAGCTACGTCTCCTGTCAATGGAAAGGAAAAAATCCATGACCTTTGATTTACTAGATGAATCTCTTCAGTGGTAAACCAAGAAGCCAGTGAATTAGGCTGAAATAAGGAGGTTTCAGAGGGGAGTTGTTATAGATTACAGATGAATTGTTGTAATCAGTTACTCGTACATCATTAAGTTTTGCTTTTGACATGAAGGTATGTGTGGAGGCTTTCATAAAAGGAGAAATTGGGGAAAAAAGTACCAAACCCAAACAAAAAAACCCCTCAGGATTGTTTGATTTCTAAGGATGAATAAGATGTGGTGGTGTAAGTATATGATGATAGCATCTCTGAAGGACTGGAAATACCCCATATTTTAGAAGTGGCAGGTCTTTGTCCGTAGGACTGGACTATATGTACCTGTGTGGTATAAGGATCTGTGGTACCTGAGCCTTGCTCCTGTGAGATTTGGACTGTGATCTGAACTCACCTGACTTGTGAGAAATCCTTGGCTGCTATTAAATTGTAAGAAGCTTGAAGCAGCCAGCAGTACCTCACTGCTACTTCTCACTGCCAAGTTAATCTCTGAGTATCCACCAGAGAAACACAGAGGGTAGTGTAAAATGTATCACAACTCTGGGATGATGCCACAGATGTTGTTTCTGGGGACTCCTGGAAAGTTCAGGAGCCTCATTTCATCAGTAGCTCTCCAAGTGGAGGAGTATGACAGAGCTGTACAGGAGTTAAGAAACCATTTCTCAAAGACGTTGTGTTTGCTCTCTGTGCAGCATGACTGGGATGTGAGCCCAGTGGCACTGTCTCCAGAGGCCAGCAGAGGTTTTAGGTCATCACAGATGCATAAATAGGCATTGTGCAGAATTGCAGTGATTCATACCACACTCAAAGCTTGGTTTCTGATCTTAAACTGGTATCTCTGATAAGGTTTTCTGAATATTGCTTAACTGATAAGCAAATTTCAAAGAAGAAATTTGGGTGTCCAGACCAAGACAGGTGCACTGGATAGTTGGGAATCTACACCGAGAGTGGAAGAAGCATAAAATGTTACCTCAGTCTCTCTCAAAATAGGAGACCTGACCCCTAAGGAGATGCACTTTGCCTGTAAAGGGATACAACCAATTTAACTGTATCAGGGTCTGAAGCCTCTCCTTTTGCCTTGCCTAAGTCCATATCTCATCCAAAGAATGTCAGAAAAAGAAGGAGGCAGGAAATTGAAAATGGATAGTGAAACTGAGCTTTGTGTGTGTAGATTAGAATAATCATTGTCCTGACTAGTTTGTTAATCCCGAACTTGGTCATTTAAACTGCTCTTTCGTTTATGGTCACAAGGAAAATGACACCTTTGATGCAGTAATGCAGTATTGATCCATTTCCCTACTCAAATTTAATCTTCAGCAATTAACATAGGTGCTACTTTAACAATTAACAATTAATTTAGGTGCTGATACTACTAAAAACATTATATGTGCCATATACTAGTTTGGTTTTTATGATGTTTTCAGAATGAATTTTCATTTAATTTTCATTTAATATTGCACGTGTTCGTCTAAGTCACCAGCTAGCTTGAAAACTATTATTTTACTTAAACTTTATTTCTACAGAGATAGGTCTTGCCACTAGAAAACTGCAGAATCTTACGCATCTGGTGGATAGGCTGACTCACTTCTCAACCAATGCTCCTAGTTTTCTCATCTTGTCCAGAAGCAGGCTAGTTATGTTTTTGGCAATGAACTAAATTTAATAAAATCATTATCCTTAACTAAAATAGCATATAGTCTTCAGTAAAGATGGAGGTTTTCATGTTTTTCTTTATTTTGTTCTGTGACTCTCTGAGCTCTAGCATGAAAAGAATAACTACTGTTGGAGTAACAGAAGTAAAGGAAATTCTTGGAACTGATGTATCAATACTTTGTGTCCTTGTACTCAGCACCTTTAGTGAAAAATATTGCCAGAAGAATATCTTTCAAGTTCTATTCTTGTTTGTGGTAGGAGAGGAAAAATACTTTTAAGTAAGATACTTAAGCATCCATAGGTCTAAACCCCTGCCATTCAACCTGTAAAAATTAAAATAAGCACCTTTCATGTTTTGTTGTCATTATTTGTTACTGATTGCATTTTTTTATACTTCTTACGTGCTTATCCTCACCCCTCTCTTTCTGAGTAGGTATTTTCAGGGAGTTTGGTGGCGCGAGATGCGTGCACAACATAGTTAAGTATCCTCAGTGCCGACAGCATGCCCTGATGATCATCCAGCAGTTGGTGTTATCACCTAGTGGAGAAGATGATATGGGCACTTTGTTGGGACTGATGCACTCGGCTCCACCTACAGAACTGCAGCTGAAAACGGACATTTTAAGGGTAAATGAAGTATTGCTGATGACTCTTTCTCCTAAGCCCCTGTTTTAAAAAAGAAAACACTGAGAAGGGCATTGGATTGCATGGGTGGTATTTAGCTACTTAATGTGGATTGTCTCTGGAGCTGAAATTAGATGCATGGTTTTTATTTTCTTCCATCTGTCCATGGCAGGTTTCAGAATCAGAGATGAAGGCTAGCAAGTGAGTATGTGTGTTTAGCATCATCACTTGTAATCAGCCTCAGTGGATAGGAAATGAGGTTCTACAGTTATGATAATAATCCCTGCTGAAGAATTATTTAGTTAAAAAAAAAAAAAAAGAGAATACATGAGGGGACAAGAAAACAACCATGTAACACGTAAGTTAATTTTCAGTGGAGGCTTGCATTTTCCTGTGGCAGGATTACTTTATTTTACTAATTTGCTACTTCTAAATGTTGAATTAGTTTGTGTAAATGTAAATTGTAATGACCATAGCAGAAGATAAAGCCAAAGAACTTTCTTACTTCAGCAAAACAGTAGAAGTTCAGAAAGTAAGGTTGTGAGTGGAGAAGGAAGAAGGCTATCATCTCTATTCTGTCATATAAGGTCTTTTGGCTGCTAATCTAGACCCATAAATTCTTCTCAGAATAGCTAATGTTATTTTTGTAAATTGACATACTTATTTTAGGGTAAAAAATCTGAGGCAAGTAGCATAAAGTAAATGAGTCTTTTGGAGAGAGCTCTGAGATATCTAAGTTCATCTCTGTTCAAAGGAGCTGTAATATTTCTCTGGCAGATGAGTAACTTAATATTATTCCAAAAGACAGAAAGGAAAGTATTACAATGATTCATTTGACATGTTTTGTCTCTCGAGGTCTTCAAGGTTTTTTTTGAGCATGTCTCATTCATGGTACTTTAGAGGAGAGAAAGAATATTGTAGCTCCCCAGCAGATTCAATATCCAAAGTCAGGTTTCTGTCCTTCATCTGACGTGTTTTATTTGTTTTCCATTGGTGCTGTTTTCAGAAGTTTTGGTTATGGGACTGACAACCCAGAATGGTGCAGTAATGTGTCTCTTACTGTTTATCCAGGTTTGACAGGAAACGAGATACTGCCTTCAAAGGAATGGTAGTTACTGTTTCGCTACCCATCTTCTGAATACTTAAATAAACCCAAACGTGATTCTGAAGAAGTAAACTCCTGGGGATGGAAGATGCCCCCTAGCCTGTTTTTCTTTATCAGTAGAGTTTTTCTGCTGCTTGTGTGCTTCATGTAGAGAGACTTTTTATTCTATATTCCATATTCTCATGTGGGTCAAACTTCCCATGACAGCTGTTTTTTTGTTTGTTTTTGATTGGGTGGATAGGCTTCCCACTCCCTGACTTCACAGATAAATTAGTGTTACTCTCTAGTACCTAGATTCATGCAGTTTCTGCTGTTTATACTGTGGCTTTGTATTTGTTCAGCCAGTAAGGTTTTATCCATTTTTGTATCTCTCAGTCTTATTTTTAAAGAGCAACTCCTACAGTCAAGTTTCACTCAATTCAGAGATTTATGGGTTTTATTATAGAGGGAGGGTAAAAACTAAGGGGGGTGTTTTTTTGCTAGCTCTTTGCTGACGTTTTGAGTCAGCATGTTATGTTTGAGTGTTTTTGTGGCTTTGTGGCTGCTAGGTGCTTATACATTGTAGATGTCTGGGAGACCTGGTTAAGATACTCCAAGACTTAGATTTGTCGTTGCTACAGGCAGTTGTTTGCCCACCCTATTTGAAATTGTTTGTGAAGTGTGATAGCAGAGTAGATTCCTTTCTCTCCCTTGTCACTAAGGGAATTACCTGGGGATTTTGGTTCCATTCTAGGCTTGGTCAAGTCTTTTCTGTTGGCAGGTTTATTTATCCCTTTAATTTCTTATTTCTAAATTGGGGGCAGTGCTTTTTATTTTGTGAGAACTTGAGGATGGGGACTCTTGCAGTAGACAGTTGATCCTCGAAGACTTCAGGCATTACCAAGTTCTGACCAATGACATGAGGATTTTCCTAGCATATCAAACAGAAACATTTTACCTTTTTACAAGCTGTTTGTAATGCTGCTGCTTTATTTTTTTTTCTTCTTCATTTTGATTGTTTGTTTTGTCCGTAGGCCCTGCTCTCAGTGCTGAGAGAAAGTCACCGCACAAGGACTGTTTTTAGAAAAGTTGGTGGATTTGTGTATGTGACATCTTTACTCGTTGCTATGGAAAGGTCTTTGTGCTCACCACCTAAGAATGGCTGGGAGAAAGTAAACCAGAATCAAGTGTTTGAACTGCTTCACACTGTGTTCTGCACATTGACTGCAGCAATGCGCTACGAGCCAGCCAACTCTCATTTCTTCAAAACAGAGATCCAGTATGAAAAACTGGCAGATGCTGTTCGATTACTTGGCTGCTTCTCAGACTTAAGAAAAATAAGTCCCTTGAATGTCTTCCCTTCAAATACACAACTGTTTCAAAGACTTTTGGAGGATGACCTAATATCCCTGGATTCTGTGTCACCTACACTAAGACACTGCAGCAAACTTTTTATTTACCTCTACAAGGTAGCAACAGACTCTTTTGACAGGTATGAACTTTGCTTCTCCCCCCTCTTTCTTTTTTCTGTCCTCCTGCCCTTCCTCTTGCCCCACCCTGATGATCCCCAAAGTATTTTTCTTCAGATATGTTCAGATATGTTCATTGCAAGCTTTTGTATGTCCATGTTAATCTATTTCTTTGTTCCTTCACTCCAGCAAGAGGAATATAAGGTGTCAACATCTGACCAAATATTGACTTAGCTTGCTTGCATTCTCCAGAGTATGCAGTGTTCTCTCTGATGTTGAATGTTTTCATCACGGCAGCAATTAAGACAGATGTCAGTTTATTATATATGATGTCTTGAAGCAACCTATTGGTTGATAGGCAGAATGTCTGGTTGCTTTATGATACGGAACTACTAGATTTTTATGCTTTTATTAAGTCAAATGAAAAATTGGTTGTTGAACCTCACACCTTAACTTCATGTTTCCTTTTATATGGGACTTTAAAGTAATAAATTAGATAATATCATGATGGATTTAAAATCATAGAATCATTTATGTTGAAAAAGACACTTAAAATCATTGAATCCAACTATAAACCCAGCACTGCCAAGTCCACCACTAAACCATGTCCTTAAGTCCCACAGCTATACATCTTTTGCATGCCTCCAAGGATGGTGTCTCCACCACTTCCCTAGGCAGCCTATTCCAGTGCTTGACATTCATTTCTGTGAAGAAATTTTTCCTACTATCCAATCAAAACCTCCCCTGCCACAATTTGAGGCCATTTCCTCTTGTCCAATTTGTGTTATCTGTGAGAAGAGACCAACACCCACCTTGCTACAACCTCCTTTCAGACAGTTGTGGAGAGTGCTAAGGTCTCTTCCTCAGTCTCCTTTCCTCTTTACTAAACGCACATAGACTGAACATTTTGATGGATTGGCACATTCTGTAAAGTTCTGGCTAGTCTGTAACTGGGAGACACAGCGTTAAACAACTAGAATTTAAGTTATACTTGAGATTTGAAATGAACAGTAATGTATGTCTTAAAGTTGATTCAAAATTACAAAACTTACTGAAGTATGCATTGAAAATAGGCTTAATAGGCTTGTCTTGCAGTAGTTCTTTTCCAGAATTTGAAGTACAAAACAGTAAAACACAGACCTAAGCTTCATTTCTGGGACCTTGGAGCTTCTGCACCCCAGCTATTTGATGCATGTGACACTCTTTTAATAAGATGGGCCACCCAGTTAGTATAACACAGGGTCTGATTTTTCCAAGCATTGTCTCTGTATGTTGAGATATTAATAGAGCTGCCAGTTGCTCAGGCTTCTTAAACTAAGTGACTAATAAAATGCAAACTTCATGGGTTTGTTAATGAACATTTTGCCAACAAAGCAGCAAATCTAAATGCTTTTCTCTTGTTTAAAAAAACAACCAACCAAAAAAACCTCCAAACCACACCCCCCAAAAAAATACAAACAAAACCCCTCCAAAACAAATAAAAGCCAAGCACAGAAATCAATTTACTTGGTAGAATTTTAAAGTATTATTAAAGCATTCAGCTAGGGTAAGGAAAATGTGTATTAAGAATGCATTGTACATACTATATAACATTGACTAACTGGAGTATGAGGAATCAATGGGGTAAGTAAATCCCATGGTGGTGTTGTATAAGATACATTTTTAAGTTCCTTTTTTTTTCTCTCATCTTCAATAACTGCATCCTGCCTTTTTTCTCAGAGTTTTTCATCATCATTATTTGTTAAGTTTACTTTGATTTTATTTCTTACCCGTGTTAGTTAAATGGTACCTAACTGTTAATTTACTGAGGCTTTACTTTCTCCTCTCAGTTCTCACTGTTTAACATTAGAAGATGTTTTGTTTTGTGAGTGTGATCATATCAATAAACCTTTGCAGAGTAATGAACAAGCACTGCAGCGTCATGCAATGAAACAAGTACACATTTTGCATGCCTGTATGTTTACCCGATGCGTGTCGTTCAGCAGTGTCCTTTGTCGCCTGTGTAGTTTCTGAAGAATGGATCCCAGTAATGAATTTTTTGGTGCTTTGGTAAAACTAATAAGCTTATGGCCTCTGGTTTCTTCTCTAACCTATCTGTCCTACCCCTGTCTGTTTTGTCTGTAGTCGTGCAGAACAGATCCCTCCTTGCCTGACAAATGAGACTTCTCTCCCCTCTCCCTGGGGTACGCCAGCTTTGTCCAGGAAAAGGTACCGACCCTTCAAAGAGAAGTTGATTTTGCTTCTGATTTCTCTCTCACTGTTGTGTTTCTTGGCTTGTGCTTTCTCTTTCTTTCCTCTCAAGCTGCTATTTTTCCCAAAGTGTGCTTTTTCGCTTGTGTATTTACTGGATAAAATAAATGTAAAGGTGTATTTCATAGTGAATCCTAGGTAGTGATGCTAATGGGTGAGATTAGAGGTTTCTCCAGACTCCTGAAGCACTTACACTTAAGTTCATGATTCAAAACCGAATAAGGTCTAGTATAAGAAATGATCTAAGGGATGTATAAATGGCACTTTCAGGAGCAGTTCAAAGAAATTCAGACTGTGCTAGTAGATCAAGTAATACAGCAGGATTTCTTTTTGCTTGAGTAATTTTTCAAGAAAAGGTACTTTCAGTAGGAAGGTGGATGGCTTGTGAAGGTGCTCATTTATTAGTAATTGCAAAGAATTAAAAATTGATTATGAATCTGTCAGTACTTGAATACCAAATGATGTAGAGGCATGCTAAATTAAAAGGCTTGGAAAGAAAGCACAAATGGCACAATTCAGAAATCCTAGTACCCACTTTCCTTACCAAGCTACTATCTTTTTTTTTTTTTTTTTGCATCCTAATGTATGATAGTTTATTTTTTTTTCTTTAAAAACAAACAAAAATGTTTACTGATCCACCTACAATGTGACTTAAAGGCCTGTGCAAATGATGAAAAGGAGATCTTTTTCCTAGAGCCTGCAGGGAAGGGGGAAGCCATTCGTTATCTGAAGATGCAGGTTAGGCAGGCATTCACTTTTGAAGGCTAAAACAACATTTGGAAGACTGGGTTATCTGAGGTGTAGGTGTCATGTGTGGAAAATACAGTCATTCTGTGACTGTTTTCTGTGGAGGCTTTTTACAGCTTCATTCATAATATTAATCTCTAGCATTATGGATTGCTCTTTCCTTTACTACATTTTGCTGTTCTCCCAGGGGTAACTAGCATGGCTGCTCAGGTTCACCTAAAAGGACATGGGACTGTTGGAACAAGTCCAGAGGAAGGCCATGAGGATGATCAGGGGACTGGAGCACCTCCCGTATGAAGATAGGCTGAGAAAGTTGGGGCTGTTCAGCCTGGAGAAGAGAAGGCTGCGTGGAGACCTCATAGCAGCCTTCCAGTATCTGAAGGGGGCCTATGGGGATGCTGGGGATGGACTCTTCATTAGGGACTGTAGTGACAGGAAAAGGGGTAACGGGTTAAAACTTAAACAGGGGAAGTTTAGACTGGATATAAGGAAGAAGTTCTTTACTGTGAGGGTGGTGAGGCACTGGAATGGGTTGCCCAGAGAGGTTGTGAATGCTCCATCCCTGGCAGTGTTCAAGGCCAGGTTGGACAGAGCCTTGGGTGAGATGGTTTAGTGTGAGGTGTCCCTGCCCGTGGCAGGCGGGGTTGGAACTAGATGATCTTTAGGTCCTTTCCAACCCTTACTATTCTATGATTCTAATTACTCAAACATATGGGTATGCAAAGCAGAACCCATCGAGTGCCTGCCAAACAGGAGCTGATTTCAGGGTGTAATGAATGAAAGAGTACCGCATGGGTAGTTGATGCAGCCTGGTAATTAAACTATAAATAAATGTGTGTATGAATAGGTATTAGTCTTCCTTTTTAATATTGGATAGTTTAAAAGGTCAGTATCCCTGTGGGGTGCTTTGGGCAATTCAGGTAAGCACTAGTATATTAACGTGGGTACTTTCTGAGGTAAAGGAGTATGTTTGACTTGGATCTTCACAAACAAAAAAGGCCTTTGCCTAATAACAATTGTGTAAGACTCAAAGCAAAAGTGGACAGAAATAATGATTATGCAGGTCTGGGCTACATTTCAGATCTCTTTTGTAAAAGACTATTTTCAATTAAAAAATAGACAGGGCTAGGGCTTTCAAAAAGTCTGTTTGATCAGCTGTCTACTTTCTCACAGTTGTTCAGCTTCATGTTTGTCATTCCTAGTGAATTCAGTGCCAGTACCTGGGATCTTTCTACTTTCAAAAATAAGCAGTTTGGAGTTTGTAGTCCAATGTTACTTGGTTTTCTTTTTTTCCTCTTTTTAGCTGTCAGATGTGGTCAGATTCTGTTGAATCTGACTCTTCTGAGGGAAGTGTTTGCTGTTCTCTTACTGTTTTCTGTCTCCTTTACTTTGCTTCCTGGGATCTCTGTTGCTGCTATGGCCTGGTTTTCTGCCTTTTAACTCGTAAGAGATGTGCCTCAGGGAGAGGTGGTGTTTGGCTAAAAGAGCAATTCTTGCAAAAAAATAGTACACTTCTGGTTTTGATGCACACAGTCTAGAATGGTTCTGGATACATAAATATGCTAATATTCTCTCTCAGACATGTCTACCACTTCTCAAAGCTTGTATTTCCCTGAGAAATGGTGCCTTCCAAGTGTTACCCTTTCTGTAAAAAGAACAGGTAGGGCTTCTCCAGCTTGTGCACTGGGATAGTGGTACACAGCTGTCCTTCCTGCTACTGGTAATACATTGTTCTTCCAGCCACACTGTGTAATTTGAATCAAGAACTACAGCTTTGCCAGTTGTTTGATAGCTGTAAATTTTGGCAGAAAAGCCTTGACAGGGCATTCTCACAATTTTGAAAAAAATTTTTTTTTTCTTTTTTTCTTTTTTTGAGAGGCTGCCTGGCAGGGTGAAGTACAGAATAGAATGTAGCTTTGACTTTAAAATACTTTTAGCCTTTGTTTTTACAAATTTGGATGGTTATCACTTTTGGGGAATGATATGCAGGGGGTTTATCTACAATAAATTTTACTTATTTCTTCTGAAGTGAAAATGTTATAATTCTTATCAAGGGTTGTACTTAATTATGTAATTTAGGTTCTGTTAAATTAGATTTGTCATCTTCAGTACACTGCCTTTTTCCATTGTCCACTTCTTCCTTTCTTCTCCCTTAAGCAGATCATACAACGAATGTATAAGCATGGCTAAATTAATTTATTACAGGTTTTGTAACCTGCAACATTCAATGAATTCTTTGGCAGGATTTTGTAGGGTCTATTTTCTTGTTCCTGTCTAGAGAAAGCTTTCTGAACTGCTTTTTGTTGTTGTTTTAATGCAAGTACACCTTATATGGAAAAACTAAACCTAGAAGGTATTTTAAAATTATGTGAAAAACTTTCAGTAATACATGCTCTAAGGACACAACTTTTACTTAGATTGCTAGCAGAAAAGCAAATTGCCTAGTCTTGACTATATCCCCTTCTCAGTCTGTTGTATAGCGTGTTGAAGTCCAGGCCATTTGAGACCAGGATCACATGCTTGTTCATGAATCATACTGAGCAATGACTTGGGTTTTTATTAGGTTTTCTCTGTATACTACCCCATTATTATCCTCACAGTTTACCTCATGAGGTGAATGTGATAGTGCAGCTCAGGATGTTAAAGGTAAAATTTGTGCTTGAAAGTGGGCAGAAGCTTGATCTTCAAGAATGCATCGGGGAGTGGAATTTTACTAGACTGAAGAGCATTCTTAAATTTATGTGGGTATTTAGTTTCTAAACTATATGCTGTAAAACTTGCATTGAGACACTCAAGGTGTCATTGGAAAGAGGTGAAAGTTTTCTTCGGATGAAAAGGAGGGCTGTTGGTTGCATGAGAATTGCCTGTGTTTCAGTCTGTTTTACAACAGACAAAAGGGTTGAGATAACATCTCTCTATAATATTACTGGTGGTTCTGCTGTACTTAATTCCATTTAGTTTTAAAAGAGTATTTTGAAGCCTTCCTATATCTGCCAGATGTTTCAACTGGTGAATCTCCTAGAGAAGTTTAGGAAATTGATGGTTAGAGAGATTGTAAAAACACTGGGAAAATTGATTTAGTAAGTTTTTTTTTATGTGATTGGTTACAATAGCATTGCTATACTATTTTATGTTTCTATAACTATTATCGGAATAAGTAAAGCATCAGTAATTTCATCTTTCTTCAAAAATGGCCTTTTAAAAAGTGCCATCGGATTGTTCAGATGCCAGTTGTTGATCTGCCATGAGCCTTTTCAATAGGAATGCTTTTGCTGGAACATTATTTATCCAGCATGTTTTCCAGCCAGCACAAGAACATCATGCTATGCTTCCTAGTGTCCTCTCTTAGGCTAAGTAACCCGTTGCTTCAGCCTTCCCCCACAAGTGACATTGATCTTTGCGGTCTGTGTGTGTTTGAGATGTAACCTTCAAGGTGTTTAGGACAGAATTGCACTTGCAGCCTTCTTCATTTCCCATCTATGTCCTATTTTTCACAGGAGCAGATTTCCTAGTTGGAAGTGCCTAATGGGTGAGGCATAGTGAGTCTCTAAGTGTTATTTCTATTAGGGTTAGGACTTAGGTAGACATCTATCATTGAGAACAGGAGAGAGGAAATGCCTTTTTCAGGTGGTCTGATAAGGAAGGGAACCATTTTGAGCTGTATTTGCTTGTAAAACAGCAGGCAATATTTCTTCAAGAAATATTGTTATATAGTTTGTTTCTTCTTACAAATAAGCATATATGATAAATACTGTGAGAATATGGATGGGTTTGGTTGTGTTTTTGGGAAGATTTTGTCTGTGGTGAGCATGAGTCTTTTGAGCTAACTTTTGCTTCTAAAGTACCATCTTGAAAGCATATGTTCAGTAAGCTGCTCATGCTGTTTGTCTATTTGTGTGTGCTGAAAGAAGAATGGCATCAAGCCGATACCTCAGAGTTTCAATGAGCAATGTGTCTACAGCTCTCAGCACAAGTGATTGCTTCTAAGCCAGTGTGCCAAAGCCTGTTTTCCCTGGATCTGACTGAAGCAGCTTACTGTAAAACTAAATTGCCATAGCAGTCATGTACTGAGAGCATATGGACTGCTGCCATAAATATACACCGAGACCAACTTTCTCTTCCTGTAGGCTAATTAGAGATTGCCAAGAATTCTGTGGTAGCCCTTTTTATAATCAGCTGTTAATGAAAAGGAAATGGGGAGAAACCCATTCATCCCCTAGAAGAGGCACAGTGGTAGCTTGAATGCTGATGTTGCTGTGTGCTGCCACTGCAACTAGACTGAAAAGAGGGAGGCAATAAAGGCAACCTTCAATCTCTGTAGCACCTGGGGAAAATTCAAACATAGTTGAGAAATTGAAACAATTCCAGATTGTGTTTGGGGAAACATGTCCAACAGGTTTGAGAAGAGGAAAGCACTTGGTCTGACTGAGGGAGGAGAAGGCAGTAATGTCTATAGACCAGTTCAACTTCACAGCTGTTTGAAAAATTAAAAGCTCATAACAGATGGGTGTTGTAACCATGGGATGTTTTCTATCCTGCAGGCATGCATATCATTCTGTTTCAACACCTCCTGTTTGCCCTCAGAAAAACATAGCTGATGTGAAACTCCAAACAGGACCTACATCCATACAAAGCTCTGATGCAGTTATTATCCACCCTGGTGCTATGCTTGCAATGTTGGATCTTCTGGCCTCTGTTGGATCAGCTACACACCCAGAGGTAGGGAAAAATTTTACTGTCTTTGAGAGTGACTGTGAAAAAGGATGGCTATGGGAAATAGGAAAACTGATGATGTCCTCTCGGTTTTTGCTGAGAAACTAGTATATTTTACAGACCAAAAGAGTTGAGGTTCTGAGCCACTGGAGCAGGTTGCCCAGAGAGGTTGTGGCTGCCCTGTCCCTGGCAGTGTCCAAGGCCAGGTTGGACGGGACTTGGAGCAACCTGGTCTAGTGGAAGGTTTATGGGGGGTTGGAACTAGATGATATTTAAGGTCTCTTCCAACCCAAACCCAAATTCTATGATTCTCTGATATGAATAACTAGTGACATAGAGGTCTGATAGAAATTGTTTTACTTCATAGACTGTTTTGTTTGTCTCTTTCAACCTCCTGGCAACAATGTAAATCTAAAGAAAGGTCTTATATGGCCATCAAATAAGTTTCCAAGCAGTATGGTTAATTCATGTTTTCCTGATGTATTAGGTGTTAATGAGGAGGAAACAGGATTGGACATTATAGCTTGGTGTATATGTGCTGTTTGAGATAGCTGGAATATGGTCTAAGTTACAAATTGCACTGCCTGCATTGTACAATTCCCAAGCCAAAACCTCTACTGATGATTTATATAAAGGTTTTGTTGGACATTTTTTAAGTTGCTTAAGTATTTTTTGTTGGAGATGTCTTCCCTGAAGAACAGGGAACTCACTCATTTCTGCTGGTGAAAAGTAGAGATTAGTTTAACTTATCACTATCTGAATTTTTTTCTTTACAGTGATCATGATAGTCATATAACTTACCCTTTTCTATAAAGAGATGGAAGATTCTCTTCACACACCCACACGTGCACGCCCTCCCCCAACACACACATATACACATATAAGTATAGGATGCTTTATGTATTTATTGAAAATGATAGTTTACTTTTCATTATTATGCATATGAGCTTTCATTTATTTGCCTTCTCAGCTTGTGTCTTTTCAAGTTGTGTGCTCTTCTTTATTTCAGCATGCACTGGATCTCCAGCTGGCAGTGGCAAATATCCTCCAGTCTCTAGTTCACACAGAGAGAAATCAGCAAGTCATGTGTGAAGCTGGGCTCCATGCACGGCTTCTGCAGAGATGCAGCGCTGCTCTGGCTGACGAGGACCACTCACTGCATCCTCCACTCCAAAGGATGTTTGAAAGGCTGGCATCCCAGGCACTGCAGCCAATGGTGTTGAGGTCAGAGCAATAGCATTGAAGTCCAGTTGAGCTGAGCAGCTGCCTGCACTGTTGCTAGCTGGCTGTAAACGGCTCAGATTGGTAGAAATCTAAAGTTACCCTGTGTGGTAGTGATTGCACAGGATCCCATTTGATTTCTAATCAAATAGACTGTCTTACTTCTGTTAATCAGCATGTAACCCTGGAGACTTTGGGAATTGTAGGGTTGGGGAAGAGGGAGAAGTGTTGAGCAGGGAAATCTATTTGGTGTTTTTCATAGAGATTGTATTGAAGTTAAATGCTTGCTTTCTTTTTTTTGCAAATCTTGAGAGGGTATCAAAAACGCCATTCCTGGCTAGGTCCTCAGGAAGAGGAAACATGAGAATGGACTCCTTGACTTTTCTGTGCAATGTTAAATACCTTAGACTGGAAAAGCTTCAGGCCAGCAGTTTTGTTTAGCACTTTAGTTTGTGTGAAGGAAATGCAGGAATGTGATAGAAGAGTTGTCTGGAAGTATCTGGGGATAAGTAGCTTTAAAAAGTTGATCTTTCTGCATGTTCACGCAAGTAGGTTTGTACATCTATGCTAGTACTAGAAAATCAAGCTTGAAAAGTTTATGAGCATACTTTGAATCATTTCTTAAATACCCACCCAATTGTATGATGGTTGCATTGCTTGCTAGATTCTGAGTCACCTTTTTGTGGTATTTCAATATAAAAAAACAAGACACATTTTACTAGGGTCTTTAGTGACAGAACAAGGGGCAAGGGTTTAAAACTAAAAGTGTGTGATTTGAGATTGGACATAGGGAAGAAACTTTTTTACAATGAGAATCATGAGACAACCACTGGAACAGGTTGCCCAGAGAAGCTTTGGATGCCCCATCATTAAAAGTTTTCGAGCTCATGTTGGACAGGGCTTTGAGCACCCCAGTATAGTGAAAGATGTCCCAGCCCACAGCAGAGGGGTTAGACAACATGATCTTTAAAGGTTCCTTCTGACCCAAACTATCCTGTGATGCTGGGATAAGGAAGTTCATTGTATTATCTCCTATGGGTATCTGACTGGCTGACCTGCAACCAGGACAGCTGCTCAATTCACTTCGGTGACATGCAGGATCACTTGTGACACAGCTACAAAGAAGCATGCTTGCTGGTAGTCACATCACAAGCATAGATATTGATAGCCTATGTAGCTGTAGATATAGATACTACAGTTATCTATATTTAAATCTCATGGTTTAAGCACAGCTGGTAACTCAGAACCACGCAGCCCCTTGCTCACTCCCCCAGGAGTCCCAAGGGGATGGGGAGGAGAATTGGAAGAATGTAACTCCCACGGGTTGAGATAAGAACAATCCAGTAACAAAGGTATAACACAAAACCATTACTGCTACCACCAATAATAATAATGATAAGGGAAATAACAAGGGAAGAGAATACAGCTGCTCATCACCCACTGACCGATACCCAGCCTGACCTGAGCAGTGATCTGGGCTTTCTGGGTAGCTCCCCTCAGTTTATATACTGGGCGTGACATGCTGTGGTATGGAATACCTCTTTGGCTAGTTTGAGCAACCCAGGTGGGTCAGGTGTCCTGTCTCTGCTTCCTCCCAGCTTCCCCTCCTCTCGGGCAGAGCATGAGACTCAGAAAGTCCTTAGTCAGAGTAAACATTACTGAGCAACAACTGAAAACATCGGTGTTGTCAGCGCTGTTCCCAGGCTGAAAGTCAAAACCACAGCACTGCACCAGCTACTAAGAAGGAGAAAAATGATTGCTACTGCTGAACCCAGGACAGTAGAGATGTTAATAGCCCTGTAGTGAGCACTGAGCCAAATAAGACACAGGGATAAAAACAAAGCTGAGGTCACTTACATCAGCCTATGATCTGCCTTTGCACATGAGTTCAGCTTGCTGAATTTGCATCAGTGAGTGTCCTGATGTTCTCCTACAGGATGTGGCAGCCTCTTGTTAAGTCTTTGGAATTAAGAAAAGAAAGTTGGGAGCTTTATCGCATTTTCTGATGTCAGCTTTTGAGATCATGGGTTCAAAACTTTCGGATGGTTTAAATGTGTTTCTTGTAATTATGCATTAGTTAATTAGTTAAAAGCTAAGCTTATTACCGTTACTGTCTTCTTTAAAAATGGTGTTAAATTTGGTGTCATTTTTGGCAAATAAATAGAAAAAATTATTTGTAAATCTTTTTTTATTTTCTTTCTTAGGGAATTTTTACGCTTGGGAAATCCTTTGAATTGCGGAGCTTGGGACAAAAAGCTGTTGAAACAGTACCGGGTGCACAAACCCAGCTCACTGAGTTTTGAACCAGAAATGAGAAGTAGGTGCTGTAGTGCTAGAAATGTGCAAGAAGAATGCTTTAGCTGACATCCCTCAGTTGCACACTTACATAAGATTTGTAGATGCACATCTGTAAAAACCTGACTTAGCCCCGGCTTTGCATGAATGTGAAATCATTAGAACAGTTTGACTGGTAAAAGTTCTAAAAGTAGAGGGGATGTAGTAATTGTATTTAATATATATCCAGAGAGGTAATTATAACTTTTTTTACTTTTAGGAACAGTAACTATTAAGTATGATCGTAGCTTGCTTTTAAGTCTTGAGTAGATTCTATGATTGCAGTATTTAACAGTAAAAGGAAAAATATTTTTCTCAGATACTTTCATTTGAACATCACATGGTTAAATATGTATAATGTGTCTCATGGGTTCGGTAAGGTGTCAGCTAAAATAACTGAAATTCATACAGTAAAGCATAATTAAATTTGTTTCAGCTAAACTCAAGAATGTGGCTATTAACATTACTAATAATGAAACAGAAATAGAATTAAAAAGAAACAAAAGCACAATTTATGTAATTTGGCAGAATCTCAATGTAGTAATTATTTCTCTTATTAAAGAGGTAGAAACTGGAGTTGGAATACCCACTCTTAATTATTTAAAACTCCGAAGCCCCTTTTTAACCATTCATTAATTTTTCATGGTAAATATTCACAATGGGTTTACTTCATTGCTCACTTTTAATGTGTTTATTTCTTAGTAAACTGAAAATCTGTAATAGCATGTGGTCAGCATGTGCTGAATTATGATCACATGGTAACTTAAAAATTTTAAAAAAAAAAGATAGATTTACATTAGCTTTCAAAAAAAAAAAATGGAGGAGGTGACACTACAACAACTGAGTTTCAGCTTTAGTCCTGGAAATAACACTGTGGGAAGGTATTCACAATGTATTTTGATAGGATATTCACCATATTCCTAGATTATAGATACACAGACATATGATTACACAATGGAAATTTTCATTGTATTTTTGGGTGGTATCCTGTCATGGGAGTACATGTGTCTGATAGAATTCGTATTCTGTCAGCAGTTACGCATCAGCTCTGACTTTCACACTGGAAAGTTACATCTGTTTCCCAGTCGTTCAATAAATCAGTTTGATAACAACTCCACTGAATATCTGTAACCATCAGATTGCTTCAGCTGATCCAAATCTCTCTTCCACATGTGCTCTTTACTATTGTTACCCATGAGTTTTAGAGCTTGGCTGATTTGTAGCATAGGAGAGTCTCAGTAAAGGCTAATACAAAGGAAATTGATAGTTTCCAAAGCATGGGATATTTATTTCTATTTATTTTCAATTGGTGTTTGACAATTCAGCTATTGCCCTAGAAACAGTACTTGAAAAGTATGAGTAAATAGTCTGAAAATGCCTCCCTTTTGCAATGCTGTGTTCTTTCTTGGCTTCTACTGTAGATAGCATGGTTACCTCAATGGAAGGTCTGGGTTCTGACAGTGTCTTCAGTTTGCATGAAGACAGCCACTATCGGATAAGCAAGAGCCTGCTCAAGCCAGCAGAAGGGAGCACAGTACCCCTGACGAGAGTGAAGTGTTTGGTCTCCATGACAACCCCACATGATATCAGGCTTCACGGATCGTCAGTTACGCCAGCATTCATTGAGTTTGACACTTCTCTTGAAGGGTTTGGGTAAGGTCCCACAGTGCTCTCTAATAAGATGGGCACAGTGCACTATTTTCTTACTTTCTTCTTTCAGAGAAATACTTGTAATTTTTAATGGACTGTTTGCAAACCAGAAACAAATTCTTTGTAGGAAGGAAAGGAATAATTCAAGCTACATAAATTTCCACTCTTATTCATTAACGCCTTGAAACAAATGCTTGCTTGCCGTCTGTGAAAGTAGAAGTAGGTATGTATCTAAACGTTGATAGCACCCTCTCTGTTCTGGATTTCACCTGCCTTTTAAAACAAAGGAATACCAACATACCCTTGTAGAAACTGATTACTTGCTAGGATTTATGTGCATGGATTTATTTGGATGGCCTATATGTTCTGAAGCCCACTTAAAATTGCTGAAGAACTTGAAATGTGGAAATGGGCAATTTGGAAATACAAGTAAAACAGAGAAGGCAGCTATGTTGAGTTCAAAGAACTGGAAAAAAATTATTAAAAACTGGAGTCATAATCTAAATATACTGCTTAACTAATTTTTTCTTTTAGCACCCAGTATTGCCTTTACTTACTTTTTTTCTCTAACACTTGTTGAGTGAGGTGCTTTCATTTTCAAAAGGGAAGAAGTAGAACATAATGAGAGCTGTAATCAAAAGGAAGATGACAGTGACCAGAACCATGGACTGCTGTTGCTTTCAAGACAGGTGGTCAAGTTAACTCTTTATAGCTTACATGAGAACAAAATAACTTTTAGTTCTGTCAGGCAGCTCAGCTACAGTGTACTTACACAAGTCTGCTGAAGTGTAAATGTCAACAAAATGATGATTCTTCATCAAGTGGAAGAGCAATCATTTTGTCTCTGATAAGATAATTTATACAAACTGGAAGCTGAACTCCTGTGGCGATTCACTTGAGCTCAGGTAGGCTTGTCACTGAAACCGTCTGGGCTCTTACAATCTTTTAGTACCTAAGGGACATATATCTGTTTCCATTGTGTCCACAGCATCACTGGCTCTCGTAAGGACCAAACAGCTAATTTGGTGAACTGTAACATTACTGTGAGAGCTTATGCACTTAAAATAAGGACACTAGTATGCAGTTACCAGATCCTTTTAATATTTAGCTAAGCCAGTCTATTTGAGAGCCCAGAATGTCTCAAAGACTGAAGCGAGTTATGGTCACTCACAGAGCACCTTGTGCTATGGAGCCACGTTAGCATAAGTCTTTGCGCCTTTACAACAAAGACATACCCTGCCAGAGCTCTTTGAACTGGAGGTAGTTTAGCTTCACAAAGAGAAATCTTGACAATTTGCTTCTAGTTTTCATAAATACAATCAAGGAGAGAGATTGTGTGCTTATGATGCATTTTCCTAGGCTATAGTTAGTTTGAATTGAACTCCGATTATATTGACTTTAATAGACTCTGATGTGTTACTGGTCTTCTCTTTAACAGTTGCCTTTTCTTGCCAAGTTTGGCTCCTCATAATGCACCTACAAATAATGCTGTTACAACAGGACTTATTGATGGTGCAGTTGTCAGTGGAATCGGAACCGGTAAGTACTCGAGTATGACTGTTAGCAGTGTTTTGTGTCCAGTGTTTAGTTCTCTTGATAGTTTTTTGTTAGCCGTGAAGTGATAGTATGATGTTGGATGTTATACACTCACAATTGAGAATTTCTTAAGTCTTTTTTTTGTGTGTGTTCCGATTGCTTTTTGCCCCCAAGTCAATGAAAAGCAATATAAAATCCAAATGTGTGATTGCTTTAAAATACAAGGCTTTCACCAGCAGGTTAAGTTGTAATCAAGAAAGGTGTATGAATAATGAAACTGGATGCATTAAGAAGTTGAGGTACTAGTGTGAAGAGCATAGGAATTGTGGTATGAATTGTAACTGTGTACTTGTGGCTTTGTTGTGCTGAATTCTTGCCTGAATTTATTACAGTTGTAGTTACATTGTCACAAAAATCCCATCAAAATTGTTTGCTATCCCTTGTGCTTGTTCACTGTAGGTTGTTACCTTACAGGAACCTGGTGTGCTGCAGGGTTAATTCAACATCACTACTTAGTTAAAAATGCTGTTAAGTCTAAAAACTAAGTTGAAGGTTTACTGGAGTAAGATGGAATTGGTGTTATACACTGCTCGAAGTCTGTGAGCTCTTCATTCTGTGAGAGCACCCAAGGAGGTGAAATGGGGTCAGGTGTATGTGGTAGAGAGATCTTCAGTGAGTCACACTTACAGAAGAAGAATCTCATCAAGATATTAGCAGTTTCTGAGGGCCTGATCCATTTCCACTTTTTTGTCTAGGGGATTGAAACTAGGTTGTTCTGAACAAGCACAGCTTCAGAGTTGGTTTGGTTTTAGAATAGGAGGAAATAGTATGCAATTCTTGCTTTACTTCGTTTTGAAAGAAACCCCTGCAGTGTAGCTTTATGTGGCTTTTCCTCCAAGCTTGATTCAGAAATGAAAGAAATAACATTGAAGTCTGTGAAGGAAAGGCTGAAGAAAGCACACCTGGTATCAACTGAGCTGCTAAGAAAAAAGAAACAGGTAGATATCTTAAGTACTACTCTACTGTAGCTGTATAATGGGCTTTCATTTTTGTTTTTAGGTGAAAGATTTTTCCCACCTCCATCTGGTTTAAGCTACTCAACTTGGTTTTGTATTGAACATTTTAGTACACCTCCTAATAGCCATCCTGTGAGACTTCTTACTGTAGTGCGGCGTGCAAACTCCTCAGAGCAGCATTATGTATGCCTTGCCATTGTCCTCTCAGCAAAGGACCGGTCACTGATTGTTTCAACTAAAGAAGAATTACTTCAAAATTATGGTAAGACTTGGGTGGTGTTATCATCTGATCCTGACAGTATTATGGGAATGTGACAGGAAGTTTAATTGGAACCTAGTATCTAGAAGAATTGCGTGTGATGGAACTTCAGTTGCAGCTTCACCAGCTCCTAATGGGTTTTGAGTGGAAAAATACAAAATGTAAGTGTTCTTGTAGAAATCAAGGAACTTTCTAATTTCCAAAGAAGATTCCATATCTGCATATAAAGAAGTTTTTTTTCCAAAATCACAAGTTGATTTGAAGGAGGAATTACATCATTGGTTCTGAAAGGTGTTTGCCTTTTATTTATCTATTTTATTTATCTATCTGAAAGTGATCAGTTATTCCACTTTATGTTTTAACCCTGTGATCAGTTTTCACAAAGAGGTTGTAGTAGAGTTTGTAGAAAGACTTTGTTCAGTTTCTGTTATCAAAGGTGGAATTACGGGAGGTACAGTGGAGGTCTTAAGTGACTCTGAGCCCAGTGAATTTGCTGGAGAGAGCTATTGGTGTGGTCGGGTTTCAGGCTTAGCTGTCTCCTGCCTTGTCCTCAATCAGAGCCTCCAAAACAAGTCAGTTTTGACAGGCCATTTATGCACTGTGGCTGTGGAAGAGCTGAGAGGATCAGCACAGTGTTCTAAGAAATTTCAGGCTTAGCTTTTCACCAGACTAACACAATGTGTTACAAGTGGTTATCAGAGATCTGTTTCTGCTTCTGTTCTTTCCTTTTGAGTGGCAGGCACTAATAAAGAATTCATACAACTGTTGTTATTTTTAAAATCCCAAATAGCAAAGCAAACTGTTGTAGAATATTCCTTATTTTCATGATAAGTGGACATTCTCTCATAAACTGCAGTAGTTCCTCTTAGTGTAAGTCAGTTTCAAAACCTAAAACTAGAGAGCTGAATCTCCATAGTATAAGGAAGGAACTAAATCTCTCAAATTCCAAAGATATTGATGGGAGTTTCTTTCTCAGAAGAGTGAATTCTTGTAAGAGAGAATGAAATAAGCTTATCTTCATATTAATTGCTTTAGTCTGCACTAGAGCTATAGATTGTGTGGTTTTAGTTTGTAAGCCCCTATTATCTAACTCTTTAAAAGAGGCTGGATTTGAAGAGGCTTTGTCAGAGAATATCTGAAGGTCTCTGACTACAAAGACTATTTTTTAATTGAATGGGATGTTTTGCTTTCTGGGAGCACCACCCTGCTGTGGATAAGTCATCTTTGGTGGTGTACCTGCCTTCAAGTGCACAGCAAGTAAGTACCTGAAGAACTGAGATGGCAGGCCCAGCAGTGCAGGGACTGGAAATACTGAGAGTATATTGTAAAAATAAAGGATCCTTCTTGTGATTTTGCTTAAAGGTGTTTGGCTGAGAAAAAGAATGTGAGTTTATTTTTGTATCTGAAGATTAGTTCCAAGAATGCTGCTTTTATCATTTTTCTCGTGTTATTTCTAAAGAAATTAGTGTTCTCCTTGTGCAGACAGCTGTTGAGGTAGGAGGATTAGTGGTTTCTTTTCCTTCAATATGAAAGAATGAAGAGAGATACAAAAACCTCCTGTTTTCTATTGAAGTATTCCCTGGTGGAGAATTTTATTTTCTAGCTTTGTCTAGGGGGAAAAGGTGGGGGGGCTTTCAAGTAGAGTGTGATAGAGCATGGGTCATTCTGCTTTGTGATGGAGAAGCTAATGCACCTGCAAACTCATCATGCCCTCTGGTATGATATTAAAGGATGCCTTTTAGAGAAATCAAAGAATTGTGTGCTGAGAAGTGAAGTTCATTTCAACATTCAGGAGAAGAGAATTCAGCACCCATTAGTGAAGGCAGACCTGGGAAATGCTTGAAGAGTATAAGTGGGTGATTGGGAGATAGGTGATTAGCAGCTTGTGGTTTGCAACCACTGCAGAGAGGCTGGGAGCGGGTTGGTCTGTCTGTAGGGCAGGCATCTGTTTCCCACTCCTTTCACTGCTGTCCCTGCAGGGCACAGCTGAGCCAGCAGCCAGGCAAGTGGTGCCTCTGGTAAACACGTGAGAGAGAGAAAAACACTGCATGGAGTGAGGAACAAGGGGGGGAAATGAGAGAAAGTGCCCTGAGGATGTGAAGCTGAGAACAGGAGGGGAGGGGTTCTCCACGCACAGAGACCCCCCCCGCTGCCCCTCAGAGGACTACACTAGAGCAGGTAGCAGGGCCTGTGGAGGAGACCATGGTGAAGCAGGGAAAAGTGTTAGGAGAAAGTCTGGGAAGTATGGGTATCTTTCCTCCAGAGTGTGAGAAAAGTGAAATATAGCTCTGTAGGTTTGGAGAGACATCTGTTATTTCTTGCTGAATACTGCTGTAAAAACAATTTTAGAAAACCAACAAAAGATCTGTGACTTGCATGATGGCATGAGGAAGTTAGTAAAAACTTGAGCAAACTAGTCATTTCAACTAAAATTTTTCATTCTTTCAGTTCCTGTATTTGAAAGTCATTCGTGTTAAGCATATGATTTTGTTCATATCTTGTTAATTGTATTTTTGTTAACTACATGCTATCTAAAAAACTGACTTTAATGTATTGCTGTAGATTGTTTTGCAGAAAGTCCAATGACGCATTTGTCTATTTTAAGTTTCTGATAACATTTCTACTGGTGCGCACTAATTGGTACTTTTCCTTTAGTTGATGACTTCAGTGAGGAATCATCGTTTTATGAAATTCTTCCCTGTTGTGCCCGTTTCCGTTGTGGTGACCTCATTGTGGAAGGCCAGTGGCATCACCTAGTTCTGGTCATGAGTAAGGGCATGCTAAAGAACAGCACAGCTGCACTCTACCTTGATGGACAGCTTATTAACACTGTTAAGGTAAACTAATTTTTCAAATCCTCATTTTTACTCATTGGAGAGATTTCTGTCTGTGCATATATATGCACAAACTCCATACAAAACAAGAGCAAAACTAGCATACTCCTTTTTCCCTGAAAAACAACAACAAAGCAAACCCACAAAATGAGGAGCTTTGCAAAAAGGGGTCTTTGCTCACTACGTAGCCCAGAGCCAGCTCTAGTCCTTTTAAAAGAGGATAACAAATACTTTCTCAGGCATGAGCAATAATAACACTAAAATGAAGTGGACATGTTGCATTGGATGTGAGGCAAGAGTGGCAAGGCTATGCTGCTAACCAGATTAATTACGAGTATCATAAAAAGCTGAAGATGACTTATCCTAGGACCATGTAGCAGATGTATCTTTGAATAATAGGGAGATTACAGAGTAAGGTTTGCGGATATATTCAGGTTGTAGCTTTCCCAACCTTCTTGCCACCCCAGAAATAGTATCCCCTTGCCAGTGGTAGCTGCTGAGATGTCCAGTGTTGTTGTTAGATGATTGTAGATGAACACATTTAGTTGTAAAGTATTTTGTGGTTAGGTGGAAGAAACTGGGAGACTAAGAGAGCAGTGAAGAGCACTGCAGACCTGTCCACTGAGCACAAAGTATTCTGGACCAAAGAGCATTTGGCATCTGGCGGGTGGTCCTTAAGAGTGTAAGCTAAACCTGGTTTGGGGTGCAAATTAGCTGGCATTACTATACTGCTATAGTATAAAAATATAAATGTTACTATATTGCTATGGGTAAAACAATATTTTGTCTTTCAAATTTTACTTTTCAGTCTTTCTTTTGCAGAAAGAGGACTATAGTCACTTGTTCTTATGGGAGTAATACATGAGCCGTTATCTGGCCATACATACATGATAACATTCAATAGCTGTTAGCAGATTTTTTACAAGATAGAAAATGCCTGTGAGATTGTTATCATCCTTACATATAGGCCAGCATCTTACTCAAGTATTTGTCTTAACTGCCAACTGAAAATCTTATAAAACTGAGTTCATCACATTTGCACTTCAGCACAGAACAGTATAGTTACCAAAGGCATGTCTTCAGTCATTGAAAAAGAACACGTTTTTGAGATCATCTTATTGCTTTATGCAAATAATAATGACTGTCATAGAGCACCATGGTTTTAGAATCAAGAGACAGCCTAGTTCATTAGCGTTTTTAAGCACAGAACTGGCGTGTTCTCATACTTTGTTTCCATACACACCTTCAGCTTTTGAAAGCCACTTAACCTCTGATCTTTGCCTTCTGTTTCATCTTCTTCACTGACTTTTGCTGTATGGTACCATACATGACATAGCAATCATTTGGTACATCCCCTGGTTTGCAAAATGCTTTCCCAGATTTCTGACCTGCCTACTTTCTTTTCATGGTACCCATGCTCTCGCAATAACTTTGCCATATTTTTGTCCCTTACAGCTTCACTATATTCATAGCAGTCCTAGTGGGTCTGGTTCTGCCAACCCACCTGTGGTCAGCACTGTTTATGCCTATATTGGTACACCACCCGCACAACGCCAGCTCTCTTCATTAGTGTGGCGGTTGGGCCCTACACATTTCCTGGAGGAAGTTTTGCCCGCTCCGGGTGTCAGCACCATTTATGAGCTGGGGCCAAATTACGTCGGAAGCTTTCAAGCAGTATATGTACCATGTAAGTACAGTTCAAATGGCAGCTAGTAATGTGGCCTAGGTGTAGTGGAATCTCTTGTGTGCATGTTGGCAGAAGAGGTAAGAATGGAAAGTATGCAGAGAGAAAAAGCTAGCTGCTTATAGAAAGATTAGTAGCTCTATTGACAAGGATGATAGAAATCCAAATTACTGTTTTAATGTACTTCTGGTAGTTCTTATACTGAGGTATGAAAGAAGTGCTTGTGTTCCTCACTTTGGTTTTAAACAAGTTAGAAATGCTTAAATCTATTTATCTGTAGAAAGTGAAATTGGAAAGGCATTTTAACTTATCGGTTTCTAGTGATAACATTTGCAAATCTGTGATGTAGTCTGTACTTTAAATGCAGCTGTCTTGAAATGTCATGGTTTAGAGGGGCCTAAGGAGGTCAGCTGTTAAAAAATTAGCAAACCAGGAGGGATTGTGTGGCAGCAGGTAGTTTTTATGCATTGGTTGCAAACAGATATGGGCAATTCTGTTACTTTTTTTTTTTGGTTTTAGTGTTTGAAATTGGGGTATTGAACACAAAAAGATGTGAATAACTTTGTTAAAAATGTGTGTCCATAGTCCTGCTTTTAAATATTCAGACAACAGATTCTGCATTAGCTCTGGTAAGATCCATTGTCAGTAGCGAGATTTTCCTGTTCTGTAGAGCTCCCTGTCTTCCCGTGCTCTTTGCTTTACCTGGCTATCACAGGGCTTTTCAGTGAAACAAATAAAAATGGGGAACATATCAAGCTGTCTTGTCCTTGTGTTGTCTTTCCCCATGAGGACCATAACGCTCTCCAGCTCTTTTGGAGAGAAACTGTCACCATCTCAAGAAAGGAGGCAGTGAGTAATGAGAGAAGTACAGAGAGTGCAAAAAGTTTTACTTCTCATGGTGAAAGCTTTCCCTGGAGTAGTGACAGACACCCTCACACCCCCAAATGTCACTGATGTTCAGGCTGTGAGAGAATGAAGTATCATGAAAAAGAAGGTAGGTTTCCTTGCCCACCTTGAATGAAAAACATTAGGGGATTGAATTTTGTCATGTACAGGTCTGTCACATACTTGTTTTTTTGACAGCTAGACAAACCTGGCAAGCAACTGTGGATTTAGGTATCTGCTAGTCAGTTATATTTTCTCCTGAAAGGCATTTTGACTGGTGGTTTGCAAGTTTTAAGTACCGAAAAAGCAAATTCTGTGAATGTGATTTTTTTATTTATTCACTTCTGAGAATTGAAGGTCTTTCTGCCTTTATGCTAAGGCCATGTTCACCAGCAAAGGCCACAGTAACTTCAAAGAATTCTTTATTTTTTGAACATACAGATGTTTTCCAGTGTGGCAGTGTATTTCTCCTGCAAAGATTTGCTCAGTTTTTTGTATTTTGGGAGAAATCTGCTCCAGAACAAAGGGCTTCTATTTGGGGCTCAGCTTTTGTTCACATTATGTGCACCATGCCAAACCCTAAGGAGTCTGACAGGGAAAAGACCCCTCAGAGAGCAGTTATTTGTTCAGAAGGAATTCCTTTCTTTGCTGAAATAGAGGAATGTTCTCAGGGCATCTGTGTGAGTGAGGTTCCAATGAGGATTTCATTTGTGGGGAAACTAAGAATTCTGAAACTTGGCAGAGACTTGACTCTGGTTCAGTAAGTGATGTAGACATCCAGCTTCTCACTTGTTTAGTGTTAGGTGAGAAGCCTTCATGCTTTTTTAATTCTGTTAATGTGTTTCACTGGAGTTGTAGACACCTTTTGACCTGCAGTGAAGATGCAGAAGTGAATCTCAGTGTTGAGATTTCAGGTGCTGAGATTTTTCACACTGAGTGTTGTAGACAGCTGTCAGTCATAATGTTTGCAGTGCCTCACAAGAAGCATCCATGTTTGGAGCAGTGGATATAAAGTATTAAAGATACATTTATATATTCTCTTCAATGCTGTCATGGTTTAACCCTAGCCAGCCAACTAAGTTTTCCTAGCAAACCACTATAAAAAGCCTGTTGTCACAAAGATGCAGATGTACCGAATAGTTCTCTGGTTTTGGATTATTTTGGTTTTCTTTAGGTGGGAAGGAAAGTGAACAACCCCTTAGGCTGTACACAAATAGAGTAGAGGAGTAGTGTTGCCTTCCAAGAATTCAAATGAGGAAGCACCGCATTTTCTATTGCTTGTCCAAGCCACAAGCTGCCAGTTGCTTTTACAGGTTGATATTGTAGACATTCTTGAAAGGAAATGTTTGCTGTCCATTACCCATTTATCTTAAATAGCCGATTTATTCCATGACTCATATGCTATCAAAGTATTCTTCAGTACAGTGAGAAAGTATGCAAAGACAGTATCACATCTCAGCTATTTGTAAAACCTTTCTGTATATTCTCTATATTGTACCGATTCTGCAATATAATTTAAGATTTTACTCTTGAAACTGAAAAGAAAAACAGTGCTATTACTGAAATGAACTTTTTTTGCTTTGAATTTAAGGCAAAGATTCAAAGTCTGAAGGAATCAACCCGTCTCCAGTATCTTTGGTACCAGAAGAGAAGGTCTCCTTTGGTCTCTATGCGCTGTCAGTTTCTTCATTTACAGTGGCAAAAATAAGGAAAGTTTACAACAAGTTGGATAGTAAAGCTATTGCCAAACAGGTATGTTGGGAAATGAGTTGGTTAATACCTAGTACTTGTTTTGTCATTTCTTTTAGCTTCTTTCAAGGCAATTTTCACAAGGCTACCAGGAATAATAATCTACTTGTGAAAAAGGTTGCCCATAATCACATTTATGGGTTTTTAATTTCTTTTTTTTTAAGAGATTGTACTCCTAGATTTTATTTGCATTCCTGAAGTTACTAATAGCTACATATATTAGCACCTTTTAGAGGCATTTGGCTTTTAATGTAGATGACAGTTGTAGTCCTTTTGAAAAACAGTTAAAATTATATTGTTGAACATATATTCAGGAGAATGTATTTCTCTTGTTGCAGATGAACAAAGCTGGTAGTTTAGTACTCTGACCATGATTCAGATTTGGAAACCAGAATATTGCTTTACATTTTTTTCTTCAGAGTATCTTAAAAGTCAATGAAATATTTATTCAAAAGACCATCTATGAAGATAGGCTGAGAGATTTAGGGTTGTTCAGCCTGAAGGATAGATTCAGGAAGACCTTATTGCAGCTTTTCAATACATAGGGAGGGCTTATAAGAACAAGAGAAAGACATTTTACCAGGGCATGTAGTCACAGGACAAGGGACAATGGTTTTAAACTGAAATAAGGTGGATTTAGGTTGGGCATAATGATGAAACATTTTACAATAAGGTTGGTGAGACATGGGAACAGATTGTCTAGAGAAGCTGTGAATGCCCCATTCCTGGAAGTGTTTAAGCTCATGTTGGATGGCACTTTGAGCAACCTAATTCAGTGGAAGGTTTCCCTACCCAAAGGAGGGGGACTGGAATAGATCATTTTTAAAGGTCCCTTTCAACCTAAACCTTTCTATTATCTGGTGGGATTATTTTTAAAGTTGGATTAATCTTCCTTAAACTTTGGGGACTGGAGATTCCACTTTAGAGAATGTCTTAATGACTCTACCATAGTTCTATTTTGTTATATGTTACTCTTAATCACAGGAGGCAAACACACAAGACATGTTTATGCTTGCATAAAAAAAACCTTCCCTTTAGCTCCTGGTTTTTTTGTTGGATTTTTTTTCAGCTGGCAATTTCTTCTCATGAAAATGCCACACCTGTGAAGCTGCTACATAACTCAGCAGGGCATTTGAATGGACCGGCGCGCTCCATTGGTGCAGCTTTGATAGGATATTTAGGTGAGCTGAGCACTTGAGAATTATTATGTTTCAAAATTATTAATTGCTTGTCAGTAAGAACTCGGGTCTAGAAGATGTCACTTAATTGATGAATGTTAATGGTACATTAACTTTTTTTAACATTTTTAAATTTTGTGGGCATACTATCTTTTCTTTTGTCTTTGTTACTAACATGGGATGATTGTTTCCGTTTATATAAGTCATCATTATGAAAATATACTTAATTACTTTACCCTAGGTCATGAATTATTTTCTAATACATTATTTCCTCCACCTTCTCTTCTGAGGTATCAAAGTTCTTCTAGTGATACTATTTTCATAATTCAAACAATGATAGAATGCAAATCAATGCATGTGTTCACAGTGATTTCCTAGAAGAATTAGGATTTATTTTTATTTATTTTCTCTGTCTATGCTCAGGTGTGAGAACATTTGTCCCCAAGCCTGTTGCCACTACACTGCAGTATATTGGTGGAGCTGCTGCTATTTTGGGACTTGTAGCAATGGCATCAGATGTAGAAGGGTTATATGCAGCTGTGAAAGCCTTGGTCTGTGTGGTAAAGAGCAATCCACTAGCCAGCAAAGAAATGGAAAGAATCAGAGGTTATCAGGTATGTAAGAAGTCTTAAAACAGACCAGGCTGATTCAGTTTCACTGGCTGTCTTAGCAGTTCCTGTGAAAACTCCTTGTTGTGGTGTGTTAACCTGAGTTTCTGCTCTTAAGTTTACTGAGCTCTTGGCTAATTGTCATAGGTGAGTTATTTAGGGTGGCTTTTAAAGGAGAGGGTGGAAAGTTTTGCTAAGCAATTGTACACATTAGGTGCTTTGCTGAAACTGAGCCTTCATTAATAGCAAGGAAGAGCACAACTATGGCATTTAGATCATTCTTTTCCCAGGATTATGAACCCAACCCTACAAGCCCTCCATGATCAGGGACCTCCTGTCTCCTTGATCGACCAGCAAGAGAGGAGGACAGACACATGAAGAAAACTAAACAAGTAGACTCCTGAAAGCACCATTTTGAGGACCGCACAAACCTTATAGTTAGTGATGCTGTTTGCTTTCAAGCTGAAGACTTCTTAATTATCCATCAGGATGGGGAAAGTATAATCAGTTATGCAGAAGGATAGGTTGACTGACTTGAAAAGATCTTCACATGACCAATGCATTTTACATTTTTTGTGAAGACTGCTTTACTGGAAGGGGAAGTTTGTTCTGTGTTTTGGGCAGCATATTTACAGACCTTGTAATGCTAATGGCTAGTATAGTTATTATAAGCATAGTATTCTATGTAGCCTGTTACAGACCTTGGCTTACTTTGGTCAAACAGACCTAGACAGTGTCTTCTTTAAACCTTAAGCAGTCAATGGATCATTACATACGACCTTACATTCCGCTTGTATTGACCTCAGCAAATAGCATGGTTTGAGAGAGATTCCCAGAAATCCTTATTTCCTTAGTAATGTTTCAAGGAAGATGGTGAAGCTGAACAGGCCAGTATGTTAAGAGTTTCACAAGTATGCATCAGAAGACAAGAAATAGTAATAGTACATTTGGCAATTGATTCTTTCCTAGCCCAGATTTTAAGAAGTTAGAGTAGAAATGAGGATTATAAGGATGACATCTATGGTGATGCCTAGAGCAACAAAGGGCAGCAATGAAAAGGAAAGTCAGGCTTATTCAGTTTTATCTTGTCATGGTTACTTTTTTCAGTGCCTAGATACTGTCTGAAATTTAGAACAGATGTTTTCTGAGCCAAAGGGTGTCCTAGATATGCTCCTTTCTAATCAACTGTAATGCCACTTTCAAGCTATTTCAAGAGGATCAACTATCAGACATAGTTTAAGGGCCTTCTTGAAAGAAACAGACATTTCCATTCTTGGTGCTTAGACAACATTGTTGTGTATTCACAGTCTGCTAATTCCTTTTTTGTTTATGTGTTCAAGTTGCTGGCAATGCTGTTAAAGAAGAAACGGTCCCTTCTGAACAGCCACATTCTCCATCTGACCTTTTCCTTGGTGGGAACTGTTGATAGTGGGCATGAGACATCCATCATTCCAAATTCTGCTGCCTTCCAGGATCTGCTCTGTGATTTTGAAGTATGTAAAGATGCACAGAAAAGTGATGATGATGCTGGGTAGTGATTAAGCCAGATGCTGATAGCATGCCCTTATATATTGAACAACAACAAAGTAGGCTGTTATCCTGAAAACTTCCTATTTCTTATGTAGTACAGTAAAGTAGCTGAACAGTGAGATCACTGGTAACTTTTCCTGCTGAACTGGCTTGAATCAATGTAGAAACAATGAATGGGTACCACAGATGTTTCTGCTTTTTGTTGTTTTAGAAGGTACATTTTGCAGTTTTCTGCTCAGCAATTTTTTCAGTCTGCTTGTTCTACTGCAGTGCATATATCGAGGCATGAAAGACATACTGAAAATAATAGCTGGAGGTGAACCTTCAACATAGCACACAGGAATCACTTTATTATATGCCTCCTGCAGTTAATAGTAAGGCACTTACATGTCGTGCAAGCCGAATTTTGAAATATTTCATTGTTGTGTTAAATTAAGGAAAGGAGAGAAGCTCAGAAGGAAATGCTAATGTAATAGAGGCTAATAAATGATGTGTAGAACTTGTCATTTAGTGTTTCCTCCTTTGGCTCCTATACCTGACATAGGCTGAGTCAAGGTTTTCTGTTTCACATAGGCTATAAATAAATAAATAAAAATACTACTACCACTACTAATCCAGCAATAAGATACTGACTTAATAGTGCAAATCTGTTTTGCACAAATGGTTTTATGGAGTTAGCCATTTCCTTTTTCTAGATGTCTGAGTGTTTCAAAGCCCTCCTGGAAACTTTATTCAAGACTCTTGTCTATGAAAATACTCCTGCTGCTATAGCCTTTATTTTAATAGAATTAACTGCCCTTGCTAACTTTCTTTTATCAAGAGCTTAAAGGTCTTTAATAAACCCAACTCCACCTTGCCAAGATCAGCAATATGCTATAATTATGGCACAGAGATAAAAGAAATTAAAAGGGCAGACCTGGACCTCTCTTTTAACCTAAGTGGGGTTTTTAATACAAAGGAAGTTTGTCACACACCGAAGTTTCCTTTTTTTTTAACTTGAGGCATAATGTTTAAATGAGAAATAAGTTTGGGCCATGTCTAAACACAAATTCTTCAGTATCATATAACTAGGGTTTAATAAAACTTTTAAATTACAGTAATGCTTCCTTTGTGCTCACAAAATTAAACATAGACTTCATAAAAGTTATTATAATATCTACAAGAGCTAATGTTTGTGGTAGAGTTCTTAAAGTAGATGAATTATTTAGCAGAGAAGTGTGACTCGCTCAGCAGCCTAGCTCGTTTGACAGTGGGATGTGAATCCTGCCTTTTTCTTTCTTTCTTTTTCTTTCTCCCAGAAAGGAACCAGCTGAGAAGCTTCATCAATGATCTGTACTCACTCAGACAGCAACTACTGTACAAAAGATCTAATTTAATATTCTTCAGTTCATGTCTATCTTTTATTTTCCCTGAAGACCAAGAATAACTGGAGAATGGATATACTTAGGAGACTTAAAAATAAAATAAATGTGCAAGTAACAGGTTTATGAGTCACTGAGAAGAAACTTCCCAAAAGCCTCAGGTTTTGGCTTGTTTATTTTTTTTTTAATTATTTATATTTTTGTATTCAGAAGTCAGTGACTCAAACATTTCACTTAAATTGGATAAATTAGATGATCTTACTCTTATGCTAAACACGGAAATGAAAAGATTTATTCTGATCATTTTAGGTAAGGTTAGAAGAAAAGAAAATGCTAAGAAAGCATTTTGTGTAAGCCAGTTTTATACACTATAGCACAAGTATTAATTACGTTTTGTTCAACAGCAAGTCAATTTTAAGATTTGCAGCTGTAACTGCCAACTTTCTGTTTTTATCTTTTATTACTTGTATTGATTGAACAATTGATAATTTTAGGTGTTTTGTTTTTTTTTTTTTTAGAGGATCTAAATAATTTAAAATGGTATACAAGAAATGCTGGCTAAAGAGAAAATTTAAAAAAATCAAAATCAGGGAAGACCTTGAGTTTAATCTTGGCAGAAGTTAATTTTACGAAGAGAAAATCTTTGCATAAGCCAAATAAACTTAACACAGCATTTCACATCAGCCTAGTAAATCCCAGTAACTCCTTTGGAGTCATTGCATCATATGTTTGAAGAGACGTTCCAGAGAGCATGTAACTTTTCTGTCTAGAATTCTTAAAAAAATTTCAGCATGATACATTTATAGAAAATATGTTGGTACCGATATGTGTTGCTTTATTCTTCACTGGTATATTTAGTATTTATTTGAAGTTGAAAATCAAACAATTGAAAATCTTGCAATGTTCTTTTGAGTACAATGGCCAGGTAAATAGTCATATAGACAGACAGTTTTAATCTCTTCAAGACTTTCATAACTTTTGGTATATTAATGTCAGCTTTTAATCATAAAGTGGTTTTGTGTAAAAAAATAATTTTTTATTCTGTATTTCAGGTGTGGCTTCATGCACCCTATGAGCTTCATCTGTCATTATTTGAGCACTTCATCGAACTTCTCACAGAGTCAAGGTATGAAGCAATGACAGCTTAGTAATGAGACTTAGAGGTTTAGGTAATATGTAGGGAATGCTCCAATTTTAAATTGCCACTTCCTTACTTCTTCCAGTGAAGCAGCAAAGAATGCCAAGTTAATGAGGGACTTCCAACTCATCCCAAGACTGCTCTTGACTCTTCGAGATATGTCTCTATCCCAGCCTACTATTGCTGCAATTAGTAATGTGCTGAGCTTTTTGCTTCAAGGCTTTCCTAGCAGCTATGACTTGCTCAGGTAACCCACACCTGTGGTAAATCTGCCCTTCTTATGTTTATTATGTTGGTGATCTTGGTCAAAAATACTCCATGGTCATACTGCTGTAGAGTAAGTAACATGCTCATGTACTGAATTTTTCCTGTGAGAGCTACAGTGAACCAGCCACAGGCAATAATTTTGTTAATGTCTTGATTTACGTATTAAATTGTTTGTATCTAACCAGGTATGACTGACTGATTAAACTGGCTTAATGTTCTGCAGGTGAAAAGCCAAGGTGCTATATTGCAGCTCCCTTGTTCTTTTGAAGTATTGAGCACTTTTTTTAAATACCATTGACTATTACTTCTGGTTAAAATACAGCTTTGATTGCTTCCCTGCAGGAAAGGCTTAGTTTAAGATTTTTTCTTAATCATCACTGTGTAAAACAATATTTAAAGCTGTCAGATATGTATTATTCTGACTGATGAAAGCTACATAAGTAATTGTGATTCATACATACAGGATTATTTTACATGCTTTTAAATAAGTTCAGCTTCTTGATAATTTTTATCATCTCCCCCTTAATTATAATGGAAATGGATTAAATATGCAGGGTTTGGGAGTTCTTTGCATACAAACGGTCACGTTTTCAGCTTCTCAGTTTAAGTGCAATTAAAAGTATCAGAAGCATCAACATAAACATCTTACCTGTCTTTGTTTTATAAAAGTATTGATTTTATGATTAAATAGTTATAAAACAGATTGTAGAATGCCTGAGTGTTCCTTGTTACCATTTCTGGACATAAAATGAAAAATAACGTCTAATTTGGGAAAAGTTATACTACCTAGGGCCCATTTCAGCTTAGTTTCAGAAAGAAGAGGAATATATTGCATCTCCTTTCTTTGAGAAGCATAATCGTCTTGTCTTGGAAACCTGTGACTTCATCACCTCAAGCTATAGGCATAAATGTTATACCAGAGTCAAGTAATCACTGTTTATATAATACATGTTAAGCTGTAATGGTTTAACTTGTGGTATTCCTTTTATTAGGACTTGGTGATATCTCCCTCTTTCCTTTTTTGAATCCTAGCACTTTCAGAGTCCTTTATCTACAGACTTGTCTGCAAAGATTCCATTAATTATTACACATTAAATTGGTTTTTGGCTACTGACTTTAGATGGAGACTGTTTTCTTCAGTCTTGAGTTGTGATAAAGCTGACTTTTTTGAGTATCTCCCTCTCACTGGTATTCTGGTTTTATGTTTAAGGTGAATTATTGATAGATGAGAGTGCAGCTGTCATATCAATGAATGATGTTTTTTCTGTGTACATCAAGGTTTGGACAGTTCATCTCTTCCACTTTACCTACATTTGCAGTCTGTGAGAAGTTTGTAGTCATGGAAATAAACAACGAGGAAAAGCTTGACAGTGGTAAGTGAGGGCATGGCTTAAAAGCAGTAGAAGCAAAATTCTTTTTGATCCCTTCTGTGCTTAAATATGTAAAATTTAGAAATAGTGTCATTAGCAATATTGCAATTTTGTTATAATCTGGCTGCTAGTTAGTTGTGGTACTTTAGCTTTCAGTATTGCGTGCAAAGCAGTACAAAACCCATGTACTTTGGCTTCCTTCATTTAACACTGCATGGTTTCTTTCTGTTTGTTCCACTCACTTCAGATCAGCAGTGCATCTCTGCTACTTTGTGGGGAGAACAAGAAGACAAAAATGGGTTAGTAGGTGCCTGTGCCCTCCAGGTGTGGAGGAAGCGGAAGAATTGACTAAGATAGTCTAGTTATTTTTTTAGGCCAAAAAGGAAGTTTTAATTTCTTTCAAGAATGCTTATATTGAATAGTTTGGGGACCATTTCTACTTTTGTTTTCCTAAAGAAAAGAGGCTTCTGCAGCTGCATTTTTGATCAGTCTTTCTGAACAGAAATGTTTTAGTCCCATAGTGGATGTCACCCAAATAGCTAGAAGGGATTGCCTAAAGATCCTCTTTTTGTATCACTTTGGGAATATACTGGGGAAAGAGAACTGGTTTTGCTTTAAAGTTAGCTTTATTGGTTTGGTTTCCCAAATAAGATTTAGGCAGTCTGCATATTCATTATTATCCCCCTATGTGCCTCCTGTTCCTTCTGAATGTTCCAAGATGATTAATTTTGTGCTTTTTAGTGAAAAAGAAGGATGTAGGTATTGGAGAGAGGTACAGATTGGTGATCTCGCTACAGGCTAGCTATCTTTTTTTCCCAGGCTAACCACAGCCTGAGCTGCGTTTTGCTTGCCTTGGGGGAACTGAAGACCCCTGGGGAGAAATTCAGGCTGTGACAAGAATGGAGAGAAAAGCTTTTGGACCAAAAGACATACGATTTTTAGGTTACTGGTCTTCACTAGTTCCCCTGTATTTCTGCCATAGAAGATGCTTTGTGTTTATGTCTGTGACTTAGGCACAAAACCTTGGCCCAGACAGTGTCCATTTATCTAGGGGAAGGTGTCCCTGCCCATGACAGTGGGGTTAGAACCAGATGATCTTTAAGATCCCATCCAACCCAAACCATTCGATGATTCCCTTATCTGTCTTCATTTTTGCATATCACCTCAAGCTGCAATTTTCTGGTTTTTTAAATAATGTAAAAACACGGTTTTTACATTGACAGCATAAGGTGCAATAAGAGGGACTCACAAAATAACTGTAAAGTTACTCCTGAGCTGCATGTATTGTCTTGGCTTGCAGTAAGTGTTTTTTATCAACCGATGATGAATCTGGGGGTCTGTTTCTCCTTGTTTCTTAGACTTGGAGGGAGTATCAAGTTTTTCCTTGGGATTCCCATCCCCCTGGTCGCTTAATCCAAAATGTTTATCTACCGTGTTGTCGCGAGGGAGAGATTGGGGTGGGGTGAGGCAGTGTTTGTTTCTGTCTCTACCTGCCAGCAGTGACTGTCTTAGTTAATTTGGGCCACCTCAGTTTAGATTACTATCTGAGAAGCTGCAATTCCCTTTTACCCATTCTTCAAACTGACCAAACTCTGTGTGACAATAATAATTTTTATGTATGGAATTCATGAATAGCCTTTAAAATGTCTGAATTCCAAAAGCCTGATTTTCTTTTTTTTAAATGTTTAGGAACAGAGGATGATTTTGGAGGACTTGTTTCAGCTAATCTTATTCTACTGCGGAACAGGCTTTTAGATATTCTACTGAAACTTCTATATACATCTAAAGACAAGACGACTGTTAATTTGCAGTAAGTACAAAAAAACTTGAGGTAGAGAAAGGATATATGTTTTTACTTCTAGGGGGAAGAATTATACAGCCCCCATTCAAGTTGGTTAGTTGAATTATATAAATTTATAGGAACTACTGAGTGATTTATGCAGATGTCACTGAATTAGCCTTGGGTATGCTAGCAGAAATGGAACACATGATTATTGAGTTGTATGTTGTCAGTTGTGGTAGCAAGAATAATAGTACTAAGCAAGTACAAACCAGATGCTGGTGTAACTAATGCATATCTTTCAGCTATTGCATCAACTATTTTTTTTTTTTTTGTTTGACTCTTTAAAGAAAAATATAAGACCATGATTGACAGCATTAGTAGAAACTTATGCTTCAAGTTAGGAGCAACAGAAGTAAATATCAGCAGGAAAGGAAGGTATGTAGTAGATTTTAGGGGAGATTACTTGCTTCTGATTGTTCATGGAAGGGAACATGATATTACAGTTTACTGAGGCACTGGAGTCATAGTGAGTTGGAGAAGAGACTTTGCAACACTGTCAAGTTAAACCTTGATAAAATACAGCTGTCAAGCAACTGCCCAGTAGGCTGTCTTGAATCTGTTGGAGGCATTTTGTGTATGTATGGTGACTGTAGATTATGTAGTGACTGACTGAGCATTGGTTGACATACAGCCTGAACCTGCTCGAGTTTTTCAGTAATACTGCTAAAAAGAAATTAAAGAAAGAGCATATTCTTTCAAATATTTTTAAGCAACTCTTCCCTTAATTGAAACAAAACAAAAAATCCCAACTAAAGAACCTACATTTTTTAATGCCAGTTTATTTAAAAAGGCTTGTGAAAACTCTCTACCTGTGTAAGGCTCAATGAAAAGTATTTGGAAATTATGATTTGTGGATAAATGTTTCCAGTTCAGCATTCCACATTTGCTATCAAAAGCAAGAGTTGGAGAAATCGCGTTCAGTTGAACAGTCCCAGGAGCTGTATTTAGTCTTCCCTTTCTGCAAAACTGTATGTGTTCCATTTGACAAGATTTGGTGAGCAGCATTTCCTGTTGTGTCACAAGCTTACCTAAGAATTCAGTTAATTCTTCAATAGATCTGAACTTTTTCTGATCTTGAATTTTGCCCTGTATTGGAGGACAGACACCGATTTTTACTATCTAGTAGGAAACTAAATGCTGTAAAATGTGACTTTTTTTTTTTTTTGCTCTTTTTTTAATTAGGGCTTGTGAAGAGCTAATTAAGACACTTGGTTTTGACTGGATTATGATGTTTATGGAAGAACATCTGCATTCCACCACAGTCACAGCAGCCATGCGAATTCTTGTGGTCCTGTTGAGTAATCAGTCCATCCTTATCAAATTTAAGGAGGGTCTCAGTGGTGGAGGCTGGCTCGACCAGACGGATTCTGTCTTGACCAACAAGATTGGTACTGTGCTAGGTATGTCATCTAAGCCTCTCATGACTGAAGGATTGCGCGGGAGTGTGTTGTATGTATGTTGTATGTATGTTGAGGTGTGGGTTATTGCATGAATACTGTGGCAGATGCATCCTTTCTGTTACTGCTGCATGTGCTGCAACCAGATGGCTCTGCACTTCGTTCTTCTTACAATTCAGAGTTAGATTTCCTAGACAAAAGAGAGCAGTTTTACAAAACTGCCCTTCAGTTGATACTGCACAGATTTCACTGTAAACTCAGTATTACCTCGTCATCTGCATGAAGCCTGTGTAGCTAATCTTTTTGGTTTTTTTTTTTCTGTTACCATCATGGTAAGGTGAAGTATGTCCCCTGGTAGGCACATCTGAGCTAGATGCAAGCATAGCAACAAGAACCTTATATACACAGCTGATAAAGATTCAGTAAAATTTCCTTGTTTGTTTACTTAGAGCATCATGTGGTGTTATACCTGAGCTGCTTTGTCTAGTGAGTTCTGTGCCAGTTAAATTTACCAGGATTTTTCTTTGCTATCTTGGGAATTTCTGTGTTTATGCTGCCATCTCAGCCTTTATTTTCCTCTCCCTTTTACTGCATTCTTCTACACACATGCATGCTTGTGCTCTCTCTCTCTCTTATTAAAGACTTTGCAGGTTCATAAAGCCTCATTCGTCCAGGTTATGAGACTTTTCCATTATTGCATATTGTCTAGAGTTCAGTGTATAAGGCTTTAGTGCTACAGAACCCATTTTGAGCATCTCTGAGCTGTCTGACTATGCAGCTCCAAGTGTCTGAAATAACAGATGTCAATTCTGCGCATGTATTGCCAGGTATGGTGGTTTCCCATAGATCTCTTTCTTTAGTCAAAATAAGGTAGTGCTTTTCAGGTGAATGTCCGCTCAGACACCAATACAAAACCATTGACATTAAATGAGACTCTTTCATGAATCATAGAATCATAGAATTGTTAGGGTTGGAAAGGACCTTGAGATCATCTAGTTCCCACCCCACCCACCCCACCCCCCCCCATCATGGACAGGGACACCTCGCACTAAACCATGTCACCCAAGGCTCTGTCCAGCCTGGCCTTGAAGACTGCCAGGGATTGAACATTCACAGCTTCCTTGAATAGTCTTCAGATTAGGACAGTGATATTAATAGTACTTTCAACTTAATTATTGTTCCTAAAATGACTGTACAAGGAACCACCTCTCTGTGTTGCAGCAGTATATGATCTGATTTTGTTCTAAAGTGACCTTACTTCAGGAAGAGAGCTTTTTCTGAAATGAAAGTATGAAGTACATTTTTTTTCTGCTTTATCTCTTTGAAATCTGAGTATCTTATGCTCTCTTCATCATGTGTCTTTAATTTGAAAATCATTGATATTACAGGGGCTTGACTGTTGTTTATTCAGTATCCACTTAAAATGTCCAATAACATAAATGTTTTCTTCAGTCACAAAATCTTTCTGAATAAGGTTTTGATTTACAGTCACATTTGGTATTTGAAGAGATTTCCTATTTTTGTTACTGTAGTATCAGTTTAATTGAATCCAGATAGATTGTGACCAAACAGATATTTTTAAACATGTCTCTTCAACTGATAGCGACAGATTATTTAATTTTTATACCACGTGCTTTCTAATAAATTACAATACATTGGCTCCAAGATTTCTCATGAAAACAAATACGAGCCATTTTTGCTCAAGATTACTGCTGGATTTCCTGGAACTTTGTAGCAAAGATTTAATTAGTCTGATTCCTCGTACATGTTTTCTGTTTAAGAAGACAATTTCTGGTGGAAAGAATATCTGTGTAAGAGCCTCAGGAAAAGAGTCTCCTCTCTGGCAGTGTCAGAAGAATGCCTTACTGTTTGTGCTAGTGAGGAGACTGAATTGTCTTCCTGCTTCCTTCCTCACTTGAAAATAAGCTCTTCTGCCATCCCAGTGTGTTTTTTTAATAGGAAATATTTAGGTAGAATTAGGGTCAGAAGAGGTGAGTTTTGTACTTCGGGCACACTTAAGACAAAATAAGAGCATTTAATACTTCATACCAGCTGATTACAAGGTGCTTTTGAGACATCTCTGGAAGCAAATTAGCTGCCCGTCAACTTAAATGGACAATGGGATTGCTGCTTGCTAATATGAATCTGTAACTGAGATTAAGGTTAATCAACCAAATATCTTTGCTCTCACCCAGAAAAATATGGTTTTTTTTTTCAGAAGCTTATGTGTTTTAGAAATCTGAAATTGTGGTCACAGTCAACAAAAGGATCTGTGTGTGTATGCAGTGGCATTAAGCAGTCTGTAGGGAGCAGTGTCATCTATATGGTATTGGAAGGCAATCATTTCCTTTTATTATTGATCAAAAAGTTAGACATCTGCAGCAGAATTGTGTAATATCTTTGTGATAGTCTATATGCACACATTCATGTTTTATGGCATTAATTTCAAAGGAGGCACCCTCTCAATTTCACTACTTGAGTAAGCATGAGTTTCATGGGCATTTCCCAATTAATGTTGTTGGCTTTTTGTACTTTTTCATCTCAGGCTTCAATGTCGGCAGGAGTGCTGGTGGCAGATCGACAGTCCGGGAGATTAACCGGGATGCTTGTCACTTCCCAGGCTTTCCCATTCTGCAGTCCCTTCTCCCAAAGCACACTAATGTACCTGCACTCTATTTCCTCCTTATGGCCCTTTTCCTGCAGCAGCCTGTCACTGAACTGCCTGAAAACCTGCAGGTCAGTGCACCTGTCATCAGCAGCCAGTGTAATCGGGGTCGCCAGGTAGGGATTACCTAGTGAAATGTAAATGTAAATCTGTTTGTCATGAAAGAAAATAATGGATTAACCGGGCCCTCTCATTCTTCTCTGCAACTGACTCTCAGTCATGATATGGTGTTTAGTGCTGTGTTGTTTGGGGTGGGAGGACAAGGTACTGTGGGAGTATGTGGAAGCCAGCCTGTTACAGCATAGCTATTGCTGATGTCTTTCTAGTGTGTTTTGGGTCAAATGAGAAGCAGATCCATGGTTTAAGATGGCATGGTGTGAGCATTGAAGGGAGTGTAATTTTTTGTAACAAAGTAGCTTTTATTTCAGAAAAAGGTTGATTTTGGACTTGTTTTAATTGTATGTAAATGAGTAGGTATTATATGGTCTACAGCAAAGTCCTAGGAAGCCTTAGTATAGTGCTTTGTGGAGAAAAGCCACCTCCAGGTAGACAAGGTGCCTGTTCAGAATGGATTCAGCGCTAACATTTATTTATCAGCAGGAACTGGAAAGTAAGAATTTCAGACCACAAAGGTATTCCACCTGCCTGTTTTCTCAACGGGAATACTTGACAGCGCATTCAGTACTGTGCTACAGAAAGTTAAAGGCATGAAGCTTACTTCCTGCTTACAGCGTTGAAGTACAGCACTGATAAATTGAAATTAAAGTACTTAAAATATATAGCAATGGTGCTCTTAAAGCTAGAGGTGGACATTTTGTCCTTTTGTATTTTTTAATTATTTGGACTTCCTGGAAAATACAACTTGATTTGTTTCTTTTGTTCTTGGTTTGTTTTGTGTTTTTTTTTTTTTCTGTGGGATACCATGCAGGTTTTACTTCTAGATGTGAGTGAAATAGGCTGAGGTGGTTGTGCAGCACTAGTGCTGACAGATCTCGTTTCAAAACATGTAAATACTTGGAAGAGGTAAGAGTTGCAATTACATTAGCACATGGTTAGAAGGAAATTTCTTCAGTGACCTTCATAAGCTTTTGGGTGTAAAGTTTGGAGGATGTAAACCAGTTCATTTTTGAGATACTGCTAAATGAGCATATTGTAGGTACAATGAAAACAGTATCAAATTGCACAGGAGTAAGAGATTATTTCATGTTTTCTTTCTTCTCTTTCACCTCTTACAGTTTGATTTAGACTCTATTTGGACATTCATATTTGGAGTTCCTGCCTCCTGTGGCACCGTTACTTCTTCAGTACACAGTGTTTGCACAGAAGCTGCCTTCTTATTACTGGGAATGCTAAGGAGCATGCTGAATTCTGTAAGCATAAATAAATTTGTTCGTATTTGAATATACAGAGTTGTTCAAGTTTGCCATGTACTCAAAAGCCAAGTTAGAGTAATTGAGGTTTTGTTAGTGTAATGACAAACGCAGCTGTAAGGTAGGCTCATAGTACTTGGGTGAAAACCATCATTGTCTGTGGGTTATTCTATCTTACTTTATTTTTCAGTATCTGTTGAAATATTAGTGGACATAAAATTAACACTGCTTTTTTCACAATAAGGCTGGGCTTTGTGTTTTCCTGCAATTAAAATAAGAAAGCAGAAGGATAAAATGCCCTTGGCAGAGGTCATTGAATTTCTTTCCTGATTAGCATTGTGGGGGAATGTTTGAGACTCTGTATCCCATGTGCTCAAAGCTATCTGAGTTGCAGATTTCGTGCATGAACTTTGCACATGCAGAGAAGTCCCATGACTATTAATAGCCATATGCTGAAGTAAATGAATTTACTGCCAGAAAAATGTGTCATCTTTGAATCTAATGTCAAAAGTAGCAAAAGTTGGTTTCTCAGTTGGAAAATTCTGTATTTGCTTAGAACCAGTCTGTTATCTGGTGAAAATTATCTCCTGAAATTTTGAAAAGCATCACCTGTTGCCTGTTTGGTCATCATGTGTTTGCAGTATGCTCTAAGAAGTATTGCTTCTATGTCACTTCCATGTTAACACTTCTAGAAGTGTCTTCTGGACATGTGTACTAACAGTAGACATATTCGTGGCCTGCTGCAGTACACACTGCTGTTGTCACTTGGTCTATCTCTTGATGGTGTCATGTTTTTGATCCTCACAAATGGTTCAGACAGTTGTGACGTGCTTAGACACGTGCTGTCTTTTGCCTTGAAGTCTTGTCCTGTGTCATCAGGTTTATGTTCATATGCGCCATCGTATTTTGGATTGACACGAGTCAGGTCATGTTTGACAACATGTTTTGAATCTTTACATGTTAGGACACAGACTTTGTCTTATGGTCAGTGATGTGTTGTAAATGTGGTCAGGCTCGTGTTTGTGATGTGCTCAAACATGCTCAGGCATAGGTTACTGTCATGTGTTATTGCTGTGGGTTTATCACACGTTCAGACATGTATCTGGTTACATTTCTTCATGTGATTGCAACTTGTTCTAGCCTGTTTTATCATGAAATGTCCTGTTGTGATGTTTGGCATGTTCAGCTATGTTTCTCATGCACTTACGATATGGTGACATGCTGACATGTCTTCAGTCACGTGTTTGTAATTGCTTGGACACATGTTACCACATTTTATTGTCACCTTGTGTAGGTGCATGGTTTGGACATGTGATTTCTGTGGTTTTTAGAAGTTGTTGGCTTGTTCAATTGGCACACATTATGGAGGCAAGATTAGTCATGTGTTTGGTCGCATGTTTGGTCAAGTGTTCATTGTATGGTGACATGCTCAGACAAGTGTTCTGTGACATTGGGTCAGATTCATCATATGTTGGTGATGTGCTCAGACATGTTTTCTGTCACTTGTTTGATCAGGTCACGTGTTCAGGCACTTCAGTCGTGTTCTGGACAATGTTTGGTCACTTGTTCTAAGAAGTACTCGCAACATACATTTGACATGTTCTGGATGTGTTTTTCACACTTGGTAGTGTTTTTGGCCACGTGTTCAGTTACTTACTTCTGATCCGCTTGAAGAAGTGTTTGTCCATGTGATTGATCACATTTGGCCCCATCTTTGATCACGTAATGATCACGTGTTTCACTGCATGTTTGACAAATGTTTTTGATAGCATATTTGACCCTACAGCTCCTCTTCCTGCAGCTCCTTACTAAAATGAGCATTCTTCAATTAGTGCCATCTGTACTAATATGCTGTTTGTTTTTAAACCCAGCCTTGGCAGTCCGAGGAAGAAGGCTCTTGGCTTCGAGAATATCCAGTCACCTTGATGCAATTCTTCCGATACTTGTATCACAACGTGCCGGACCTCATTTCCTTGTGGATGAGTCCAGAGTTCCTGTGTGCACTGGCAGCAACAGTGTTTCCTTTCAACATCCGACCTTACTCTGAGATGGTAGGAAATCCAACTAGTTAGTTAGTTTTTATTTTTACCCTGAATGTTACTTTTGATGATTTATCAATTAACAGTCATACAAAGGTAAAGCTCTACTTAGGCTGCAGAAACAGATCATTGTAAAGGCTGGGCTGGATGATTTGTACTTGTGTTTTGGAACTGAGAGAAGCGTATGTTCAACTGAAAGGCAGTTGCTGTGCAGCAACATCTGAAACTGGATGTTAAGATGAATGTACATACTTCATTTGTTTTCTAATGGAACATTATCTCAGATTTATAAAAGCAAGAGAGACTGAGTCAGCCTGTGTTTTTTCTCCAGCTCTGGAGAGTGTGATAAAATCTAAAACTTCTTTTTCCTCCCACTTCCCATTTCTTCTTTTGTGGCTTAACCACAAAAAGAGTGATCTTATATTACCTGGAACTACTGAATTTGAGCCAGGAGAGGGTGTGAATTCAACCTTACTTGCATCGCTGCCTGAAGTATTCTTTGAGCTTAGTGTCACTTACAAAAGATACTATTTCTAGGATATGAATGGAAACAAATAGTTATTGTTAGCCAACATCTGAAAGTAGTTTTATTAAGAACATGAAAGGATAGTTAGGCTACAGGTTGGCAAATGCTAGAACTATGGAGGATATACATCAGAAATACTTACTGGTGGCATGTTATCTTTTTGTTGTCATTAAAAGCGGGAGATCAGTTTTTATAGGTTCATGCTGACGAGTCTCAGTTTATTTTGCTTTTAAGTTAAACTTTCACTTGAAGCAGATTCTGGGAGCTCACTCAAAAAAAGAAAGAAAAAAGTGCCACTTATAAACTGATAAAGCTGGTTTAGAATTCACCTGTGTAGAGTTCTTAGAGGAGCCTTGTGCCTCAGAGCAAATTTTACTTTAGCCACTAGGTCCCTTGAAACTTTGTGTAGCTGCCTGACAGCTGGAACTCTTTACTGTTTGAGGAGTTTCTTGACTCCAAATTGGTTTACTCCTCCAGAATTTCCCTCTGCCCAAATGTGTAGAACTAATCAATCCCTTGTGAAATAGATGAGCAACAGCCAGGTTTCTTCAACAAAATACTATGACCCAGATTCAGCAGAGAAGATTCTGAACTGATCTTTTAGCATTTCTGAGATTGCCACTAAAACCAGATAGAGTACATGTTTGGGCTTCTCTTAATTTCCTGGGAAATCTCTCCTTCCAAAGCAGACCAAATGTTAAAACATTACTTCGTATGTAAGCTATTGATGCAGTAATTTTGTTGGGGGAAATCCTATTGTCTCTTCTTGCAGCCAGAGGAAGGCATTACATATAAACAGTCAGACTTCTAGATTTGACAGCTTTCAAGCTTTAGAGACCTTCCCGTTTTTATTTTCTTCTTTTTTTTTAATTATTATTTGTCGTCTTTTTTTTTTTTTTTTTTTTTTTTTTTTTTTGAGAAAGAGAGATTTTGGGAAACTGGCTGACCCAGAACTGCACTCTGAAGGTATCTTATTGAAAAAAAAACAATAAGGCTTAGTTCCTTCTTTGCTTTCTGTCATGTCAGCTTGATAGCCTTTTTAGTTGGCTTATGTCTTTAAGTGCTTTAATTAGAAACTTAAAAAGAAAGTCCTTGTTGCAATTAGAAAATATATTTTTGCAAAGTACCTAGAAATTGCCTGAGTGCTACTTGGTAAGTGAACGTGAAATTTGACCTCTAGTTCACACAACTCATGCCAGTCTTCATTGATTATTGTTTGCCATGGGAATCTGAAACTAGAATTAGGATGTTTCTTCTGTTGTGTATTAGGGAACTGATCCTGAACATGATTATCTTTTACAAAGGCTTCTTAAGAAGCTAATTGTGAAGCAAACAGCCTTGGAAAGACAAGTGAAGAACAGAGTAGCAAAAAGAGTGCTGTTAATTTGCTGATCTGTAGAGTTTTAACATGCCATGTTTCATAGGTCACTGATCTTGATGATGAAGTTGGGTCCCCAGCTGAAGAATTTAAAGCCTTTGCAGCTGATTCTGGCATGAACAGGAGCCAGTCAGAATATTGCAATGTTGGCACCAAGACATACCTAACCAACCATCCTGCCAAGAAGTTTGTGTTTGACTTCATGCGTGTGATGATAATTGATAACTTATGTCTCACACCAGCCAGCAAACAGACTCCACTGGTAGATCTTCTGCTAGAGGTATAGTTTCTTTGGGGTTTGTGTTTTGTTTTTTATTGTGGCACTTTATTCCCTGAAATACTCTACTTACCTTTTAAAGTTAGAGGAGTGATGACCTGGGATTCAGTGGTATCCTGTAAATTGTCATGAAATAAGAGTTAAAAAGAAAAGGAACACTTTTGTCTCATAAGTAGTAGTTTGTTCGCCTTTAACAGCTTGGAGAACATAAGAAAGCTAATGCAGAGGGTTTATCTCAGCTTTCCTTTGAGAATGTTTTCTGGACTTCTCCCTGCTCCCTCCAGCATTTGTATCAGTTGGTGACCATCTCAGGTGCTTGAGCTGACAGTCTGCCTGATGACTACCTGGCTTTTTTTTTGCTGTGCCCTGTTCTCCCCTCCACACTGCAGTCCTACTACCACTTTTTTTTGTGGATGGCTTAATTTTCATTTGGCCAGTCTGTTGCTGAGCACATCATGTCAACGATTTATTTCTATTTAGAGCAGCCATAGTCTTATTTTGGCATCTTAGCCGTTATTTCCTTTTGTCTAGAAACACAAGTAGCAGATCACAACACTAGATATTCAACAGCGCAGCTTGAGATGTTGTAGCTTTCTTCAAGTTTTATTTTTGTGGAGTGCAATTCATTTGTTAAAACATCTTTCAGACCATGACAGCTATATTGACTTTGTAGGAAATACAAAATCGCTGTGAATCCCTGCAGAAATATTAAGGTTTCTTTTTTATGCATATTAGAGAAGAAGAAGTGACAGGACATATGGCACCATATGCTATAAAAACAAAACCAGTATAACTGTTATCTTCCTGTAAATTACTTTCTAGAGTTTGTGACACCTGCAGAAAGCATCCTTCTGTCAATGGTGAGACAGGGAATGAGGAGTTCAGTTTCTGTTTAACTGCCCACCCCTTCTTCAGACAAAGTATTTTGAAATGTTCTGTTCGCATCGGTTCATATTCTCCCTAGACTTATCGATTTGTTACATCATCTGTATGTTGTTAAGTGTCCCTGACTCTTTTTGATAGCTGCAGGAATTTTGGACCATGCTTGTATATTTCCTAACAAATTTCCTGGGTCAGTTGGGCATCTGCTGTCACAAACCAAAAAATGAATTGTCAAAAGATGCAGTTACCTGAAAACATTAGGAAGCATATTTGAGGCTATATTGTTGCAATTGTTTTATTGCTGTTTTAATCTGTTATCACTCATCACTAGCCTCTTAGCAAAACCAGAGAATTGGATATGTACACACTACTAAACCATTAGAGGGTAAAACCAAGTAGGATGACTTAATGTTATATTGCTTTTTAGGATTGTTTAAGTGGATCATTCAGTTACATACGATTATGTATGCATTGAAAAACACAAGGTGATAAAGTGGTTTTCCCCTTTAAGTGCAAAGGTAATTAGAAAGTTTTAGCTCATCCATCCTTTAAATGACTGTACAGAGACCATTGTAATAATATGCAGAACCCCACATAGAAGTGATTATCAACTTACATGTTTGATCTGTTCCATTTCCTCTTTTTTTTACTGAGGAGGTCACAGTTCAACCATATGTTTACTTAGAAGTTCATGCATCTTTCTGAAATGTGTTCTTTTCCAGTTCCTGTGGTGGCAGAAGATACATTTACTGGATTTAAATAGGATTAATGCCCACTCTGTAGGAACACATACAACTGATGTGTACTTGATGTGTATTCTTAAATTTTTGAATAAAGCCAAGACTTTTTACTCGAGGCAGAATGTTAAGAGAAAAAAAACATAGTTCACAAAACCTAAGAAAGGAGAAACTCACCTAGACTGTCCTCCCCTTCCCTGTTTTTGTTCACTTAGAGATGTTTGTTATCTAAATATTATATTTCTTTTTATTAGGCTTCCCCTGAAAGATCAACACGAACACAGCAGAAGGAGTTTCAGACGTATGTTTTGGATGGAGTGATGGACCATTTACTTGCAGCTGATGTTTTACTAGGTAATATAACAATGTTTAATTATTGATCTATTAATCTAGGCAATAGGCTTTGATTATTTAACTTTTTCTTTATTAGTGCCCTGTTTTGGTACAACTTGATGGCCTTTATTTTTTTTACCCTGCCCTTTCCTTTCCTTTGATGTGTAAATGATGTTTCTCCACTTGCATATTCCCTTATTATATTGATTGTGCCAAAGCCATGACAGAGGTTATTCAGAAAAACTATATGATGTGAATTTTTGGATATATGAGCCAGGCAATTTACAGTCATGTAAAAAAAAAATTGAAACTGGATCTTGCATCTTCCCTTGTCCTTCTTGCCTTGGTAGAGGATTTGGAGTCTCAATTTATCATGGTGGGACTTTAATATTTTAAAAATTAGCTTTGTTTCTCTTTCCCCTGCTGTAGTTTTACTAATCCCCATTCTGGGATTAGTGCTCCATTGATCCAGTTAATAAATAGGAAGAGAATTAGAAGATTGTAACTTGGATGTCAACAGGGTAGGCTGTCCCACCATCTAAACCCACAAGGATTTAGGTGATTCTGTAGTGGCCTGTACGAATATCACTGCTCAGGTGCCCAGTTGGATTTCATGGTGGCCTGCTGGACTTCCCAGGAGTTCTCAGTCTGCTGTATTTCCATTCTAAATGTCATGGCACAGCATGCATCCCCCCCTCCCTTTTTTTTTGGTCTTTGTCACTGTTGATTTAAAATGTTCACTTACCATCAAAGATCATTGTAGGGATGTTTTAGCTTTGACTGAGTCTTTCTCTGTTTTACAGAAGTCTAGGAAGTACAAACTAGTGTGAATGTGTTTATGCAGGTGTGGTTTTTTTTTGATAAATGAATAAAACTTTGGGGTTTTTTTGCTACCTAGGTGAAGATGCATCTCTGCCTATAACAAGTGGAGGAAGCTACCAAGTGCTGGTGAACAATGTCTTTTATTTTACACAGCGTGTGGTAGATAAGCTTTGGCAGGGCATGTTCAACAAAGAATCCAAACTCCTTGTGGACTTCATAATCCAGCTCATTGCACAGGTAACAGTGGTGTTCCATAAGCCTGCTTGCAAAAACATTTTCACAGGTTATGTTAAAATCCATGGAGTGATGTCACTAAGTAACCTGCTAATGGCAAATGTCAGGTCAGCGGAGAAGTATGTTTTTCTTCCCCAGGTTTTTTCTCTCTCTGCTGAGCTTGCCTAGGGCATCTTGTCAGTATGTAGTGCTTTATTATGGAACATTGAGTAAAAGCTGCTTTCAGATTGCATTGAGGTTTTTTTAGACATCCCCGAAAATAAAAAATAAAATTTACCTCACATGAATTTGGGAAGCTTCCTAAAATCAACATTTTTGGAAAGCTTTCTCCTGGACTTTTGTTCGAGATTGTTAGAAGACTTTTAGTGAAATCAGCAGCATCTTTGTAGATGTTAAAGTTACAAGTGTATTGGCATGTATTAATGCCATTTCAATCCTTGAAATTTATGGAATTGACTCTTTTAGTAAAATACTAATTTAAAAAATGAGCATGGGTCAATTCAGGGGAAGATTGTGTGCCAATAAATTGATTTTCTGCTACTATCTGATCATGGCTTTCTTTACTTCACATTAGTCGAAAAGAAGATCTCAGGGACTATCGCTGGATGCTATATATCACTGCCTGAACAGGACCATCTTGTATCAGTTCTCAAGGGCACACAAAACTGTTCCTCAGCAAGTGGCTCTCCTTGATTCCCTAAGGGTCCTTACTGTGAACAGAAACTTAATTCTGGGACCTGGAAATCATGATCAAGAGTTCATCAGCTGCCTAGCTCACTGCTTGATTAATCTGCACGTGGGAAGGTAAGTATTTCAGACAGAAGTTCATTCCAGAGCCAGGGCTGTGAAGTATTAAGATGACCTGTTCTCTCTCAGCAATGACACTTACCTTGCAAATAAGTCAGCAAATTCTGGGTAATTATTAACAACTTTTCAGCCAGTGAAATGTAAGCAAGCTTAAGTGATTCATTTTGAAACACAATTAAGTTTGAGGAGCACAGATATAGAGAACATTTTTACCTCCTTTTACAGAGGTATTTAAAAATACTGACACAAGTACTTACCTATCCATTTGTTGTTATGCTTTGATAATCTGAAATGTTTTCAAGGTAGAAAGAAACACTGGTGCTAAGTAATTAATAGTCAAAGGGATCTGTCACTAGACTTACGGTCTATTGAATCATTTAATACTAATTCCATATTTAGTACTCTGATGTATGGCATTGAAAAAGTCCAGTCAGGCATTGAATCAAATGCCCATGACAAATGCTGTAGACACCAACTTTTCTGCATTGCTGCAAATGCCTGCCTAGCATTTTTTTTTTTATCTTCCAAAAAGATGTACAACTTGTGTTTTGTCCAGAGACACCAGGGAAGCATCATCATCAGAAACTCTAATGCTATTTGTGGCCTCATCTGGTTCTTCAATATTGTCATCTTCTTCTAGCACCATCAGTGTCTGTGGCATTGTCGTATTTCCTAAACCTTCAGTTCAGCTTGTTACTGCAGATTATGAGAACTCAAGTCCTGCACAGAAGTGAAGATATGTTGCTGCAGGAACACGTGTTAATCTTTGTGATACTGTCACAGGGAATCAAATGCTTTAGCTTTGTTTTGGGTTTGGTTTTTTTTTGAGGGGGGAGGGGATTTGTTTCTCTTTTTTTCTCTTGGTTGTTGTTAATTCGTTGTGCGTTTGTAGCAATGTCGATGGGTTTGGATTGGAAGCAGAAGCAAGGATGACAACTTGGCACATTATGATCCCCTCTGATATAGAACCAGATGGAGTCTACAATCAAGATGTCAGTGAAGGTAATACGAGAATGACAAAGCCACAGATGTCTTCTATTGCCACTTCCGTATTGTCATTGCTAGTCTTTCACCCCATTTACTCTAAGGGCTGGGGTAAGATGATTGTGGCCTTGGGTTGATGGTCTATAAAATATATTAAAAATAGATTAAAAAACCATTTAGAAATACCAAGACAGACATATCCAGGATAAGTTACTGTTTTGTTAAAATAGCAAGAGCTCAGTATTTTCCAGACATGCACCAGAATTTGAGATATTGCTTTATATGCACTGAGTTGGATCCACTAGAAATGGGTTGTTTTAATTGTGCACCATTATTTTGTATCAGCTGGATCTTACATGAACATAGGTAAGAGATAACTGGTAAAATTATTATTCAGTGGCATCCTGAGGGTCTTTCACTCAAAAGAAATATATGAGCTAGCTGTGGAAGAAAGGATGGAGTGATTTTCAATTTTAACTTTTTTTCCTTACATGTTTGATTGATTGATGGCTTATTTATTATTTATGCATGTGTGTACTTACGCACACAGTCATAGGTAAGAGTATTAAGTGTAATGTATGAATGGAATTGTATATGTGTTTATAGACCTATACTTCTATGAGATTTTGAATCTCATTTTGTTAATAACTAACAACTAATCAGAGCCACTGTTTCAAATTAACAGAGAAAAAGTTATCAAAATTAACTGTTAGATACTTTCTGATAGCACATAAATGGCAGAAAAAGTCTGATCAAAGGCATTTTACGAGTCATGCAAGAAGGGAAGAAACTAGAGTATAATTGCAGAAATTATTTAGTTCATTACTGTAAAAATGCCAGGTCTATAAACACCATAGAGAGCTTGCTGTTTGTGATCTTGTACCTATACAGGGCGTCAGCTTCTTTTAAAAGCTATAAACAGGGTGTGGACAGAGCTGATCCACAGTAAAAAACAGGTTTTAGAAGAAGCTTTCAAAGTGACACTACCAGTCAATGATCGTGGCCAAGTGGATATAACTGTTGCAAGACCTTTTATTGAGGAAGCAAGTTTAAAGTGTTGGCAGAATCATTTGGGTAAGTGTAACTGAGGACTTATCTATACTGAATGGTCGATTTCCCTGAAGTGAGTGTTATGCAATGGATGCTTTAATATGGGTTTAGCTTTTGTGTAGCAGTAGGTACCCTAAACTGTCATTGTTTAACATCTCTCAGTCAGAAACTTTACTGTGCATAGGATATACTTACAACCCACTGCACACAGGGCCTTTGTTCAACACTGTTGGTGGTCTCAACAATGTCTTGTATTTGTGAGGCAGCACGTGCCAGATAGCGTATTATGGATTAGTGATTTAGCTCCCTCTGATGAACACTTGGATTGGAGTGATCTGTGTTACCATTCTCAGATCTCACTGGATGTGCCAAGCAAGGATGGGGACCCCTCTTGATCACGTCTGGGTGCAGCCTGCAAGCTCTCTGTCTAGTGATAAGGCTGGAAATGTGGGGCAGAGCATTTCTTCTCTAGCAGAAGTGATACTTCTCCACACAGGAAGCAGCTTTGCGGGAAAAGGACCAGGGAGTCCTGGTGGACAACAAGTTAAGAACAAGTTAGCTCTGCCCATGTAATAAAGAAGGCCAGCTGTTGCTGGACTGAATTAGTGAGAGTTTAGACAGAAGGTAATAAAATTCTATATTAGTGAGAGTTTAGACAGAAGGTAATAAAATTCTATAGAAATGACTCCTTTGATGATTACATGGCTCTAAAGTAACTGGATGTACAGAAAGCATTTTTGCAAACTTGTAATACTTGGGGATTTTTGTGATCTCTCTATTCCTGGATATGCTTTAACCCTGACTGATGTTTGCTCAAATTTCCAGTATCTCCCTGATAGTCAATATGTCTGCAGAAATGTTTAGAGTAGAGTGAAAGATCTTTGGAGAAATTATTGCTATAAGAAAGTAGTAGTGATTTTAAAAGAAGAGAAAGTAAGCTCAGAAGTGAAGTGTATTAATAAACAAATAATGAGGAACTTGAGCATGTACTTTCTAAATCAAAGGTATCTGATACACAGTACAATATATTAGCTGAATATTGGGAGAATGTTAAACTGTTGAGAGAGCTGAACTAAACTGTGATTCCTTTTTTACTACAATTTTAAAGGAAGCACACCAGTCTTGTGGAGTTGACTATCAGCTGGGATGGCTGTATGTGCACAAAAAGGTGCAGTAGGCCCACTTAGCGTCTCTGCTCAGTACAGCATATTTTGCCACCAGATTGGTTAGTGGGGTCATGTTGTAGCACCTTTTTGAGTAGGGATATGATGCTCAGCTGCATTTTTTTTTTCACCAGTGTCTACTGTTTATAACATAAATGATATAAATTGTTATCTTTATAACTGTCTTGAGAAAAAATACTGCTCCAGATGCTGTCTCCATACTTTGTAATGCCCACTTGCTCTTTAAGGGATGTAAAACAGCAAAATTAAAATTGGTGGGGGTACAGGGGAGGTGAGGTGATGATTTTTTTTTAATGCATAGTTAATTTTCACTTCTTCAGATGAGGACAGCGTTCGTAGGTCATGGACCCTGATTTCAGTAATCAATAAGCATGTTTGTCATGCTTCAAGTCAAAATGCAAGCAATTCCTAGATTTCACCTGGGGATCTTTCCTCATACAAGTCATGAATGTCTGACATAAATGTGAGTGCTGCTGGGCACTCTAAAAGCAAAAAACCCACAAACAAACAAAACACATGCTCACAGTCCCCAAAACCACCCTAATCCCCAAACACCCACCTTTTTAAAGCAGCAGAAAAGGTTATTCTATTAAAAAAAATAACTATAATGGGGGGTAGGATAAAAGAAACCCACCTAAAAACACTCAAACACTTTCTTTTTGTTTTTTTCAGCTCATGAGAAGAAATGCATCAGTAGGGGGGAGGCTCTGGTTCCAACCACACAGTCCAAACTTTCACGAGTTAGCAGTGGGTTTGGACTCTCTAAACTAACTGGTTCTAGGAGAAACCGCAAGGAGAGTGGACTGAGTAAACACAACCTCTCTACCCAGGTACTTTCTATCAATTAATAACATGCAGTCTAAAATCCAGCAATGTATGTTCAGGGTATGTGATGAATATAAGGAATCCTGCAGAGTGTGAAGTGACATCTAGTGCTTGGTTTTCATTCCCCTTTTTGAATATCCAGACTGGACATCTTATGTGTGTCCTAATCTAGTAGGTGCATCTATCTATCTGTAACATTAAGACCAGAGTTAAAACTGTATTAATTTTGCTAATCTGGGTCTTAAATCCAATTTGCACTACTATTCTGGAATGGAATCTGTAAGACTGATGCTTGTCCTTCTTTCCATCGTGCCCCCAAGATAGCTTAGGAAAATCCCTTTATGAGCGTGTTTGTATCATGACTGAAGAAGTGCTGCTTTGCACTGTTTTTATTGTACTGCAAAACAGTATGTGACAGTAGCATTGGACATTCACTTAATAAACCTGCTTGCTTAAAAAAAACCACCAAAATGTAAGAAAAAATATTAGACCAGACTAGCACAGCAGTGGTGCTATCAGCAGGACAGTACCTAATGGGGCATTGCAGGAGTTAGTATAACATATTTGAGGCACTGAAATCAAATGAAAGAGAGGATTTGAAAGTGCCTTGGCAGGGGAGTTGGACTACATGATCTCCAAAGGTCCCTTCCAGCCCTAATGATTCTGTGATCCTGTGAAAAGGAAGAAGCTCACACACTGAGCTGACAGGCACCATTGCTGGCTGTATCAGTAGAGGAAGCAATAAGTGAAGTATATGTGGTAGAGTGAGGAGTGGTGTCTGTCATGAGGATTTTCAACAAACTAGGCAGCATGTACAAAGTATTACTTTAAAGGAAATAGGCAAAAGTAGTAATATTTGTCAGTGGCAATCTTCAGCTGTTCGGGAATGTTCTGAACTATTAGTTACGTAGTTTGGAATATTTTCCAAATACTTGCCAGGAAACACCAAACAAAACAAAACCTTAAATATTGTTGCATGCAGTAGTTTGAAATTCATCGTCCTTCTTGAGCAAGTTCATAGGCTTTTCATTTAAACAAAATCTTTTATAAAGCATCTTTCTGTCTGTCCTCTTATCTTTGTATTAGGAAATTTCCCAGTGGATGTTTACTCACATCGCAGTGGTTCGGGACCTGGTTGATATGCAGTATAAGGAATATCAGGAGGTATGGTTCAGAGGATTCATTACCTGACACTGATACTTTCACCTGTTAGGTTAGACTGATGCCATTTCTCATAAAATATTAGGTTGTCATTGGTAAAATTCTTGAATGTTTAGATGCAGTTGTTATTTTTAAGGTTTTTTAAATGCAATCCCATAAGTGAGGAAACTCATTCTGATCTGGTGGTAGATGAAAGCTCTTCTATCAATATTACATGTTAAATCTTAACTTTTTTCAAGAAGCTTAATTAGTCTTTCCTTAAGAGTTTAAAGAAAAAAAAAAGATTGAATATATGCTAGAATATGCTGTCTTTCTAAAACATTGTACAAAAATATATGAAAAGATGTGGAGAAATATTGTGTACAAACACTACTGTTATAGTAACACGAAGAAAATTTTATGGTACTTTTCCCAAATCATGCAGTGATGGGAGGTGGCTGCTCTGTGCCTTCCAGAATGAAATCATTGCACCCTGTGGTTTCTTTCAAATATCCCCAAAGACCTTTGGTTCAAACTAGTTGCTGAGCTGTGTGCTATAAATCTTAAGAAATCCACTTCTGAGAGAGATAAGACATTGAAAGCAGTTAGTTAAAAAAAAATCACCAGGCATCGCTTCATTTAATTTCTCTCTCCCCAGGGTAAGTACAGTCAGGGAAGACCTCCAAAACAATTTTTGTTTCCATTCTTAAAATCCTTTTTCAAAATCAGTGGCTTAGTGTTACATTTCTTTCATATTTGTTTTTTTAGAAATGCATTCAATTGACGATATAAACAAAAAGCAGAGCTTTTATGTACTTTTTTTTTCTTCATTTTTTGTTGAGAAGATTAAATTGGGAACCCTGCTTTTACGTTAACTGGCACCAGAAGTGTCATTAAGGCTTACTAAAAAATGCTAGTAGAATTATTATTACATGGTTTTCTGTGGAAAATGTCTCTGCTTATATCAGAGACAGGCTTAAAAGTATGATTCCTGATGCATCCACAAATGTCTTTGTATTCAGCGTCAGCAGAATGCATTAAAATACGTGACAGAAGAGTGGTCTCAAATTGAATATGAGTTACTACGAGAGAGAGGTTTGTGGGGTCCCCCCATTGGCTCCCATCTTGACAAGTGGATGTTGGAGATGACTGAGGGTCCCTGCAGAATGAGGAAAAAGATGGTGCGAAATGACATGTTTTACGTTCAGTATCCCTACATGCCTGAGGCTGAGCAAGAAACAAACGTACTGGTAAGTAGACAAGATTTTGTGATAGGTAATTTTATACCCTTTTGTAAAATCTGTATGTTTTTTTTAACAAGTTTTTGTTAAGAAAGATATTTTACTCTGGTGTTACCTGTTATGTCCTAAATGGTTGATGATGTCCAGTTGTTCCTAGTAGTATATTTAGGGAGGGAACTAAATCACTCGGCTCAAAACTGAGTGAACTCAAAGACTAGCAATTGCAACATAAGATGGGGTGTGCTTGCATCAACTAAGTGGTCATGCCAGTGCACAGCAGAAGCATCTTTACAAGCCTGTAGAGGTAGAGAAGTACCATAAGTATGGGAGGTTTCAGTCTGAGTTCTCAGCCTTATGCTAAACAGCATGGCAAACAGCGATCTGAAACCAGTTCATGGGCCTTGGTTCGGGTGTGTTTATGGAAGTTCCATCTGTCCAAAACCACAAATATGGGCTGTGTAGCAGAAAAGCACATGGCCTTTGAAAGCTTGGCAGTTAGCTCCTGTTAATCTTACAACACCATTTTTAAGAAGTGGAGCAGTCTTTATTGTCTTTTCAGGCATGTACACATGCATGCAGGATCTTTTTTCTCAAGCAGGAGTGTCAAAGTGCTTGAAAAATCTCAAAAGGTAGCATTCAGCCAGTTTTAAACCCTTAGGTATATTTATCTGCTTGCAATCTGATGCACAATAGCTGTAGTGACAGTGTAATTCACACAAAGTGGCGAACATGCCATCATACATTCTTCTCAAAAGTGTTCTTTCTCTGATGCTTATATAATTGATGCCCTGTTTTCAGTCTGACTTCTCAAGTAGACTTCCTGAGACATCTGATGATACCATTCCTCAAAAGGTAAAGAACACGTACACTGACTGAAAGAATGTGACATAAATACAACCTTTTTCTTCCTGCATGTTAGGCAATCTTAACAAGGCTTCTATGTTTGGCTTTCAACTTGCTCTTTCAGTAATTATTTCTAGGCCTAAAGGTTTTTTCAGTAATCAGTCTAGAAGATGTTACTGTGCTCTTCTCAACCTTCATCTAATAAAATTTTCTGTAGATCTTACCTTCCTTGCTGCACACTAACAAGCTGTGTTGGGCTGTGCTATCACTGTTCTCACCGTGTGAAGTGTTGTGGCTTTGGGATCTGAACTAATGGTTAATGGAACTTGTTTAGTAATGGGCAACAAAATCACTTGGAAGCACTTACCAGAAAATTTAAGTGCTTCTTTCTAAGAGAGGATCTGGTGACCAGTTTTGTTCCTTTTTGGCTGTAATGAGCTGTAACAGACTTATTTCTGTTAGAGCCCAGATTAATCCTGTCTTAGCTGAGTCTTCTCCTCATTTTTACTGTTAATGAAATTTACACATTTGTTTAAAAAATATGAATCCTGCCTTGGAAATAAAGGACTTGTTTGGAAGTGGCTTCTCTACAAGCCTCTTAGTATTATGCTGCTTGTTAATTACATTTGCAGTCTTGCCCATCACTAAGTACAATGTGTAATGTGTGTTCACTCATTTTGAATTACATTTAGCAATAAACTAATATGTATAAATGAAATTAATTCTATTACACAGAATATTCAATATAAATTGTTACTGGTTTTGTTTATTCATGTTAGCAGTTAGGTACTAGTTAGGATTTCTCTTTGTAGGCTATACATAAGTTGTTTCCTCAGAGGTTTTAAGCATTCTATAAGTGGTATTTTTATGGTGATAATGATTGAAGACTTAGTTGAACATAAGTGAGCAAATTAGATCACAGTGCCTTAATTTTTTTTATTTGAGGGCTCAGCCAGTTTGCCCTGAAATAATAAATCTCTCTGTTGCTGATCTTAATCTCTTTGTCATCCTGATCATGGGTCATTTAGTTTTCCACTATGCTATCGTACAGATGAGCAAAACAAAGCCCCAAACAAAACAAAACCAAACAACTACATTTTATATATTTCCGTGCAAAAATGGACAAGGGAAAATCTTGACTGGAGTGTCAGTGGTATTCTACAATTCTACATAATGTAAAGCATTGAACTGCACTTATAGTAATGATATTTTGTAATTAACCCAACCTAATTTTGAAACACATGGGAAATAATGCTACAAAACAAAAAAAATATCTGTGGTGAACATATTCACAAGTCTTTCTAGAGTTTGAGGGTGGAGTTAAACAGTAGTCAGAGAAGAAAATTTTCAACTGCAATATGAAATCAGTGTGTTTTCATCCATCCATGTGCATCAGTGTATTTCAATTTTGGAAAGGCTTTTGGCTCTTTAATACCTGTTTTATCTTTTCCTGTCATCGTTTTGACATATTTATTGTTCTCATGTAGTTCTTCTATTTCCAATGTTACCTCCAAAATCAAGTGAGGAACATAAGAATTAGCCTGTGGTAGGGGACGGGATGGACAAAGGAGGAAAAAAACCCAAAACAACAAACCAACCCCCCAACCAAAACACCCACAAAAAAAAAACCTCAACAAAACCAACCCCAAACAAAACAAACCGCAAAACCAAAACAACGCACCACACCACCACTGCTATAATGAAGTGTTCATAATCCATTATCATCACCTAAAGGTACAGACAATGCTCAAAGAATTACTTTGGTTAAAGTAATTCTTTAAAAACCACTCTCGTGCTGGTCTGTCACCCACAAACCATCAGAATCTTTACTGAAGAAGAAACAACTGAATTAATAAAGAAGTCTGAGCCTTAAAGCCTGCCCCTGGTTGCTTCTACCAACTTCCCCATATCTGTATCTTTCCTTGTGGCAATTTTTTATTCAAACTGTTGCCTAGCAGAGAGGTCAGCTGGCTAATGAATAAGCTGCATATGTTGTAGGGAGTTATGAAAGATGACAAAATGTCCATCTGATCTTTCAGTCATAAGTGTCTCAGCTTTTCGTGACACTACATAAACATACTGGCCACACTTCTTACATCCTGTGTTGTAGGTTTATCTGCAGGCATTTCTTGAACCCCATTAGTAGCTGGGTGGCTGAATAGCTCCCTTGCAATTTAGCTGAGAGATTAGATCTACTGAAGAGTCTCTGGTTTTGTCCGTGTTGGCATATGACTGCACACACACAAAACACTTGGTGGGCTTGCACTATGCTGCACTCAGTATTCCTGAAACACGTTCACTGGAGTGAGGAGTTGACTGACCAAGTGTTTTCTTCAATTATTTCAAAGAAACCTGCTCGTTACCGAAGAGCTATAAGTTACGACAGTAAGGAGTACTACATGCGCCTGGCTTCTGGGAACCCTGCAGTCTTTCAGGATGCTATAGAAGAGAACACAGTAGGTGAAACAACTCAGCAGGAGCCAGAACACGGGGAGGACACTATTGCAAGAGTCAAAGGTTAGATCATTTGTTTTGTCCTGAATGGTTTTCTTTACATTTATCTGCCTTTATATCTTCTCATACTTTTGTATAAGGATCCTGAGGACTCCTCTTTTAAGGTCTCAGCATTGAATCGGTAATTTCAAAGTTCAGTAAGTCTTGTAATTTTTTTTGTGTGTCGGGTTTTTATTTATCTTTCTCTCTTCTTTTCCAGGCCTAGTGAAGCCTCCCCTAAAACGATCTCGCTCTGCTCCTGATGGAGGAGATGATGAGAACCAGGAACAATCGCAGGATCAAATTGTTGAAGGGAGTTCAATTGATGAAGAGGAAAAGACTGACAATACAACTTTGCTTCGACTTCTTGAAGAAGGAGAGAAGGTACTGTGTACTTCAAACACACTAAGCACTTACTGTGTTGTTATTTCTGCGTTACATGCAAGCACAAATAATTGTCCTGAATACCTTCACTGATCTACAGCTCAATTTTCTTAGTATTTCATCAGCTTCTTCCTTGAAGCCAGATGTGTGCTGTGGTTCCAAGAGATCCTGAGCTGAAAACCCTGTACTGGAAACATTCTTTTTCTTCTGTCTGCTAAGACAAAAAAGAACATATTCTGAAACAAAAGCTACAAACTATCCTATGTTTGAATTATTATCCTGTCAGCTTAATGAGTTCAGACAGAATATATATATTGAAAGTATAAGTACTGAACTTGTTCCCTTCATTAGAATGGAAAACCCTGATAGCTAGTGTTTTATCCCCAAGAACAATGTTGAACAACCATTCTGTGTATTTGGTATTTCAGACTTTGTCTGACTGAAGTATACCAGTAAATACGTTTGTGATCATAGTCAGATGGGCTACAGGTTCTAAAATATGCTCAAGAAGCATGGTGCAAGAAGATAAGTTGTAACATACAAATCTATATCACACAGAGAAGGCTTTATTTAACTTGATTGTGTAATCACAGGCATTAGGTATGTATCTCATTAAGGGGGGAAATAGCAAAATTTCTGCTGTATCTGCAAGTGATAAAGCAGTGTCTGGGGCTTGTTCAAATAAAGTCACAGTCTGAGCCTAAACTTGTTAACCTGCTTTTGCTAAGTGTCTGCTTTTCATTACAGATTCAGCATATGTACCGCTGTGCTCGGGTTCAGGGCCTTGACACCAGCGAAGGGCTGCTTCTCTTTGGGAAAGAGCACTTCTATGTCATTGATGGGTTTACCATGACAGCCACTAGAGAAATACGGGATATTGAGACACTGCCTCCAAAGTGAGTAGCTTAATAGAAAGTTTCTTCAGTCTTTGGTAGCTGAACAAGAATTTCTTTACTGAGATTTTGGAAGAGTCAACTCCAAAATAATGTCGGATTCAGAAGGACCTCAGGAGCAGTTTCCTCTGTGCTCACAAATTGCTTTATGTAGTATATCGTGAAAATCAGCTCTTTCTGTACCTGGACTCTTATATGAATTGAGAGAATAATTCTTCTAATTTATCTTCTTTTTAATCACTTTTCTCTTGACTGTTTATGCTCATTTGCAGGATGCATGAGCCAATCATACCCAGGGGAGCAAGGCAGGGTCCAAGTCAACTCAAAAGAACATGCAGCATTTTTGCATATGAAGATATCAAGGAAGTACATAAAAGGAGATACCTTTTGCAGGTAACTTGGACACCATATTTGGTTTGAGGAGCCAACCTGGATTTTTTTTTGACAACATTGTCATTTTTAAAAATTAATATAAATATATAACTGATCAGTTTTTGGAAATTGAAGGTAATCACTGTATTGAAATTAAAGTGCTTAAGCTGGGCATCCTTGTTTGAACATTTGGCTTACCACGGGTCAATTTATTTGGGTGTATTTTAGTGAATTTTAGTGTTCTGAAAATAAAACATCTTGAGCTGCACTAAGCAAAGACTGCTTCAATATAATTTGGTGTCAGATGTAGTACAGTATGACTAAAGGTCTGTGCCTGACCTTCAGAGGTGACGAGCAAATGTGTTAGTGTTGACATGGGTTTGTCCTCTTTATTTTCAGCCAATTGCAGTTGAAGTTTTCTCAGGAGATGGACGGAACTACCTTCTAGCTTTCCAAAAAGGGGTTAGAAACAAAGTTTATCAAAGGTATTGTAAAATAAATTAGAACAGTTAATTGGACTATTTACAAATATATGTGTTGAGCCATACTTGAGCCTACAGTGACCTAAAAACCGGAAACAGATGGCAAGAGCGATGGGTGTGAGGCAGTGAACCACCTGCTAGCCACTTAGTGCTGCACAAAAGAACCACTAGAAGGCACTAATGCCCACATGTGAAACTTGGGGGTGGTCAGTGACAGAGGGCGATTCCAATTTTGTTTAGGATGTTGCATAGCTGCTCAATTCAAAATCTGTAACTGTATTAAGTGCATGCTATTTCTAAGAAGAAGACATACTGAGGACGCAAACACTAATCTTAATCTCCTTTTAACTATTGATTCAGGTTTTTGGCTGTGGTGCCATCTCTAACTGACAGTTCAGAGTCGGTCTCTGGGCAGAGACCAAACACCAGCGTAGAGCAAGGGTAGGTGATTCTGTTCTTCACAAGCTGTATAGCTCATCAGTTTCTAATAAGTCATATTTTCAACTAAATCATGCTTCAAGGCCGGGTTGGACAGGGCTTTGAGCAACCTTATCAGTGGAAGGTGTTCCTGCCCATAGAAGGGAGGTTGGTATTAGATGAGCTTTAAGGTCCTTTCAAACCCAAACCAATCTGTGATTCTATGCTTGTGTTAAGGTCAGGATTCACTAGAGAGTACTGTGACCTCAATTTAAAATCAGGCATTACCAAAATAAACAACTACTGATGTTGTGTTCCAGTTATTTTGAATGTGCTAATATCACTGGCAGCATTGGTATGTTTTCTAACTAATTAATATATGCTATCAGGATTAATGTTATCGGTATACAGATACATTCCAAAAGGAATTGGGAGTGCCCAAGCCATTATTAGATTTGTCCAAGTTGTTATTTTCCCCATCAGCACCCTGTTAGATACATTTGTACTTGCACTGAATTGCATAATTAATGTGTATAATTTTAACGGTATGTGTTTAGAAATGAAAAAAGGCATTGCTAGAGCAAAAAGGAGCAAAGCCCATTTTTCTAATTGATGCAATTTACAAGTTTTAATCTTAAAACTTTAGATTGTCATGTGAAGATGTAACCCAGATCTTATTGCTAAGTAAAAAAATGCATTTCCTTCCCATTAGGTCTGGCTTGCTTAGCACTTTAGTGGGAGAAAAATCTGTTACTCAAAGATGGGAAGTAAGTATGAAAATGTTGAGGGTGTTCTTTTATTTTATACACATTTTGTAGTGATACATAATTAATCAGTGCACATAAGTTGCATCCTCTTATTTGGACAAGTGGAATATACTAGTACAGAAAGTGTATCTTAGCCTTTTAGTGTGTAGTATTCCATGATATCATTGTCACGTAAGAAATGGTTCTACCGTTAAAAATGCAAGGGGAGGGCCTGAGGTAAAAGTAGAGTGAGCATTGTAATATTGAAATAAGGTGTGTACGTTTGGGGACAGCTGAGCACTTTGACAGTCTGGCAGCATAGACATTTGGTTGTTGTAAAGTGAACACTTTACAATGCTATTATCTGTCTTCCTTAAGAGAGGAGAAATCAGTAACTTCCAGTACCTGATGCACTTAAACACACTGGCGGGCAGATCCTATAATGATCTCATGCAGTACCCTGTCTTTCCCTGGATCCTTGCAGACTACGATTCAGAGGTAAATATTTTGTCAGTGTTGTCAGTAATCTTTTATATGTTGGAGGTTTTGCAAATATTACAGCTGGGTCATACCGCCTTGGTAAAAGAGACTTGTCTTTATCACCAGTTCTTTGATTTCACCTATTTTGTAATGTTCCTCCCACTTATCAGTGTGTAGGGTATTAGAGATTCTTAGCTGTCCTGTGCTATGTAGGCAGGTCTTTGCCTGCATTGAGTTTACAGATGTTATTGGACTGTTGCCAGGGTCTATAGGTTTTTCTAAGGCAGTTGCCTCTCTATGTTGCAGCAGTTCCTTTGTATTAACTTTCTACTGAACATCCAGAAGGACATTATGGCCACAGGAAAAGCATGCTTGTCCAAAATAGTGTGATATGGGCTACTGTGAAATCTGGCCCCATGGTGAAACAGTTGCTTTTGATAAAGAGGAAGCATCCTATTAATGTTTTTGTGGGCAGCCATTGCTGCCAGCTAGACCATAACATAGAATATTGTTAAGGGTGCTTCTGAAGTATTCAATAACAGAATTCAGGGGAATTGGGGAGCAGGGTGAGGGGAGCAGGGCAAAAATTATCCAGAGCCCAGATCTGACTTAAAAAATACTGACTGTCTTGGATCAGACTGAAGGACTGTTTTAAGCATATCCGACACTACACTTGCTGTGTGTGTAGAAAACAAAGATGACAGCCTTAAGAGGTATGTGATCTTAAATATAGTAATCAGCACTTTTGAAAGGGTTGGTTTGTTTATTGTGTGTTTTTGTTGTTGTTTGCAGTGGGGATTTTTGTTCTTTAGGTTTTTTTAATTGGTATCTGTTTTATTTTTAAAGGAGCTGGATCTTACAAACCCCAAGACATTCAGAAACCTGGCCAAACCTATGGGAGCTCAAACAGAAGATAGGTTAGCTCAGTATAAGAAGCGATACAAAGATTGGGAAGATCCTAATGGTAAGTAGTGATCCATCCAGCAGGAAGAGAAGATGGACGTGTGCCTGTCACATCATAAGAGGGAGTCGTGGCTTTTTTGTGTTATGTATGGATCAAGAGGTCTGGATGTTGATAATCAGACCTCTACTGTGGTTTTTATTGACTCTCCAACAAATACTAAATTAGAGAAAAGGGACATTAGTTTTTTTGCTCTGTTGTTTGTTTTAAATCCAAATAACACCATTTGTTTGTATGTAAAAATGAAGACAAAACAATTGCACATTCAGAACAGTTTAACATTTTCCAAAGGCTAGAATGGGCATGCTCATGAAGCATGCAACCATCTGTCTCTGCTAATACAGTTTGAGTGCTGCTGCAAGAGAATAAGTTGTACAAAGGAAGGGAAATACTCAAGCAGTACTTGAGCTTTTTCATTTCTTGTCTTAATGCATGTGGTTTTTGTAAGGAAACAGCGTTTTCTCGGGAAAAACTGTCTACTCAATGAGGTGCAATTAAATTATGTATTCTTGATTTTAGAGCTTCCTTATGTATTGACAATAAAGCTTGTGTATTTGGCAAGGCAGCTATTGCACAATACATTTCTTGTGTACTTTTATTGAAGATACAAGCCTGTTCAACTACTGCAATGCTGTTCTGTATCAAACAGCAGGTGGCAAAGAAGTTCATTTCTAGAAATGAACCAGTATGTTCTAAGTGTATTTATGCAGACTTTTTGGTAGGAAATTAGCAAAGTAAAAGCTGTTCAAATTCTGTAGCAAAGAATTCTGCGACCTATTTCTACTCAAGCCTTTAATTCCACAGTAATCAATAAGGCTAAAAGTGAAAAAGAAGCCCCTTGAATTAGGGCTACTGGTCTGCAGCCAAAACTCAAGCAGTGGCCATGGCAAAACAGAAAGCTTTCAGATTCTTAAGAATGAAAGCTAAAAATTCCAATTTTAAACATGTCAAAAGTCACAGAGCAGTTAAAATGTAGCACTAATTTTTCCTTAATTGCTACTGATTCTGTTACCTAACTGCTTTGTTTGTTCTATGTGGTTTTTAATCTTCTGCAGGGGAAACCCCAGCTTATCACTATGGGACCCACTATTCATCAGCCATGATAGTGGCTTCCTATCTTGTCCGGATGGAGCCTTTTACTCAAATTTTCTTACGATTACAGGTAAGAGTTACATCACTTCACTTGGTGTTTCTTTTCATTTGAGACCGAAGAGAAAAGTAGGATCATCTGGCTTTGTTTACACAAATATGGTAGAAGAAATATTTTTAGCAGAGTTGTTATTGCCTGGCAGGTTTCTGATGTTTCTCTGTAAAAGGTAACAGAACTCACCTTTTTCCTTGTAGTTTGAACATTTTTATGAATGTATGCAGAGCAAAATATCAGCACACAGAAAACTAAGCAAGTTTTATAATGACTTTGCTCATCATGCTTTTTTCATCTGTTGCAGAAAGAATCATATGTTTAGTTCTGTACTGGCATGTGAAAAGCTTGTTATTTTAAATCAATGTGTTTATCCAAAGAGCTATTTTAGTCACCTAGTGCTAAAATAAACAAATGTTTGCAGAGCCTGGAAGTGTTTGGCAGTTTGATGGGTAATGGGGTTTGTAACATTACATGCCAAATATTTTCCTAGACAGAAGCCATCAGGCAAGAATATTTGTGTTGCTCTAGAAGAGACTAAACTTTGAAATGGGACTAGACAACTCTCTTCTTAAAATTCTATTATCTGTATCTCAGTCTTTTCTATTATGATATGCCAGAAAGTAATACAGCTGTTTAAATCTGTTGTGTTAGAGGAAGAAACATGCTACCTTGTATAGTGTCTTTATTAGGCAGAGGATGTTTGGATTTGCCTTCTTGGAAAATCTGCTGTTCTGAGAGATGCTCTGATGTTGACATGCTTCTCGCTCTGTCCCACAGGGTGGTCACTTTGACCTGGCCGACCGAATGTTTCACAGCGTACGGGAGGCTTGGTATTCAGCATCGAAGCACAATATGGCAGATGTGAAGGAGCTCATCCCAGAGTTCTTCTACCTCCCCGAGTTCCTGCTCAATTCCAACAATTTTGACCTAGGTAGGCAGGAAGAGCTTGATAGCACTGCAATGGGTGCAAGAACAGTGCCAGACAGTCCAATGTGAGAGAAGCGTCTCACAGAAAAGATCTGTTTAACTGCGTGAGAAAATAATAGATAACTTGCACATTCTGACATGAAAGCATAAGCGGGACTACTTCTGGTATTTCCTGATACTACATGCTTATTCAATATTATATTTCAGAAAATGAATGATTCAGAACTCATAATTTCACTGGGAGGAGTGTAGCAGGAATTCTTATTTCCTCTGTGATACCTCAGATTTACTTTTCCAGATTTATCAGACTGAAGGTATTTTCTTAAGCAATTAATTTTTATTTTAAGCAGTTAATGATATGTTAATGATAATTTTAATTGTAATGTTCTAATTGCTGAATGAGATACTAAAGTACCCAGAAAGGATTTTAGTTCAGGGTGTTGTGTTTTTTTATGATGGGCTTTTTACCAGTTCAAAACACAGAGATAATCATGTTTCACCGTACAAAACAAAGTGCTACCTTACAAAACAAAAAGTAACACCAAAAGAACACCCCACAAAGCCTCTCCCAAGTATGTTTCACACAGAAGAGTTATGGCCATTACCAGAAAAATCATAGAATCATAGAATGATTTGGGCTGGAAGGGACTTTAAAGCTCACCTAGTTTTAACCCTCCTGCCACGGGCAGGGACACCTTCCACTACACCAGGATGCTCAAAGCCACATCCAGCCTGGCCTTGAACACTGCCAGGGATGAGACAGCTGCATCTTCTTTGGGCAACCTGTGCCAGTGTCTCACTACACTCATAGTAAAGAATTCCTTCCTAAAAATCTAATTTAAATCTGCCTTCTTTCAGTTTAAAGCCATGCCCCCTTGTCCTGTCACTACATGCCCTCTGGACAAGGTGATTTAGGGTCTTAGTGTGGGCCTTCATTCACCTTAGATTGAGTAGACTCCCATCGGTATGATATTGAATATAAATGCTGTTTTGCTCATCGAGGTCTACTATACCCTAAATCACCTTGTCCATGAACTGCTTTTTGCTGACGATGCCGCCCTTGTTGCCCACACAGAAACAGCTCTGCAGCACTTAACATCTTGCTTTGCGGAGGCAGCTAAGCTTTTTGGGCTGGAAGTCAGCTTGAAGAAGACAGTAGTTCTCTACCAACCTGCACCACAAGAAGATTACCGTCATCCCCACATTACCATTGGCGAGTCAGAGCTTAAGTTAGTTCAGCTATCTGGGAAGCATTATTTCCTCGGATGCCACAATTGACAGAGAGATAGGTAACAGAATAGCAAAGGCATATAGAGCCTTCGGAAAACTCCATAAAAGAGTCTGGTGCAATAAACACCTGAAGAAAAGTACAAAGATCAGTGTCTATAGAGCCATTGTACTGTCTACTCTTTTATATGGGTCTGAATCATGGGTTATCTACCACCATCACCTGCGACTCCTCAAACGCTTCCATCAGCGCTGCCTCCGTACAATTCTAAACATCCATTGGACTATGTGCGAAATGTTACTGTCCTTGAGCAGGCAGGGGTCACCAGTATCGAGGCCATATTGCTGAAATCACAGCTACCCTGGGCAGGGCACGTCTCTAGGATGAAGGATCACCGCCTCCCTAAGATTGTGTTTTACGGTGAACTTGCCACCGGCTGCCACAAGAGAAGTGCCCCAAAGAGGAGATATAAGGACTCCCTGAAACAATACCTCAGCCTTGGCCATATTGACTACCATCAGTGGTCCACCTTGGCCTCCAATCGGGAGACTTGGAGACACACCATACATAACGCTGTTGTCTCCTTTGAGAACACATGCAGAATTAGTCTCGAGGACAAAAGACAACGTAGAAAGAATCGTGCCTCATCTATACCACCCAAGGAGACCTTTTGTTGTGCTTTTTGCAACCGGATTTGCCTATCACACATTGGTCTTTTTAGTCATCAGCGCACTTGTAGTAACCGTGGATAAAGCCCTTCCCTGTCACAGGGTTGGCTGCTTAGGTATGAGCTCAACTGACATAACAAGTTTCTGTTTGTGCAATGATTACTGAAGGCTATTTTACTTGCTGTTGTTTTCATTAACTTTCATGGACTGCAGTGGACCTTTCCCATGATGGGGAGAGAAAAGCAGAAACTTAAGCAGAAAAATGGAACTGAAATAATCATGTACTTGATGGGGAAACACAAAGGTTTTGAGTTCAGACTACACCTTTTGAAGTTGTGAAGACTGAAGAAGCATAATCTAATCAACACCACTAGCTAAAAGAATAGTGTTTGTTTTGAAGAGCATATGCTGAAACACTCATCATCAAAATCAGAGCAGAAACTAAGACCAGTTTGAACAGTGCTTTAAGCAACCTGCTGTAATGGAAGGTGTCCCTGCCCATGGCAGAGTGGTTGGAATTAGAGGATCTTTAAGGTCCCTTCCAACCCAAATCATTGTGCAATTCTGTGATCATTTTCAAAAGTCCTAGCAAGGAATATTTGAATTCTTCCTTCTGTGAGCAATCTTACATGAACAACAGAGTCGAAATTTTTCATTTTTTATTGCTGACATTTAAAAATGACTCAGTATTTTAAAGAAATGACTGAAATGGGTTGCTTTATGAAGGAAAGATGTTAGAATTTGATTTTCTTTAACTTTTTTTTTTTTCCCATTGCTGTTGCAGTGCAGTTTCAATATTTCTCTCCAAACTTTTCTTTTTACTTTTTTTTAACAGGTTGCAAACAAAATGGCACTAAACTTGGTGATGTAATACTTCCCCCATGGGCAAAAGGAGATCCTCGTGAATTTATCAGAGTTCATCGAGAGGTAATTTGCATTTTAATACTGACAATAGGAAACATCAGTTGGGACTTTCCACTACATACTAATCTAAGCACTCACAGCTACCAGCTAGTCCCTGAATTCTATGTTGGTGGCTAATTGTTGCAAAGGTCGGCAGAACTGGTGTTTTCTCCCCTTCTTCTTTAGTTAGGGAGTATGTTGAGGCAAGACTTGATTCAATGAAAAGCTTCATCAAAGTGTAATGAGAATGTGTCAAAATACATTCTGTATTTTCTTTGTGGCAGGTGTATTAGGCTCAATCAGTGATGCATATGGCTAGTTCTAATGCATGCCCTTTGAATTTCAGGCTCTGGAATGTGATTTTGTGAGTGCACATCTGCATGAGTGGATTGACTTGATCTTTGGCTATAAACAGCAAGGTCCTGCTGCAGTTGAAGCTGTAAATGTCTTTCACCATCTCTTCTATGAGGGGCAAGTGGACATATATAACATCAATGATCCATTAAAAGAGACAGCTACCATAGGATTCATTAATAACTTTGGACAGATACCAAAGCAGGTACACGCTTTGTAGAATTCTTGTTGGCCAGATGACACTCAAATTGAAACGTATTAATATAGAATGGGAAAGTGGTTTAGAAATGAAACTTCTGGGGAGTTTTTTTTCATAAATATTCTCCTGGTGATCTGAAATAATTTACATTTTCATCATAAATGCAATAAAAATCAACTCTGGGCTTTGCTTGTGAGATTAGGAATATCTTTTTCTTTCTCCCCTTTGTACCCTTAAAGCAAAGGTGAGATGAATTGTGGTTCAACTCTAAAAATCAACATAAAGAAAAAAGTATGTTCACTGCCAAGTCAGATGGTGGCAGTGAAAGTGCAATTTCAAAGTAATGCTTAGTGCTTAGATATTTTAAGTTATCCTGTAATAAAATAATTTCTATAACTTATGTTTTCCTTCTATATTTCTATAACTTGCGCTTCCCTGACACCAGTCTCTGGTGTTCACTTGTAGAACTGCTATAGTTAAGGAGTTATAGTATAGACATACATTTGGTACAGCTTGAAAGTTTGTATTATCTTTAAGAGATTACATTAAATTATTAAATGTAATACACAGTTTTACAGTGTAGGTTTGCAGGGTTTTTTTGGGGAGTTGAGGGTTTCCTCTCTCTTAGGCATTTGTTAAGGTTTTGTTTTTCTGTCCAATGAAACTTTAAAATGTCAAAGCCAAAAATTAGTTTGTCCTAGGTTAGAATTGAATACTGAGCTCTGCATCAACTTTGGGATTTTTGCTTGCTTTACTTCAACTGCTTTCACAACTGGAGTTAGCTTTAAAACCAATTTGTTCATTATATCCTTGTTGGATTTCGTATTATTTGTTGAAGTCATATTGAAATGGTTACCATAAGTTATTAGCGAATACTGACAACAGTTAAGTAACGTCTGCTGACCTGCAGGATTTTTAGAAGGTAAATTTGATCTACTGTGATGTTTTTCAGCTTGTGCTCTTGCAAGCCTGTGATATTTTTTTTTATGCTAACTAATTCCTTGATGAATTTCAGCTCTTTAAAAAACCACACCCACCAAAGCGTGTTAGAAGCAGACTGAATGGAGATGTTGTGGGAACCTCTATGCCCCCTGGTTCCACAAGTGACAAGATTTTTTTCCATCATTTGGACAACCTGCGGCCATCTCTTGCCCCAGTGAAAGGTAAACTGTGAAACCACAGAAATTATTCTTGTTTCTTTGCCAGAGCATTGAGAGTTTTGGCAAGATTGTCCTTTTCCATGTTTGCTTAGTTCTAATATTCTTAATGCCTGTACTTTTATGGGAAAGACAAATATAAAATATCCTAAATGTGTAAGATTATGTTCTTAACTACCTTAAAGTGCACTTGGGAAGGACCAAATCTGTACTGCTTTAATATAACTTTTCTAAAACAGAGGGATAAAATTGGGCCCAAGCACCTCTTTAAAGTTTTAATTTAAGAAACAGTATTTGGGGTACATTGCTTCTGGGCCTGTGTTATCCTCAGTTTTTGTGATTTTAATAGTAGAAGGATTCTGTATTGCAGTGCCAAGAAATGATAAGTTATGTGGCAGGAAACCATGAGCTGTAGTCAGGAATGTAGCCTGTGGGAATGCTTGGCCAATATGTTGAAATTGGTACCAAAAACTGTGCCAAAAATGGTACAATCACTTTTAATGACCACAGACGTTTTGTCTGAAGAACACCTTGTGCATCATCACAGGTGGGATCAGAGCTATTTGTGATCCTCTGGGTGTTCTCGCCACTACTCATGGTGCTTAGCCCTGCTTTTGCTGGGAATGTAGCAAAAGTTGCCATTGTTGCAGTTGAAAAAAAGATTTCTATAACATAGCCAATACAGATATCCTGCTTCGCAGAACATCAGCTGTTTAATGGGATCAGATAGCAATAAAACATAACCCCATCTTTTTTTTTCAGAGCTCAAGGAGCCTGTGGGACAGATTGTGTGTACTGATAAAGGCATTCTGGCAGTAGAACAGAATAAAGTTCTCATCCCACCTACATGGAATAAAACTTTTGCTTGGGGCTATGCAGACCTCAGCTGTAGACTGGGTACCTACGAGTCAGACAAGGTTTGTAATCTGACATTTGTTTCAGTGCTGAATGTACCGAAAGCAGTTAGTACTTAGCACTCTATAATGGAAAAAAATCTAGCAATGGAAATTTATTTCACGTGTGAATGGCACTCAGGTTTTATTTTTACCCTACCGAACATGAATCCTGCAAGTAATTCTTCTTTGTTTTCTTTATTTTTAGGCAGTAATCGTTTATGAATGTTTGTCAGAATGGGGTCAGATACTGTGTGCCATTTGCCCCAACCCCAAACTAGTTATCACTGGAGGAACAAGCACAGCAGTGTGTGTGTGGGAAATAGGCATCTCCAAAGAAAAAGCTAAAGCCCTCACACTGAAACAGGTAAAACACAATAAAGATGCTTTTTATGTAAATTACGTTACAAGACCAAAGGAATTATAAAAGTGGTATTGCTGACATAGTAAACTTTGAAACCATGGTCCAGTAGAGAAACTAAAGGTCCAGCAGACTTTTGGAGAACTGAGTAGTCAAGGTACTGAGCTGCACTGAAAATGGGCAAAATGTGTCTTTAAAATTGCATCATTTTTAAAGATAGTTGCTCGCCATGAACTTTCTAGAGAGAGAAAATTTGGTAGCAGTGTTAAAAAAATTATACAAGTATGTTTTGTGAAATCTGCGTTATTGCGGTGGTGTACATAAAAGGCATCTGAAAACTGGGTATGGGAGAGCAGTGAAGGGGACTTCAATGGTTCATTTTCCTTTTTAATTGTAATTACTTTTTCTTTAAAAATTTATATATTTAAATTACAGTTCTGCACAAAACATTGCTCTTTCTGGCCCTAATGCTATGGAGCAGACTATAATTTTGTCTCTAAATTGGAGAGTCATCAATTTGATGGATGGACCACTCAGTGGATAAAGAACTGGCTGGATGGCCACACGCAAAGAGTTGTGGTCAATGGCTCAGTGTCCAGCTGGAGACCAGTAACGAGTGGTGTCCCTCAGGGATTGGTGTTGAGACCGGTCTTGTTCAACATCTTTGTTGGTGACATGGACAGTGGGATTGAGTGCACCCTCAGCAAGTTTGTTGATGACACAAAGCTATGTGGTTCAGTTGATACGCTGGAGGGAAGGAATGCCATCCAGAGGGACCTTGACATGTTTGTGAGGTGGGCTGATGTCAACCTGATGTAGTTTAACCATGCCAAGTGCAAGGTCCTACACCTGGGTCGGAGCAATCCCAGGCACAGCTGCAGGTTGGGCAGAGAAGAGATTCAGAGCAGCCCTGCAGAGAAGGACTTGGGGGTGTTGGTCGATGGGAAAATGGACCTGAGCCGGCTTCAGTGTGCACTTGCAGTCCAGAAAGCCAACTGTATGCTGGGCTGCATCAAGAGGAGTGTGACCAGCAGATCAAAGGAGGGGATCCTCCCCCTCTACTCTGCTCTCGTGAGACCTCACCTGGAGTATTGTGTGCAGTTCTGGTGTCCTCAACATAAAGAGGACATGGGACTGTTAGAACAAGTCCAGAGGAGGGCCACAAGGATGATCAGGGGACTGGAGCACCTCCCCTATGAAGACAGGCTGAGGAAGTTGGGGCTGTTCAGCCTGGAGAAGAGAAGGCTGTGTGGAGACCTCATAGCAGCCTTCCAGTATCTGAAGGGGGCCTATAAGGGTGCTGGGGAGGGACTCTTCATTAGGGACTGTAGTGACAGGACAAGGGGTAATGGCTTAAAACTTAAACAGGGGAAGTTTAGATTGGATATAAGGAAGAAATTCTTTCCTGTGAGAGTGGTGAGGCACTGGAATGGGTTGCCCAGGGAGGTTTTGAATGCTCCATCCCTGTCAGCGTTCAAGGCCAGGTTGAACAAAGCCTTGGGTGAGATGGTTTAGTGTGAGGTGTCCCTGCCCATGGCAGGGGGGTTGGAACCTGATTATCTTGGAGTCCTTTCCAACCCTAACTATTCTATGATTCTATGATTCTATCCTATACTTGTTCAGGAACACCGTAAATTGTTAATGTTTTGTTAATTCAAAACATCAACTTCTAATCTAACAAACAGGCGCCTGAGCTTCAAAGTCTGTTGCAGCTGACTGCAAAGTCTTGTGTTTTTACTAAAAAAAAAACAAAAATGAAACCAAAAAAGAACCCAAAACAATGACAAAAAAACCAAAACAAAACACCACCAAACCCCAAAACCATAAAACCCACCCACAAACAACATGTAAGAAAAAGCCACCTAAAACTACCTTAAAATATTCCAGAAGCTGTGTATCATTGTTCATAAGTAGCTAGGTTAAGTTTTACTGTTCCTGTTAGCATTTTCAGAGGAAAGCTTCCACTCAAACTTAAGAAATTTAGAGAACTGTTTAATAACTTCCCTTACACAGTCTCCAGCAGCTGTCCAAAGCTGTTATTTCCAGAGCATTTGATTTAGAGCAGTGCAAGATCAAACATTGTATCTTAAATTTCAGGGCAGCATATTGAAGTAAAATCTTTTTGTACTTTGTAGCCAATGATTTGTAACTGAGTAAACTGCAGTAATCTGACTGTGTTGCAGACTCCTGTTCTAATGGTTAGGTTAAGTCTAAAATGTAAAAGCAGGGTATAATGCAAGTAGATGCTTGTAACTTTCTTCTCCTTCAATTTACTTTGCCTTTTTGGTTGCAGCTGTTTCTTGGCTCTTTTATCCCTTTTTAATCATCAATAGAAGCTTATACAGGAGCCATTTTATATTTACAAATATTTTTTGTTTTCAGAATGTAATTTCAGGTGCATCCTGGAGCACATACTGACCCTGTAAACCAGGCTACTGATGCAGAATGGGCTGGAAATTTATTCTGGTGATTTTTTTTCAGTAGAAGGCTATGAAACATTAGATTCTTGAAATTCAGTTTTGTGAAAGTACTTTTTAAATGGGAAAAAATATTACTTCTATCATTTTCAATTAGAAAAATAGTTGCCAACTGAATACTTGTAAGTCAGTTGCATCTTTTGGTAGAAAATTCATGTTTACATTATCTGAATCTTTTCAGATAGGTGGGTTTAACATAGTAATCTTTGTGCTCTCTCCTGATTGCACCTTGTTCCTCTCTTTTTGCATTTTGCAGGCATTACTGGGTCATACTGACACTGTCACGTGCTTAACAGCATCACTAGCTTATCACATAATTGTGAGTGGATCTCGGGATCGCACCTGCATCATCTGGGATTTGAATAAACTCTCTTTTCTAACACAGCTTCGAGGTCACAAGGCTCCAGTTTCAGCACTGTGTATAAATGAATTAACGGTAAGAACCAAATACCGTTCACTGATGTGCAGTGGAAACAGTAGCAAGAGTCAGAAGCTGTTAAAACAAAGAAAAACAAACTAGGCTCTTCTGTTAGCTAGCAAAACTTGTATAACTCATCTGTAAGTCAGTTAGCTGGTTTAGGGAATAATTAGCATCTTTTGGTAAGAGACCCATGTGGGTTTATTCCATGCAGAGTAGTTTGAGCTTGGAAGGGCTTCTTAACAGAGCTAGCAGAAGTATAGCTAGTGTAGTGTTCAAAGTGCATTGTCAAACCTGCCACAGGAGCTAAGAAAATATTTTGATATGTGAACTTGGTTGACTGCTGTTCTGTTACGCTTGATGTAAAGCAAGCAGAAGATGAAGTTGCAATGACATTTGTAGCAGAAACAGACATGTCCTCAAAGCTTGTCCCCTGGTGGTCCTATAAGTTACAGGTTGCCATTTCTCCAATTCCCATGCATGTCAAAGAATTTGCCTGAGTTGAAACTTTGTGTAGCTGTCCATCAGAGCTGGATGGAACATTTTGTAACTGTAGCAGATGTAGTGGTTGAAATAAAATGCAGCTGTAATGCAAGGAAGGCAGTAGCAAGAGGCGCAGTTTATTAGCTGCTAGTAGTCTGGCAGTTGGAGAGTTGCCGGTGCTTTAAACTGCAGTTCCTGTTTCCCCTGTATGCTAGTTTGGACCATCTCTTGCTCTCTTCCCAATAAGGAAGCAAATGAAATTTATGGTGGTACACATTTGTCCCACCATCAGAAAGAGGAAAAAAAAGAGCAGAGTCTACATGAGCAGAGTCTGAAAACTGAGAAGAAAAAGTACTGAAAATATGCTGTTAGGATTTTATGCTGTGAAAAGTGGCAGAATTTGTCTTCTCATTGTATGCTGTAAACACAACAAATAGATGGCTACTAAGTCTGTTTTTCTGTGTACAATTTTAAGAAAATGTGTATCTTAAAGATTTGTTGAGGTGGCCAAACTCAGTTTGACAAATGCCAGTGTTGATGCCTGAACTAGTTTTATAAGTGAACCTGTCTTACATTTTTGCTGAAGAAAACCTGAGACTTGTATTGAAATATGGAAGTGTTATTTGTCTTTTCAGGGTGATATTGTATCATGTGCTGGCACCTACATCCATGTATGGAGCATTAATGGCAGCCCTACTGCAAGTGTAAACACTTTCACTGGCCGAAGCCAGCAGATAATGTGTTGCTTTGTGTCAGAGATGAATGAGTGGGACACCCAGAATGTCATAGTAACGGGACATTCAGACGGGGTTGTCCGGGTAAGTACCAGGAATCACTGCTTGTAAAATTGAGTTTACACCTTAGTAGTGGCAGTAGTTAGAGAAATCATGTCTATGCAACGCAGTGTCCTCACTGGTACCAAAAACAGCCCTACTATACTAGAGTCCTCCACCTGAACAATTAGTCCTGGAGGAAGGAGGAAGTCTAGGCTGGGTAGATGATGTAGACTGCTTTTGGTGCTGGAACCAGTTGTGGCATTTCTGCAGAAGGTGGTGCACTGTATCCTGTCCACAAGTTAGATGGACATTGAAGATTCATGGAAAACACTTTCAGTGAGCTGCAATCCTATGCAGTCTTTCAGTTTTCTTTCTCCTTGTCAATGCACCCGTGGCAAGCAGTACCAAGCAGCATACGTTTTCCTTCCTGCTCTATTTTGGTTACCTTTTGGTCTCCACCTTTCATGCCTGGAGATTGTAGCTTCATTCACCATTTTTGTCCTACACACCTTGAGGCAATTCATCTTTCTGCCTAGAAAGAAAAAAGGAACTTACTGGCATTTCTGTTCACTGTGAGTTTAACCTGGTTTTCAGTACTTTGCTGTGTGCAGTTCTAGGTCTGCCTTAACCCAGAGTCTGTTGGTCAGATTGCTGAGTGGAATGGATTTTTTTTGTTTTAACAGCTCAAGTTAAATAACAGCACAAGACTTGTTCACTTGTGATTCAGGCATAAACACAGATGTTCTCTTATAGTGTCTAGCCCCAGAAAATAGGGCTTAGTATGAATATGTAACCTATCTCTTGTGCTGACAGTGCAAATGCATGGTTCCAGTAAGACATCTTAACTCTAGAAGTAGCTCTGCAGAAAGTTAAGAGTCCAGTACGTGACAATTTACTTACTGCCTGTCCCTCCAGTTCTGGCGGATGGAGTTTTTGCAAGTACCAGAAACACCAGCTCCAGAGCCTGTAGAGATGCTGGAAATGCAAGAGGATTGTCAGGAAGCACAAATAGGTATGTCTCCCAACAAGTGTTCTGTATTTGTCTTTTATCTGATCTTTGCTATATGTAGGTAAAACCATGTGGTTATAAAGTGCAGAATGGACAATAAGGATTTTGTCTCAAAAGACAATAGACATCCAGTGGGCATAATAAATAGAGCATCTGAGTTCCTTTTTCACCACCTTGCTTATGGTAGTTTCTTACTGCTATGAATAAGAACAAATCATACCCATCATAGCTGATTTTTTTTCTGTGAAGTCTGAACTTTCTCTGTGTGGTTGTTTCTGCTATTGGTGAACCCAATGGATGCTACCATTGTCCAAAAGCTAGACTGTTTTTCTTTATTTTTCAGTGGAATTACGGCATAACAGCAGAGTTAAAAAAATACTGATGGAACTGTATGCTGTTTAGACAGGAATGCTGATCATATCATTTCCCCTGCTTGGAAGATTTTGATCTTTTGATAGGTGTTTCTTTTAGCCATCTTGTCTCCTTTTTTGCACTCTTCATATAGAAGATATGATCTGGATTTGGGTCTGGATTATATTATATTTATTAGTGATTATTATATAAATACAGTTTTGGTGTTTCGGGGTTTTTTTCCAGTGTCATTAGGAATGTAAATACCTTTGGCAGTTGCTTTTTTTCATTATTAACAGATCTGTTATTAACAAATCTGCATCATGTTTCTCAGTCAACCAGACTTCCAGCATAGATGACTGTGTCTACTTGTGTAAATCCTTCTGAAAGGCAGCAGGATTTGGTTGTGCTAACTTGAGCATTTTTGAAATCTTTGCTTATTCTGTCTGCTCTACCATAGCCTACCATGGATGGACTATCATAGGAAACAGCTTCAGTTAAGGCATGCTGTTTTCTGACAGACTAGTGCAAAAAAGATGAATAGTGTGATTACTGGCAGGAGCTGAATCTCTGCAAAAGCTTTGAGATGCCTGTATTGCACTTTCCCTCTAGTCATGCTATGGTGGTACCTGTTGGATTGTAGGTAGTGTTGGAGCAGAATACGGAAACAGCTCAGGCTCTAAGCAGCCTTGCTAACAATGTCTTCTCCCTGCTGGGTGAATCCAGGACAGGAAGCCCATGAAGAGGACAGCAGTGACTCCGAGGCAGATGATACATGCATAGGCCAGGACACGAAACCACAGGAGAGCCAGAGTCAACCAAGCAGCACCAGCCACAGGCCTAGGTCATCATCAAACAGAGCAGCAGCAGCATGGTCAGCAGACAGCGGCTCTGATGACTCCAGGCGTTGGTCAGATCAGCTCAGCTTGGATGAAAAAGATGGCTTTATCTTCGTGAATTATTCTGAGGGACAAGCAAGAATGCATCCCCATGCTCAGGTTAATCACCCACACACCAGCTATGCTGAAGCACGGCACTACAGCAAGCTTAAACCAGGTAAAAGAACTTCCTTTGTCTGATAAATGTACTGTCAGAACTGACCCGTAAGGAAGTTTGTGTCTGTGCAGCTTTGAGCAGGGTGGGCTGATAAATTCCAAAATGGTCAGTGAAAAGATAGTGTGCAAAGGTTGCATGTTGTTTAAGCTTTCCCTGAGAAGCTGTGGTCAGTTTACCCTGGCCAGCAGCTAAGCCACTCGCTCACCAGCTGTCATGGTTTAAACAAAGTCAGCCATAAATCACGCAGTCGCTCTCTCACTCCCCCCCCTTTTTGCCCTCCCCCTGCTCCTGGAGGGATGGGAAGGAGAATCAAAAGAATGCAACTCCCACGGGTTGAGATAAGAACAGTTTAGTAACTAAGGTATAACACAAATCACTACTGCTACCACCAGTGATAACAATGATAAAGGAAATAAGAAGGGAAGAGTGTACAACACCTCAGCACCAGCCAACCGATAACTCCCCCCACCCCACCTGACCTGACCAAGCACCGACCAATACCTCCTCCAACCCCACAGTGCCCTAGCCCTTCTGGGTAACTCTCAGTTACATACTGGGCATGACGTGCTGTGGTATGGAATACCTCTTTGACTAGCTTGGGTCAGGTGTCCTATCTCTGCTTCCCCCTGGCTTCCCCTCCTCCCTGGCAGAGCATGAGGCTCACAAAGTCCTTGGCCAAACCAAAACATCCCTGTTATCAGCTCTGTTCCCGAGCCGAAAGTCAAAACACTGCACTACACCAGCTGCCAAGAAGGGGAAAAATGACTGCTACTGCTGAACCCAGGACACTAGCACAACCCCCTGGAGCAGGATGAGGGGCAGAATAGAAAGGCCAAAAGCAGGGGAACTCAAAAGTTGAGATAAGGATAGTCTAATAAGCAAAAGACAAAGTGAGTGATGCAAAGGGAGTCACTCACCACCTCCCACAAGCAGAATGATCACCAGCCATTCTCTGAACAAATGGCTGTCTCTCCCAAGGGCCCCTCTGATCAGTTTTGTTGCTGGGCATGATGTTATATGGTGTGGAATATCCCTTTGGTCAGTTCGAGGCAGCTGCCCAGCTTGTGTCCTTCCCAATTTATTGCACACCTCCAAACCCGTCACAGGAGGTGAGAGGCAGAGCAGAGTAGGGGGAAAAGAGAAACCCTTGACACTGTACAAGTACTGCTTAACAACAGCCAGAACATTGGTATGTCACCAGAACTGTTTTAGTCACCTACCCAAACACAACATCATATGAGCTTTTATGAAGAAAATCAGTGACAGTTGGAAATCTGAGTCCTTACTTTAAAAAGAAAATAAAATAATTAAAATAAAAAGTGAAGCTCTATCCCAGTCCTGCCGGACTTTGGTACAGGGCACTTTGTCACCATTCTCTGCAGCACCCAACTGAACTTGGAGAAAGCAGGAGTTCTGTGCATTGTTTTATATCCTCTTCTTACATGCACTGGGGAGCAGTTGAAAATACGTTTTCCCTGAGTGAAACTTGAGTCACAGAGAGTTTTATTTCCTTTTTACAAAATCACACGCACAGGTGTGTTGGGGGAGGAGGGAACAAAAAAGAACAATCAAATTTGCTTTTTCCTTTCCTACTTCCCGTTCATTTCTAGGATACAGATGGGAGCGTCAGTTGGTGTTTAGAAGCAAACTAACTATGCACACAGCATTTGATCGCAAAGACAACGCACATCCAGCAGAAATCACTGCACTGGGCATCTCTAAGTAAGTAGCTCACAAGCAATTGCTTGAAACACTTTTTCTCATTGCTGTCAGCACGAAGCAGTGCAAACCAAACAGAAGTTTGTGCTGCTTCTGCTTAGGGCAGTCTTGTTCAAGGACTGGATAAAGAAAAATACTAAAATAGACTTATCCAGCTGTATTTTGTTACACAGTGTGGTTATAGCTCCATCTCTCACTCAGGCCAGGCTAATTTGCACATTAGTTACTATGCCAGTAGTTTAACATATTACATATGTAAAATTGGTCATTGGTGTCTATGTGTTACTGTGCCAGATTCGTTGCAGGAATGCTTTTGTTTTTTTCTCGTAGGGATCACAGCAGAATTCTGATTGGGGATGGTCGAGGCAGAGTGTTCAGCTGGTCTGTGAGCGATCAGCCTGGCCGGTCTGCAGCAGATCACTGGGTGAAGGACGAGGGGGGAGACAGCTGCTCAGGCTGCTCAGTCCGCTTTTCACTCACTGAGAGGCGTCACCACTGCAGAAACTGTGGACAGCTCTTCTGCCAGAAGTAAGCCAGCTAACAGTTGTCTTTGGGCTCTTTTCTGTACAGAATGTCAGGCTGGGTTAAGCTGTTGCACACCACAGAATTCTGCCAAAAGACTGAGGTTTCCTTAACCAAAATTGAACTGATAATGAAAAAAATCAAACTCCCATGGAGGAATTTTGAAAGGTAGACTGAGTGAGCAAAATAGGTATCAGGAGAGAATGTAATCTGGTAATCTGCTTGCAGCTTTGAAAAGCTCCCTATTGTTCTTCTGGGAAATACTAGACAAAAGAACTTAGCAAAGAAAAAGAAAAAAAAAACAAACAGAAACCCCAAAACCAACCAAATATAAAAACCCCACAAACCGAACAAGCCTCTTTTACAGCAACTAGTAAAAATGTGCTCAGGACTGTCAGGATGCTGATTTAGGAGCCAGTAGCATACAGCATCAGACAGGGAAAATGTTTGACAGGGAGGATGTATATGAGCTCCCCTTACACAGGAACTGAGATGGGAGTCCACCAGGTCAGAGATGGCATCTCTTATCTGTGGCTGTACTTTGAGTCTGCACTGGTGACAACAACTGTTTTTAAGCTACCTCTCATGCAGTCATTGTGTGGATTCTGTGGTGATCATATAACTTAAATTCTTCTTCTGCTACACGGTGTTGCATTTCTTTGTCAAGATAAGTGTGGACAGTTTTCTGGTATGTGAAGTCATGGTGATAATTTCCACACCTCGATAAAAAATAACGAGGCTGGGAGAGGACCTGTGTTCACAGCCATGTTTGGTTTTCCTCTGCAGGTGCAGTAGGTTTCAATCTGAAATCAAGCGTCTGAAGATTTCATCCCCAGTCCGAGTCTGCCAGAACTGCTTCTACAACCTGCAGCATGAGAGGGGTTCAGAGGAGGGGCCCAGAAACTGATGGGGTCCTGGCAAGCAGGGACTCCATCCAGCCCCACAGTCACTCCAAGAACTAGTGAGAGTATTGTGCAGTGATCAGAAGGGATTAGAATACTGTCTGTTTACACTTAAGTTTATACTGAGTTTTAAGCACTATAAGTAAAAAGGGATCATTGAGTTGATCTGTGTTGACAGAAGGTAAATGAAGCTAATGGCATAATTAAGTGAAGAGCAAGGCCCAGGAAGACATTACTAATAACCACAATAGAACTGTCAACCCCTAAACCCATGTTGACGTGGCTATTGAGAAAATCCTCACTAATCCTAAACACCCATTCTTGTCTTGTTTTTGTAGAGCTAGTCATCTTAATTGGGGGGAGGGGAAGGCTTTTTAGAAGATAGTTGTAAATCTGCCTTCTTCGCAAGCAGCTGTGTATATTGTAAATAGGTATAATGGCCTTTTTATCTAAATATGAACTTAACTGCCTGTTACATGGGACTTCAGATTAACCACTATACTTTGTGTGGCATCTTTATCTCATCAATTTAAATATGAATGTTAAAAAAAAAAAGATTCTAAGGCGTTATGCGTATTTCTGTTAAAAATCCAGTCTGTGCATGTTTGTTCTTTCAGTTGCCCACAGTATCTGAAGTGAGGCTGTTCATAGAATTACATGGATTTTTTTCAAAAGAAAACATTTTTGAGAATAGGACTTGGAGTATTTTATTCTAGCTGTAAGATAACCAGGAACTAAATTGTACACTTGTGTTGCATTTTATACCAAACTATTTACCACCTCAGTGTTGTTCATATTTAATAAGGCCTCTTTTATACATATGTCAGAGCTGCAGTTTTGTTAATTACTCAATGTTCATTAGTAGCTGATTCATGCAGTGCAAGAACCAGCTTTTACCTTTAGTCAAGAGCAGTTGGCTTGCATATAGGTACAGAATGAATTCCTTGTTGCATAAACTTTTAACCACTGTTGTTCTGTAGCTTGTTTGCAAAAAAACTTCTGGAACAATAGACATTGCTCTAAAACAGGGTGATATTAGTCATGTCAGAAATGCTCCTAAGAGCTATCTTTGTGTTTCAGCACATGGCATCAACTTGAGGACAGCAGTAGATTTCCATTATGGTTTTTAAGTTCAAATATGAATTTAATTGCAGTATTTTTTTACTACTCTGTCATTTATTTTGCACTACATATGGGATGAAGTAGAGACGCTGATATCCACTGGGATTGGAACACGTGCATCAGATGGGCCCATGGACTTAATTTCTGAATGAGGTCTTGCCAGTGGGTTTTTGGTTGGGGGTGGGAGGGAGGGGAGGGCAGGGGACAGGCTGATGTTTGGTTTGGTTTTGTTTTTTTAATGTATGTGTATATATTTTGTAAATGGGTGACAAACGGATCTAGGTATATTCATAATGATTCTTTTAAATAGTGGTAAGGATGTGACTCAAACCAACAGAAGATAGGTGGCCCTGCTTTTGCTCTGCTAGTAATTCAGTGAGCGTCTTCACTCAAAATGAAATAATCCTTCACTTGGGATGATTTGAGCAGACTCTGGTCCTGAGATGATTGAAACCAACCCTGTTGTTGGAATTGCACCATCAAATATGCCAGACCCTCTGTGGTGGTGTGACCCCTTTCAGAAGGTCCTTGGCACTGCAGGAGCACATCTGTCTTCTCTTGATTTGAGCCTTTAGCAGTTAATCCTGACCACTTAACTATTTACCCTGGTATCACATGTTTATGCACTGAAGGTTAAATATGTATTTTGATACATGTTTGTTTATTATGTATGTGCTGGTCTGTAAAATGAGATATATTCCTGTTTTGGTATGTATACTAGGTCCCCAAATGAACAGAAAGGCTTTTCTAGAGCCCTTGCACACTGTTGAGTAAATGCAGGTTTGTTGAGATTAGCTGACCCAAATAGATCCAAAGAGTGATGATCAAGTAGCCATGCTGCGTGGCTACTCTGACAGACTTGTCCCTAGAAACAGGAAGGAGGTCCTCAGTAAGCGTGTGCGGAGCACTGGAATTCCTGTGTTCAGCTGTTCTCTCTAACGTTGCCTTCACCCTTCCCAAAATGATGCGAAACCAGCATAGTTCAGAAGACAGGCTAGTGGCCTTAACGTTTTCAGTTTGAAGAAAAGGCTGTTCTAACAACTCTGAAATGCCTTTGAGTCCACAGAGTTTTCTTCCCCTTGCCTCCAGATTTCAAACCAAAATTTAGGGAAGTCTTCTTTTTCTAGAGACTAGAACTTGTACAGCCACATAATCAAATCCTGATAAAAACTAGGTTTATTGCAGTAACACTGATAAAATTTAAACACTAAAGCAAACAGTTGGCATATAGCACTAATGGGGGTCATAAAGGTAGTGGGCCATTAGTGAAGAGGTAGTTGGCTGTGTTCAGCTACATAAGCACATTGTAGGGGTGTTGTTCAATGCTTTTGCTGTTTGGCAGCATACTAAAAACACCAAGGTCACTATCTTTTACAAGTTCAGTAGTGAGGAGGTGAGCCCCAGTTTACACTTTGGAAATAAATCACCACAGCCCTCTTGACTTAATTCTTCCGAGGCGCTGTCCCAAATCCCATGTTCTTGCTTGTAGGAGGTGGAGGGGAAAAAACACACCTGCTCTTATTTCCTCTGGCAGCTGGTGCTGTGGGCAACTGTTTTGTTCACTTGGGAGTGGGTTTTTTTCCATTTCTTTCAAGCTTCTAATGCAAATACTTGCTTTGTTTTCTGTGTAAAAATCTGTTGAACAAAAATATACTCATGTACACTAACATTAGTAGACTGTATTCTCTGCAAGTACCTCACATGTCTTCTCCTGCCTTGTTCTTTGTAGTATACTTATTCATGTACTCTTAACATTCGTATGTAGTGTGCAACTGTAATGTCATGCTTATGAGAGGGGGTTGGCTGCCTCCAGCCCACATTCATCAATAGCAAAACACTTTAGATAAGTTATTTTGCACTTTCTTATGTATAAAATTGGTAGAAACTTATATTTGCTTTGTATCATTTTAAAGACTCCTTTTGTTTCAGTAAATGAACTGTGTATAAAATACTTATGCAGTTAAAACTGTTTTTAGAAAGTATTTTTAATTTCAGCAAGTTTGGTTACTTGTTGCATGACTATTAACACAGCTGACTTTTTGTGTCAGTGCAATGTATATTTTTTTTGTCCTGTTATTAACTTGTAAGCCCTAGTTAAATGGCCATTTATTTGTACAGCATCAGGAGTAAATTGAAGATAACTGGCTAAGACTGGAGTGTGGAATTTTGTACTATATTGCAGAATCCAATATTTGTTTTTTGGTGGTTACGTAAAAGGCCTGACGATTTACTATCTAGTGTGCAATCTGTGATATCTGAATGTTCATTGTATATTTGTCTCCAATGCAAAAAGGTAGAGTAACACAATTACAACAATACATGATTAAATGCAATAGTTCAGGTACTGAAGTATTTTTTTCATTTCAAATAAATACCTGCTATTTACCACCAAAAAGCTGTTTTGCATTTGTTGGAAAGACAACATTTGCAGCTGAATAAACATTTTTAACATAGGAGTGGTAACTAATGAGTTACATGTTTCTGTATTGTCATGAGGAGTAAATTTCTATACCTTGCTATACGGTTTTGCTTTCTGAACCCGAGTACAGTCATCCACAATGATGCAGTTTGAAATCATGTGTCTTTGTTTATTCTGTTTTGCTTTATATGTGTCATTGCAGAGTGTGAGGCCTGCAGAATTTGGCAGTGTGTAGAAGAATAGGCTGTACCGATATAGAGAAAGCACACAGAAAATTATATAAGTTGTGCTGGTAAGGACAGTGGAAGAGGAGGAAGTATCAAAATCCAGTTTAAATCATCTTCCCCTAGGAGAGAATGACTGCTAGAGCAGAACTTGACTGTATCTCATGAGAAACAGCCTAAGATCCCCAAATGCTGAAATATTTTTTGTTAAATCCATTTTTGTACCCTTTCTAAGCTGTTAATGCTAAAGAATGTGGGTTTTCATGTTGGCAGTTAATTACATGCCAACAATGGTGGCTAACAGTTCTCTAACTGAAAAACAGGCTCTGATGAAGATGGGCCTACCACGTTCTTGGCTGATGAGCACCTGGGTTGCTACTGCATTCTTGGTATTTGACAAGTAAGTGATTTCATTGGTTGTAAAACAAAAGGAATTTCTACCAATGAACTTAACTGTAATGCTTACTGCATTTAACATGAACTTCTTCCATGAAGGAAGTGTTTTTAGTTCAGTGTGCTCTCAAGGAGTAGGGACAGAAGGAATTTTCGTGGCCTTCGTAAGTCATATCTTGGTTCTATAGCATTGGTAATATCCACTTCTCATAGGTTCAAGTGTGAGAAGTGAGCTTTCCGTATTTTAAATCTTTTTACGTGCTAAAAGAAATGTTTTCTCTTTAACAGGGAATTCCCTGTTGTGTTAGAGGGGAATTACTGTACTTCAGAGCATACCTGCAGACGCTTGACATTTGACACATGCTGCAGCCTAGCAAACTGTTCTGCTGTCGTGGACCAGGTCATGAATGAACTTCATCAAAGATTTTTGCGCCACTAAGTCATGCTGGCGCAGAGTGTAGGGTCTGGCATCACTACCCACTCTTTGCGGGGAGAGATGTACTCCTAACAGTAGCTCCAGGCTGCTCTATGCAGATGGATTGTTCAGTATGCAGTACTTCAACCTCATTTTTTCATGGGAAAAAAAAAAGGAGTTAGCCACTTTCTTTGATCTGTGCCATATGAAGTTAGCTAACTTGTGCTTTAACTTGGTGCAGCATTCAGAATGATGCAAAGAGCTTGCAGTTAAATGTCGTGTCCTGCCTGGAGAGTGCACTGCAGCGCCTTGTCTCCGCAGCTTGTGAGTCTGATAGAGGGCATCATTCAGCTTTGGGAAGGTGAGCTAGCCCCATGGTATGGTTCTGTGGCCCTCATGCACCCTCAGCCACCCAAGTGTGCACGTGCTCTTCTCCACTTTGCCAGCCTTGGCATGTCCAGAAACTCTCTTCCACAGGTTTCTGCCTTGATGAAACAAACAAAACCCAATTGGCTTTTGAGTTTTCCAAGGTGTTTGTGGAGCCAGAGGCGGAGTGACGGGCAGGCAGGGCCGTGCCACTGCATCTGGCTTCCCCCAGGCATGGTGGAGAGTGGAGGTGCCAGGAGCCAGCATGGAGAAGCAGTGGGGGCTGCAGTGCTGACAGACCTTTTGATTCGGAAAGTGCAGTCCCGTCCCTGCCTGGAGGGGAATGACCGAGAAGTGTAATGACTGTGTTAAGTAAAGGATAAAACCAGGCTGCTGAGAGCCAGCGGTAGCTCAAATCCAGCCAGTGCTTGAGGTGCTGGGCTTCAGCTGTCCCACCAGCACCTTCCCCAGAGGAGAGACTGCTCCTTCCCCACCTTTGGTGCCACTGCAGCCTGTGCTGCCTGTGCTGTGTTGCTGGGCAGAGTCGCAGAGAGGTTAAAGCACTGCTGAGCTGAGCAGGAGCAAAGATGACCTCTGGGCAAGATTATGTTACAAATACAAACACTGATGTATGGTCTGTGTGTGTGTGCAAGGTGCTTGCCCAATAACAGTGATGAAAACGCTGTGTAATCAGCCACAACCCCCGGCCTGTGCAGGTAGGCTGTGAGGGTTGTTGGCACAAGCTGCCCTCAGCTCTGGGAAAGCTTCCAGTCTTCCTGAGAGGGGGCAGCTTCTGTGAGTGCCACACGTGAGGGCAAGGACTGCTTTCCTCAAAGCTTGGCTGCCCTCCCAAGGCCACCCTGATGAAGCGGGGCAGGGAACCACCATAGAGCTGCTGGGGCTGAGCTGCCCTCCTCCTCTCCTGCAGGACTTTCATTAAGGGACAAATGCTCTGATTGCAGAGTAATCTGGGAGCCATTTCCCAACTCCTGTGCAAGGGCAGGCCTGAGGAAAGGGCAAAGCTGTCCAGCAGATTTCCCCAACACACTACTCAAGCCCTTAAAATTCACCTACCTGAGCAGCACTTACTATATGTGTACCACCAAGGGATATATGCATAGATCTAAGAGCCAATCAGCCCCAAACCAAGCTGAGAAGTGCATTGTCAACAAAGGATAACAACAATAGCCTCACTTTAGTCCTAAAAGGAAGGTCTGGGGTTCAGCTGTAGGAAACTGCTAGGACATTAAGGCTGCTCCTTCCAAGGGATAGAAAGTAAAAGTAGGTTTGAATTCAGGTGTAAAAGCACTAGTAATTAAAAATAACAGTGAGGGATACTTCTGTGGATGAGTTAAAACCCTTGGCTATTCTTTTCTCCCTATCATTTCTTCTAGGATAACTGAAAAGTCTTGAATCCATGCAGAAGTCAAAATGTATTCTTTTATTGAGGAGGCACAATTTGTTTCTTTCCACTGTGTCACAGGATGGCACCATTCACCATGACAACTACCCAGGGTGCTTTCCTGCTTCACAAAAAAAAAATAACTTTTTTAAGGCTGACTTTTTTAGAGGGATTTCTGATGTCTTGGTATTGTAATATATGAAAATATAAGAGACAAAAATAGCAAGTTAGAACATGTTGCCCTGAAGCAGCAAAGCTCATGGATGCTGACAAAGCACAGAGATAAAAGATGCTTTTCGCTGGTTATCACTGAGTGAATGTTCTTGTTGGCAAAGCCTTTGTTATAGGAAACTTTCTATGACAGTCACAGCACAGCTTGAGAAGCACAAACTCTTCTGGAAGTTTGCAGTGCAGTGGAAGAAGAAAAATCCATTGGTAGTGACACAAGTCAAGAAGCCAATTCTTTATTAAAAGATCCTTTAAGCGTTCTTTCCAGTACAGACTTACTTGCTCCACTGTGGCTTTGAGTTGATGAAGATGAACAAACATTAATAAGAAAGAGGCAAATTGGACACCTCTATAAAATTAAGTAGATGAATTATAGATACTGATTACACCAAACATAAACATCAAACCACAAGAATTATACACAGTCCTAAGGCTAACTATGTAACAAATGTATGCAATTGCACTTAAGTCTGTAGAAAGTTGACACATGCTGCTGCCCAAGCACTCCATATCCTGGGTCAAGAAGACACTCACTGGGTATTCTCTGCATTGAGAACAGCAGCTTCGGAGCCAATACCCAGAGTGTTACTATGCCATACATTTAGCTTGTTGTGAAAGTGACCAAATGGGACCAGCAGTGCCCAACTGAATTTATTCAAGAAAAAAATGATATTAAACCAGTTTTACTGATATCTGCTGTTTTGTGCTTTTCCCTTAGCTAGAAACCCCAATGCCTTTGACCACAGTACACCCACCTGGGACAGAAAAGGTGATCTGATGCCCTGACCCTGTGGAAGCATCCTTTCTGCACCCACAGCCCACCCTGCTGCAGTGCCTGTACCTAGAGAGATACCACTCTTCAGGCAAGAAAATACTCTTACCAGATCCAGTGGAGTTCAGAATCCATCCCTGAAAGGTAGGAAAAGGGGCAAACACTCGTTACGGTTTGCTCAGTAGGTCACCCTTAGTGTTCAGTCTGTAATAAAAAGTGCCATTCCTTTTGTGAAAACAACAGATGCAAGAGCAAGACAGGGACCTAGAGTGGAAACTGAGAGTCTGGTTTGTTTCATTCAAGTGCAAGAGACCTCTAATGATCCTTCAGTAAAAACCCTGATAGGCAGCTGCTGCTGTTAGGATATTTTGCTCTTTGCCCTCAGAAAAGTTGAAAGGAGCTCTCTGCTAGGCAAGAGAACTATGCTGGTCCCTGAGGTGTAAAGCTAGTTAGTTGCAGAGCTGCTATAGGCAGCAGGAGGCTTATTGACTAGCTAGAAGAAAACCCTGTCAATATTATTATTCACTTAAGCTTAGAGCAAAATGGCTCATATCTTAGTTTTATTTATGAGCTGATTTATTCATGGAATTTCTTGGTACCTCCACAAAGTGCCTGTTAAATACTGGTGTTCAAATTCAGTACAGTCAGATGGTTCCATAGGTAAACTGCACTGCACGCTGAATTCTGTCATATCCTTTTTCAGGCACTGCCATTTCCATACTGGGAGACATCCCTTCACTGCAATAGGCAATGCTAAAGTTAGACCTGCTTTGAGCAGAAGGCAAAGCTAGATGATACCCACACGTCCTTTCCAATCCAAGTTTTTCTGTGATTGTATAAAGACAGTAATAGCAATCACCAATATATCTTTATCTAATCGTAGAATCATAGAATGGTTATGACTGGAAAGGATCTTAAGATCATCTAGTTCCAACATCTTCTATTTTGCAAAGTTATGGATGGATCCTTCCTCTGAGAGGATAACTACTCTCTTAGAAGAAATAAAAGCCTCCAACCACTTTGTTCTCTTTGCAATCAGGCAACCAGATAGGGACAAAACAAAAAGCACCCCAAACCTTCGATGAAAGAAACAGCTCATTTCACATTAAATGTGGATCAATGTGTAGAAGCTGCTCTAACTGCTAGCTCATTGCTCAGAGCACCTGCTCTTCATTTGCAGTGTTTTTCACTAATGACATTTAATAACATGTCTCCAGCGTGGCAAGTATCCAGCAGCGCTCCAAAAAAAATCAGTGCTTGTCACAAACACCCCCAGCACCCCTGCTATTTTCTGTCTGGATAGATGGCTATCCAGGGAACAGAAATGAACAGCATTTGGAATAGGACAGTGTCCATGGAGCTTGTCCAAAATCCCTTCAGCACCACTCAAGCCTAACACTTGACACCAAAGCCACTCCCACAGGAACTCCATCTCCAGAGCTTGACTCCAACCCTTCTCTGTTCCCGGAGTAAGGTTGCTTTGTGCTGTGGTTAACCCTTTGCTACAACCTGTTGGACTCGCTGTTTTAGCAGGCCACATCTTTGGCAGGAGAAAGGCTTTTCAGCTATGTTTTGCCATTTTTGCCACAAAAGGGTTGTGGCAGACTTTCCGCAGACCAAGAAAACCTGCTTTGGCTGGTAACTACTGAAAGTGCCCCTCTGCCTCAAGTAAGCAAGGCTGAGCCCATCACTGTACCCAGCAAACATTCTGATCTCAGGTGAATCATAGAATGGTTTGGGTTGGAAGGGACCTTCAAAGGTCATCTAGTCCAACCCCTCTGCAATGAGCAGGGACATCTTCAACTAACCCCAGCCCTGGGGAAAAATCTGTGGAGAAAGGTGTTCAAGGCCAGGTTGGACAGAGCCTTGGGTGACATGATTTAGTGTGAAGTGTCCCTGCCCATGGCAGGGGGGCTGGAACTAGATGATCTTTATGTCCTTTCCAACCCCAATTATTCCGTGATTCTATGATTATTATAAACAGCAATGTTCTTGCTACAGAGGCCCAGGCAACAGCATCCAATTTACATATACCAGCTCACAAGCTCTTTGTACTTATAAACCAAACACACGCATTGTATACACCAAGTGATGTGACAAAACCAGCATACTCTCTAAACACTGGTACTTACTCCTGTGAGTACAACACTGCTCTGCTGGGTGCCCCTGGGCCTTCTGCCAGAGGCAAGGAAAAATACATGGAATGACTGCCTAGGCTGTATCTTGGGCTAAAATAAAAGGGCTGAAAGTAATGAAGACACTTATTTCACACTGGAAAACAAGAATCAGGCCAGGCCTCTCAAATATTTTTCCTTACTGCAAGGTTATTTCTATCAGGCCACTTCTCTTTCACTTTTTTGTTTTGTTGTTTTTTACAACTGTGCAGTTGGAAACATCCATAGATAGAATGAAAAATACTGGGACAAGCCTGAGAAGAGCTCATATTGCATTGCAACAGGGTGACTCGAAGGCCAGAGGAGCTGCATGCCTGATGTGGAGCAGAGGAAGGAGATCTGAATGAGGCACACTGAAGCAGATCTTCACTTGCTGCCAACATATCACCTGCAGTCTGTGCCACAGCAGCAATACAAGCTGGCTCAGAGTGCTGCCCCTGCCATGTCTCACTGGACACAGACTCCCACCAGAGAGGGAAGTAGAAACACTTCCTTTAAGTTTAAAACTACTTTCTAGTTTTTGAATATCTGACACATAGTAGAAACAATACCCAAAACTTAGAAAAATTACCTTATGTTGTTATAATACTCTCCTTTCTCTAGCTTACTTGCTCTGAGCGTTTTACAGCCTCCTGTATACCATGAAGAGACACAGGAGATCACGACTAACAGAAAGAACCTTCAGTGGAGGGCAAGAAATCCTCATATATTTATGAAATAATCTCTTCTTGCACATCCAAAGAACCATGATTACTAAATACTTTGAAATCAGTCGGTTTTCTTGATGGGAAAAAAAAAAAAAACAAAAACAAAAGTTCAAGTTAATGAGAGACTCTGGCTATCAAAAACGTGCAGCCTATTCCCTCCTCTGTGCTCCTGTCAAGCGCTGGCACACCAAAGAGAAGACAGTGCAAGGGGCTGCTGTGTGGTCCACAGAGACCATACAGGCTTTGGACCCAATGAAGAAACGTTCCCATCTGTGCAACAGCATGTGACTCCAGCCTGCTCCGTCTCCTTGGAGCCAGAGGATCGTGGATGATGATGACGAGAGTAATAAAGCCCTGCAAAGCAGCACTCAGAAAGTTCAGCTACACCAAATGCCACTGGCATCAGAACCTAAACATCTCTCCCTTATTTTTCACCCACTTCTGAAGTACAGGGGAGTTTTGAGTGGCTGCACAACAGAGGAAGACAACAAACCTGATTTTTGTCTATCTAAGAACATTGTGCGTTTGTTCCCCCAAGTATTAATGTACAAAGAAGCCAGCATGTGGCTCAGACTCAGGCATACACAGCTACATGATAACGTAGGGTCCTGGGTAGTACAAGTAGGTATGAAACAATTGTGCACCTTCAGCCTTAGGTGAAAGCCCAGAGCCTCATCTATGCAAACAAAGTGATGTGCAGAGCTACTGGGACTACAGACCCAAAGAAATAGCTGCCTCAATGCCAACTGGAATAAATAACCGCAGCAAAATGTGATCACCCATAAGCAACAATGGGTCATTACGCACCATCAAAACAGTAGCATCTTCTATAGCACTGAAAGCAGAAGAGATGGACAAGACGCTGAGTCAGCCTATGAACAGATGGGTGTTTTCTCCTGTAGCACACTGTGCCCAAATTAATGGCAGGAAAAGATAGCTGTGGCAGGTCTTCATGCCCACCTCCCGCTGGAAGCAAAACTGCGGCTGAAGGAAAAGTTGATCTCACCATTTTTGTACTTCCCCCACGCTCCAAACGGCACTATGACAACTGTGCTGTTGTCTTCAGTGCCAAACTGTATTGCCTGAAAGAAGAAACAAGCTGTCAGCATAACTACCTTGTTTGGAAAAGGAAAAAAGTGTCTGGGTCCACATGGGACAGCATGCCCTGAGGCTCAAGAGTTCCTTGCCCCTTCCCAGCCCTGACACTCCATTCTGGTGTGCCCCAGAGCTTTCCATAGGATATGCCACCATCCAGAACCCTGGTGAGAAACTGGCCATTTCTGTCTATGCTGATCACGTATTCAGCACAGGAATAAACTGCAGTTGTTGTCCCATGCAGTTCAGTGGATCATCAGCTAAGCAAGTTAATTGAAATGATGCCTACCTGGCGAGGATGTGGCAACACCCAGGGTAAGGCAAAGGCTGGGTGGTGGCACTAGGGAATGTCTCAAGCAGTGTAGTGCAATTTACTTGAATGTGTGGCTGTACGCTTCATTTTTTTAAAACCAACCAACCAACCAACAACAAGCATTTGATGCCAAAATGAGCCCTGGCATTACCTGCTCAGTAACAACGTGGGCAGCTTCAGTGGGATCATGGCACTGGCTAATGAAGTCACAGATCTCCTGACTGTTCACCATGAAGTTAATACCATCTGTAGTGAGGACCAGGAAGCTGTCATCGGCATGCTGCAACTGCAAAAGCACACAGTATGCACAACAATGGACCAAGTGCTGCAAGGCAAATGAACTGCCTTAATTTATAGTACACCCTGTTGCAAAGAACCTTTTCAGGAGATGCTGTGGGCTTTCCTGCTTTGTGTGCAAGCACTAACAGGAACCTCCAAACCCTTGGCTAGCCAAAGGCTGCCCCTTGAATCCTCGGGTGTATCCATCAGCCATACAGACTGCCTTTTTCTCCTCCCTTCTCCTAAGAGGATAAACCTCTACGATTTTTTTGATGACAGCCCATTCATATCCCACCTAGTTCTGAGTGATGGTTTTATATCGGCATTTACATCAAAACTATTCATTTGACCACAATACCCAAACAGACTAACACCTTTGTATTTCAGTAATAATGTGTTGTCTTTCTTCCCTCATGCTGTATTGCATTGTGAGAAATGGGATTTAGAAGTTGATCTGGTTGAATTTAGTATCAGGGCCAGATTTTCTCTCCTGTTAGTGTTAATCTGAAATGACTTAATTAGAATTGGTCTCCAGTTACTTCACCAGAAATAAAAACCAGTGCTTGGCCATCAGGCATCACCTGGGCACATCATGTGAATACCACCACCTGCATCAAATACCTGTGGTGTCCCTTAGTCTGAGTGTTGCTGCCCCTGTAAACCAGGACTTCTTTTACCTGAACCCTTTTTGTTTCTGGCTGGGCTATCACACCACTGTTTTTAAGATCCAAATCTCCTATGCTCCGTGTCATTGCAAGTCTACCATTCACATGAGGTTGTCCCACGCTGTTCCAGGTAATGAAGCCACCACACTTCCTAATCCTGTCCAGAGGCACAAAAGAAAAAGCAAGTATGAGTTATTGCTTCACACCGTTACCCCTGTCTCTATCTGCAATTTCTGTCACTAGCTACTGACGCCAAATGGGGTATGGAGGACCTAAGCTGGTAGACTGAGGGCTGGCTTTAGCTGTTTGAAGGGTCCACAGAAGGGATGTGTCTTGGCAAGCTGAATCCTGACCTGGCCACCATAGTGCATTTCTGCAGGTCTTATCTCTACCTTGGCAGTTTTGGACAAGTCTGAGCCAGGTAGTCACAGCTCTGTACCAAGTCCTAGCTATGCTGATCTGACTGCTGGGACAGTTCATACCCAAGTCTTAGCTATGCTGATCTGACTGCTGGGACAGTTCATACCCAAGTCTTAGCTATGCTGATCTTACTGCTGAGACAGTTCATACTCATGTAGGGCTTTCCATATCCCCAGTCCTCTAAATGGAACCACGTGAATTAACTGGTGCTGTGCTGCTTTCTGCCCACTCAGAGGTGATCTTGGGGCATTATGTTCAACTCTCTGCTTCCTTCCAGGCCCAACCGAGCAGCAGAACACCAGCACATCCTGACTGAGGCCCTGCCCTGGGAAGCCATATCATTAGCTGACAGGTACCTTTCCTTCTCTTCTTTTCTTTCTGGAGTATGGTCAGTGGTGAGTTTCATGGCCTTCCCCTTTCGACACAGCAAAGCACGACTGTCTCCCACACTTGCCACAACTAGCTCAATACCATCCCGGAGCAGAGCCACTGTTGCAGTGGTCCCAGAGTTCATCAGAGTTGCTATAAATGTCATATCAAAGAGAGAGGTTTTAGCATAGCACTGCCTCAAAGTACAGGACCATTTATAACAGTTCCAATTGGTAAAATGAAGACAACTTGTGCTCTATGTTTACCAGTAAGTAACTGCTTTTACATTTAAACTAAATCTACATCCAAAAAAAAAAAGGAAACATGCATGTAGGACTGGGGAGAGAGATAGGAATTGGAAAGGATGTTTCTGTGCAACAACATGGCTCCATGCAAAGAGGGCAAGTGGAATAAAAGCAGTTACAAGGTACAGTGGCTTTTTTTCAGCTTGTAGCCAAATGTTTTTCTAGCTAGCTAGAAAAACTAGCTCACCTCAAGTTACAGGGCTATCACCCTTGCCCCTGGGCACAGTGACTGTGTGGATGATCCACCATAAAGCTGATGGCTCTTCCCTTCTGTTAGGTGGTGAAGTGAGCAATTGAGTAATAGTAATTGTAGCTCCACATAGTTCACCAGAAGAGAAATACTAGATTACTCCTTTACACTAGCCTGTGTCATCCTCCCATTGCTGTCAGAGTGGTTATAATCTCCCTCTGCTTCCCCCAGTCTTGCCAAGAGATTAAGGGTTTTCAGCCAGCAGATCTCTGCTTTTTCAGAAAGGGACGCTGCTCTCCTCAGACCCTGTCAACTTATTGGAGGTCCCAGTGCAAAGGTGAAGCTGGATTCTGTCTCTTGCCTTGTGCCTGCAAACAGCTGGCAGTGGCTGTCATCTGGGCAATCTGCCCTGGGCACCAGTGGGATCTGTTTTCAGGGGTGTAGGTGTACATAGGGGGCAAACCAGAGCCCTTGGTGTTGCCTTCTTTCTCTTACAGCTCAGCTGACTGAGTTCAGAGACCTGAGTAGCTTAACTGATGCAAGTAAATTTAAGGGCTTCTTAAGTTTCTACAACACCAGAAACAAATAAGTGCTTGAAAAGGAGTACTATGAGTCTGCCTTATTTCAGAAAAGATCTGTAGTTTTATCTGCAGGGAAGGAAGTGCCAGAAGAACCATCCAGCTTTCCTGTCTTGTTTGTTTTTTTGAAAGGAGCAGCCTTGTTTTACAGTTAGTATCTTCCGTTCCCCAAACTATGCAAAGGTAACCCAATGAAAGGTGCCTGGAAAGACCTGAGCTATTGCAGTAAAATGTCTGGCATTTGCTATTGCCCAAAGCACATTTGTATTCACAGCCAGTGCAAATCCCCTTGAAAGGCCCTCTGTAGGTCTCCTGCATTCTGGGCTTTTCCAGTTTTTCCAGGTTTTAAAAGCAAGCCAATTCAAAAGGCATTTTGGGCTAATTTAGGAATGAGAATCCCCAGTTACATTCTTGTTTTCACATCACTAACAGTTAAAGATCTTTCTACCACCACTTCAATGCAGAGCTCAGCTACAATTATGTTCACTCCTACCTCTGGCACTGCAGCCATGACTCTGGGGAGGTGGATGGATCTGAGACAGGACTGCATGTTTGAGCCCAAGGAATGCCAGCCAGTCCCATCTCTGAGCAGTTGCCAGCAAACAGTGTACATACAGCACAACACCCTGTGTACTATGGAAACAGAAATGAGAGTGCTCTGGGATTTTGGAGACCTCCTTCCCCAACCCTGCAAGGTCTCAGCACCCTTCTGTAAGTAAAACAGGGTTGGGAGTAAACTGAAGTGCAGAACCCTGAAAGATGCATTGAGCCTTGTTATGCAGAAAAAGCATGGTTTTGATGAATCAAAAAAACCTCACAAAACAGTCTAAACTAAGCTTGTGTTATTATTTAAAACAGGTATTATTACTGCAATGAGGTCTTGGTTTAGCTATAGACTTAACCAACATGTCAATCATGAACATCAACCACAATGACTATGGTCAAATCTTGGACTACATTATGGCTGCCATGCAGGCTATGATATTCGAATTATTTAGATGCCAGTAACTTCTGACTATTCAGGTAAGCACTGACATCCTGTTTCTAATTTGAAGCAAGGTCTAGTCCAGTGCAGGATCACTTTGAGGCACATTATGAAAGCAAGATGCTAACAAGTACCAGTGCAATTAGAAATTTTAGTAGAACCAGTAAAATACCTGTTTTAGCCAGCAGTTAAAAGAATTGAAATGAAGAACATAAGTAAAACTATCTTTTTATTTCACAGAAAATATGTTTTATTTAGACATTAAAATTAATGCAGAACTGCTACTACTCTCCCATTTCATTCCTTGGTTTTGGAGTTATGTTGAAAAACAGCAGTTTCTGAAAAAGTTAAGATCTGTAGTCTTTAGTTCATAAATGGCTAGAAACATATGGATATTGAGGTGAAGCTGCATCTTTCAAGTGCAAACTCTCTAAGAAAAGAGCCGTGATTACAAAATCAAGGGATGCTACTAAAGAACAAGTCAAGATAGTGCCCAGAATTGTGGTAATAGTTGTACTGACTTGAGGTTTACATACATCTATTAGTTAAATAGCACTCCTGGAAAAAGAAATGCTGCTCATGCTTTCTTCCTTGGAACACATTAATGATCCGGGTGGGAGTGCAAGAACTAGTAGCTTGACTTACAAGCCTTACATGATTTCTAGCATAGCTCGAAAACACAGGAATGATGATGGGATAACATTTCTAACACTTTACTACAACTGCTGCTAGGTTATTTATTAATATCAAAATATGTTGCATATATATATTGGTTTTAACAATTAAAGAGTTTATTTTGTTTTCCTGACAATATCACTATGCAACTAAGATCTTTCAATAGGTTCTTAACACTCACTGGACAACTTCTACTGCAAGTCATCTCAACTAATGTGACAAAGAGGATGTGGGAACCTTCCAGTAGTCCAGGCTAGGAACCGCTGGACTGCTTCACCTGGGACAAAATTAAGCAGATCTCTCTTTCCACTGAAGCCTAGCATATAGTGTCGAGGGCCTCCAGTTCTAGAGCTGCTGACCAGGTACAGTGTCTGCCACAAATAACACGCACACAGAGGCAAATAGAAAATTCACCCAGGGACTTTGTTCAAACAAAATAAACCTGCAACACTGGAGATGAAAGAATAAGAGCTGCAGAACTAGGGACGTAGTCACTCTTGAGTTTGCCTGCACTTTTCTGCAGGTCATTTAGAAGTACTTGAGGCTTGCACATGCATCTTTTGCAACAGATAAATCAGCCTTGGTATTTCTGGGGAATTAATACCATTCTCGCCTTTTTGCTAAAACTGTGTGACAGAACCAGTTTAAATCCAGTCAAATAAAAACTCATTTTTTGTTGGCTTTTTTTTTTTCTGTGGAGGTAAGTAACCAACCCACAAATCAACCAAAGCACTTTGTCAGTGCTACAGGGCCAGCTGTCTCCTCCATGGCAAGAGTGGCCACTCTAAACATCTTCAGTACAGAACATGGCCCAATCCATTTCCTCAAGGTTATTTATGTATTTTTCTATATATATATTCACATATAACACAAAAATGGGGAATTCAAACTAATGCCACCTAAAATGGTCCCATCTTAAAGGCATTGAATAGAAGTACATTAATTGTTCTGGCTCATGGGAAAATATGCAAAATAAACACTCCTTTAATAGTGTAATTAGTATCTTCAAATTTGATTAGGTAATAATCAGGATAAAAAGGCTGCCTTTGTAATGGCTTTATGATACATTCAGGTAAAATTTCTGCAGCTCTCCCTTTTCCTCAGTGTTGCAGGTTAACATATTCAAAGAAATAAAAATCATGTGTGAATGGTAACTTAAAAAAACACAATACCAAACCCCACTACTTTTTAAATTTAGTTATTTTAAAACAACTTTTGCTGTTTGCTCAGCACAGTAAGATTACAGGAGTGCCTTTCAAACATAGACACTCCAGTTAATACCTGGCTATGTTTTAATAAGATGGCTATTCCAGAAGTGAGTGGCCAATGTTATCAGAGTTTGATGAGCTGAATGTGGAGGTCGATGGAAAGACTCTCTGTTGTCTTCTCCAAGTAGTGGATTACAGTGAACATAAGCAGTAGCAGTACCTTGTAGGACAGCACTAGGCCAGGAGAGGGTTTGTCTTAACATTTCTCCAGATAGATGCTGAAATTTGCTGAAGCATAAAATTCACTTTCTTATTTCTGTCCTTGTCAAGCAAAGCTGTTCGGCCTTTATAATTCAGATTTTATAGCTGGTTCAAAATATCAGAAAATTCTGTCCATCTGTGTTAACAGCTCTCCCATGGATAATGACCTATTTGTTAGACAGCTTCCTTTGCTATGTCCTATGTCTAAATTTAGCAGTGATTTAAAAGTGGATATATTTGAATATGTGGAAAAAAATTAAAATACATTTTTTAAGAGATATCAAGCACCATATTTCAAGGCTCAGGCATATCTCTAAGCTGTTAATGATTAGAAAGGATTTAGGTGGAGGACAGATTATCCCAGACCTGCCTACAGTAAGTTTCTTATGCTTTTGTGTGAAACAACAGGTACAGATCACTGTCAGAGGGGATACTGGACCACTCCAAAAGCACTAGTGAACCTCACGCCAGATGTAGCTAGCTGCTCCAACAAGGCACATCTCTAGTACTGTTAAATTTGTGCCATTATATGAGCTTTTTATCCTTCAAATAGTAATATAGACAATGTGTCGAACCATATACATGCAATTTTGGCTACAAGGATTTGTCCCAGGACTTACTTTCCTTCAAACACCCAGGCACACACTTTCAAGGCTGGTCCTGTGTTAGTAGAGACCTGGACATTCTGAACATGCACTGAGGTTTTTTTTGCAGATATAGTGAAAGAAGTGAACCTGATGGGGTCATCTGTTGGAACAAGACTAACCTATTATTTTCCACTTCATCAGCTATGGCTGGGTTTCACAAGGAGGTCAGTCTTGGGGAGTATCCAGCATACCCGTTACCCAGTGTTACACAACCAGCCATATTTTCAAGATACTTCAGCAACAGCTTGACTGTCACATCTAGAATAGCCACAATTATTCAGAAATTTTGCTGGCAAACTGAATCAGTTTGGAAGTAGGCTTCTAACAAGGATACATACCGAGCATTGAAATTTTATGTAATTTTCAAAACAGCAGCAACAACAAAAATATCCACACCAAGCAGTCAACATAATACTTAATTATTTTAACAACAGATATGCTAAAAGTTTTATTTGTTCAGAAATCCACTTGTCTTTGCATGCTGTTACTCCACTCTGCTTTACAGCTTGGTTTTCAGCTGGGCAACCAGGCTGGGCTCCTGCAAGAGCTTGCAGGTGCTCAGCCTACCTGAGAAACACTGAGTGCTTGCCAGAGTGTGGCCCTGGCAGATGTTTGGCAACGCTTTTGCCCTCTATTTTGCTTGATCTCAAGCTTTTTTAATGAATCAGGTTTGTCCAGTATCTTGGTAACTGTAGTGTAAATTTGCTGGCATTTGCATTATATTTCATTAAGCAGTACCAGTTAGTTAAATAATATGAAAAAAAACCCCTATAAACAGTTGAAAAACACTCAACTTGCTGCACAATTTGTCTGTCAGGTAATGTTATCCATTTCTGTAAGTCTCACATATGAAATGCTACAATCAGAAACCATTTTCAGAATAACAGAATAATATACCAAGTACAGTTCCCAATCCTTCTCCTCAAGGAGCTGCTCTGGCACTGAACAGAGGTCACTTCAACGAGCCAAACCAAGAGCTACTCTACTAACAAAGGAGCAGGGAGAGGGACAAATATAACAGATCTTCCTCTTAGTGAAAGGTCCTGGTCCAGGGAAGTACGTAAGACTGTATTTACATGTCTTACTAAAACTGGGCTTTTAGGAAAATGTATTTGCAAGGAGGCTCTTGAATAAAAAGCACATCTGCTCTACTGATGAGCTCATGAGTTTAACTAACTCACCCCACAGATCAAAAGTGACTCTGGACTTCTTTACCACATTTTTTTAAAGAAGGATTCTGGTATAAAATAAAAAGGGCTATAACGGGGAAATGAGCTATATAGCTTTAATTCCCCTTTCTTAAGGGCTGCAAGAATTTTTTCCCTGATACCTTATCTTGTACCAGGTAAGGGGAAAGACTCGTATCCCTCACAGTACTGCAACAGTCAGGCTACTGGTCCTGCCAAGAAATATTTGAGTCTAAATACATTCATCTAGCAGGTAAAGTGCAGGAAGCCACTCCATTACTTGACTGTATATTCATTGCTTAAGAAAAGTAGCTTGAGAATACAGTATCACTTCAGTCCCTAGAGTGGTTGTTGGTTTCAAGTCCTTCTTGGAGAGAAAACTTACATAGTTTTTGTTCTTCTGAAAATTACCTCAGTCATTTTGCCAGCACCTGCACCAGCAATGGGACAGGATGTTTGTTTTGTTTGTGGTTTGGGTTTTTTTGTGTGGTTTTGGTGGTTTGTTGGGGTTTGGTTTTGTTTTGGGTTTTGTTGGTTTGGGATTTTGTTTTGTTTGGTTTGGTTGGTTTTTTTTTTGTTTGTTTTGGTTTGTTTGGTTTGGTGTTTTTTTTTTTTAATTGGGTTTGTTTTGAGGTAGGGAGTTTGGTGAGTTTTTTACTTTTTTTGTTTGGTTTTTAAGACTGGCTAGACTGACTCTTTAAACTGTAACCTATGTCTAAGGAAGCTCTTGTGACAGAACTCAGATGGGGACCTCTATCTCCCTTCTCAAGGGAGCTCTCTATAAGCTCCGGTTGCTGGAACTGGAACTTCAGATGTGCTTTGTCCCTAGACACATATACAAGAACCTGATTAACAGCCAGGACTAAGGAGTCTAAAAGGTCTGGTGCCAGCTTTACCACAGCCTTGCCACAGACAACCTTGTTTCCTCTTCACTGCTTTTTTATCCTGTCACACTCAGCTACTCTTGTGATTCTGTTTGTGCAGAAGCAATATCAATTGTATTAATTTTGGCTTATGTTCCTCCTCAGGAAGGAGGTTAGAAAGGGGAACTTTTCTTTTGACACTGTTGCTTTTAACCCATAGGAGTAAAAATTAAAAAACAAAGCAAAACCCCCAGAAAACCAACATCAAAAATCCCCCCTCCAGATTCCTCACACAGTAGTTTTGCTCCTTGCAAATCTAAACCACTCGTTACTAACTTGATATACACTCTGCTTGACAGAATCACATTAGGATTAATTCATTTATGATTATGTTAACATCCAGATTAATAACTCCCCCAGTAAATTTGATATAGACTTTTATAGCTTTTTCATCTTAAGGAGGTAAAACATAATTGTTTCATTTTGCAGTAAGCAATCAGAGCAAGAGCTTATGTTAAATAAAACTGTTTTCAAGCATTTTTCTGGACATTTTACTATAAAACTACTGAGCAAATAAGAAAAACCTTTTGCTCCACACCATACGAGTAGAGTATTTTTTACCTACCGTCAGGAGACAGATGAGCATGCCTTTCATATGCTTTGTTTATTTCTAGAAAAGCTTTGTTCAGAACATTTTCCAAGTTCTCCTCCTCGGCAAGAAATTCTCTGGAAACAAACAAGCGAAAATAAGATTAAGCTTCTTTCCAATACATCTTGATCAGTCTTTTCTGTAGCCTTATCTCCTCTGTGCATACACTGAGTACTGCTGGACTTCAGTGAAGGGTTAATAGACCTGCACTGGAAGCATAATTCTGTAATTTTAAAAATACATAAATTCTTCTTCCAACACCCAGGCATGTGACATACAGATGCAGAAAGAGTGCATGCAAGAAGTAGGTCAGCAATCACAGTGCCCCCATCTGCAAACAGTCAGTTCACACTCTGTCTGTATTCCCAGTCCTTTCCTGGAAGGTGAGTACAATCGTATTTTCCCCTCTTGTCTTTGCGGGCTTGCTCAATGGGGCAGGCACCATACAAAATAAGTAATTCATAACATGTCTGTTGTAATGGGCTATTTCAGTCCCATGTTCCTGCTCTCCCATTGGGCTAGGTGGTTCTATAACCTAAGGAGAATTAGTAACAATGTATGATGCACTCACTGGTTGCCCTTCAGTCCTAAGGAAGGAATCTTTACTGTAATTCATTTGACATGTATTCACTTGATGCACACTTACTTCATATATTTTTCCATGTACTTATCACAGAAATCAGCTGCTGCTGCCCCACCATGTCCATCATATACTGCAAAGTACAGGACATCCTTTGTCAGCTCGGCATAATGAAACCGGTCTTCATTTTCCTTGCGTTTCCCAATATGGCTACTGCAACCCACATTGGCCAGGCTTACTTTTGGAATTGGTTTCCCATACTTTATGCTTGGTGGGAGGAGAATAGGTTCATCAATGCGATTGTCCCAGATGCCAAAGGTATCCCATGTGGTAGGTCGCCCGCTCCCATCTGAATCGAAGCGGGAAGCACGATGCTCAGAGGTGGAGCTGTAGCAGGCAGTTGTTGGACGCTTCTCGTCTTGCAAGAGGCGGGATGTCAGCACAGCTCTCCTTCTTACTTGATACCCTCCATTCCGTACCAAATTAATTAATGTAGTTGTTGACATAACTTGTAGGAATAAAAGATCTGCAGCTGCTGGAATACCTTCTAAAACAAAGAGAAAACTGATCAGGAAACAAGAAGCACGGAGAAGAATTTTCAGTTACATCATTCAGGAAACAATGTCACCCTTGGAGCCGTTAATCGCGCATAGCACAGCACTGCCTAGAAGAAACTAGAGCTATCTGCATGACTCACTGAGAAACAATCCTACAGACCAGCCCACATCTAATGGGGAGTACTGCAGACAGATCGAGGTAAGACATTTCTGCTGGCCACCCGCAGAAAGATATCCTGCATTTTCAAATGTTGAAGGGGTTGTGCTGGAACAAATGAGAGTGATAATGACTTTGCTGCATGTCAGCTAAAATATGAGTATGTAAAAATACGAGGTGAGGTTGTGAAAATGAGCTTATCATGCATGCTCTTCAGACAATAGCTGAAACATCTGCACTGTGGCTTCCCAGGGTGAAAGGAAGGAGAAATATCTTTGCTTAAAGAGGTTTTTTTCATTTGCACATGATATTCAGTTCTGTACTCTTCAACAGAGCTCAAAGCTCATTGCTTTACATGCTCTTGGTTTACCTTTCATGCAATATTAGATGAAGAAAGGTTTCTTTACTTAGTACTTGCAGAGTAACTGTCAAGTTGATAAAAGGCCAGATGTGCTGAGAATCCTTGTTATCGCACCAAACAAATACGGGCTAAGCTACCAGGTGAATGGAACTGACCACTTGGAATTTTAACATTTTCCATTTTAGTAGGGGGTGACATAAACATCAGATCCCCATTTCAGTATACTTACAGGTATTTAAAAACTCGTTTACTTCCTTGGGTTGCTTTTTCTTTTCTGTTACCTTTGACTGGTGGTAACCAGTTCCTTCTGTGCAACACAGCGTGACCAGGTTGAAAGCCTGTCAGTTAACAAAACCTGCACATGATTTCACTTGTCAGCTTGAAAGCAGAATATGAAACGTTAGGTATCTTTTCATTTCCCAGTATCCACAGCATGAATCTGAAGATTAATCCAAAATCCCAAGATAATTAATGTATTTGTTCCCTATCAAATTCAGCTCTCAAAAGGCCTTTGTTTTTTTCAGGAAAGCATAAGGATTGATGACAGTTTTACTTTTCAAGTGCGTCTGCAAGTCATGAGTAGGAAGCTGATCTTTAGTTTCTGTGATGTAAATAGTTGTGCTTCCAGTTGGACATAAAACAGCCTGTGCTTTCCTAACTGATAGGTTTGCAAATGCAGGGCAAGCCTATCTTGGGAAAACAAGCCCAAGGTGTTGGGAGAGGGGGGCACTGGTGTTAAAGCCAAAGTCCAAGACAGACATTTGGAGGTGGATATCTGTCTTGAGGTGCTCCATCTGTGCCTGTTTATCTGTACAGTTTTAGTTTTCTTAATTTAAAGAAATAGTTCCTACAGTCAGACGCTGAAATGCAATGCTTAAAGCAAATGAAGCAAGTGATTAAACTGCAGCCCAATGTGCATGGTGCCCTTTTTACAGTCCGGCTGCTATTTGACAGATGGAAATTTCCCAGACTGCAAGAAGGGGGTGAGGGGAATAGAAGAAACCCGGAAGAAAGAGAAGGCATGCCTGCTGCCCCAGGGGATTAGATGCATTCTAAAAAGGAATTTTAAACTCTGAGCACGTATAACTGCTCTTGCCCTGCATGCTTTCCAAGCCCCACAGATGTGGGTAGTACTGATATCTCTGTATGTTAAGCTCGTCTTAAATCAGAGGGGTTTTTTAAATCAGTGTCAATATTATCTCACCGATTGCCTGACTAATAAACTGCACAGGCTGCAGCCGTTTAGAGGTCTCTCCTGCTATTTCCTAATTACGAGTTAGCACCCCACCAGCTGACTAGGGCTGGCCTGGCAGCGCTGTTCGCTCCCCCGAGGAAGGGCTGCTGTGACACAAGCAGCACAGCTCTCTAACGCCGCCCTACCGCACCGGGAGCGCTGCCTGTGCTGTCCCCGGACTGCAGTGAGGGGCTCCGCAGAGCCGGGAGGGCAGCTCCGAGGCTGCTCCTCGCCGCCCCCCTGCCAGCCTGTCTTCACGGCAGATGGTGTCCATCAGTTCACTCCCTCCGGCCTGGCTGCCGGCCGCCCCTAGCAAGGCTCGTGAGGCTGCACCTGCCGCCGCCGGGAGGGACCGGTGTCGGTAAGCCGGAGCGGAGCACGCCTCCTTCCCAAATCATGCCGAGGCCCGCGCCGCCCAGCTCGCCCTCCTCTCCGAAAGGGGCGAGCGGAGGGAGCCGTTTCCCAGCCCTGGGTCCCCGCCCCGCTCCCCTCAGTGGCCGAGGGCACCTTCCCGCGCGCTCCCCTCCCCTCCCCTCCCCTCCCTTACCGCAGCCCCTGAGCCGTGCAGAAGCTAAACCTTGGTGCGGCCGCCGGGCTGCCCCGGGGGTGCGGCGGCCCCTACCTCCTTCCGCGCCCCGACAGCCGGCGGCGAGCTGCGCCCCAGCGGTGCAGGGGCAGAGCGGACACCGCTGGCCGCCGCCCGCTGGCAGGGCCAATCTGGCGGCGCCTGGGGGCGTGCCGCCGCGGCCCTGCCCTCTTCGCCTCTCCCAATGGCAGCAACAGCTGCGGCCGAGCCTCCCCCAGCGCCCCCGGCCCGCCCGCCTCTCTGCCGGCCGTTGGCCCTGACGTGCCGCCGGGAGCCGCTTGGCGCGCGGGGCCCGCGGGAGGGTCGGTCCCTGAGGCGGCTCGTGCCGGCACCGTTACGAAGGCCCCGCCGCTGCCTCCTTCTCGTAGAGCGCTGACCCGGCGCCGTCCTCGCCCCGCCGAGCCGGTGCCGTCCGGGTGGAAAGCCCAGCCGCAAGGACAGCAGGCCGTGCTGCAACTGCCGCGGGCGGGCTGCTCAGGAGCACCTTGTGGAGAAGTGCTTATGTCGTGAAGGAGAAGCATGGCGACAGGTTTAAAATGCATCTGAGCGTGCTGCTCCGAGGCGGCTGTTGCTATGAAAAATCCCCGCCGCCTCCTCCTTACTTGCTCGTCTCCAAGTGTCAGTTTGAAGAGGTCATTTTGCATGGCACTACTGGCATAGCCTTCGACCTCTGATGCAATCTGGTAAACGATATGGCTCTGATTACAAAAGCCTCTGAAGCACACCTTCCCACTGGCCTCGTGCTGTCCACTAGAGAGGAGCACTTGAGGACAGAAAACAGAGGAGAAAAAAGCCTCTGCTGCGGTTTCCATAGGAGCTTAAGGAGGTCACTGCCAAATTTATCCTACATATTCATCAGGTAAAGGAAGAATTTTGGGGGTCTTTCTTTTTAATTTCAAGAGCATTCTGTCTTCTAACTTTTATCTGTGACTGACTTTGACCTCATAAAAATCCCATTAAAATGTGATACTGGACATGCAAATTTACAAACTGACAACTTCAATTTCCCAAATAGGGACTTCACAAAGACTTCATCAGTATTTCAGGAAACCAAGTTCTTTGGTCTCCTGACCGCGAGCACAGCTTCTTAAAAAGTGGCACCTATGGATCTTTGTCTAGTGCTGTTCTTAGGTGACATTCTTACAACGCTGCCTTTAATATTTATCATCTGCCTAATGACACAGTCATGTCACCTTACTGTGTTCTGAACCAAGCTTAGTGATAGCCCTGGCTGCAGTGAGCATAATATTGTGGAGTTTGGGATCCAGCTGAGTGCAATGAATGTTAGTACTAAGACAAAGGTTTTAGATTTCGGAAGAGCAAACTTCGGCTCACTCAGAGCCCAGCTGGGAGGGATTCCATGGGAATTTTCAGCGAGATCAATCAGCCTTTGGAATAATCTCCCCAGGGAAGTGGTGGACGCCGCAGTGTTGGATGCTTTTAAGATTCAGCTGGACAGGATGCTGGGACATCTTTTCTAGGTCATGCTTTGCCTTGGAAGGTTGGGCCACATGATCCTTGAGGTCCATTCCAACCTGGTATTCTATGAAATGATCTCTTTGAAAAATGAAATTATGTCAGCTGCCTCCCTGCTCTGTTAAGTAGGAGACAGTTAAGCAGTTCTGAACAATGTGCCTTGACTGCCAAATCCATTGGCTTCTGGACAGAAAAGCAGCAAGAAAACCCCTTATAGCTCTCACAGTAGAGGTCTACTTGTAGAAGAAGGGGTTAGGTAAGCATGGTAGCACCTACTAGATTGTTCTGGTTTCCAGATGTATGGTGTCTTACCCAGAATTTAGAATGAAATTTAAACCTGTGAAACTTAATGGGGATAGTAAACACTGTCATCTATTGCTTCAGGTTGATCCCTGGTTCCCATGTGTCCTCAGTGAGGCAAAGGAAAAAGAACGTTCTGTGGAAACCAGCTCTCCTGGCATCTGGAGGAAGTGTCAGGGACCTATACGACATTAGGCACAAGAGCTGAGAGACAATTTCTGCCCTTGAAAATTTGCTGTGAAGGCCATCACAGAGATTATAGATGTTTCATGCTGAGCCTTTATGTGCAGTGGAACTACTCTTACATTTACAGGGTTTTGAAAGCTAAGTGGGAGGCAGCTGAAGAGGCAGCAGCAGGAATTTGAGGTGGCAGGAGGAAAGAGGCAGCAGGTGTGATAAGAGCATTGTGAGAAGGCAGCAGATGAGGCCAAAGCAGAATCGTGTGGATGCCTGGGGTAACAGGTGGGGGCAGAGAATGGGGGAATAGGCTACAGTGCAGTGCTTGGTACTTTGAGGGACCTCTGACAGCACTCAGAGGACAGAAGGCAAAAAAAAAATAAATATTAGGAACAGGAACTATGTATTTTGAACAACATATTTTGTACTATGAAACATTTGGTTTTGACTGCAGTTAACTTGGACTTTCCCCTTCCTTTGTTTTTTTTTTCCTTTCTAAAGGATGAGTTTTCTATATTCCAGCTCTCCTAGCAAGGAATTTCTGCTCCTGCAAGATTACCTTTCTTGCTCTTAGTGTCTTTGGTTTTGCTTCTCCATCATGTTCCTGACCTTTCCCTCCCTTGCCACTTTCTGCTTTATTTTGTTCTTGTTTTCCTTCACAATTTGCACATATTATTTTTGGGATTATTTCTCTCCTGCTACTTTTCTTCAGTTTTTTACTCAGCTTTCTTTCCTGTGTGCTTCCATGTCTCATGTGACTGGAAAACAATCGATGGGGGAGCAGGGGGAGTTGGTTGTCAGTGTGCTAGCATACCGTCCTTCCCAGAACTGTAACCGAACACAGCAGCTGTGGATGGAAAAGAAATGTCCATTGTATCCTCTATGTATTAGATCTCAGATCAAGCTAGAAATGCAAACTGGTTCTGAACACTGTTTTTCTCATTAGCAAGATGTGCTTTGCAATGCTTGACATTGACAAGTGGGAGAAATTACTTGTCCACCATGCTTTCTATCCTCATAAGTGAAGAATTGTTCTCTATGGTATGCCCCAAGCTAACTATCAATCTGTACTCCCTAGGTTTGCTAGCAGATAAGAAGACACCAGAAAGCATCCTGTGATTGTGGCAAAGGGAAGTAGCCACCTTCTTAACACTGACCTTCTAATAATTGGCAACGGCTATCGATCTGCGTGGCACTTTTCAAAGGCAGCCCTTCAAGATAAGTGAGCTGATGTGCCTGGCTGCTGTCAGACCCTAAGTGCACCAAGAAGCTCCACAGGCAGCACCCCTGCTACCTCAAATTCCTGCTCCTGCCTCTTCAGCTGCCTCCCACTTAGCTTTCAAAACCCTGTAAATGTAAGAGTAGTTCCACTGCACATAAAGGCTCAGCATGAAACATTTATAGTCTCTGTGATGGCCTTCATAGCAAACTTTCAAAGAGAGAAATTGTCTCTCAGCTCTTGTGCCTAATGCCGTATAGGTCCCTGACACTTCCTCCAGATGCCAGGAGAGCTGGTTTCCACAGAACGTTGTTTTTCCTTTGCCTCACTGAGGACACATGGGAACCAGGGAACAACCTGCAGCGATAGCTCTGCGGTCAGGCTCGGTGGTCCTTGGACTGAGGCTGACTCCTGTTGCTGTCACCAGCTGGTCTTGCTCTCACTGTTTGAGTGCTATGGGGTATTGTCAGTGAGGTCTCTGCCTTCCACACTGTCACCCTTATACCCAGCTTGCCTGTGCTGGTGGAGCAGCCATGCTTCTCCTTGCTGACAAAGACTGCACACAGTCCTCAGAGTGTGGGTGAAAAGTGCCTTCCTTCTTTCAGAGAAAAGTGCTTTTTGGCACTCTTGTTAGGTATTGCCCTTATTTAATAGTAGTGCTAACATTGAAACATGACTAGGAAAGTTAATGAGCATTCTGATTAGAAACAGGAAATACAAAATATTGGTTTTGGCACTGTTCAAATGGCATGCAATGCCCAATTTTCACACTTGTGCTCTGTACGGGTGATGTGACATCCCCATGTGCTTAGACCTTAGGACGTGATAGTCTTGTTTTCTTTGGTTATTTTACTCAACATGTTTCTGTCTTGTTGGGGACCCGTGACTTACACAGAGGCAGAAGGCATTCCAAAATGGGATGGTTATAGTGCAACTTGAGCAGATTCACAGAAGTACCCAGATCAAACTGCTGGCTCTAAACCAGTTCTCATTTGTAGACGGGAGTCAGCTGCACATCTGCTGCCACAGAACTCCTCTCAATTCAAATTATATGACTTGCTTCTGTCCTGGCAAGGGGGCAAATAAACTCCTGTATCTAAAGACTGTACACTTTCTGGGAAGGTCAGAGCAAAAGCGTGCCCAAAGGATTAGCTGTCATCATTGAAACAAAAGTCAGGTTTCTGTACTTAGTGATCCCAGGGGTGGTGGATTAATCTTGGTTAGCCTCCAGGCACCACCAAGCCACTCTATCACCCCTCCTCAGTGAGCAGTGCCAGCACTGCTTAGCAGTAGCCAGAATGTCGCTCTAGCTACCAATACAAAGCACAGCACTATGAGGCCTGCTGTGGGGAAAGTTCATCGCATCCCAGTCAGACCCAATACACCTCAAAGTAACATAATGGTTGTTTTGTTTATCCTGAAATTTTAAATGACTTTTGAGTATTCAGATCGTTTATCTGAAAACAGAAGGAAGGGGGGGTGTGGGGGGGTGTGATGAGTTTTTTGTGCTCCTAGTGAGCAATCTGTCCTCTTAAATGCGGGAAAGAGTGAGTTAGAATGGAATGTTCCTAGCCCTTCACGCTGTGTTTGGCATTCCCTATTTACAGCATTTTAGCTCTACAAATAAAATTTGACCTTGAACTACTATGAAGTATTCTAAGTTAGAAATTGTGATACTTCAAAACATTAGGATGTCAGACATGGTAACTTTGTATTAGAAATATGTAGTTTAAAAATATGATCTCTGGAATGGCAGCTCAATAGCATGGCTGATTTTGCTTCATTTATGTGACTTCAGTTTTACAAAGATAATATCCAAGATCAGAATTCAGTCGTGTGTCTGCTGAGAGGAACCACAAGCATACTTCTATCTAATGATTAGAGGATATTCCTAATGACCTTTGAAGAGCTGTTGTAATTTGACAGCAGGAAATCATTCTGGCTTTTATATTGTAAATATGTAAAATATTTGGCAAATATTTTACAGCAGGCGTTCAAGTGGTTTCCTTAGCAACCACTCTTCATAAGAGGTCGACACACGCTATTAAGTATCGTGCTGGGTTCAGGTCATCTTTGCAATATTAAAGACACTTGTTTAAAACCCTGCCAAGTCATGTGCAGTTCCTCACTGTACGACAGCCCTGCAGGGCAGAGGGAAGCTCACTGCCTGCCAGACTCTTTTCTAGCCAAGCAAGGACACACCTCTTGATGGTGAGCTAGCATAGGCGCCCTGATGGGTGGAGGAACTGGCCCCGGTCGCTATTGGCTGCTCTCTCATCCAGCAACTGTGAGGAACAGCGATTTTATTTTCTCGTTCATCTACCTCTCCATCTCTTGCCCTAAGAAAAGGCTAGTGACTTGTGATTCCCTTTTAAAAAGGTATCAAGTGCAGCTCTTAACTATGCAGAGGTCACATTTTTTTTTTTTTTTTATCTCAAGTGAATGAGGCATCAGACAATTTATTCTTCAATCCCATATTCAGTGTTTATGATAAGCAGGGTTAATGGTGGAGAATCTGGGAGGTGTCATTAATATAAAGAAGCACCTCTTCTGCTCTCCTCCAAAGCTTTACAGTTAGTTATTCTGGTTTGGATTGCCTCCCCTACTTGCTATAGGTATCTGGGATTTAAGACAGCTTTAGCGGAACTGATCTGAAAATCTTAAAGGAAACAAATGCTGCTCAGGACAAATGTATTCAGTGGTGATCCTAATGGAGGACATTTGCCTGGTGTTTGTTATCGGCCCTGTGAGAGCCTGATTGGATGGATGCCCCAGCAGTGCTGGAGTCTCTGCTGACAGACCTCTCTCTGTTTCTGGCTGGAAGGTCAGAGCTTGCTCCTGCTGCCATATGGTAAGAAGGAATAAGAGTCATTTTCTCCTGATGACGTCTCACTTGGTATGATGATATACCAAGGTCTTTGTTACCTTGGTATGTGGTTGCTTCAAAGCCTCTGTGAGGATTCTCTCTAGAACATCAGAGGCACAGAGGCAGACCTAGCATAGCAAGTGCAAGCTGCCTCCTATGCCCTCAGCACATACAGTGCTGAGTAAAGTGAGTTCTTTAGCTCTAGCCTGACACTCTGGAGGTCTGGGTTTCTGCATGTAGTGGGAAATGCCAAGTCTTACTGATAGACTCTTAAATGAACTAATTAGGGTGTTGATGTAAGAGACAGGCAGCTTTTATGGCTTCTCTGCCTGATCTAAAATTGGAGCAGGTATTCAAGGGGGAAGAAGAGGGAGTGGGACTGCCAGTGCCCACATCTTTGGCAGTCACTGCATTGTTAATCTGAAATAGCCCATGTTTGTTGACCTTCAAGGCTGGGCTATGGTGGCTTTTTTTGGGTGACTTGGAAAACAGAGTGATAAAGTGAGGTAATCCCTGGAGTGAGGAATCCCTGGAGCATCCTTTAGGAGTTAGGGTATTCTGAGAAAAGAATCATGGAATGGGTTCGGTTGGAAGGGAGCTTAATGATCATCTAGTTCCAAGCCCCTGCCATGGGCAGGGACACCTTCCACTAGACCAGGTTGCTCAAAGTCACTGATAGTTGTATTTATTTAGATAAGCTTGCTCTGTAGAACTATCTTCTTGCTTGGCCATGCTTTTCTTTCTGTAACTCTCAAGAGAAAGGCTTTTCTAGAACTTACACAGGAAAAGAGAGCGCTTTTTGAGAGTGGTTGCTCCTTTGTATTTGTGGTTTTGAAGGCAGAAAGCAGAAATTTCTGAAGGTAGAAATCATGCAGAAGTCAGCTCATGTATGACCCAGTCTGTGCCATTATTGTCATTCACAGCAGTTTCTATTCCCTGTTGATGCTGTGCTTATCTTTTCTTAGTTGTTGTTAATACAACCACTGACTACTAAGACAGAAAGGGTTACTGCTTCATCCTAAGAGCAGATAGGATCAATAGCATAATAAGCATTAAGCATTATAAATCCATGCCTCTTTTTTAAGACAAAAACCAAGGCAATACTCAAGTTAAAAACATGTTTGTAAAAACCCAAAAAGCTCAGAGCCCACGTGCAAAGTGAAATCCTGTAGCATCATTTTGTAATGTAGAAGAGTTCATGAAATCTTGTGTTTACAAGTGAACCTCTCAGCTTGCAGAGTGACACAAAGCATACAGAAACTTCCGAGAACCTTTGTTGACTTAGTGGGACTGCATTGGGTCCACAGGAAGATGTTTGTGTTCAAAATCATGTCTGGCATTGAACAAAAGCTTCAGCAGTGTGTAATCTTTGGTTTTGGCAGGAGAATGTCACGTAGACACACCGTGTGTAAGTCATGTACCACCACACTCTATGTGCAATCTTCGCCTATTTTGCCATCTACCTTCTGTACAGGCCCACTACAGTTAATCTAGAGTGCAGCACAGTTGCTGTGATCCTGCACTTGCAGACTGTCTGCTGCTGACCTCTTCTGCCATTTTTGGTTACTTTAAAACTCAGATCAGTTTAGTGCATGAATTACTACCCTTGGAGGACAGTGTGGATGGCAGGGACAAACAGCTGGATGCACATAGAAAAAGGATGTGAGAACAACCAGAACTGATTCTACTGCTGAGAGAATATTTATGGGGAATTGCACTTTTTACTGTTTAAGGTAAGATGCAGAAACTGGTTATTTTGCCAGTTCAGTTGCAATTTTGAGTTCTTTTTCTAGGATATCAGAGGTGTGAAGCATTAACTTAAAGCTCTTTCAGTGAGATGACCCAATCCTGTGGCTGAGTCCTTGCTTTATTTCATAGTCATGGCATGAATCTTTGCTTTTCATCTGAGAAGTGGCAGCAAGAAGACCTCTCAGCACCAGAGGGAGTGTTGCAAGGGTGATCACAGGAACAGTTGTGATGAGTTCAGCAGAGGCTGGACTAGCTTCTAGGCTAGCTGCCAAGTGGGGTACCAGTACATGAACAGGGTAATGCTGAGCAGCCAGCTTGTTGCTGCATTGCACATAACTCCATATATTGTCAATATTGTGTATAGCAAATATGAAGCTTTGCAGAATGTGAGGGCTCCTTCTTTACCATTGTATGTTTCCTTCAAGAACTGAGGAGAATTCTGGGATTGCCCTGTGTAATATGTACAGCTGCACTCTTTTGGGTTGCTGGGATCCTTCCCTGGTGCACAGTGACACAAAAGTGCCTCAGCCTTCTCCAACTGCAGCCAGCCAGACATCACTTTCCTGTTAGAAAGGCATAGTATTGCATGATAAAACAAACACAAAAAAGACAAAAAGGAGCTGCTCTCATCCTCATGTATGACACTGAGAAGGTATTAGCTTGGGATTTATCCAAGTGGCCTTCCATGCACCGCTGGACAGCGGTGTTCTAGGTCTTCAAGGTGGTACGGTAGTTGTGGTAGTAACAATGGTTTATGGGCAAATAAATTCCTGAAAATGTTTTGAAGCTGGGAGAATTTGCTGATGGCTACTCCAAGGCATCAACCCATGCAGTTAGTTACTTTACTAAGGAAACATTTCACTGTTTTCAGAAGATGAGTTTCATCTTCAAAATATCTCTTCAGCTTCAGGTTCAAATCCCCCACTAATGCAGGAGAGCACACATCTCAGCTGAAATGAACAGGACTCCATCCCCTTCCCTCTTCAGTAAATTAATACTGCTTATCCCTTTTCACCTGATCTGTTCAGCACAAAGAGTCAAATTATACTGTCAGCATTTGAAGAAAAAGGCCTGTTTAGTTTTCAAGGCAACAAAATACAGGGAGAGGAAAGAGGTATTTGTGTTTAGCTTCCTTCAATGAGTGGTTACACTGTTAAATGTCATGCTGTGCTTACTCTGCTTGCATCTACTCACCTGAGCAGGATCAACTATCTAGGATGATAGTTTTATCTGGATATTTTCAAGACCAAGTTGGAGGGTAATTCAGAAGCCAGTTTTGAAAACAGTCGCGCATCCGATAATATGACAACAAAAAAGAAGAATGGCTCCTTAATTCTTTGCTCTACTGTGACAAGAGCTTAGCTGGTTTTTGCATCTAGCTAACGGAATGCTAATTTCAAGGAGGTAAGCATATCCTGATTCAGTTTGTCACCTACCTGTATTCTAAACCTGGGCAAGCCTGGCTCAGTATCACGCAACACCAACTGGTATTGAGGTGAATACCAACACACTAGAGGTTATTTGGTTGGGAAAATGTGGGTAAACAGCAGTGTTCCCTCATGGATTCTCACAGGTCTTAACTCCATGCGCTTTGGGTCTCTGCTGCTGGAGGCCCTTGTGAGCTGTTCAGCCCATCTGTCTTCACCTTCCAGGTCAGTCATTTTGTGCAGTTGCATCTGCATGTGATTATGTTCTTTCTCTCATTTGGGGTTTCAGGTTGCCCCCAGCCTGTATTTAAGTTCTCACCTGTTTCTACACCACTGTGAAACAGCTGTTTTTCTAGTACAGCTCAATCCATGTATTGAAATAAGCAGTGTTTTATGCTTGGTTCCACAAAATAAGAAAATGCATGAATGGGTTGGCCCACATTCAGGTAAGATCTTGGAAAGGTGGAGGACACATGGAAGTGCAACCATTCTTTAGGGAAACACAGTAGTCAGGCACACCCAGGTAGGTATAGCTGGACTGAGTTCCCTCCTACACAGAGCAGAGTGTGTTGCCATGCCTCTGCCTTCACCACCATTGTTTGAGGATTTAGAAGGTCTGTTTTTAAACAGCTTTAAAAACAAACAAAAAAATATGTATACATGCTGTTTTTGTCTTAAGAGCTGTGAATCCTAAATCACAGTGGGATCAGTGAATGAGATGCTAGAGTGTATCGTTTACAATATGCTGCTTTAGGTCTCAGCTGAAACTGCAGAGCTGAAGCGGACTCTGGGCAGCTGAGAAGGAGACCTGGATGTTCCTGAAGACATCTCTGCAGGGGCTGGTAACCAGTAATCCAGGCACACAGGAGACATGGACCCTGGGTCTTCATTTCAGGGGAGCCAAGACCAGAAGACCAGTTATTAGGGTCACCATTAATACCCTTATTTAATACCCTTAACTTACCTGACGCAAGTTGAGTCGTTCTGCAAGATTTATACCTCCTGCTCTCCACAGGCACCTCTTGCCTCTTTTTGCTTGGCCTCTGCACAGTCTGAGGCCTTTACTTACCACAGCAATCACAATGTACCTGTTTCTGTTCAGCATGCTACTGTGTGAGCCTTTGTAAAAGCAGAACTTTTAAGGTGTCTTTTAACTAACTCAGTTTAAACGGCACATATTAAACATTGCTTATCATTTACTGACCACATAGGAACACTCAACATTTGCACAAACTACATTAAAAATATTTGACAAAGTCATACAAAATATTATTCTTATTTCTTACTGGAATTTCTAAAACATCTGACTAGAAACAACATCAGGGAGATGGAAATCAACAGGACTCCTACAAGCCATGCATAATAAAATGTTACTTCATGCAGACCATATGATACATTTTTCTTTTAGTGAATGCTTTGATGCTGGAATAAAGAAAAGGCAGAGTCCCCAGTAGAACTCAATATATGTCATCATCAGCAAACTTAATTGTTTGTCTCAAAGGCCAAGGTAATGCACTTAAGTAATTCTGTAGTGCAGCAAAGCTGGATTTCACAGACCTCAGTCTATGACAGTAAGAAATCAGTAAGCTGGATTTGCCCAGTTCCTTCTTGCACACTTTCCCAACATATATAAATCAGGGAGGAGTAGGTATCTGTTACAGGCAAACAATCCAGCTGACAGGACAAACCTTCAGATGCAATAAGCAGCTGTAATACATCTGATAGCTTTATATCTGTGCATACATCTACACAATAATAAGAAACAAATTCAAATGAATTTAATATCCAGCGAAAGCACAAGCACCTTCAACAAATTTTTACAACATTCCTTTCAAGGAGTCATCCATTTACCGGAATTCAATTGTGACTTATTCTCTGACAAGATAGTTGGGGTTGTTCAGCCTGGAGAAGAGAAGGCTCCAGGGACACATAGCAGCCTTCCAATACCTAAAGCAGGCATACAAGAAATCTGAAAGACTTTTTACAAGGGCACATAGTGACAGGACAAGGGGGAATGGCTTTAAACTGAAAGTTGGTAGATTTAGATTAGATATGAGGAAGAAATTCTTTACTGTGAGGGTGGTGAGGCACTGGAACAGGTTGCCCAGAGAAGTTGTGGCTGCCCCATCCTTGGAAGTGTTCAAGGCCAGGTTAGACAGGGCTTTGGGCAGCATGGTCCAGTGGAAGCTGTCCCTGGCTATGGCAGGGGGGTTAAACTAAATTATCTTTAAGGTCCCTTCCAACCCAAACTGTTATATGATTCTATGAAATCTAAAAGAGCATATTCCAGAAAGATGCAATGCTAGTAAACTGGAGAAAAGAAAACAGGAAAACTGTTACGGTTTAAGCCCAGATGGTAACTCAGAACCACGCATCCACTTGCTCACTCTTCAACTTCTTCCCTCCCCCCTATTCCTGGAGGGTTGGGGAAGAGAATCATAAGAATATAAATCCCACGGGTTGAGAGAAGAACAGTCCAGTAAATAAGGCATAATATAAAGTACAATAATAATAATGGCAAGGGAAATAACAAGTGGAGAGAATATGAAACTAAAAGGGGAGAGGAAAAACAATAAACACAAGTGATGCACAATACAACTGCTCACCAGCTGCCGACTGATACCCAGCCTGACCCGAGAGTGATCTGGGCGTTCTGGGTAACACCCCCCAGTTTATATGCTGGGCATGACATGCTGTGGTATGGAATACCCCTTTGGCTAATTTGGGTCAGGTGTCCTGTCTCTTCTTCCTCCCAGCTTCTCTTGCCCCTCCTCAATGGCAGAGCATGAGAGACTGAAAGGTCCTTGATCAGAGTAAGCATTACTTAGCAACAACTAAAAACATCAGCGTGTTATCAGAACTCTTCTCAAACTAAAGTCAAAAACGCAGCACTGCACCAGCTACTAAGAAGGAGAAAAATAACAGTTACAGCTGAACCCATGACAGAAACATAACCTCCAGCAACATTTTATGATGGTGATTTGTAAGCTGGTGTTTTGATTTTTATCTCAATAAAGATAAAATTGCCCAACACCAAAAGAACCTGCCTGTCATGCTGTGCAGGTGTTCATTTAGAATGAGTAAATTGCCGTGAAGATTTTCAGGTAACTTACCCATTTGGTTTTATTTGCAAGCTTGATGGGTGAAAATGGTGCCTGTTGGTTATTATGTTGTGCCTCTTCTTGGGTGCTAAAGGAGAGTAGGTTTGGTTAGGACATTGTGGTTAGGGGACCTCCTTGCACCATTTACTCAAGAACTGGGGCCTTTCATAGAACCAGGCGAAGAATTACAAATGCAGGATGCATGGTGGCGTTGAGTCAGCTTTTCATCATGTGCCTCTCATTCAGCAAGAGCTCTCTGGCTAGTCTGAAGGTTGGTCCACTCATTGGCACTTCACCAAAAATGAGACTGCAAGATTTACCTGCACTCTGAGGGCAAAGCAGTGCTACAGGCACCCTTTGGACAGCAGCAGCTCACTGTTCACCTCTTTAAATATGCTGCAAGCAAAATCACAGTTTATGGGAAGTATTTTATGGGAAGAGTTTGAAGACAGAAGTGCCTTGACAAGGAAGAAAGCAAAAACCACCCAAAGGCCAGACGAAGAGGTATCTGACTATTTGCATATCTCGGGCAATAGCAAAAGCTGGGGGTGAGATGGCAGATGGGCTGCAAATTTATTGTAATGTCCTTTCCCTGAATCATCACATGGCAACAATCTGCCACCCCGCCAAGCTATCCTTCATTCTGCCCTTTTCTGTATAGAGGAGTCATCATTGCTCCATTGGAAACACAGTATTCTTGTAAATGCATTACTCACTGACAAGATTACTTCTGTGTCTTGCTGCTAGTCATCAGGACCAGCTCTGAAAACAACAGGTCTAAGACATGTCCCTGCTCATCTGCCTGCCGTGTTCCTAGCAAGAATCCAAAGGGCACACTAAATATAACCTCAACCCTGCTACAGAAATAAGTCATGTAACATGACCTGCATGTCTGTTAAGTAAGTTGCATTGCAATTTCTATTGCACTGATTCATATTAAAAAGTATTCTCCTTTTATTTGAAAAGACTCTGAATGCAAACTCATGAAGAAAAAGAGCACAAGGCACAAGTACTGGCCAAGTCCTGCTGAAGCTCTCTGCAGCCCATGGGAGATAGATAAGATCTATGCTGTTGCGTCCCATGCCTCACCAGGGCTGTGGTTTCCTCTCCCCAGCAGCTCTCATAGAATTCAGCTATATAGTGCCACAGGAGACAACAGCTGGAAATCCCATATTTAATTGCCCTGCTCCAGTTTGGTCTCTGAGGGAAACCCCCAGGGTGGTGATGGATGCCTGCTGCCCACGGGCAGGAGCAGTTCAGGTATCTGCAGATATCCTGCAGATATCCTCCTCTCAGACAACTAACCTACCTAACAACTCTACCTCAGCAAAACTTATGCTTCAGGTGACCATCTGTGCAAGAGCAATCACCAAACTTTGCTACTGCCTCAAGCAAGGTGGCTTCACCAGAGACTGTAAGAAGCAAAGGTGTTCCTGTCCAATGTGGCACCCAAATACAGTTGGCAAGCTGCTTCACACCACCCAGCCTGGGACACCCTCAAGTGTGTGCTACATGAACAGACAGACCAAGTCAGGTAGCAAAACACATGAGGTTGGCTCAAGGTTTGCTGAAAAATCCTGCGTGAGCCATGTCCAAAAGGGATCCCTCAGAGCATACAGACCCAAGGGAGTCAGAAACTCCCTGCTCACTCTTCTCTTGTGTGAGTTGATTTTTTTGAGGTGCTCAGATATGTTTTTACTTCCCTGGATTTCCTGTGTGAAGGGAAGATGACTGTCATTCCTGAGCATATGAACATCTACATGACGTACCTTCACCACCAGTTTCTGCACCCGGGCAGCAGTATCTTTCCACAGTGCAGCAGCCCAGATGGGTTTACCTCTGCATTGCCGGTTGCTCTGCTTCCATTGCTTCAACCACCCCCACAGGGCATTTGCCACCATCCATGAGTCAGTATAGAGATAAAGTGCTGGCCACTTTTCTTGTTCAGCAATGTCCAGGGCCAGCTGGATGGCTTCCACCTCGGCAAACTGACTCGATTCACCCTCTCCTTCAGCAGTTGCTGCAACTTGTCACTGGGGACTCCATACAGCTGCCTTCCATCTCCGATGCTTTCCCACAATACAGCAAGACCCATCAGTAAACAAGGCATACTGCTTTTCATTTTCTGACAGTTTATTGTATGGTGTGGGGCCTCTTCAGCACGCACCGCCTCCTCCTCTGGTGACATTCCAAAATCTTTGCCCTCTGGCCAGTCCGTGATGACTTCCAGAATGCCTGGACGACTGAGATTTCCTATTCGAGTTCGTTGTGTAATTAGTGCAGCCCATTTACTCCATGTAGCATCAGTTGTATGATGTGTAGAGGAGCCCCTGCCTTTGAACATCCAGCCCAGCACGGGCAACCGGGGTGCCAGGAGGAGCTGTGCTTCAGTGCCAATCACTTCTGAAGCAGCTCGAACCCCTTCATAGGCTGCCAGTATCTCTTTCTCAGTTAGGGTATAGCTGGCCTCAGATCCTCTGTATCCCCGACTCCAAAAGCCGAGGGGTCGACCTCGAGTCTCCCCTGGAGCTTTCTGCCAGAGGCTCCAGGTAAGACCATTCTCCCCAGCTCTGGTGTACAGCACATTTTTCGCATCTTGCCCTGCCTGGACTGTCCCCCAGGCTACTGCATGAACTATCTCCTGCTCTTGTGATGGCCCTACTCCATCCTTCTTCACTAAATGAGCTGTCTTTCACCTCCATTTGTTCTTGTGTACAGGGGCAACTGATAACAGTGTGGGTTGGTTCTGGTTCCACTGCAGTGCCTGTCCCTGGGGTTGGAGTAGCAGCAGTGTCTGTTGTTTTGTTATGAGGTCCAGAGACCTTCTCTTCCCCTTAAGGGTACTGGATAGTATTAAACATGTTGGTAAGCATGTCAGGCCCCAGCATGTTGCAGTGATTTGTGTCTCTCTGTAATTGGTGAGGTGACAGCATACTTTTCCGAAATATTTCACTATTTTTTCCAGGTTCTGCACTTGTTCAGGGGTGCAGTTCCAAACCCTTGGAGGTGCCCACTGGCCTAGGTACTTGCCCATACTATCCACACACCCTGCCACTCATGAACATCCAACCTTGGAGAAGATGTCTTGGTGGTCTTCTAAGATAGTTGTTTAACCTTAAACAAGACCTGAACCATATGCAGCAACATGCTGGTTCCTAGCAAAAGGACCAGGCTGATTTCAATGATACTCAAAGGATATTAAAAATCTTAAAAATTCCCAAATTCTGCTGTAATCAGCCTGGAGGAGAAGGAAGATGTTGGAAGGAGGGAGGGAAGGAAGGAAGAAAGCTGTAAGAAGATGTGTCCCCCTGGAGTTGGCTTTCTGAGAAGAAAAGGCAAAAGGTGTAATTATTAATAGTTCCCAATACATTATGTCTGAAGAATATAGGTGACGGCAATGCTGAGTACACATAACACACTAGTTTCACGACCAGCAGTTCTATCATATCATAAGCCAATACTGTGAAGTACAACAAAACAATGATCTTAGCCCAGGCCCCACGGAGAAAAACCATCACCGCAGTGAACACACACTGTAAGATATTATGCAACACAGCCCTGAGAACAAGCACAACTCCAAGAGTCCATAAACCAACATTGCGACCAGCAACTTTTAAACCAATGCAATGAATGCTTACAACGAATTTGTATTTACACCCTTTGGCTGGACCTATTATTATCTTAACTCTTTGTGCCTCACAGTGAGCACCAAATAGAACTGTGTCAAACCCCAGCTGATAATTAAATGCCACACAGCCGCTTGCTCACTCCCTTACCCCCATGGTGGGATGGGGAGGAGAATGGGAAAAAAGGTAAAATCTCATGGGTTGAGATAAGAATAACTTTAGTAATAAAGTAAAATATAATAATAATATAAATATTAATAATAATATTAGGAAATAAAGAAAGAGAGGAATAAACCCCCCAAGAAAGACAAGTCATTCACAGTAAAATTGCTCACCACCTGCTGACTGATGCCAAGGCCAACCCCAAGCAGTTACTGGCTCCTCCTGGCCAACTCCCCCAGTTTCTATGCTGAACATGTTGCGCTGTGGTATGGAATACCCCTTTGGCTAGTTCAGGCCAGGTGTCCTGTCTCTGCTTCCTCCTAGCTTCTTGTGCCTCTCCCTCACTGGCAGAGCTTGACAGACTGAAAAGTCCTCAGGGGTAACTGTTACTTAGCAATAACTAAAACATTGGTGAGTTATCAGCATGGTTCTCAGACTAAAGCCAAACACAGCCCTGCACCAGTGTGGAGACAGTGTTCTCACAGGAGAATGGATAATTGGTACATAAACTCTGAATAATCCTGAAAGATACAGCAAGGCCATGAGAGGCCAGAGGAAGCCTAAACAAGCAAGATAAGAAGCTGGATTTCACCAAGTTAATGAGAACTGTGGACTGTTGGCAAGCTTTCGAGGCCAAGTGCTCACACCTGTGCTTAACCAATTATATGTTAGTCACTAAGGGTCTTCAAGACATGTATCCAATCATAATGTGCCAAATCACTGTAAGTGCATGTAAGAAACAGTATTTAAGGGGTTAAGGCTTTGTAATAAACGGCTTTTGTCTGATCATATTGATCTCTGACTGAGTCCATATATTTTCTGCGGCACACCAGCTACTAGGAAGAAAATTAACTTACATTTTTACTTCCTTAGGTTTCCTGTGTGAAGGGAAGATGTTGGGCATTTACTGATATTGCTGGCTACTGCTACCCTGAACTGAGATTCATTTTGTGATCAGTTTTGGAAGCCTGAGGATGAGAGGAGTTGTGCATTGATCTGCTCCTGTTGCTTTACAGGCACAGCAGAAAGATCACTGACATTCAGCAGCGGTGCCTTTTGGTGGCGCCAGAGCCTCGGACCACAGCCTGGGTAAACGTCAGCCCAGTCAGGGTGTCATTTGCCTTTAGGTTCAGCTTCTTACAGAAGATGATTACTTGTCTAGTGCTCGAAACCAAGATTCTTCTCTGGGATATTTTGATGTAAATGTTTGACTTTATAGGAGTCCATTATTGTTCTCCTCCTGTAGCAAACCCTAAACATCATAGCAGTAATGAGCTTTTCATACTAAAATCTCTCTGGCAGATAGGTTGGGAAGGAAGGGGTATGTGACCTGTGCGTGCTGAGATGGTGTGTTGTGTTACATGCTCCTGAGCTTCTCACTTGTTTTGTGTTTCACAGATTACAGACGCATGCCAGTATTTCTCTGCCTCTTCAGGAAGAAATTGGATGTCTTTTTCAATGAGAAATGTTAATCAGATAGAAATTACTGGGCTCACTACAGCAGGCAAATAGTTCAAACCTGTGTTCTGTATCATGCAGGAGTTTTGGGACCACGCTGAACCCATGAATATCCAGAGACGGACCCCACTTCCTAGTCCAACAGTGGCTTCTGTTGAACTGCAACTTGGTAACGAAGGAGGAAAAACAGCACTCGCAGCACTCGCCATGTTCTTAGTTGGGAAACTTACTCCTGGTCTATATTTCTTGCTGTGTTTTCAGTGTTAGGCCTCATGCCCTGCGTTAAGCCAAATGAACAACTTAGTGCTGTGCAATGCCCCATGGAGAAAAGTACTGCTTTCATGTGACAGATGCAAACTACTGTGCTGGGGAGTGGCAGGCTGATGTTGAGTCGACTAGCCTTTGCAGCATTACAAAGCCATGCTGAGCAAATAAAAACATCAGTCGAGCTACTTTTGAAGCAGGGTTGGCAGCTTGGGCATTTCTGTATCGCACGAGCTCTTGACTCGTGGGCTAGCAGTTCTTCTGGAACTTCCCTGTCAGGGCCTCTGAGACTGATGTAGACTGATAGCACACAGTCATCAAGCAGATCTGCTGAGAAAGGGGAGAGTTGCACACCAACTGGTGATTTCTGACTAGATTGCACTCATTCTGTAGAAAACAGTCCAGGGAAAGACATGCCGACACCATCATGTTTCCAGGTGAATGTCTCCATAGGGGTGGACAGGGCTAGCTCTTCATCTTGAGACTAAAAAGATGTCCTGTCCTGAAAAAATTACTGTCTCATTCTATACAGAAGTGCTGAGATAGACTGTTATGGGTCATTAATACATACCTACCTGCCATTGTTATTTGAAGAATATCAAGTCATGCAGGTACCTACCACCTGTAGTTATTTTGTTTTTTTTTTTTTAATTGTATTTTATTTATTAATTAGGTTGGAAAAGCTTTCCTTCTCTGGACAGCAGGCCCAAAGCCACCCTCACAGACACTAGGAGACTGGAATACCATGCCAGCTGCTGGAGATGCACGTTTGACCCAGAAGTATAGATGCCTGTATTATACCCAGCACTAGCAAGTATACCAGTTTGAGGACAGGGGAGTGCAGTATGCTGTATCACCTGGGAAGAAGCTACTTGAAGGTCAGTTACTGCACAGCAACCTCTGCATGCAGGCTTTCTGGTCCATGGGGGGCACATGGAGGGTCTGTATCCCAACACAGCTGACTCACAAAGACAACAGAGCTGCGGTAAGTTCAGAAAAATTGCTTGCACTACCCCCTGTATGGAACAAAGGTGGAGAATGAGACTCCCCTGCAAGGAAAGTGACAGGACAGAAACAACACCGTAGCGAGTGCTCCTGCAGTATTGTGATGTGCTTCTGTAACAAGCAGCAGTTTATAAAGCACTGATTAATCTAGTAGAAGCAGGATTTTTTCAACACCTTAGATGGGGAAAGGGACTAAGACTGTAATTGTAAATTGAGTTAAATAGTTACTATGGAAGAACTGCCTTTAGTGCTGTAACACTTGTCTGCCTTGCTTAGGTATTCTGAAGGGAAAATAAATAGCTGAGATGCCGCTTTTCTGCAGTGCCTCCCAAGTACATCAGAGCAAGCTGTCTCAGCAATTTATTAACATAGAACCAAAAGCAACACTACAAGAGACCAGGTTGCATTTATTTCCCTTAATGCTGTTCAGCAAAGCTACCTGTCGTGTACCTGAGCGACATGACCATTGTGAAACCTGTAAGTTAAGTTCTTTTGCCTCCTGCCTTAGCATCGTGAAAGTTTTTAGGGCCCGAAGGAGGTGATGAACAGCATCAATCGACATTTAGTGTCTTGTGGCGTGGTGCCAGAATGGGCTGTATGTGTCAGTTTGAATCAGTAACGCCCTTTCCCAAGCCAGAATAGTGTCGGACAATCTAGCGACTGTTGGAGTTTAAATTGTGGGAATTAAACTTGCTAATTACCGTGTCCGGTTTCCAGTACCCGCCTTCCCATGGGGAGTGGGGGTGGGAACGGGTACGATCTGCCGCGCAGCAAGGACAGTCCCACCTCCCAGCGCCGCCTGGCCCCTGGCAGGGGCGGAGCGGTCCCCGGACCGCGAGCGTCCCGCGGGTCAGGCCCGGAGGCTCGGGCGGCCATGCTAGCAGCGGGGCGCGCCGGGAGATGTAGTTCTGCGGCACACGGCTGCCGGGTGGCCGCCCTGGTCCGGGCCGCCTGCAGCACCGCACCACCGCGGTCTGGTACCACCGTGGCCCGCGGGGCACTTGTGCTGCCGGTCCCGTACCGGTTTCCTCCAGCCTGCCCGGCTGCACGCCGACCAACAGCAGCGCGCTCACCCCACGAGAGCGGATGCGTAGCAGCGCGCACCTCCTCCGTTCCGCCGGCTGCCCGCGGTACTGCAGCGCTGGGGGGGAGGCTCTCAGCCGGGTGCTCCCTGCCGCCGCCTGGCGGCCGAAACGCGGCATTTGCAGCGTCAGACCCTCACAGGGTGCCGCCGCCTCGTGGCGGAACAGCGGCACTGCGGCAGTGAATTTCTCGGGCTGCGCCCCCTCGTCTTCTGATCCCTATCCCGAAGTTATCTCATAGCATCACAGAATCGTCTAGGTTGAAAAGACCCTTAAGATCATGGATTCCAACTGTTAACCTAGCACTGCCAAGCCCTGGCTCAAGGCCCCCCGTAATCCTTCTCTTATCCAGGCTAAACAACCCCATTTCCTTCAGTTGTGTCTAAATTCCATTTGGAGTAACATCAGTCAACAGTTCAGGTGTAATTTAGGCAGAAAAACTCAGGCCCACTGCTTTGCCAGGCAGCATCCATTCTTGGTGAGTGCTTTAGCCTATTTAATGTTCTGCGTTTGATTTTGTTTCCAATTTGCATTATTTAATTAGCTCAAAGTATTAATACTACCACAGTGTTAAATCTAGATGTAGGCAGCTTGTGCCTCATTGACAGTATTTTCCCTAGAACCCTGGCTCACATGACAGAGAGCTTCCTTGTTGTTCTATTCCCTAGTTTTCTTCCTTTGTGGGTCCTCATTAATTAAAAATACTTTGAATAGTTTGAATCCCACAGTAGCAAAACAGTATAGCATAACACACAAATAATGAAGAGAAAAAGTTCTGCTAGCACGAATCACCTCCCAGTGCTCATAGAACAGGGTAGCACATGGCATTTCCAGCCCCACTCGCATCTTAGCTTACTTGCTGCAGTACTAGCCTTTTGCTGCAGCTCTGCCCCTGCCCCAGCAGTGGAGAATGGACAGGGAATGCCAAGGGGCCGTATCTGCCCTCTCTCTGGAAAAATCACCTTTCATTTCCTCTGCTGCTTCTTTGGGGGTGGATTGGAGAGGTTCTGCACAGGCAGAGCAAAGGTACTGCGAGTACCATGGTTGGAGGGTTCTAAAGAGCAGAGAGCTGTTTAGACAAAAATCACGGTCTCTTAATAATAGTGAAATTAAATCTGGTCTCTGTAGGAAATAGAGACCAGATGTTGTATGCTGCCTTTTAATAGTTCTGCAAATTAAACAGGGTAAGGGAACAGATAGTGCCTGCACTCTATACTTTTCCACCCTTTTAAATTACACTTCAGTGGATTATTCAGATTTATCTGGTTTAGGACATTTCTATGTAAAGTATGTGCATTGCAAAAAATCTACTCTCTCTATTTTGGTTGGGATTTTTGGTTGGTTGGATTTTTTTTTTGCTAATTGTTTTTTGAGATTTTATTTGTGTCTTTCTCAGTTCCTTTATCCCCTCCCCCACCCCCACCCCCCACCCCCCAGCCCTGTGTTTGTAGAACAGTCTGAAATTTATCCATGAAACTGTTAATTTTCTGACTCTCATGAGTTTTTCTTAGACTGGGATATCATGTGGCTTTTTATACAAGCTTGTTTTATCTCATTTTTATGGTTTCCTTAAAGCTCTGCTTCTTCTAGAAAAGGCTATTTAGTGCCCTAGTGAGGTGACTGGGCATTTTTCTTATCAGTTATTTCCTACCAAATTTGCCTATGGTGCAGGTTAAAGTCTCTATCCCTCTACTGCCAACTCAGCAGTAGTTAATCATGCAATTTAGTCTGATGATAATTTATTCCAGCTAATGATGCATGAGATGTAAAAAGCCTAAAGGAGGAGTTCGGGGGACTGGAAGTCAGGAGGGAAAAACTTCCCAAACCAAACATTCCCACCTCTTTTCCTTGCAAACTCAGCATACCTTATGCTGAAACTACTGAGACACCATGGAGCCCTGCTTTTTTTTACGGTCTCTTGGTGGTGGAATCACACTTTAAATCATTCAGCAAAAGCATGACTTAGTTAACACTTCATTATGCCAGAAGCGTTCCACTATGCTGTAGTTGGCAGAAAAATCTGACTTTCCTCGTGCATTTTATCCATCACCCGCTTCAAATTAAGAAAATGTGACTTTCAAAGTTTTTGTCTAAAAGGCATATGGCTGAATGTCTACTTACCCAATCATCAGTTGTAGTAGGTGGATATATTAAAAATAAGAAAGATCAGATACCACATTTAAATTAAGATATTTCTATGCTTTCTCTTTTTTCCCTTCAGGACTAAATATTTCACTGTAAAGCATTATTTGAAGAGTAGCATGTTTCATCTCAAGGATCATGAATGTCTTGCAGTATAATTTTACAATGTGGCTAGTTAAATAACTTTAGCAAGTGGAGCACATGGTTATTTGCTCACATATGGGCTTTCAAATTCTGATCTTCAGACTAGCAGCTGTCTTCAGTATTATAGGAACAGTCGCATACGTGGTCCCAGGGCCAACTCATCCCTTTTACAACTTGCATAAAGGTGACGGGAGCCTCCAAATTGTTTGAGGGCAGCAAGGGGTATAGAAAATCTGGCAGTCAGAATCTTAGTGGAAAATTCTTTTTCAAGAAGCAGAAAATAGACTTATCACTAGAATAATACTATAACCAGCCTCAAATGACATTCACACTCTAGTAATGCTGAGATACAAGCCTCTAAAAAACCCAAAGTTACTAATGGTTATTTTCTACAGCTGAATCCCAAACCCTTTATTTGGTTGTTTGTTTTTTTTCCTCCTTTTTTAAGCAAAAATCCAATTTGCAGTATTGATAAATTCAAACAGTGAGGTTATATGCTGCTGAATTATAACATCTGTTTTAATTTTGTATCCTTTCAAGAGACAAACTTAAGCTGTAAAAGAGAGATCCTTCTGAAATGGATAAATATCCTCCCCATTCTACTGGAAGTAAAGAAAAGTGGGGGGAAACACCCACCCATGGCATTGCCATCAAAACCAGTCCAGCGGCACTACCAGAACATGTAAACCTTTTTCAACTAAATATGATGTTTTAACTAAAGATACCTCAGTGCATCTCAGTAGTCACGGGCTTACGCAGAAAGACTTCTCAAGCCTGGGCTCAAATTCATAATAATGGAATATCCTGACAAAGAAATTGCAGAAATACTTTACAGGAAGTATCATCAAGAAGTTAACTTGTCCACTTTGCTGTTATAAATATTTCTAGACCTGTTTATATATCTTATTCAATAAAGAGTGCAGTGAATGTGGTAGAAAATCCCTGCTGCTCTCATATCAGGCTAACACACAGGGGGCTTTTGCCTCTGATATGACTCATTTTTTTTATAACTACCTATGTTCAAAATGAGAAAATTTTCAACAATATCCTGAAGTACCTCTCATTTATAAACTATACACATAGAAAGAAGCAACTAAAAGGTAGTCTTTAGTTTATATTTTATTAGGAAAAAAAAAACAATTTTAGTCTAAATGAAATCTGTGTGTTAATTGATTATATCTTTAAAATCCTCATGACAATGCAGATTCTGCTTTGAAAACTGACATCTTCTCCAAGAAAGAAACCCACATAGTGGTACATGAATTTCACACAGTTTGAAAAGAAAAATCCCAGAGGACTAAGTTTAAATAAGGTTCAATTCATATGTCTCCATTAAAAATGCATGTAGCCTTTCTGCAGAGGTAGTAAAAACTCAGATGCACAGTGCCTTGAGCAAAGTGGTCTAGGTTGGCCTGTACAGCTTCAGATTCTGTGAAGAATATAGGGTCATTGAGTAACTGTAAGGACCTCAGGAGGTCACCTGCTTCAGCTTCCTGCTCAAGGCAGGGCTAGTTTCAAAGTTCAGTCTGGTTGCTTAGGGTCTTATGCACTCCAGTTTTGGAAATTTTCAAGGTAGGGGACTCCACAGCCTCTCTGGGCAACATAAAAGTGCGTAAGACCCAACTCTATCCTTGCATATGAAAAATACTTCTATTTCTACTTTGTAGCCCATCCCACTTCCAGCCCCGTGCACTTCCTTTTCATATTTGAACTTAGTTTGGAGTTTCCTGTTCAGCCAGTCTGGCCACCTGATACCTATGCCTGTTTTTCTGCAGTTTTGGATGGACTGTCTTTGTGCTGTCAGGAGGCTGGTCTTGAGGACTGACCAGCTGTCTGTGGCCCTCTGCCCCTCAGAGCACCTTCCCATGAGATCTTGTCTGCTAGGGGCCTCAACAAGCTCAAGTTCAGAGGTTTTAGCCTGCCACTGCTGCTTCTACACTCTGCTACTCCTACTACTAACTCCTTTCGCTTTTGAGATAAAAAATACTGTAAGGCAAGAGGCACTGAAGTAGATATCAAACTGTAAAACCACTCATTTTTTAAAACTACCAACATTGGATTAGAATTTTAGCTGTTGCATGATACTAACACCCAATTGCCTTCAGACTGTAAACATGGTATAAAGCCTACTCCTTATTTTTCAACATGCTGGGTTTTCTTCAAGGAGAGAAAAAGGTGATGGAACAGTTGCCACTCTATGCCTGTGACTATGATACCTGCGCTTATGAACTGGGAAAGAGGAAAAGGTGGCCAGCCAGATTCAGAAAGAAATTCCCCATTTGTCTGTCTCTGCGCTTGAGATAAAGCTGTGGGTATTTACTTTTTGTCTGATTATTTTTAGGCTGCCTTTGAATTTCTAGTACCCCGAGGTCTGTCAAGAGATGCGCTGGCCACTCCCTAGGTTGCAGTACTCCCCAGCTAGTTCTTTACCAGGCTCCTTCACAGCATTCTGTTGAGTACAGCAGATCTGTTTCCATCTTCCAAATGAAGCACGCAAAATTTGTTGTCTGCTTTTTATCATATGATACATCACAACAAAATTCCAGCGGCTTGCTTTTTTTTTAACGCATCTCTCCCTTCTCATATGATATAGACTTGCTTTTCCTCCTCTCTCCACTGGGGGTTTGTGTGTCACCTGTCTCTCCGGTTACCTCCAGAGAGGAAGGTTTCTAGAGGGAGGGTTTCACATATAATGTGAGGAGATCTGGTTCTCAAACCAAGTGGTCAGTACTCCCCTAAAAATAAATGTGCTGTCCATCACCATTGAAAAAAAATCTCCAGATACGTAGATTTTCTCATGTCAGGATCTGAGGACATATATTTTATTTCAAATAAAAGAAGAGTCAGGCAATAAAAAAAAGTAATTATCCAAATTCTGAAATTGTCAGTGATGGAACTGGCATTTTATCAAATATAACCTGTTTGGAACTTATCAGAGTGACTAGTAAAGCATTTAAAACATGCCCGGTATTTCAGCTATTCACTTAAGCTTTGGCTGCATGTTATAGAAGCCTTCCTGTTGTAGTTCTCAGGTATAGTGCAGTTATTTGAACTTACTCCTTGGGCAGTTCTTCAAAGGGTCAGTTTCCAGTAGTTTCCCCATTACTAGTAGAATGTGAAGGCACTGAAGAAATCCTGATTAAGATAGCTGACCACATTGCCTCAGAATTGATGCAAATTAACTGACTCTGCCTTCTGCAGAGCTGTCTTCACTTGCAAGAGAACTAAGCTCTAGGCCCTCTGATACAAGCAAAATGTCAGGGAGGAAGGGTCAGAGACAGACTTCAGAAAGTTCTGCTGAGGAGAATTGGTTATTTCAACTCTCCACTTTAAACTTCAACTCAGTAATGTTCTTCCCGAAGCTGTGGGTTTTCCATAGGGATCTCCCAGTTTCTTGAAGGAATAACCAGGCTTGAGAGGGAATGGTTGAAGGTGGTATAGCAACATGTCAAATCCCTTTTTTCCACCTTATAAATTCAACTACCTAGGAGGAAACCACCTCATGACTTGGAGTACTTTAGGACAAACATTAATAATAAATTCTAATTGGTCATTATTGCTTGAACAGAAAATATCAGATTTCATTTTCACCAGGAGGAAATGAAAATGTCATGTACTGTAATATGACAAGCATGGAATTTACAGTAGTGATATGTACTTGTAATTACCTTTATATGTGTAAATGCACACAAAGCAGAACACCAGGGAGGCCGTTTTACAACAGATTTAATCAAGAGAACATCTATGTCTCCTCATAAACTTACTTAACCAACTTTGAAAAAAGAATGGAGTTGATTAGACAGGTTAATGGGGTGATGTCTTTATAAATGACAGATGGCCACGCTAGAACAGAAAGTTGTTCACTCTCCATTTTTTATTTTATTTTCCTTATGAGACTATTTTACTATTTTTTTACTTATGAAAGCATTGCTCATACATTTTTGATTAGCAATGGTTCACTGAAAAAAAAAAGCAATTTCCAACGAACCTGAACTTTTAACTGGATGGATGTTGTCATTATGCTTAAGTGGCAATAATCAAAACTAAAATACAAAATGAATTTTTTGGAATTCCAGGGCTTTATAAACATCCTGACCTCCCTGCATTGGCCTGCAAATGGAGAAAAGTGCTTACAGATTTGCAAGCTCATAAGAACATAACAAAGGAATGGAAACATGAAGAAGAAAGCTAGCTTTTTTGTGATAAAGGGAACCCATCAGTGCTGAATTTGACAGAGTAATTTAAAAAGTAGAATTAAAAAAAGGCAAGAGTCTTAATTAAGAATAAAAAAAAAGTTATTGCTATAGTACAACATTGGCTACACTTGGAAAAAATATCTACCTCAGGCGTAATGATTTTACTTCAGAATTATTGAAATGTAGATTGTGGAATAATCCAGATTGTTAGTCTTCCTTCAGATATATGAGATGTCTGGAAGGGGATCACACATGCACTGTTTAGCAAAGGAGGACTCACCAAGAACCTGTCCAAAGACCTCTGGTGGTGTGCCCTGGACATCTGGCCAGGCCTGAAGAGGAGGAACTGCAATAGCTGAAGTTGCTGCTGAAAGCCACCATCGCAGCAGCAGCTCTTGGCTATTTCCTGAATGGTGAGCTGCTTGGCAATTGTCTGTGTGCCATCACTGGCATGTGCCATGATTTGTGTAGCTCTATCTTAAGATTTCCAATGCCTGTTCAGCTGTTAGATACAATTGTGTGATTATTTCTGTCATATTCTTCCATCTCTCTTTTTCTCCTATATGAAAAATGACCATTCCTAAATGAACCAGAAATGAAGCAAGTAATACATGCATTGCTAATCTCCTACTCCTTTTTCCTCCTCCTTTGGCATTTTTCACTGATCTGAAACTGTACAGTTTCTTCATCTGATGCAGATTCTTGATTAAAACAATCCTACTGAACATGCCTCCAGCCTTCCAGACATGAATTTGAAAACCAAAGCCTCGCAGGAATGTTTTCTCTTGAAATTTTCCATTTGAGTTTAGGACTGATTCTGTACTGCTTTGTACAGTCTCCCTGCACACCTCTTTGCCACTGATCCCAGTTTCTATTAAAACAGTCTCTTAGTCCCCATTACTTTCACTTTCTGCTGTTCTATTCTCTGTTTAATTCACCTCATTATTTTGATACAGTCCTTCTCCTTCCTCCCAAAACATGAGACTGCCTCCTCCTTCTTGTCTTGCTCATACTCCTACACACTGCCCTATGACTTTTTCTCCCTCCAACAGAGCCTCCTCCCTCTGAATCCTACACAAGTATCTCCTCAGGGGGAGCTATATTGGAAAGAAAAGGAGCTAATAAGAAAATGTGTGACAGATTAGAAGTTAATAAGTTGGAAGTTATAATAAAAAAGTTTCAGGTGAGCCCAAATTAATACAGCATCCAAAATATATAAAGCTATTTAAAAAGAAGGAAAACAAATACAGCATTAATTCTCAGAGACACCCCCCCCCCCCCGTTTTCTTTTCTTTTTGTGTAGTCACCAGTTGCTGTGCAGTCTCTGGGAAACAATGACTTAGCCAAAATCCTCAGGCTTTTCTGTTCTCTTCTCACTGTTTTTGCTTCAGCATTGTGATCCAGAGAAATACTAAAAGCCAGAGGGAGATTTTACAGCTTATGTGTTCACTACAAGAACACCTCTAATCTTTGTCATTGTAACTATACAAGAGGGCTGAAAGACTGAAGCAGCACCACATGTACCAACAGTGACTTGTTTTCTTAATAATAATAATGATATTAGTAGTATTTCAAGCTTTTGTTACTCATTCCTTCCTGTGATGCAGCACAGGACCATCACTGCATTTACTCCAGAGATCTTAATCCAGCCTCTGAGAGAACTGATTTGTTGGGGATTTCAAAACATCCTCTGAGATCATACAGAGTTCTATGCTGAAACCCTCACATAATCTCTCTCAAAATTCTAATATGGAGATATTTCTAGGTCATTTGCTTCTTTTGGTCTCTTTGCATTCAACTCCTGCTCTTTAAATAGCAAACCCAGGTTTGGCTGGGGGGTTTGAACTGTACGGGGGAAGTGCCTGTAGTGTGACGTGAGTGGATACAGCTGCTTCCACAAGGTCACAGAATCCTTTGGGTTCAGCACAGCAAGGCAGTCAAATGCATGCTCAGGGCCACCACCCGCCAGCACACTCTGCAGGTGTACAGGTATCTGATCTGATGAATATGACATTTAAACTGAGGTTTCAGTGAAGAAACGTGATTTCTAGGGTCTTTTGAATACTAATGTAATACACCTTTGTTTTGCCCAAACGCAGCATGGGGTTTAATACCAAAGCTGAAAACAGAGTAAACACATCTCACAGTGCTGCTGAATTCTGAGGAGGACTTGCACAACAACAATTTCATCTTTTAGTACAAATAAGGGAGTGGAAAAAAAAGCAAACAAAATAAGGGTGTATGACTCAAAAGGAAAAGTAAGGAGTGATCATTAAAAATAGTGCACAATGAGTTGTTTCACAAGTATATTCAGAATTTGCTGTGGTAAAAGTTCATGAGAGATTTTCTGGCATGGCTTGGATGGTGTAAGGAACTACACTGACATTTTGAAGATCTTTCTAAGCTAAAGGAACAAAAGAAATGAGCTAAAGCAGCTTCTTCAGCTCAGTACAAGCAAATTTCCTTAGAGAATGGAAATGCATTTTCTGAAGCCACCTAGCTGAAACTCATTAAGCATTCATTTATTAATTCAGTGCTTTTAAAAACACTGATAGCAGCAACCCACCAATGTGAACATGTGATGCAGACAAATAAGGAGATACACTGATAACACACATAAAAGTGAGTAAAATTCACCATATGCATTTAAAAAACACATTATAAAAAGTAAAATTCTACATTATAAGAATGCACTGAATGCATTATTTATTGAAAAATAATAAAGCAAAAGCCTTCATAGCTAATCAAAAGAAAACTTCCGCTTTAGGAAAGGCTAATCTTTATTTGGGGATTATATTGCTCTCTTGATGTATGATGCTCTCTGTAGAAACAGAGGACCTCTCATATTTAAGGTCAATAGTATTTATAAGCAGCTTTTTAATTTAGATTTTAATTTCTACTCAAGGATTTTTAAAGCAGCTCTTAATCATAGAATCACAGAATATTTAGGTTGAAAATGACCTTTAAGGAATCATCAAGTCCAACCATTAACCCAGCATTTCCAAGGCCACCACTAACCCATGTCCATGAGTGCCACATTTACAAGTCTTTCAAATACTTCCAGGAATGATGACTCCACCACTTGCTGGGCAGCCTGTCCCAGTGCTTGACAACCTTTTTGGTGGAGAATTTTTTCCTAATGTCCAATCTAAACCTCCCCTGGCACAAGTTAAGGCCTTTTCTTTTCATCTAATGCTCAAGATCAAGGACTATTTTGTCATAAGTTATAAAATTATATATTAGTTCTTTTCCTACATTTTGGTTAAAGACAGAGTATTTCATCGCTAAAATGTTAATTCAACTTAATTCAAAACTTTTTCTGACATTGCTGGATGTCATGAGCTCTCCCTCCCACCCCAACAAAACTGAACACATGTCGTGGTTTAAACCCAGTCAGGTAATTCGTTCGCTCACTTCCCCCCCTTTCTTGCCCTTCCCCTGCTCCCGGAGGGACAGAGAGGAGAATCGAAAAGAATGCAACTCCCACGGGTTGAGATAAGAACAGTTTAGTAACTAAGGTATAACACAAATCACTACTGCTACCACCAATAATAACAATGATAAAGGAAATAACAAGGGAAGAGAATACAACACCTCAGCACAAGCCGACCGATAACTCGCCCCCCTCAGCCCGACCAAGCACCTACCGATACCTCCTCCAACCCCGCAGTCTCCCAGCCCTTCTGGCTAACTCCCAGTTACATCCTGGGCATGACATGCTGTGGTATGGAATACCTCTTTGGTCAGTTTGGGTCAGGTGTCCTGTCTCTGCTTCCTCCCGGCTTCCCCTCCTCCCTGGCAGAGCATGAGGCTCACAAAGTCCTTGGCCAAACCAAAACATCATTGTTATCAGCTCTGTTCCCGAGCTGAAAGTCAAAACACTGCACTGCACCAGCTACCAAGAAGGAGAAAAATGACTGCTACTGCTGAACCCAGGACAACACATTAGATGCTTGAGTTTCTTCTTTGTGGCCCATCACAGGACCCACTCCAGTATGACTAGGTGTCTCATGTACTGGGGAGCCCAGAGTGGGATGCAGCATCCCAGGTGGGGCCTGATCAGGGCTTAATAGAAAACCCAGAACATTTGAATAGAGCTTCTAAAGCAGCATGTGGCGTAATACTTTAACAGATTGTTTAAATAGAAAGTATAGTTTTCTTAAAACCGAGTTCAGAGACTTTCCTGGTACTTTCCATAAAATTCCCCATTGGGGGTATAAGTTCATTTTTAATCCATGTTTTGTGATTTTCTTTTGGGTTGTAAGGTTTATAGAAAACTTCCTGTCATGTTTTATTCCCTAGCTCAGTATTTCCAGTTTGATTGTGGAAGGCAGAACCAGCATTAGAGTTATAACCACACTTGGGAAGTTCAGGGCAAAGGATTAAGACAGGGCTTACTCCAAATTTTCACCTACACTTAAATAACTTTTGTCTTACGTAGTCTATTTCTCCACCCTTGCGTAGTGGGTTTTTGGCAACTAAAATGGCTGCTTGAACATAAAGACAGCCCTAATGGAGAACAGAACATCTGGAGAATTGAATGCTGGTTCTACCTGGCTGAAAAATCAAATTCAAACAACTGTCTTTGGAACTGTAAACTGGCAGTCTGCTGAACCTGCTCTGACCGGTGCACATACCCCACTACCTTTAACAATCAAGACTAGTCAAGAAGTATTTATTTGTCTGTAAGGAAATATAGTAAGGTCTGACAGGATTCAACATGACTTCACTGGTGAACTGGATTTGCTGGCTGTTAGAGTACGCAGTTTGGTTGAAAGCATCTGAAATCCATTTAGCTGGGTTTTATTTATTTTGTTTCTAATGTGATGTTTAAAGAAAGAAGAAAACAAAGATTCACAACAAATGTTGCAGTCTATGCAGAAAACAGGAGAGGCTACAGATGGAATTCATATTCTAAGTCTAAGGTAGGGAAAAAAAATCCGAACATTATTTCATTTCTGCTTTTGCCTGGTGGCATATAGTCTGATGAAGAGCTGAAAGGCCAGCCATGGAGACACACAATACTTAAAAGCAGGCAGGTAAAACTGATGTGTTTGAAAATGTGTACTTAAGCCAGTTTAAAGGCTCAAATAAAAATTAGATCTTCCTTACAAGAAGGAAGACAATACTTTAGGAAACTACAGAAAGACAGGGAATCTCAAGCAATAGATGTGAGAAACCTAAAACAAGCATAGGAAATGCTGGCATCAGGAAACTCTAAAGTTAAAACGTCAAGATTACACAGCATGTGTATAATCACACAGGCTCACTGTAGCTTCATAGGGAGTGAACGTGTTAGCACTACAGTTCGGAACATTTTTAATTTCAAGGAAGAAACTGCAGATGTTTGCTACTCAAATTAGAGATTACCCTTTCTTCTCAATAATGCATTGTCCTGGGTTCAGCAGTAGCAGTCATTTTTCTCCTTCATGGTAGCTGGTGCAGTGTTGTGTTTTGACCTCCAGCCTGGGAACAGTGCTGTTGTGACAGACCAGTCAGTCTCACCTCTGTGCCTGGCAAAATCTTGGAGCAGATTCTCCTGGATGGCATGGTAAGGCACATGAAAATCAACAAGGTGCTTGGTGACAGCCAGCATGGCTTCACTAAGGGGAAATCCTGCCTAACCAATTTGGTGGCCTTCTATGATGAGGCTACAGAACTGATGGACAGGGGTAGAGCAGTTGATGTCATCTACCTGGACTTGTGTAAAGCATTCGCCACTGTCCCACACAACATCCTTGTCTCTAACTTGGAGCGACATCAATTTGATGGATGGACCACTCGGTGGATAAAGAACTGGCTGGATGGCCGCATGAAAAGAGTTGTCCTCAACGGCTCAATGTCTGTCTGGAGACAAGTAACGAGTGGTGTCCCTCAGGGATCAGTGTTGGGACCAGTCTTGTTTAACATCTTTGTCGCTGACATGGACAGTGGGATTGGGTGCGCCTTCAGTAAGTCTGCTGATGACACCAAGCTGTGTGGTTTGGTTGATATGCTGGAGGGATGGAATGCCATTCTGAGGGACCTTGACATGCTTGTGAGGTGGGCTGATGCCAACCTGATATAGTTTAACCATGCCAACTGCAAGGTCCTACACCTGGGTCGGAGCAATCCCAGGCACAGCTACAGGTTGGGCAGAGAAGAGATTCAGAGCAGCCCTGCAGAGAAGGACTTGGGGGTGTTGGTCGATGAGAAAATGAACATGGGCTGGCAGTGTGCGCTCGCAGCCCAGAAAGCCAACCTCATCCTGGGCTGCATCAAAAGGAGCGTGACCAGCAGGTCGAAGGAGGTGATCCTGCCCCTCTCCTCTGCTCTCGTGAGACCTCACCTGGAGTATTGTGTGCAGTTCTGATGTCCTCAACATAAAAAGGACATGGAACTGTTGGAACAAGTCCAGAGGAGGGCCACGAGGATGATCAGGGGACTGGAGCACCTCCCGTATGAAGATCGGCTGAGAAAGTTGGGGCTGTTCAGCCTGGAGAAGAGAAGGCTGCGTGGAGACCTCATAGCAGCCTTTCGGTACCTGAAGAGGGCCTATAGGGATGCTGGACAGGGACTTTTCATTAGAGACTGTAGTGATAGGACAAGGGGTAACGGCTTAAAACTTAAACAGGGGAAGTTTAGATCGGATATAAGAAGGAAATTCTTCCCTGTGAGGGTGGTGAGGCACTGGAATGGGTTGCCCAGGGAGGTTGTGAATGCTCCATCCCTGGCAGTGTTCAAGGCCAGGTTGGACGAGGCCTTGGGTGATATGATTTAGCATAAGGTGTCCCTGCCCACGGCAGGGGGGTTGGAACTAGATGATCTTTAGGTCCTTTCCAACCCTAACTATTCTATGATTCTATGATACCGATCTTTTTGGTTGTTGCTAAGTGATGTTTACCCTGACCAAGGACTTTGTGAGGCTCATGCTCTGCCAGGGAGGAGGGGAAGCCGTGAGGAAGCAGAGACGGGGTGCCTGACCCAGGCTAGCCAAGGAGGTATTCCATACCACAGCACGTCATGCCCGGGGTGGGGGGTAACTGGGAGTTACCCGGAAGGACACGGGCTTCTGTGTGGGACTCGTTTCTTGGCCGGTGGTATTGTATTCTCTTCCCTTGTTATTTTCTCTTATCATTGTTGTCGTTGGTGGTAGCGGTGGTGATTTGTGTTGTACATTGGTTGCTGGACTGTTCTTGTCTCAGCCCGTGGGAGTTGCACTCTTTCGATCCTCCTCCCTGTTCCTCGGGGGGGGGGGGGCCTTGATTGCTCTCAGCCCGGCACCACGCACTGGGAGTGAGTGAACAAGCTGTCTGGCTAGGGTTTAAACCACGACAGTTATTTGGCACCCAACGTAGGGCGATACAATGGAAGAAGTCTTTGAGAAAGGGAGGAAAATAATCCCAATCCTGCTGAAAGCTGGTTTTGCCATAAAACAGAGTAAGGTCAAGGGACCTGCACAGGAGATTCAATTTTTGGGAATAAAATGGCAAGATGGATGTAGACAGATCCCCTCAGATGTCATCAACAAGATAACAGCAGTGTCTCCACCAACTAATAAGAAAGAAACGCAAGCTTTCTTGGGTGCTGTGGGGTTCTGGAGAATGCACATCCCAAATTACAGTTCGATTGTAAGCCCTCTCTATCATGTGACCCGGAAGAAGAATGATTTTAAATGAGGCCCTGAGCAGCAACAAGCCTTTGAGCAAGTTCATGCAGTAGCCCTTGGACATGTCCGGACCGGGCCAGATGTAAAAAATGTACTGTACACTGCAGCTGGGGAGAATGGTCCTACCTGGAGCCTCTGGCAGAAAGCTCCAGGGGAGACTCGAGGTCGACCCCTCGGCTTTTGGAGTCGGGGATACAAAGGATCTGAGCCCAGCTATACCCTAACTGAGAAAGAGATACTGGCAGCCTATGAAGGGGTTCGAGCTGCTTCCGAAGTGATTGGCACTGAAGCACAGCTCCTCCTGGCACCCCGGTTGCCCGTGCTGGGCTGGATGTTCAAAGGCAGGGTCTCCTCTACACATCATGCAACTGATGCTACATGGAGTAAATGGGCTGCACTAATTACACAATGAACTCGAATAGGAAATCTCAGTCGTCCAGGCATTCTGGAAGTCATCACGGACTGGCCAGAGGGCAAAGATTTCAGAATGTCACCAGAGGAGGAGGTGGTGCGTGCTGAAGAGGCCCCACACCATACAATAAACTGTCAGAAAATGAAAAGCAGTATGCCTTGTTTACTGATGGGTCTTGCCGTATTGTGGGAAAGCATCGGAGATGGAAGGCAGCTGTATGGAGTCCCCAGTGACAAGTTGCAGAAACTGCTGAAGGAGAGGGTTAATTGAATCAGTTTGCGAGGTGAAAGCCATCCAGCTGGCCCTGAACATTGCTGAACGAGAAAAGTGGCCAGTACTTTATCTCTATACTGACTCATGGATGGTGGCAAATGCCTGTGGGGGTGGTTGAAGCAATGGAAGCAGAGCAACTGGCAATGCAGAGGTAAACCCATCTGGGCTGCTGCACTGTGGAAAGATACTGCTGCCCGGGTGCAGAAACTGGTGGTGAAGGTATGTCATGTAGATGCCCATGTACCCAAGAGTCGGGCCACTGAGGAACACCAGAACATGCATGTATGTATGTATGTAACTATGGGAAAAATGGAGAGAAAGGGAAAAAAGAGCTTACTCTTTTCTTAGGACTTGGAACTTCAAACAGGAAAGCAGCTATGAAATATTCTAGTCCTGACATACATTATATAGATAAATGTAACAATGTAAGAAAATTATGTAGGGAGGGAATGGAACATGGTCTGGAGTGTTTTATTTTTTGCTCCCAGAAAAAATTTGATAGGGCATTCCCAAATCAGACCACAGGCAAGTTAACATTTTATTTAATAATAATATACCAATTTAGAGTAATGGTTAGTATTTCAGAAGTACAACCACCTTTAGCATGCTTATGAGGCATATTGCACATCATTTCAGAAAGCCATTTTCTGGAAAAACTGTGTTGACCCTGGCTGGATACCAGGTGCCCACCAAAGCTGCTCTGTCACTCCGCTCCTTGGCAGGGAGAGGAAGTACAATGAAAGGCTTGTGGGTTCATATAAGGGCAGGGAAATATCACTCAGCAATGACTGTAACGAGCACAACAGGCTGACTTGGGGAGAAATTAATTTATTATCAATCAAATCAGAATAGGATAATGAGAAATAAACCTCAATCTTCAGAACACCTTCCCCCCATCCCTCCCGTCTTCCCAGGCTCAACTTTACTTCCCAAATTCTCTACCTCCTCTTCCTGCATCACTGCAGGGGAACAGGGGATGGGGGTTGTGGTCAGTTCATCACACATTGCCTCTGCTGCTTCTTCCTCCTCAGGGGAGGATTCCTTGCGCTCTTCCCCTGCTCCAGCGTGGGATCCCTCCCACAGGGCACCGTTCAGGAGAACTAGCAGGCTGCAGTTTGCCTGCTTCCACAAGGGCTTCCCACAGGGTCACAGCCTCCTTCGGGCATCCCCCTGCTCTGGCGTGGGGTCCTCTAGGGGCTGCAGGTGGATATCTATCTGCTCCACCATGGACTTCCATGGACTGCAGGGTCACAGCCTGCCTTACCATTGTCTGCACCACGGGCTGCAGAGGAATCTGCTCTGGCACCTGGAGCACCTTCTCCCTTCCTTCCTCATTGACCTCGGTGTCTGCAGAGCTGTTGCTCGCGCATGTTCTCACTCCTCTCTCTGTCTGCTCCTGCACAGCAGCTTTTTCGCCGCCTTATATACATTATCCTAGAGGCACTAGCACCGTTGCTAATGGGCTTGGCCTTGGCCAGCACTGGGTCTGTCTTGGAGCCAGCTAGCATTGGCTCTATTCGATATGGGGGAAGCTTCTGGCAGCTTCCCACAAAAGCCACCAGTGTAGCCCCTGGCCACAAACCTTACCACGCAAACTCAATACAGCCTTATATTTAGATATACCTTTGCTAGTGTTCACCATAATTGCAACATTTGTTAGTTCTTTTAATGATCAGATGATGTGAATAATATTTCTCTGAAAAAATGTGCCACCTAGACCTACATAGGTTGAATAATACTGAAAGGTGATTAAATCTAACATGTTTTCATAACTGTTTAGGTGAATGATTAATTTTTAATATTTGTGATGTTCACTTGAAAAAGAATTTCAAACTAAGCAGGTAGTTGGAAAACACTGTGCAGAACCTTCTCTAGAAATTCAAGTATATCAACACTAAAATCATAGGATAGTATGTTCAAAATACTATGACTTAATGCAGAGCCCAGGAGATACCGCGGGAGCCCGGCCGAGCGGCGGGGAGGGGAGCGCAAGCCGCGCTCCCGCCCGCCCGGGACCACACCGCCCACTTTGGGACTTGTACCCGGCGGGGGTGAGTGCACTGGTTTTAACACTGCCTCCACCTTCGCTGGAGCGGCTGGGCGCTTTGGGCCCAGCCCCTCCTGTGGCAGCAGCGCCCCGGCGGCTCCAATGGGCCGGTCCCGCCGAGCGTTGGCAAGAGCTCCTCTTCCCGCCCGGCTACCGGGAAACGGAGCTGCTTTGGGAAAGCCCCTCCAGGCAACCGCCAGCGGCCAGCCCAGGGGGTGCGGCTCGCGGAACGCCTCGTCGGTGGCAAGCCCTTCAGCAAACCGAGGTGCCTCCGACGCCAACCCGAAACAACCAGCGATACCTTCAAAGGCTTTTAACTATAAAGGAAGAGGGCAAGTTTTCCTCCCTCCTCTGGCACTCCTTTTACCTCAGTTCGTCAAATATGGGCGGCGTCTCGTATGACCTATATTCGCTCCCCAAACAGCGGTTACCAGGGAGGAAGGACGCCCAGGCCAGAGGTTAGGGTGGGGAAGCCGCTCACCAGCCACCTCAGGATCGCTACTAACGGGGATGGGAGAGTGCCCTAGCCTCCCGACTCCCTCCCTGAGGCGAGGGAGCTGGAGCCTTTAAACCTGCACTCCCCCTGCAAAGGTGTTACTGCCGTGCCGACCACCTACGGTTTCCCTCCTGTTCGGAGGCGCGAACGTGGAGCGCGCAACTAGTTTTTCTACGCCGGTTCTGCCGCTCGCGTATGGTTTCTTTTATTAAAACCAAAACAAAATACATAAAGCCCCCGAAACTCACAAAAAACCCCACCAAAACCAAACAACCCAACTACCCAACCCCCAAAGAAAGAATTGCCTGAGGAGCCCTGGCCTTCACACGGCGCTGCAGCAGCCCCATAGAGTTCGGGGTCTCCACAGGTGAGCAGCCCCTGAGGTGGCACCGCGGCTGAGGCAGGTCGCGAGGCGCAGGACGAAGTTACCGCCCTCGCCCCTCTCACCTGGGCGCACCTGTGCGTGCGCGAGCGAGCGGCGCCTGCCCCGCGCACCGGCAGCCCGCCCCGCCCGCGCCCGGCCGCGCAGGCGCACGGCTCCTCGGCCGGCGGCGCTCCGGGGGCTCAGCGCTGTCATGGCGGCAGAGAGCGGCAGCGTCGGCAGGAAGAGATGGGGCTAATTGAGACTCTGGCGTGAAGCGGTGGCTGCTGCTGGAACTTCAGGCGCCTTCCGGAGAGAGGGGCGGCCGGTGTGGCGGAGCCCCCTCTCCGCAGCCGACGAGCGGGGCAGAGCAGAGCAGCCACCTCCCGGCCCCAGAGCCAGGCGTCAGGGCAGCCCGCGCCCCCACCGCGGCGGCGCCGGGCGGCAAGCGGTGAGTGCGAAGTTGCTGGGCGGCGGGGTCGCTGCACCTGTCCGGGCTCGCAGCCGGGGAGGTGGCGACGGTAGGGGAGCGGGAGCTGTGCAGGCGGCAGACAGGGAGCCTGGCGGGAAGGAGGAACGTGCTCCTTTGCAAAAATTAATGAAAATTAAGCCCCTCACGGCCGCGCTTGGCGCGCGGCTCTCAGCGTGCGGCGGGGCTGCGGGGACAGGCGTGAGCTCCTGAGGCGGCCGCCGCTGCCGCCTGCTCGGTGCGGGGCAGGGGACGGAGCTGATGGCCGGGGGCGGGACCCCCGGGAGAGAGGGGAGCGCCGGGCTCGCCGCGAGCTGAACAATATCTCAGCTTGTCCTTCAGGGCTGTAAATACCTGCGTGAGGGCACAGAGCTGTGGACAGACGCCTCCTGCTGAGGGAGAGAGCCGGGAGTCCGAGGGCGCGTCCTCCCTCCGTTCCTGCCTGCCTGCCTGCCCCCCCCCCCCCCCCCCCCCGCCGGACGTGAGTTCCGCAGGAGCCGGAGCTGAAGAGGAAGAACGGGCCGCCGGTTGCATTCCCGGGAGCCCGAGTGGCCCCTTCTTCCCGGAGCGGCGAGCGTGTGCCGCTGGCGCTTCAAGTCGTAACCTGAAGGGAGCTAGCCATGGCGAGTGAAGACAAACAAGTTGTTCAGCCAACAGGTGATGATGGAGGAGGAGGAGGTGGTAGTGGAGGAGGAGCGGGGAAAGAAGGAAATGCTACTGAAGGAGCAAGTTCGCTGCAGCCTTTGAATCCAGGAGTCCCCATCCGAGGTATCAAGATGAAATTTGCAGTGCTGACAGGACTGGTGGAAGTTGGTGAAGTGTCCAACAGAGATTTGGTCGAAACTGTGTTTAACCTGGTAAGTTGATTGCTGTTTTGGGGAGGGAGAGAGAAGAACACCTTACATGCACAAAAGAATCCTGTGCTTTTATGATGTTTTTTTTCCTGTCAATATATTTTTACATGTTTACTTTCACCACACTAGATTTCAGCTAGGTTCTCTTTACTTATGGATGACAAATGCTGAAAATAAAGCATCTGGACCTCTATATATGCATTTAAACTTGAAACAGCTCTAAACAGCATCCTCCTTAGTCTACCTCAGAAAAATTGTTGCTTTATATGCAACTGAGAAGCTTATTGTTATGTTTAAACATTCAACAGGTGTACTGAACAAGAAAGCTAAATATTGATTTAGTAACTCAAGCTGTCATCAAAATAAACAAATACATGTTACTTTTCCCATGAATTGTTTGCTTCCTTTTCAGCTTCCTGTTTGCTTTGGAAGTAGGTAGAACTTTCATGTTCTGTGTACAGGGAGTGGGGGTGTCGGGGAGCAGTTCATGCAAATGCTTTTCTTACTCTGCTTGTTGGGAAGAGTAGAATGTGATTTCAGTGTCCTTTTTAATTAATGAATTAGGCGCTGTTTTTTAATACTGTATGGATATATTTAATACTTTATGACTAGATCTCACTGAAAAATGAGGATACAACTTTTACTGTTGAAGTTGCAAGCATAATATATACTGTTGAGCTTCTTGGGCCACACTTAAAGCAATTAGGCTAGTTGATGTTTGCTTGCTGTGGGACACCGAACATTAGGAGATAAACTGTTCACAAAGAAAAGTTTCTAAAGGAACTCTGCTATTATCAGAGATCTGAAAACATCTCTAAAAATACTCATGGTTCCTCTTTCTTCCTTTTAGTGAGCACCTTTGACTTTAAAACCGTGTGGTTCCTGACAAACCAGGAAGTGAGAGCATGCAATAGTGTAAAGCTTGGTAACAGGGAAAGTTCACACAAAAGGCATACCATTTTTTAATCACTGTTTGCATTTCAGCTATTTTGTTAGTAGTAGTCTTTGCTATGTGCAACTTTCATTGGTCACTAAATATTTGCATGCTGTGTCTGTTTAATGCTTTTGATGTTATCTTCTTGGGCTATGGTAAGTATTTTTGAATATTTTCATATTAGCAGAAAGTAATTCTCTAAATAGTATGGGTAAAAGTCTCAGTGCAGAGGGGCTGCAGTAATGGTAAAAATGAAGTGCAGATCAGAGGTTTCCTGAATGCTTCAAGTATGAGGAAGTGATTTAGGTTACTTAGAGTCCACTTGACAATTGTCCTTGACAAACCCCTCAGATACTTGGACCTGAGGTTCAAAAGGAGATTCTGGTAAACAGTTTACAATTTAGGACACTTGTGTGAGGGGAAATTGTTCATGAGCATGTCAAGTTTTACTTTATTTCTAGCATGGTCTTTTGAGTAGTGTACTGGAGGGGTGTTTTATGGCAGCAGTGGAAGGAGGTTCAGCAGAGTAATTAAAAATGTGAAAGCTCCTTGATTCTGGAATTCCCTTTCTGCTCCATCTTGGGTAAGAGATGAACAAAAATTCAGCTTGTTACGTAGAGTCCTTGGGTTTAGATTTAAGAGATCTGGAGGACTTGACCTGTGGACTACATTCTCCTGGATCTTAATTTCCCAAATAAAAGTAGAAGAGACTTTCTGGCCCTGGAAGTTTTTGAAACTGTTTTCACTTTTTCTGCAAATGAAGTAATATCCCTGACCTCTTTGAGAAGACTCCCCGACTGTTCCAGCACACCTACCTAAGATGTGGGAGTCTAAAGTTCATGTCCAGCACTTCATTATTTTGATCACAGCAGAAGTAGGCAGTTAATAGCAATCGTGAAACAACAAATAATTTGGTAATAGGGATACTTTACCTGGATTATGTGAGAACAATATCAAAATTTTTGATCAATATCAAAGAAAGTTGGTCCCTTGGTTTCTCTTGAATGCTGGGAAAACATACCAACTATGAGTGACTTAATTTGGAAAGAGAATGTATCTTGATGTTATGTGGTTTTGTGGTTTTAATAAAACTGGGATGCTTAAAATCAAACCAGCCAAAAAATTGTTTTTGTTCCAGAAAGTGTATTTTTATCTTTTTTTTTTTTTTTTTTGTAAAATTTTTTAAGCTGACTTTTTAATATAGCTTTCTGGGATATCTGGCCTTACTACAAAGCAATACTGATCTATCTGTCATTGATTTCTGTCTCCACTCAGTCATTAGCTGTGACCTCTTCATTTTGCTAATACCTCTGAAATCACACAGATGACAGGTTAGGCATGCAAAGTGTTGATCAGCAACGGTGTGCTTTTCTGTGCATGTATGCAGAGAAGATTTACCTTTTATGTGATGAAGTGATCTTGGCTATGGCTTTTCTGGTACATTGTTTCCCAGTAGCTTTCAGAATGAGTTTACTCATGTGTACGGGTTCAGTTGGGGGTGTGAAAATGGGGTTAGGCCCAACATATCCCCTCCTGTTGGGTTTCACTCGAGTGACTCATAAGTGCACTGCCTCAGCAGTGTTAGCAGAAATCAGCCAGCTTTCTTCTTGTACGTTGAAAGGAGGAAATGTACAGTATTTGGGGGATTTTTTGATCACTAAGGTGAGATGTGTTTAGACCAGAGTGGAAATAGGGCTTGGCAAATCTGTGTCAAAAGGTGTTTTTACATACCTGTTCTTCATAGCATAGCCACCTTCAAACTGCAGAGTTTATCTTTTAAAAAGGGAGGTTAGCTGACCTAAATCTTTATTTCTTGAGCAAATGTGTTGCTCTTAATTATGCTTTTCAAGCTTGTACAAGATGGAGTTGATAGTGAATTTCTCTGTGTGATGGAGAGTCAAAAGAAGTGCTGTCCTGATGTTCCTCGTCTTTAAGTATTTAAGAGACGGCCATGATCTGTATGTGAAAGTCTCAGAAGGTCAAAAAATGAAGCGCAAAGTAATTGACTTGCTGCTTATTAAAGATTTTCAGGTTCTTATTAAAGAATTTCAGGTTCTGTAGTTCTGATTACTTGAGTAAATAACTTATTCAGTCCAGCAGTGTTGAATCTTGGATCTGAGAAGCACCTATAAAATTTTTTCTGTCCACCGGTATAACAGAGTGCTTAGTGAGCTCCTTTGTAGCATGCACCAAAACCTTGGGTTTTGTCTCATTTGTTGTCTTTGGAAATTCTGCTCTTAGAAATATTCAAATTGATCTGCTTTGTTTTGATCGGTATTCTCTGACAACCTAGTTTTCAGGCCCATGTTAGGTAAGTTTTTGTGTATTTCAGCACTTCTTAAAATTGAAGAGGAAAATACTAACTTTAATGAAGTGTATTATTCTGTCAAAAACTTTACAAGCACATTCCTGTTCAAGTATTAATCTGTTTTGTTACTTTTCTGACAGTAAGTTATAATATTGGTATATATTGCTCATGCATTGTGAATTATACTTGGAATTGACTTTGGGCAGCAGTAACTCCTTGAATTTCCTTTGTGTACAAATCAGGTCTGTTCTTGTTCATTACCTCATATCTGTTCCCTCCTCCCTGCCCCTCTTAGTTTATTAAAAAAAAACTCCTGGTAGAAGATGATAGAATGGAAAAATTAATTATTTAGAGTGAGATCTGTTACTAACTTAAAGACAGCTATGCTTTTTTTCACGGTACAACAAAAAAACAAGTTGGTCTCCAGCTAATGAAGAAACTTTCAGATAGAGTAGTAGAAATTATTTGGCAAGTGGCAGAACTTTAAAACATACATTTATAAGTTAGTTACAGTACTATGCTGGTTATGTTGAGATTTTTAGGATCTGAAGTTTCCAGGTGTAGAGAATAAATTCTGTTACTGAAGGCTATGCAATCTGCATTGTAAATGCAGGAGAAAATCCTTGCTGGATTAAAATTCTGGATGGAGCTTCTGCTCTACTCCGTTCTAAACAAGCTTGTCTTGCATCATATGTCAGTGTTGTCTTGTTACCAAGTTATTGTAAATTTCTTGTTTATATATAAAACTTAGGTCACTGGATAGCCTTGTCTGTCAGTAGGTAAAGGGCTCTCACTGGCAAGTGAGAGTTCATAATGAATGTTGTATGTACAGTGGTTATCTGTGCTGCTTTATTAGGCTTCTGGTGGGAAATGGATATTCTGGCAAAATTCTCCTATGCTTCAAGCAGATGACTGTACAGCTATTGTCTTTGTGGTGGTGGTATCATTCAGTTTGGGCACTTTGTGCCAGAATTTACTCAGGTCTCACGTCAACTAGTGTATAGAGGCAACAGGTAGTCTAGACTTTCTGCGCTTCTCTAAAGAAATGCCAGGCCTTGCTCTAAGCCAATTTTATTTGAAAAAGCTTTAGCACTTCTAATTGTTCTAGTGGCTGTAATATCATTCAGTTATTTGGGCTTTTTTTTTTGTTTGGGCTTTTTCCTCAGTCTGTGTTGCAGAGACTTTTTTTTTTTTTAATGCTTTCTCTCTGGTGAGGAGAATGTGCTGTTGCTTCTGATTCTGCTCATGGATTATGAGGTCCTCGGCAAGGGTTACCTAGTGACAAAGTGCAAATGAGAAATAAATCTTAGACTTTTATCACCTTTGGAGGAGAAATAACAGGATCTAAGGAGCAGAGACTAAAATTACTTTATAAGCTTCATTTGTCACCTTTCCCACTTCTGCCAGATTTTCTAAAATCACAAACAAAAATCAGTGTAACTTTTTAAAATTCTTACTGTTTACTTTCTTTGTTTTTCCTTGTAAGTAATCTTCTTCCTCCAGCGCACTTGGCTTGTTTTATAGAAGAAATCTGAGATAAATGTCAGGACTGCCACTTGTTTGCCTTCTGCTTATATGTCCTCCGCTCTTTTTGTCATGTCTCCATTGCTATGGTTTCTGCACTATAAACTCTTTATCATTATTCATATTGAAAGCTAATAGCATCACCGGCTGCTAAAACAGGTTTCTAATTTGGCTACTGAAATATTGCTACAATGGATGTTGTGAAGTAGAAATTCCCCCTTTTTCATCTTTGTTCACTTTTTTGCATGTACTTCATACAGAAACCCCCTGAGGCTAATGGTAATAGAATTAAACATATTACAGTAGTAGAAATGCACTGTAGATGTCTTCATAACAATGAAGACACCTCACAGTGTGGTTTTTAGAAAATGCTAGGATTTATTTTCTATATAAACTTTATCAACATTGTTGACAAGCAAAAGTAACCAAATGCTTTCTAGAACATCACTAAATATTGTGTATTTCTTAATATAGGCAGTCTTCCCTAGTATGTTCCCAGTAAGTACACCTTTGGCTACTGTGACCTAGTTCAGTCATGTCTGCCCGTTTACAGTGATAAGGGAAGGCTGTGGCTTTAGCTGGGTCAAACTTGTAGGTTTTCTTAAAATGACAGTAACTTGGACAGTCAGTTGTCTTCGTGTGCATGCATGGTTTTACTCTTGGTGAATGAATGGAATTCAGCAAAATGCTTCCAAGTCTCAATGATCTTTTTCAAAAATAGATGCAAACTTACTTTTTTTTCTGGCCCTTTCGCAATGAGATGTTTTTGCCCAGTTTAATGAATTGATTTAGGCTCCTTGATTCCAAGTCATCTTCATGGACCCATAATTTGGGATCTGGTAACAGTAAAAGATGATTTTGGTATATTTAGCTGGTGAAAGATGTCTCTCAGCCTCATTTAGTCAGACTTTACCTAGCTCAAAATCCTTGAGTAATGGGAGTCACCCTCCACTTAAGAATTACAGACCTCTGTCTTGTATTATGAGTAGTTCTGAATACACTTAGCATTGAAGTGATGTGTAGTGGGGTTTTCTTAGGTGTTGATGCAACTTTGTAGTTAATGGAAATACCATCCTGCCTAGTAAGTGGAGGAATTTAGGGAAACTTTGTTGTCAGCTGAGAAAGTCATGGAATGTAGCAAGTGAGGTGGTAATGGCAGTCTTGAGTTAGGCACGCTGACAATTTAGAAGAAAATGTCTAGAATCTGAAGAGGAGCTGATTTAACTTGGCTGTGGTATCAGCTCGCATCTGTGACTGCAATTTAAGACACAGCTTAGGATGACAATATATTGAGGGCAAAACCTTAAGACCACAGGAAAATGTTCAGGTTTTTCTCACTCTTCCTCTAACTGGTCAAATTTTTATAGCTTCTCATGACAAATGCGAAGTTTTAAGTGCCTGTGAAAGCCTGTGAATGACACGCATTCTGTGTTTTCCAGGAGTGTTGGCATCCTATACTGCCATTAGTAGCTCTGCACAAACCTAAAATAAATATAAAAAAAGCAAGGCTGAACTAAGCATTTCCATATACAGTATCTTAGTAATGCAATATTTGATAGACAGTTTTTAATTAGCAGTCCATTCTACCAGTAAACCTGTTTCAAATGTGTTCACAGCATGCTTTGGAATTCTCTGTTAGAGGGGAATTGATCAGGTCAATGACAAATTTTTCTAGTTGGTGTCCTGTAACAAAGAAGAGGGAGTCAGGTATCTATTGTGGTTGCTTTGTGCTCTCTCAGTAGTATTTTGTGTCACCTCTGTCAGACAATACTGGGTGAGACGGACCATTGGCCTGACCCGGTAGTGGAGATAGCACTGTAATGTAGTGGCCATATGGACTGGCTCAGGAAGAGCATTTGTGAATTAGGGGATAAAATGAAATTAGGATAAATAGGTGGATGGCATGTCATAAAATGAAATTAGGAGAAATAGGTGGATGGCATGTCAAGGTTGCTACAAAGGCTGGACATTGCCGAGTGAGATAAAAATAGATAGCTATTCATGTCTGTTGGAAGAGATTATTCGAGGGATGAACCGAAGTGTGCAGATTCAAGAGGAGTGTGAGTAAAGAGAAGTTTTTTTGGAAGTGGCTGTATTGGATGAATACTAGAGGTTGAGGAAAATCGGAGGTATTTGCTTAGTTCTTTAAGGCAGTGTTCGTTTATTACAGCATTTAGATGCTGAAGCTCGCTGAGAAGTCCCAGTCTTCTGAAAAATCATCAAATACAATTTTTTTGGTGTTAAGATGAAAGAAAGATAAATGATAGATAAAATGAAAGATAAAAATGACATTTATGTGTGATTTCTTTCACTATCCATATATTTGTTTTTCTACCTATTGGGAAAGCTGTAGTCATTCTGAACTATATCCCACTTGGCATGGTCTTTTGACTTTTGACTTTTGGGTTTCATTTTTACTAGATAAGTTGGTAACTTAAAGCATTTATAGCTTCTGTCTTTATGTGGTCATGAAGTTCTCTATAAACCTTAAGGAGGAAGCTTTAATCTGTACCACACATTAAATACGCTTTACAGTTTAGTCATTGGATGCGAAATAGCTGTTCACTACCTTTGCTGCTTCTGTGTATAAAGCCCTTTAAGAATCTTTTCTACCAAATTCAGTCTTGCATGCATTAAATTTATGCATATCTTTTTAAAGAACTTCTATTTATTTTAAATGGGTCAATCTGGAAGAAACTTTTTCTTCATAATCACTAATTGCAGTTAGCTAAATTTCTGCCATTCCAGTCTCTTCCACAGCCCCTGGAGCCTCTCTGGCCTCTTCATAACATTTGCATGATGGTTTTTGCTATTAGCTTGACCTAATTACTAATGTCCTAATTTAGATTATAATTCTGCTTTAACTAATTCTGGATTTTTCTGTTAGACCTCGTACTACACTAGAGTATATTATTACCTGTCCAAAACTGGTTTGGTCATTTTTATTTTTTTTTTTTTCCTCTGGGAAACCTTCAGACTTTGGGAGCTCAGGCTATTTGCCAGGAATCTGAGGGTTCCCATCGATTTGCATAAAGCAGGATACTGTTGCCATCTGCTTTTTTTAATACCTCAAGTGGCCAGTGGAGACTATAGTTTCCAGTATGCTCCATATTTAGAGCAGATAGCAATCGAGATGCATCTTTGCATAACTGTTTTAATCAAATTTGCTAAATAGTGATGCTGCATAACTGCAATTGTACCTTTCCCTGAGACACTGTAGTCTTTGTGCTGATACTGGAAGCATGTTGTAATTTGTGAAGTTTGCATTGCCACAGTGCTTTAGATTCCAAAGCTTCAGGTATAGGCATAACTAGTTTCTAAATAGAAAGTAATTTGTGAAGAAGAAAACCTAATGCCTTCCGTTGCACCTCTAGTAATAACTGTGGAGCTGGGAGCAGCTATGTCCCAGGCATGATTTTCTTGTTAATAGCTGCCTTGAGATGATACTAAAATGGGAATAGCTAGTGGGAATAGGATGTGCTCTGTTGCCTCCTGTGAAGTGCTCTGTGAGTTTGAGCTGCAAGTCTCTTTACTGCAGTCTGCATGTGAGTAGTTCTGTTGATGGTTTTGTATTCTACATACATCTAGCAAAAAAATTTCACGTGCATTATACAGTAAAAACAGATTGTTTTTTGTTCAGCTCAAACTGAGTTGTTCTGGCAAAAACCTGTTCTATTGATGCAACTGAAGAAAACTTAAAGAGCTACTGGGTTAGTGTTCCTTTGCATATGAAGATCAAAACCAGAGTAACTACTTTGGACTCATCTGCTCTTTGGAAGTGTGTTACTTGTATTTGTGTCGGATCCCTACCCCCCTCCCCATCGCACCTCCTCCCTTTGCCATCAGCAGTTACTCTCTGTGGTGTGGACACAAGTTACAGAAATAAACTAGTGAAATGAAGTCTGTTCTATTTGCTCCACTTACTCCAGATTTCTAGTTTTAGAGTGGACTAGCCCTGTAAAACAGTAACTGTGTCAGTGCATAGGGTGATGTGTAGCTTGCTTATTCTCTCTTCTGGGGGTGCTGATAGGCTGGAAGCACCAGTAGGCAGCAGGCAAGATGGTCACTGCAGTGGAAGAGCAATTTCTCTTCTAAAAGAGCAGCAAAGGAACCAGTAGCTTGCAGTGGACTGGGAAGGATATGGAGTCCAAGATGCTGAATGTTTGCTTGATAAATCTCTCACAAATTGCTTCCTTTATCAAACTGTGCAGGTTTGAGTGGGAATTGTACTGGTTGCTTTCCCAAATACAGCTGGGATAGGGGTGGGTCAGGAGGTAGAATAAGGTTAACCCTGTTACTGTAGAACTGCTGAATAAAGGCTTTGCAGATCCTGCAGCTTTTAAGTTTTAGTAGTCCATTATTAGTGAAGTCTTAAAATTATGCTGCTTGTATTTCTTGGGGTTAAAATTGTGTCCCTAAGGACAGTTGTTTTTTGCGGGATTATTAATGATTTTGGCAGACCTTGGAATCAAGGTCTTAACTCTTCCCTCCCTCCAGGTTCTTTATGTGCAATTATAGACGTAAGTTAAAAAAAAATGGCCAATAATACAGAGGTAGAATTGCTGATAAGCCTTAAAACAATGCAGTCAGGGGCAGAATGGGAGCCAAATGAGCAATGCTGGTAATGGTGCATGACTTAAATAAACAAATGGAAACTATCAGTCCAGTCAGCATCTGCCTCCTACTAATGCTTTTGTTGAAACTAAGCATGTGATTTGTCTCTAGTTTTGATTGTCAACTTGACTGAAAAGAACTTGCAAGCTTTGTTTTTTTTTTTTTTGTTTTTTTTTTTCCCCTCTCTCTCTAATGAGAGCTTAGTTATAATGTAGGATTTGGTTCCAGTGCATAATCTAGGTGCCACAGTGCCTGACTTTTAGTATCTCAGCTGAAATATGAGACCAAGTAACTGTGCCTGCATTTTTAGAATGCATTTTGCAATAGCCAGTGTGAGATGGGGAGTTATGTATGTTTAATATGTTGCTGATATTATAGAATGGGAGAACACTAACATGCTGGAGTGTATATTTCAGTTCGGATTGCAAAACATTCTCTGTCCAGTTTGTAATCTACAGTCAAGGGTCACCTTCTGAAGCTCTGATGTTCTTAACACTTCAGTTTTCCTTATGTAATGTAGCAGTGGTGCCCAGCTCAACAGTAGAGCTCTGTGAAAAGGGCCATGCTAGGTTATGTACTGTTTAGCCTTACAACAGGACACTTTGTCCTTTCTGTGCTTCTGCCTGCACCTCCCAGAGACCTGGTACTTGCTGCCTTTATCTGGGGCTGCAAAAGCAAGTCCAGAGCACTTGCTGGGTTCTGTAGTGGGCTGAGGACCTGTGAGTGCCACTGCACGCTGCAGCTGCTGTGGATCAGGTGATTGGCAGGGGACTTGCCTTTGGGGAGATGTTTATTCCAAGATTTATCTGAGACCTGACATTAAAGACTTGTGCCCTTCCTATATGCTGCTTTTGAAGTGAAATGTATATTGCTTTTTGGGAATTCTGCTGCCTTAGTACGGTCTCACCTATGCAGGAAATGAAAGTCACCCTAATTTCTATCTTTAGTAGGAAGAGATTCAAATTGCCATTTGTCAGGTACACATAGCGATAGTGTCATAAGTGACTTGTAAGGGAACATTTCTAACACTCTTTTGCGAAGGCTAGCCTTGCATGCCAGTTTCATGGGTATGAAGAGAAGGCACAGAAAAAAACAAGTCTCAGACCTAGTGTTTAAGGTGTTTGAGTAACATTCTCCAGTCATTCATATATGACAGAAAAGGTTTGAACCTGGAAGTCAGTGGACTTCTTGCACACATTAGTCAAGTTCTTTTTATATCATACAGAATCCCAATTTCCTTCCTGGAAGGCAAATTATCTTCAGGTGGAGGGGTTTGTCTTGTGATTGAAAGTTCACCAGAGTTGGTTATACATATTTCAAAAACTTAGGATTTAGGTGACAGAAACTTGGGTTTCTTGCTTCTGGATAGTGCTGTCATTTTGCAGAAAAGTGGTACCACTATTTCTAAGTAGATCTTGCTTTAGGAATGCGCTAGGTATTTCTGTGTTCTGTCTTGAGAGAAACCATGATGAGCAAGATGAAAAAAAAGACATGTAAAACTTCTAGGTACAAATTAGGTATTTCTGTGATTTGTCTTAAAATTGTCTTAAGTTTTCCATTAGCTAGGTTTTGTGTGGCAAATTGGGAAGCCTGGAAAACCAGAACATTAAGAGCACAAATCTTGATGCCCTTGCTGTTGTTCTTTGCAGTTTGAAGATGAACATGTCCATAGGGTTTTTTAATTAGTGTGCAACTTAACTGCCCAAAGAAATTGTCTTAAAATAACATCACAAATGAACGGCTTAGTTTGATCACCTTAAGTGTGCTGTAGCAAAACTTGATTAGAAAGTATTTGTTTCAAATCCAAACTTTTGAAAACAAATTCTGACTGCCTAAATGTTGTGGTCTTGTCACTGTTGATCATATTAGAAAAGTGGGAGACTGGTGAAGTTCCTACTGACTGGACAAGGGGAAACATAATCTCCATTTTTAAAAAGCCTGGAGAAGAAAAGGCTCTGGAGAGGCCTTAATAGCAGCCTTTCAATACCTTAAGGGGACCTACAGGAAAGATGGAGAGCGACTCTTTATCAGGGAGTGTAGTGTTAAGGGGGTAATGGTTTTAAACAGAAAGAGTGTAGATTTAGTTTAGACATGAGGAAGAAATTCTTTACTGTGAGGGTGGTGAGGCACTGGAACAGGTTGCCCAGGGAAGTTGTGGCTGCGCCATCCCTGGCAGTGCTCAAGGCCAGGTTGGATGGAGCTTGGAGCAACCTGCTCTAGTGGAAGGTGTCTCTGCCTGTGGCAGAGGGTTGGAACTAGATGATCTTTTGATGATCCTTCATGCCCCTTCCAACCAGACCATTCTGTGATTCATCAGGGTGGGAAGGGGAAAAATTACTTTGAAGTACGCAAGGGTGTCCGAAATTTAAGCTAAACCTGGATTTGGAGGCAGGGAGAAGGAAAATTATTTCAGTGGATTTTGACTCATCTGTCACTGACACATTAATATCTGTGTTTCTGTTTATTCTGTAGTGGGACACTGTATATTAGTCAGTTGCTAACTGACATGTAGGGTTTAATGAGAAATTTATGACTCGTTCCTATTAAAGTTCCTACTCTAGTAGCTGAAGCCCAATATTATCCTGCACAGGGTATTTCTGTGCATTTCAATGTAGTAATGTTGCATATTAGTGACAATAGGACTAGTCAGACACAGGCTTAATGACCGTTTTCTGGCATGCATGGCACCTGCTTTGTGGAATAGCTCTTCAGTTTTGGAATATGCTTACTGTATGTCTTCTGTGGGCTGGCAGTGCTTTTGACTTCTGTATCACTGTGTTAGAAGTGATCTTGATGTTTACATATATGAGGCTAGAGACATAGTTAGAATTCTGTTTGTCAGCTCTCTCTAGGAGTTTTGTTTATCAAAGGATACCTCTAAATTGGTTGGTTAGCCAGTGACCTTACTGTGCATTGGAAAAAGTGCTTGAAAACACTTAGGGATTATTCAAAGAGGTATTGATGACTGTAATGATGGAATCAAAGCAGAGTAAAGGATTTCTCAACTGCGGTAATTTTATGTGCAAATTCCTGTATTAAAAGATGCCTGAACCTCAAACTTAGTCCAGAATTTTGAAAGCAAAGATGCCTTTGCTTAAAAAAGATAATAGTTTGGCCAAGAGGTGCTATTTTCCATTACCAGCATGCAAGCTAAGTATCTCTGATAAATTAACTGTGGTGTCAAAGAAAACATGATGGATGTAGCAACTATATTAATTAAATATTAGTTACCCAAGTGTGGGCTTGGGTTGTTTTTTGCCTTCAGGCAGTGTTTTGCTCAGTGTTATGCTGTAGTCATGATCTCGTTATGGTGGTGTTCCTTGTTCTGGTGCTGTAAACCGGTAAGGTATTTATATAGTCACTGTATTTGGTATTATGAAGTAGCATATTCCTCTTTGAGATATATTTATGCCTCTTGCTTGAATGATTTCCATATCAAAGATGGGTAGTATAAAAGCAAAGAGAAGAAGGTGTATTTTTATTTGCTGTAAAAACAACAGAGCCCATAAGTGTCATATTGGGCTCTTTCACTTTCATCCAACGAAGTTCCTGCTGATTGAATCAAGTCTTACTTGCTCCAGGTAGGTGGTCATGACTGATGTGGCACATTTAGTTGAATTTAATTTTTCTAGGAAGAGGAATGGATGTCAAGGTTTTCCTATAGAAAAGACTATAAGGATACATGAAGCAGTGAAGGACTAGAAAAGGCAACTTCTACTATACGGAAGCTACCTGCTTCGGAAACATTCATGTATACGACTGCAGAGAATTGGCAGAACTGAAGCTAGTGATAATTTTGGACAGGTGATGCTGAGTAAAATACCTTAAAGCAACTGCATGCAGCAGTCACTGCTGTTGGAAGATACCTCTGGGGCTGTGTTTTTTGTGCTGCTTCATCAAGAGATATTTCACAATTGCTCCTTTGTGCTAATGGGAACATAGTTCAATGAGAAGTTCTGTCTTTGGATTTTTATAATATTTGTTGTTACAACCCACAATGTAGATTCAGCCTTGGCAATGAGAAACTTGAGCTTCAAAAGCTTTTGAGTTCATAAATAAGCTATTAAGCAGAAACATTTGGAAAGCTGATGTCCATTTTCTTTTCCCTGTGAACGGGTCCAGGTGTAAGTCAATGGCATTGTCCTGTTTTTGGCTGGGATGGAGTTAATTTTCTTCCTAGTAGCTGGTGCAGTGCTGTGTTTTGGATTTAGTGTGAGAATAATGTTGATAACACACTGGTGTTTTAGTTGTTGCTAAGTAGTACTTACTCTAAGTCAAGGACATTTCAGTCTCTCAAGCTCTGCCAGTGAGGAGGGGCACGAGTAGCTGGAAAGTAGCACAGCAGGACAGGTGACCCGTACTAGCCAAAGGAGTATTCCATACCATAGAATGTCATGTTCAGTGTAGAAACTGGAGGGGATTTGGTGGTGAGGGGCTTTTAGCTGCTCAGGGATGGGTTGGACACCCGTCTGGGTGGTGAGCAGTTGTGTTGTGTGTCATTTGGGTTTCCTGAATTTTATTCCTCCTTCTCTCTCTTTTTTGTTCCCTATTGTTGTTGCTATTTCTATAATATTTTACAGCATTCCAATTATTAAACTGTTCTTATCTCAACCTGTGGGTTTTACATTCTTCTGATTCTCCTCCCCATCCCACCCCAGGGGGTGGGGGTGTGTGAATGAGCAGCTGCATGGTGTTTGATTGCCAGCTGGAGTCAAACCATGACAGGCATCTTCTACTGGACTGTATCACTTGGGTTAAATTACAAACCTTAAGGATTAAGCTTTGAAAATAAGAAAGAGCCAGTTTGGTTCCTCAAGGTGGAATTTCAGGATTTTAAAATGAAAAGTAGAAAAGATGTTAAAATAATTGAAAAGTTGCTCTTGAGAGTCAGTGATTCATATGTTAAGATTACCTGATGCCTTCCATTTTAAGCAATCTTCAGGTATTTTCTCTGAAGTTCCACTAATTTTTTGCAGCCGGTATGTGATACTGTGCTCCAGAGGCATGTGGGTTCAGTTCAGCCTTTGTTCAGATAAACTCTTATAACAGGCTCTTTCTGCTTTCAAAGCAGCAGCAAATGTGTGTTTTCTGCTGCGTGCAGTCAGGCACCTAGGAAATGGAATTGGGAGCTAGAAGAGGAGAATAATTGTTTTGGGCTTCCTAATTCTTGGCACAACAGGTTATACCGTGCTTCCTACTTAGAAAACAAGGAGCATTAAGACTGTTCAATACCTGACTCTAGAGCTTCCTCATTATTCTTGCATTGTGTTTTTCTGTGAAGCCTGAGCTCCTTTTGTCTTTAAAAAGAAGAAAGGAAATCCTATCCAGTTCGGATGTATTACAGCCATTTGCATGGGATACTGTGTAGCTCTGTTGATGTTCCTTTTTATTTCTGCAGTTGCCTCAACTCCTGGAAAGAGAGAGGGAGGCAGGGCCTACCATGATATATAGTCAGATCCTGGTGATACAAGATGTTTCTCTTGTTATCTACTGGGATGCTTGTCACTGGAACTCCAGTGACACTTAAAGGGTTCAAACCATGAGCTGATAGTAGATTCTGTATGTCTTCTGCTACTGTCTTTGATATTCTTTGTCATTCCAGATAGTACTGAAAAAGGCCACTTTGATTAGGCAGGGAGAATGCCCTTTTTACGTGAGGATGAAGGCATGGAATTATCTTTTGTAATCTGAAATATTTAGTGAATGAGGTGATGTGCATCTTCCATCTTAGTTTTCGAAGCCTGAGAGAAGGAACTGGTCAACCTTCCTTGAAAACAACTTTCAGAAGGCAGCTGAAAGTGTTGTCAGTTATGCATTATGTGCATTTGTATTACAAAGAGTAATTTGATTTTTGAGAAAATTCTTATTTTTTTGTATGTGCTGTCCTAGTAAACTGGTCTTCCTGTGTTTCAACAAAAGGTACTGTAGTATTAAAATTATCCTAATCAGAAGTCACAAGCAGAGTACTGTCAGTCTTGATTTTTTATTTTTTATTTTTTATTTTAAAGACAGCATAAACTGATTGTCCTGGTACCTTTCTGAATTTGGTGGCTGATGTTGACTTAAGGCTGTAATTGTATTTGTTGTGACTCAGAACATGACTCTTCCAATAAAAAAACACACAACCTTTACAAGCTAGAATGAAATAATGAAGTTACAGCAGCATTCATCTTTCTTGTGCCTTGTCTACAAGGAATGCCTTTTGTTTCAGCTGTGAAGCCTGTTGTAAGAGCAGATTGCTGTTAGCAGGCAGCTAGAAGGCTGAAACTGGGTCCTCATTCTGAAAGAGTAACAAGCTGTCCTTACGAAGGGCTGATTTTCCTTGTCTTCTACTCTCCCTGTATTTTAAGTAAGTGGGATAATTTACTGATCATATGGTAATGAGATAATCTGTCAATATATTTCAGAATGTATTCCAGGATTCCACTGCTGTTAGATAAAGTCATGAAACTTCCCCTGAAGAGCACTTAGTATATATAGATCGACATTTATATGTGCTTCCCAATTCCTGGAGCAAAATACATGGCAAAAAGTGGAAACATAATTAAAAATAAGAAAATAACAAGTGAAATTGTCAAATGAGAAAACTAGAGTGACAGAACTAATATATTAAAAACTGAAATGACACTATAAAATGGGAAAATTAGAAATTGAGAAAGTAACACATGAGATAAACTTGGTGTTCTAAGACAATCTGGGAGTCTATATTGATCATCTCCTGAAAAACATAAGAATAATATTCCCAAAAAGCCATAGTAGGACATTGTTAAGGAAATTCTGTAGCTGCCCTATATTAAAAAAAGGCTGGGGGGGAAGTGTAATTTTTAAGGCATGTAATTTACTACATAGGTATTTTTTAAGCTGTTTTGTAAATGGTTACGCTCTTCAGAAAAGTATTATTTATCTGAATCATCAATGACCTAAAACCTGAAATGAAGTTATAGAGATTAAAGCTGTAGCAAGGGTGTATTGTTCTACAGCGTACTGGGCCGCATCAAAAGGATTGTGACCAGCAGGTTGAAGGAGGTGATCCTGCCCCTCTCTCTGCTCTTATGGAACCCCACTTTGAGTATTGCGTACAATTCTGGTGTCTTCAATGAAAGAAGGACATGGAGCTGTTGGAGCAAGTGCAGAGGAGGCCACAAGGATGATCAGGGGACTGGAGCACATCCCGTATGAAGAGAGGCTGAGAAAGTTTGGGCTGTTCAGCCTGGAGAAGAGAAGGCTGTGTGGAGATCTCATAGCAGTCTTCCAGTATCTGAAGGGGTCCTGTAAAGATGCTGGGGAGGGACTCTTCATTAGGGACTGTAGTGATAGTACAAGAAGTAATGGTTTCAAGCTTAAACAGGGAAGTTCAGGTTAGATATAAGGAAGAAGCTTTTTATTGTGAGGGTGGTGAGGCACTGGAATGGGTTGCCCAGGGAAGTTGTGAATGCCCTATGCCTGGCAGTGTTCTACTGCTGTCTACATTGGATGGAGTCTTGGGCAGCCTGGTCTAGTGTGAGGAGGGGTCTCTGTCCATGGCAGGGGGGTTGGAACTAGATGATATTAAGGTCTTTTCCAACCCAAAGCATTCTATGATTCTATGAAGCTGTGTTGTCTGGGATGGTGACTTGATATTGTTGACCTGTTTTATAAAAGCAGTTCTCGCTGCAGAAATTTTGAGAACATTCAAGTTCTCCGGTAGACTTGGGGCTGAGGAGCTACAACTTTTTCTGTAACTTTTTTCTTTCTTTCTCTTTTTATTTATTTTTTTTTCTTCCCTTAAAATCTCTTGGGAAGATGACAAGCTTCTGTGCTTTGTTGAAATGATCTCTTCTCCCCCAAAATTAACTTTAGCTAACTGCAGTGAAGGATGAGAAGAATTTAGCATCTTTACATATTGAGACCTCACTGCCAAGCACTTCATTGCATAATGCTTAGTTATGAAATGAAGACAAAAGCTGTTCTTGGAGACTGGCAGTGGATAGCGAGAGGCTCGTTTCTGTAAAGGCAGGAGACAGGCTGTGTTGTGCAGACACAAGTTTCTAAAGCAGGGTGACCTAAAACCTCAAGTCAGCTCATCCTACAACTTGAGTGCAGTACTTGCTTGAAACCAAATAATAGTAGGTTTATGAATGCAAAGTTTTTCTTTTGTATAAGAAAAGACCAAACAACCAAAAACCAACTAAACTAAAACCAAACACACACAAAAAGATGAATAACAGGTAGCAGTAGAAGTAAGAGTAGTTATTTTTCAATATAAAGAAAACCTAAACAAAATATGTTGAAAATATTGAGGTGGCCCTGTTTGCTAGGCCCTAAAAATGTCAGTGATAATTGCTTTTGTGTTTTATCTATGGAATGTAGGTCCTGAAGAAGCAGCTTTGAATGGAGGAAGAGCTCAAGATGGAAATTTCAAATCTGAAGTCAGAAATGTATAATTATTTTCAACTAAAGCTCTTTGGCATTCCTGTACATTACCTGAGGCAGAGTTGTGGACAAACCTTGCTGCCTGGTTTTGTGCAGCAAGCTCCAAGTGTGCAAGGTGATGTCCAAGGAAGCACAGATGTGTTGTAATTTGAAATATCTGGCTTGCTTTGCTGAGGGTGCAGCTTTGTCACTACCATCACCGCAGATGGTAAAAGCCATGGGTACTGCCAGCAGTTATTTCAGGATAGAAACAAAATCTTTTATACTATATACTCTAATGTATAAAATTCCTTAAACTGATAGTTTGACTGCTACCTATGATTTGGGGGAGAGGGGGAAGAGGGGAAAAATAGAACTCTTGTTCCCTAGGATGATGATCTTACATTTATGAGGATGTGCATGTAGATTTGCTGTAAATTATTAATGCTAGTAGGGGTGATTCATGGACCAAATGCATGCTAAGTTTTGAAATATGAAAATTGGATTATTTCATAGAAGTAAAATTCTTATGCAGAGTGAATAGAAACTTTTTTGACTAATAGGAGACGCAAGAAGAGAAATTTACTCCAGTCTCTCCACCAAACTCTTTAAAATTGTCCCTTAAATTGATACATTTCTCAGTTTTTGAGTCTTAAGGTGATCTTAAAGGTGTGTTCTAACCTAGTTGTTTCTATGTGAAGTCAATCATATAAAAACTAATATATTTTGGAGTTCTAAAAATGCTGCTATATAAATCTGGAATTACTTTTGTATTAAACACAGTGAAAAATGAGACTGGGATATAATAGGAAAAAGAAATCTAATTTTATCACTTCTTGAATGTTATTATCTCACAAGAACATTCTTCTTATTACCTGGAGTCATTTATTGCCGTCTGGAGTTCCATGTGTATCACAGTTCAAGTGGTGTTGTTAGATGCTAAGGATAAACTTGGTTAAATTAAAAATGGTTGCTGAGCAAATTAGTATGTAGTGTTTTAGGAATCTGAGTCTTCTGTGGAGAGGGGGTTATATCTGTAGCTTTATTTTCCATAACGCATTTCCATAAGTCACTGCTTTTCTTGTTGGTTCAGTCAGTGCAGAATTATGTTGGCAATGATGTGGTTGCCACTGGCAAGTTTTCTCTGGGAGAATGTTGTTACTGTTTCATCTGTATTTCTGCTCAGTGGAGGACTGTGTTAGCTGTCCTTTGCTGCAGCCTCTCCTCTTTGCCTGGAGAGCCCACGTACGGAAGGAGAGAGAACCACTGCAATGTTTATTCTGTAGTGGCATCAGGAGCTGTATCAGTATCTCCAGTTAAACAGCTAAATTGGCTCCAAACTTATGCAAGCAGTACATGGACTGCTTAAGAAACCAGGAGATTAGTATAGTGTTCAGCACTTGATTTAGTTGTCTTAATGGTAAATGTTTAAAACAAAAGGAGAATCTTGCTTAATGTGACCTTTTCAGTTTGAAGGGTGGCGATATTCAGCAAGATACTTGTGATTCATTAATGCAGTAGATTGGCAATTATGTTTAAAGTAATTTTGAATTCTTAAAGTTTTGTTTACCTTGTTTTAGAAAGAGGGATCTTTTGAGTTGCTAGAATCACAAGAGTAGCATAGTTATTAAAATTCTTTTGTCAGAGTTGCAGTCAAATGCTTGTTAGAATTAATCTAGATGATGGAAGCTGGCTTTTCTCTTGTCTAAAAATTGCTATGTACAAAGGTTATAAACTTTAGCTGACAGTATTTTGTCAGAGTATGGTGAGCACTAGCTTTATACTTTCGTAAGGTTACAAATAACTAATTTGAATTTCTTCTGTAACTTTTACTTTTGTTCCTGAACATTTCCTTAAATGTTTCATTAGTATTTGGTTGTGCTGAACATAAATGTGTTCCACAAGGCCCTTTCCTGTCTGGTCTTGAAATTTGCATGACAGGAAGGAAGGAACATAGAGTTAAAATCTTTATGTTGAAGTACTTCTCCAATTGTGAATAGTGGTGTCTGTATTTGTATTATGGCAGCTGTTCATATTCCAGATGTCATTGACCAGCTGTGTTTAGGTGAAAGTGTTGCCAGACAGTATTACACGTAAAAGAAAACAGGTGAATGGTGACAAAGACAAAATAAGCTTTAGGCTTATCTTGAAATAAGAATGGTTTCTTAAGGAAGTGTTGTATTCTGTGCTGAATGCTTTGCAAAGAGTCCAATAATAAGTAAAAAGCAGACAACCCCACACTTTTTTAAAATTATACATGAAGAAAATCATACTATTTCGCTTTTCATCTTCCATCCACTGTCACAGTGTTTCCCCCTAATGTTTGTAATTGATTTTTTTTTTTTCCATTATTTCAGCTTATATGTGTTATAAAATCCCCAAAACAACCTGATTTTTTGGAAGAAAGTGTATAATGCTACAATTTCACGGAATATATTCAGGTAGTGATGTCAACATATTAAATAAGAATGCTGCAATTTGAGGCCTAAGTAGTTATACAAGAGGCACCCACGTGCCTCTACAGACTTATTCCCTTGAAGAGGGCTTAATGTGGGTAAAATGTTAATCTGCTTTGCTTAGTAAATACCAAATCGAAAAAAAGTCCAGCTATATTGTAAATTTCGGAAGGAAAATTAAGACTTTGCTAGGCAGGAGATACCTTACTTTCCAAACATCTGAAAGGTATTGAAGAAAACTGGGTTTATAAGTTTGAATTTTCAAGACCTCGTTGTACTCAATTGCAAGTGTTTGAGTAAATAGGCAAGTTGGTGTTTTGGTTTTTTTTTTTTGTTGCTGTATTTAAGTTAGCAATTGATAGAGCTGAAATAATGTGGTGGTTATGCCAAAACATGTATTTCTATTTCTTGATTCATTTTTCAGTTATAAAAAGTAAAGCGTTCTGTAATACAAATTGTATGCTCACCTGTAACACCAGTAGGAGGACGTGAGAGGTTTACTTTGGGGTTTTTTTATTAACTGAATTTGGAAAACACAATGAGGGTGTTTACATTAAGGGACGAACCTGAGTTAGGTATGAAGTATATAAAAGATACTCAGGATGTACTTAGTGTGCATTGAGAGATAACAATTTGCACTTGAAAGTATTTATTTTCAAACTTTATGGATTGTCGTGGTTTAAAATTTAAGGTGAAAACTTATGTTTTACAGATGTGTTTAAGCTTTATTTAAATTTGTCTGAATATGATGCAAGTCGTATTCTCTAGTGTTGCATGTATATGTTGTCTATAGGTATGCTTATGTGTTTTTTTTACATTCGTGATGCTACATAGAAGTACAAGAGAACTACGATATTGTGTAACAAACCCAGTTACTAGAATTGAATTGAGGTAGCATGGTACAAGTTAGAAGGATAATATTTTGTGACACAATTGGGGTGGTTAAAATAAAAAGAGTTGTTGGGTTGTGGTAGTGGACCAATCAAATCTGAAGTGTTAAAAAAAGAAGTTACAAATGTTCGGGAAAAACCATGTTCTTCTTAAGGTTCAAATACTGAAAGGCTTATCTCGGAACAGAGCTTAAAAATTTACAGTTGCCAATAAAAGCTTTCCTTGAGAGACTGTCAAGTATAGATTGTAATACCAGGTGATCAATGTGTCCTCCTGCATAACATGAGCCCTAAGGCCAACTAATATTTCATGCAGTTAGTCTACAGGCTAAGTGTAAATAATAAATCTTCACCAAGCAGACTGGGGGGCCAGCTTAGAACAATTGCCAATAAGTCTGCACTTATTTAGGTTTGAGTGGCAGTAAGTTCAACAGTGCATAAACTTTGATTGCAAAGGGAAGAAAATTCAGTGCTCTAATGAAAGCCCAACCAGAGATGCTGAAGTTGACTCCATACATGGGTGGAACTTCACTTCAGGTGTGTTTAGCCTTGAGATAATTTCTCATCTTTGTTAGGGGAATCTGGCAACCTGGTATTTGAGCTGGTATGGACCTGATTGGGTCAGGAGGATTAAGGTGTTGAAAAGCGTCTTGGCTGTGGTAGTTATGTTGTGCTTCATACAAAAAAATGTCATGCTCTAGTGTTAATGGTTTTTATGTGAGATATGAATCTTGGCATGAAGCTGAAATACCTGTTGTCAGGCAGGTAACCCTTGTTGGTAGGAAGGGTTGGTGAACAAACATAGCTGCTTCTGTGGTGAATTTCTACAGGTGGGTTGCTGCATCTTGGCTACTGTCATAACTAGGAGAATTACTTCAGCTGAACAAGAGATTATACACTTTCTGATCTAAGTGCACTTGGGAAAAGGCACCAGTTTTGATCCTGATAGTTTCACAGAGATTCATATGGTGGCAGGTCAAATTGGGTAACAGGAATTTATAAAATGTTATCCACCCTTGTATCAATTCCAGAGGCTCTAGACTGCCTAATTTACTAATACACAGTGAGTGGGAGCTGGCTGTGCTTCAGTGCTGGGGAGGCTGTGCATAGAGATTACGGTAGTGAATTTTGGAAGGAAGCCAAGGAAGCATTGTAGGGTTTGCTCAGAAGGATTACACAGAGTCATTCTGATCTGCATCTGAAATACTAGATCTGGTTTGACCCCCAGCTGCTGTGAAATGATTGCAAAGGCGCTGCAGGCAAGTGACTCAGTAACAGTGTCTGGTTGGAGGGTTGTGGCTTGCTCTTACAAGTGCAGACCATGCTGTTCTAATTAATGCCTTTCCCAGAGATAGATTAGACTGTGTTCAGGACAGGGAGGGGACACAATGGTGTTTTATAACTTCCAAACCCCAGTGTTGCTCTAGAATTAACAATTGAGTTTTTGTAGTGGAGTACACTGCCAGGAGCAGCGTTGTATATTCTAACAGAAATTGTTTTGGTGGAGTTTTTGCATGTTAGTGGCATCTGATAAGCAAAAGTTTCATTTGAGGATCAGGGCTGCTGAAAGCTAGCACTTAAAGGGGTAAAATCAATTTGACTGTGACTGACTCTTACAAGATATTTTGCCAATAAATCATTACAGAAACTGTAATGAACAAACTTTCAGTTATAAAAAATGTGCTTAACAAGGATAGCTGTCTGTATACTTATTTGGTATTAAACTTTTCAGTTAACTGAAGAAAGATGAAAATGTTATGTGGTACAACAGGAGTATCTTTGTAACCTGATCTAGAAGACAAGTGAAAGGGAATGTTCTGTCTGAGGTAATTCTATTACTGGGTAAAATTTCAGGTAACAGAGTAACTGTATTGTTGAATGTCAAGTACTCAAAGTAATATGGTCTGTAACACTTTCTAAGGAGTCATGTTTTTGTCATCATAGGCTCTGCAGGGATGGATGTAATCATAGAATCATAGAATAGTTAGGATTCGAAAGGACCTTAGGATCATCAAGTTCCAACCCCCCTGCCATGGGCAGGGACACCTCACACTAAACCATATCACCCAAGGCTTCGTCCAACCTGGTCTTGAACACTGCCAGGGATCAGTTGGTTAGAATCTCATTGCCTATTGTAAAGCTAAAAAGCAAACATGAAAGTATGCAATCATGCTTTTAAAATTATTTTTTTAATTGTGTACTGACTTAAAAGGAGGATAAGAGTTCTGTTGATGCTGCTCTTATTATTTAAACCCTTATTTTAAAGCCCCTGTGCAAGTAAGTGGATCCTTTGGGATGGAGGTGGGGTTAATTGTGTGTACATAACTGCTTAAAAATACTTATCTTGGGTGCCTAAATACTTCTAAAATTCTTTCTGTGTGAATGTGACAACATTCCTGTCATATTTGCAGTAACTGATTTTTAGAAGAGTTCTTAACTTGTGCCATATTTCCACTTCTAAGTATCTGAAACTTTGAGTTATACTTGTGTATCATTCAATTTTATTGCATTTATTTTGGAAAATAAATCCATGTCCTGGAGAACTCACAGTTCTTTTTCTATTCGAAATCTGTTACCTGAAATGCCCATGAGATGGTGCTCATCAGTCTTGTTTTTGTGTAGCACCAGATCTGCTCGTAGTTCTGACTTACAACCAAGGATGCAGTGGTTAGGATTGACATCTTTCTAAAAGAAAGAAGAATGCAAAGCAACTGGCAAAATACATATTACTATACTATTTTGATGTATGCATAAAAACAGTCTTTAAATCCCTGCTTATTTTTGGGGAGATTGCTTTGATCCTAATTTACACAAATTAGAGATTACCGCTTAATTTTTCTTTCTTAAAAATTAGTTTCTAAATAGCCAAAATGGAAAATAGGTTTTAGATATCTATAATTTTTTTTTGCTGTTTTATTTGTTTTTCTCAAAGTTCTATTAAAGTTTTCTATGCAGAAAACATTCTACTACTAATCTACACTAGTGTGTTCTGTTCTGTAATGTCTTTCTGTGGGAATTTCATTAGTTTGATTTGTTTATGTTTTCCCTTTGACTTATGCAGACTGTCTGTAACAAGCAACATGAAACAGTGGGCCTTGGGAGAAACGTTAAACTCGTGTTAACTAAGGGAGAATGCTCTTTTCTTTGAGCTGGACTCCTAGTGCTAGAAGCTCCAGTGCTGTTTTTCAAGACTCTACCATGTAATTTCAGACGCAAGATGGTGAGAAAAATATCAAGATGAAGAGACTAGAGTGTAATGTCTACTTTCTGAAGTAAGGTTACGGAAATACTTAGGGCAGGCTGCAACACAGTGGTGCCAAATGTATTATTTTGCATTCTGTTTCAGGCTGTTCTTACAAGTATTTTGAGAGTAGTAACCAGATGGCCTGGGGGAACTGGAGGCAGACCTGGAAGAGGACACTACTGACACAGATGAACTCCCAAGGAAAGAATTACCAATATAGATAGATGGGTATGAAAGCAAGAGTTGGTTGTGTGAAAACTGGAATGAAGCATCTGGCAGTACTGTTTTGTGTTAATGTGTATGAATGAGTGGCATTTGAAGATAATATATTTAATGATGAAAAGAGGGGGTAAGAACCAATGATTTTCTAACCCTACTTCACACTGAGAGAACAAGCTTATGCAAAGGAGACTTCTGCTGTAAAAACATTTATGGAAAAGCTGAATGAAGCTAGGAGTAGGAAGTACCAACGTATGCAGAAGAGGAAAATGGGGAGATGTACAAACAGGAGGTAACTCTGCAGAAAAGTGGTCTTAGTTTCTCTTCTTCAGACTCCAGCATTGCTCGCTTGAAACCTTTTGTGTCCTGCAAGCTTTTCTTTCTGAGGAGGCTAGAGAATTTGCTTTCAGATTTAGCCTTCTCAGTGTTTCACTGAGCTGAAAGCCTGTATTTTTCATTCTGCTTGTTCTCCGTTAAATATAATTCCTTTTTCTTTATGTCTTCAGATTTATTGGTGTTTCTTCCTTCATGTCCTTGCATGTTTTCCTGTCTACCACTTCTTCAGTCTTGTATATCTTTATACTTCTAATTCTTCAAAAAAAGGTACTTCATTATGGAAATACTCTAGCTTTTATTTGTAGCAAGCTGTGCCAGTTCTAGGTCGGGTAATTTCAAGTGGAGGAAAAAAATTCCTATGAAAGGAAATTAAGGACATTTCTTACTGACTTTTCATCCTGGAAAACTGAACTGAAAGATTTAGTTTTGGAATGTTTCATTTAATATGAAGTAATGCTACAGTGCTCCAGGGCACTGGAAGTTGCTGATTATGGAAGGAGTCAAGATAACTACAAAAGAAGTCCTGGAAATTGTTGTGTTGGTATCAGGAAAAAATTAGGTGGAAGTGTGGCCAGTATGAGTGAGGAGAATGTGGGCCTAGAACTCATATGATAAACCTACAAATTTTGAACCTAAACCACGTTTAAATCCTTAAAAATTACAAGAATTGTTTTTATTCCAAAAAGTATTTTAATGTCTTGGCCCAGAAAAACTCTTCTCCTGTCAGCTACTGGTATTTCTCAAAGAGTACAAATCTCATCTTGAGCAATTCCAAGAAAGCGCATTTTCAGAGAATCAAGTTTAAGTGCAGATCTCCAGGAATTGGTATTTTCATTCTCATAGAAGAGTGTAAAGAGAGCCAGAGGTTTTGCAAGAATAATTCTGAAAAGACACCAGTTGTATTTCTGAGAAAATGAATGCTTTACAGCTTGGAATACTACACAGCCTAGAATGCAGTGCTGTTTACACAGGATTGCTTGTATGGACATTTCCATACAAATGGAAGAAGACAGATAAATGTGAAATAAACAAGCAAAAAGTTTCCTGTATGTAAACTTGTGGGTCTGTAATCAGTAAACAGATTGTCTGAATAAATCACCATTTACTGAATTGATGATAGAAGTTTTAAATTTGTTAAGAATAAAACTTAAGACACACAGTCTTTTTTGTGGGAATGTAAATACCTAATTTTCATTTCCTGTTTATTGTACATTAGGATAACTGCTATACACTGAAATGATTGCTGAAATAGTGTAAAGCAAAACCCACACAGCTAAGAACTGCTTTTTCCTATGATTTAAACATTGGAAGGAAATGATGCATATAATATGTTGTAGTTGAGCTGAAAGTAGGTTTTGGAATAATCAGTCCCATCCTGTTCACTAGTTGTGAAACAATGTTATCCTAGTTACAACAAATTATTATTCTTAATCGGCTGTTTAAAACAAATTATAACCATCTTAAAAGTAACCAGTAGTTGAAGGCAGTATCCTGAAATGTAGTTATTTTTACTACTGCTTGAAATGGCAGCTAACCAGCTAGTCCAAATACTGTGCTTGTACTCAGCTGTCAGCATTTATTGTTTCTTCTTTTGAGAAGGAGAGAAGGCATCTGACCTATGTGTTTGATTTCAAGCCTGTTTGGTTTCTGGAGAGATCAAGTTAAGCAGGTGTCGAATAAGTGATTGGGGATCTTTCACTACCATTTAAGTAATATTTTTCATCAGTTTAAAATGTAAAAAACTCAAATGGCAGAATTTTCTGTTTAGAATACAGAGGCAAGGAATCATATAGGTTGCAAAAGGCTTTTAAAATTGAGTCCAGCTTTTACCCTAGCACTTCCAAGTCCGCCACTAAACAATTCCGACATAGCTTTATGACATCACATTTAGCTAAGCAGCTCTGCCCATCCAGTTCACACCACAGTTTCCCAGTTCCTCCAGGAGAGCCACCTCCTACGTAGGCCGGTGTGCAGACTACTTATGCAACATGCCATATGCACAAAGTGGAGGTATATGATAGACCAAGCTCATTTTAACTGTCGACCAGAGCTGCAGCTGAAGTTAGAACTAAAAACACAAAAGCATCCTCAGTTTATACAATTGCAAACTATGTTGTAATTGATTTTATTAAAAAAAAAAATTACTGTCAAAACCAGCAACTGTCAGGCATTCTTCAGAAAACATGGCAAAACCCTCTCCCACCCTCCTGTGACAGACTGCGGTTTAGACTGGAGGAAGGCAACAACTGTGAGGCAAAAAGGGTTCTGAATTACAGATTAAAGCATTTAACCAGTAAAGCCAGCATTTACCAAGGCTTGACTTTTTCAATTTTAAAAGAATTTTTTAAAAAGAACAAATTCAACAGATTTGTCAAAAAATCTGATAAAACCACAGCACTAATGCAGTTATCCTTGTTTTGTCATCAAAATTATAATATCATGTATTTCAGCTCCTAAAGCAAAAAGGTTTTTTCTGGAATTACTACACTCATAAGCATTTAGGAATTCAAGAATTTAGAAATATGCTTAAGCATCTTCCCCACACAAGTCTGTGAATTGAAACTAAATTATCCATGTATAATCATACACATAACCTGAAAAAGACTACATCCACGTAACGTAGGAGTATGTGAAATGGTGTTTGTTTCTTGAAATACTCTTTTATCTGTGAAAAGTGTGATTAACTGAACTATAAATCTTGCTTCAGTGAGACAGTGAAGAACATCTGCCACTCTGAAAAGCTACTCAACTTGAACACAAGGAAAATATCAATATCAAAGGAGAGCTTAATGTCATCAAAGCAAAGAACAGTATCATCTTTTTAGCAAAATCTTCTGTTTTGTTCCATATCCAAATTATTTTCCCTGTTTTCTTTGGTGTTAACAGCCACTGCAGTTGTACATGATTTCCTTCAAATTCTAGAAGTAGTAAACCCCCACAATAATAAAACTATGTAACCATCTCCCTGTTTTCTTAAAATCTCTACCTCCTTTAAAAATTGTATTTACTTACTAACGCAAGTTTCAAATAAAACATATAACATCTATCATAGTCATGGATTCTGGGACTGCAAGGGTAACTACAGAATTTATAAACAGAAAATGCTTTGGAAATGATAGAGGACTTCAGTATTTTTCATTTAAACAAGCAAATAGAAAAATATCTCCAGCTTGTAAGTTAGCCATTTTGATTTAAATTCTAAACATGGCGATTCAGTGAAACCTGTAGCAGAGGAGCTATTTAATTTTCTTCCCTTCTACTGGTACATTATGTCTAGAAATAAAGTTTTGCCAAGCGAATTCAACATTATGAAGAAGCACAGATGCATTCCTCAGTGTTTATCAAATCAAGCTCTTAGCAGCAAAGTTTTCCGTGGCTTTCCATATGTAAATATTTACTTGGAAAGATATTTCCCAATACAACAACAGAAAAAATAATTACCACAAAAATAATGAAGAAGAAACAAGTTTCAAGACAGCAACCGATAACGGTATAAACTGTGGTCTCTCAGGTGTGAAGCCAGAGACTATCTCCATTGTATCACTGCAAACATTGGAATGTCTTTAAATTCATGAATACATGTGGAATACGTCAATACATTTTTTTTCTCCTTTAAGAGGAAGAAAAAAAAGGGGTGGGTGTGGGGGGGGTGGGAACAGAGCAAAAGCCTTTAATCTTAAAGTTTCCTTTTCCTTTCAATCAGTCTACTTAGTACCTTTTGTTCCAGTGTAACTTTGAAGAGCAAAGCCAAAGAAGCACCACTAAGAGGAACACTGGTGTGTACTATAGTCTTTTGCATAGCTCACCATACTTTTCCAAGTAGAAAGACAACTTTAAAGTAGTAGTTGCAACTTCATGAAATTAAATTAGCATTAAGGTTATACCAACTTTGTGTATACAAAATGCTTTAGTGTTTTGGGTTGGGTTTTTGTTTTTGGTCGAAGATTTAAGATTTACGGCACTGTTTCAAAACTTGAGTTGTTACTGTGTGTGCATTTTTGTGTAGGGCATATCCAAATCCACTACTTTGTTTTCCATGGAAATGGAAAAAACTAAAGTGGAAAAGAGTTATCATACAGGGTGATCAAGAGAACAAGTGGAATTTATTAGGAGAAAAGGGGGAACATTTTAAACAGGAGGGTATATTTGTAGGCATTAGTGATAACATATGCAATGCTAGTCGTCTTTGTCTTGTTTGTTTCTTTGTGTTTTGTTGGGGTTTTTGTTTGTTTTTCTTTTTTCCTCTCCTTTACTGTTGTTACTCAGAGACAGTTTCCATTCAGTCATTGCCTACATGCTGAGAAAAGGGAGAGAGAGAAATCAAGGCAGGGTAGAGCCTTGAAGTAATAGCAGGAGCTTCTGTACTAGGTGTGGAAAGACTCCAGCCAAACAGAAAACAGTGCTGTGGCGAATCAGGGAGGGGGGAGAAGCTTTAAAATGTTTTAGCAAACATAGGAACGTAAGCTGCTTGTAACAAACATTAAGTGGCAGAGTCACATTTCTGTCCTTGCTTTCGGTGTTGCTTAGTGGCAATTGAAAGAACTAAAGGAAAAATGGGCTAGTTGCTGAGGTTTTACTGATGTTCTCACTAAGGCACCCTTTCTTTCTGGTGTAGTTAGTAGGAATCATAAGTTTAGCAACAGCAGCCTTGGTGTTATAAAGCACAGGTGGATGGGCTACAGTTGTGACTGTAGTGCGTATGACTGCTGCCTTTGCTCTTGCCCTCATGAGCAGTATGATGTGCTAAACTTCTTGTGTGTTGACATGGCTTAGATCAAAAAGAGGAATTGAGCACCAGTGTGGTAGTGGGTCTTTGAGCTCAGTCATGTATAGCTGATTTGTTCTAAATCCTTTTGATGTACCACTTGAGTTGTGCTTTCTTTCTCTAAGATACTTATTTCAGTGCACTCAATACACTGACTTCTAGTAGTGTATGTTTTAAAAACTAAGCAATGTAGTGTCATAGAGGGGAGCAGGGGGTGGAATCTGAAGCAAAAGGAAAAAAAAAAAAAGAAGTCATTCCTTGGTAAGAGTAAACGAAGGGCTGCTATTCATTCATTCCAGTCACCCTTCTATCCAAGAACATCTGCATGGTTCTCCCATGTTGATCACAGCTCCAGAAAATTAAAAAATGACAACATGTAAAGCTGAGTGTTACATTTCCTGTAGCATGTCATTTAGTGTTTCTTACATCCATACTCTTTACTGTCTCTGCTTTAGCTGTGGCAGCAATCTCTGCCAATTGTGAGAAGGCAAGTGCAGTGTTTTCCAGCTGTTCTGGATCGAGGCAGTGTCAGAAATGACAGAAACAGATGTGCTGGCTCTTGGGTTCTGTTGGAATTTGTAACATGGTGCTTTTAGTTGTGCTGAAATTCTCTGCAATTAATCTGCTGAGCTATGAAATGTGATGGCAGTTGAGGAGCTGGCACATGTTTGCGTGTAGCATGTGCTATATGAGGGCTGCAACTTTCAGTAGGAGAGGAAATACTTAACATCACAGTTGCTGAATCTGATAAAACCTGCCAGAGCTTTATAAGTAAACTGGTTACTCACTTGAGCTTGTATTCTTTCTTGATTTTTTGAGCTTCATTTTATTCCTCTTGTAGGGATATTGTTTGCTGTTCTTACACAATTCCATGTTTGGTACATGTTCTGTTTTGTTCCTTTTCTGTGATTTCCTGTGTTCCTTTTGCCTTTCTGCCTTACTTGTAGTGCCTATCCCCGAGTCTGTACAAGCTGGCTAAACACTTTCAAACCCGTTTCCTAGAATAAACTGATAACCATATTTTACTTGTAGAATCCCATTGTTGTACAGTTTTTTTAATAATGTACTTTGCAAGTATTACAAAGTGGATATCCAATTTAGGTCAGAAGTTATGAAGTTATATGAAGGGTTGTTTTTGTAATACTTGCAGGATGCAGACAGGTTCTGTAAAGAGCAGTGGCTTCCTTCCACACCCCCCACCCCCACCCCCCCCCATCCGCCGTAAAGTACCAGATATATTGCTTCTGTAGAAAAGTGTTGGGGTATATTGTCTGTTCTCTAGCATCTAGGGAAGCGACCTTCAAACCTTTTTGATTGCACCCCATTGCTAAAAAAACTTTGAGCAGGCACCCACAATGAATGTATAGCTATTAGGAATTATATGCATATACTGCTGTATTAGCATATTATGTACATTATAAGTAAAAGCTAATTTTAATTTTGAACTTTTATTTAGTAATGATACAAAAAATATTTTCCACACCCCAGTGGATTGTCTTTTACACCTGCTGGGGTGCACGTACCTCACTTTGGATGTACTGAGAGACCTTTTGAGAATTATTTACATTTTATCTAGTTCTCATAGGTTAAGAAGCTGCAATTTTCAGAAGGTCAAATATAAGATATTGTTGTGCATTTGTAACGCATTGTGGGTATATATATATTTAGAAGTACTCCTGTTCAATATATGTAGTATATATAACAACTATGTGGGTTTTGTGCTTCTTTTATAACTGGAAGGGGTTTACTACACCTGTGATTTCCTTACCAAATTGAAATTCAATAACTGAGTCATTAGTAAAACAAATGATTGAAGGAAGCATCTTAAAATGCTTTCTTACTGTATTGTTATTGCCATCTTTGCACACTGCTTTAATTGAAGGAAAACGGTTATCTTTGGCAATCTTTTACATTTAGGTAATTAAAACAAGGCTATCTGCTAGTTTTTTAGATGCTGAATACTAAGCAGGTTAGAAAAAGTAATTTAATGATGAGAAAGCTGGGCAGATTGTTTCAGGTGGTTTTTTTTAGCTGTATCCCAATGTATTATTAGACTTGAAGTTTGTTTTTTTGCTAGTCATTGCAAGAGAAGACTCTTCTCTGGTGATGGGAGTCAGTCCACTTCACTCATTTTAACCTACCTGTTTAACTTCTGTGCAGGTGATGATTTTTACTTATATGTGAAGTTAGTTGTATTTGCTCAGGCATGGTGCCAGTGTTGTATAGTTGGGTTTCTTTTTCCCTGATTTGCCTAAGGCTAGAATAAATTTGTTTCTGCCTGTAGCATGCAGTGTGAATGTCTTCACTGGTGGAGGTAGGCACAAGTAGGGCATTCTCTGTAGAGTCATTCTGACTTTATGGTTTGTTACCTGTTCTGGACTTGTTGATACATAAGATATTAGAAGTGTTATCTTTTGGGCTACTACATTGAGGGGAATGATTAAGATAGGGCAGGATGCACAGTTGTGCTGCTTGGTGGCTGAGGTATGGTTAGTCTGTTTCTCTCAGCGTACAGCAGATCGTTTGCTGATGGGTGATATTTCCAGATTTGACAAAAAGTTGTCCTTGGTAAAGTTACATGTGTCTGGGTCCTGAAAAGAAGTCTGGTTTTAATGTTCTTGTAAATTCAAATAAAAACATTAGATAACTTTAAGAAGTGTAGCTAGGGGAGGGAAGTTCTGGCATAATGAAGGGACAGTATGGTATGGTGCTTTGCTATGTGTGTTTCATGTATTTGAGTTTAAATTCAGTGTAATGTAACTCGACCTGACTTTCTGCTGGATGTCAGAAGATGACAGATTTCTGATTTTTAAAACGTCAAAACCATAAATCATTAGTTTGCTAAGATTGCACTAGCAAGCTATTAAGGAACATGGCAGTATTTACTGTAGATAAATGCAAATTTAAAAAGGTTCTCTGTATCATGGTTTAAATGATTTATTTGCTTTCAATGCACATACGAATCTGATGCGATACAAAGATTTAGGATGTTTCATTTCCTGTATGGAGATACAAATTTGCATATTATTAAACCCTCTCCTGGAGTCGTATCTTTCTTGTATGTCTTAAGTGGTGTCACAGGTTAAAGTACACTGAAAAAAGTTAATTGAACTGAAAGCACAATTTAATGCTATTAATACAGATACTGGAAACATACAAATTTCAGCTGGATTTCTATAGAGTCTCTATCTGTGTTAATATCTAGTGAGATGTATAGTATAAGCCGAACTTGGAAAGCTGCCAGGTTTTGTAAATAGGTCCATTGCCATTCTTTGGAGTGTAACAAAATTTTGTCTGGAAATTGTTCTATATGGAAAAAAAATCAACTTGGTGGTCGTTTATTTCCTCAAGGATTTGAAATAAAAGCTTATAGTCACATGATATCCTCAGGAGCAAAGGGCCTCTCTGCTCAGTGTGGTGCTGTGGACAAAAATGGTAGAAAATCAGCTTTATATTGTCTCCTGTTTTCTTCTTTGACCTTGTCCAATGGCCTGCAGGTTCACTGGGTCCATGTCCGAGTGTGGCTTCAGTACTCGTGTTTTGTGGCATGTTTTTTGCAATCCATTTTACATTAGCTGTCCCACCTGTTGATGGGTCAGTAAAGAATGGGAGGAGGGTAAAATTCCTAATATGGGACTTGTCCATATCTTTTATTTTGGAAGCTGTTCTTGAATTTCCAGAAGGGAAGACAGAAGCACTGCGTGCAGGGGTATGAAGTAACTGTAACTGTTTTGAGTGCAGTATTTATTTTTAATATGAGCTGTTTGTACTGGGATAATTTTTTTAACGGATTCCGAACTGGTAAAATAGATGTAGGTTTTTTGGATCTTTTAAAATTTGCCTTTGTAGGATAAAATTTAACATTTTGCTTAAAAGTGGGATTGTTCCATGTATAAGATAGGGATTGAATTTCATTGCTTGGTACATACTTGTAAACAAAATCTCTAAAAGCTTCTAAAATTAAGCCAAAAAACGTGTGAAGTTTGAAATTCATGGTGTTGCTCCCCACGTTTAAAAACATTGTGTAGAGCTGATCTTTCCTTGCATTGCTCTGCTTGCACTGGGGCTTCAAATGCATACGCTGAAGTGATTTAATTGTGTTACTGAATTAATTTGACATAAAAATGCTCTCAAGCAGAGTAAAAATACTATATAGGAAATACAGCATCATTGATTACTGCATAGTTACCTTTCAAAACTGTTCTCCTTCCCCCTCTCCTCTGTCTGGGGAAAAGACCATGAGGATGCATCAGATGTAGTGTACTTACCTGGACAAGAATTTTGCTTTAATTTATACATAGACATAGCTCAGTACCTTTTAAAAGAAAAGTTTTAATGAACTGTTTTATGGCTCAGATTAACTGCCTAGGAGATATTTGCTATTTTTCCCCTGTGTAAATAGGGTAAATTGTGTGCCTTCTGTAGCTAGCAATTGTGAAATTGAAGAAACTCGGGTTTTGTATAAACCTATTCTTAATTGTAAACTTTTCTGCTAATTTGAAATCTTACCCAGTCTTACTTCCTGGAGATACAGCTTTCTTCTTCCTTGTGACAGAGCATGAGGTATAAACTGGTGATATAAAGCTGTCTTGGGAAGGAAGAGAATTATATTGTGATGAGACACTATATTAAAAACGTGTAGTGCTAGGCTAACAGTTTCAAGTACAACATTAGGTGGCAGTAGTAGACTCTTAACACCTTGTGGGTGCTTGTTAAATTTACTTTCAGGCAGTTTTCCAAGCTAGAGACAGATTTTGAGAAATTTTATTTTAATACAGAACATTTATGTTACGTTACTATGAAGGGAAACAGTAGGAATGATTTTTCCTGAATGATCCATCTTTGATCATAGTTAATAACAGTATTGGACAGAGTCATATGAAAGCATTGAGGTTAAAGTGGGTGCATTGTTGTTGTGCAGTGCCAGTATTGATATACCTGGTTTAAAATGGTCCATTCTTATTTCCTGGTAAATGAAGGTGTTGGCTTTGTTAGGAGCTTGGTAACAGGAGAGAGAGCAGCTAATTTAAAAGAAAATGTAATGTGGTTTTCTGCTCAAGAAGTACCTGTTTGCTCTTTGTCTGGTAAGTTTTGCTTTCTGGTGTTGGTTTTGGTTTTGCTTGTTTTTTTTAACATGGAGGAAAGCAAGTCCAGAGTTGGAGCAAGGTTAAAGATGATGCTTATCAAATAGGCTGGAGTAGCATCTTCCCTTCTGCGAAAGTGTCACTTCCATAATTCATTGTCTCAAGTTACTTTAAACTTTGAGGTAAGGTAGCAAATGATTTTAAATTGTCTGCATGTTGCTGGAAGGCAATGACCTTGCCTTTCATGAGTGGGTCTTCCCACAGTTCTTTGTGCTTTGTCTAGTTTTTATGTTGCTTTATGGTTGATGTAGTGGCAATATATTGAAGAAAAAAGATTGATATCCAGGCATTTTCTTTCTCTTTCCTTCCTATCTATAACCTCTCTGGGCCTGAACCCTGTTTGTCATGATTTCACTGACTTCACATTCATGCTAATGTCATTAATTGACCTACTTCTCCAAACTTTCAGCAGGCTTTCCTACCAAATCTCTTCTTAGGATTCATGTTTTAATATGGTCTCACCTCCATGTGTTATGTTAGTGATGGAAAAGTGGGAAGTGAGGGGCAGAGAATGAATTGCTGCAAATTAGTATGTACAAGTTATTCTTCCTCAATTTTTTTCTCTTCTGGTCTATAGAGGCCTCTCCAAATCAGGACCATCTTTTTATCACACCCAGGATGTGTACCATGGCATTGACTTTTACTGTTTCCTTTTTGTCTTCAGGGGATTTGGATGCTTGGGATTACCCATAATCCTATGAGATCCTTGTCCTAAAGAGATTTTTAGTACTTACACTTTCCAAATCTTTGGCATGGGAAGTATTTGGTATTTTTGATGATCAGTACATTTGTTTTGAGTTTCTGAATACATGAAGGGGACATGGAGTCCGGAATGTGAATATTCTGTTGTTACTCAAAAGCATAATGGCTAAAATGAATCCATCGTTTTTGTGTCTGTTTTGTCCAGAAGCTGCATTCAGATTCCGTCGTTGAGGGATGAAACACATGAGGGTTTTCTGTTTGTTTTGTTTTTAACCTCGGGTTGATTGACATGATGTGAAATTGCATATAAGAACAGGGCCATTCTGGATAACATAACTATTTTATGAACAGATATAAAATGTAGGGTGTTTATAAAACCTTTAATTGTTGAAATAACATCTTGTTTAGCTTAGCACATTTTTCTTGATGTTTATCTTGCATAAATACCTTACTGTTATGAATAGAAGATTTTGGGCAGTTACCAGCTTTGTACGCACAGTTTTGCAGGTTCTTGTTAAGCATAAACTTAAAATTTTCCCTGAGATATGCCTAGCCTACTTGACTGCACTTTATTCTTCCTGGGATAGGCATTTTCTACTGGATAGGCATTGTACGTTCTCATTATTTTGGACATATTAAACAATTCCGAGATTACAAAATCAACATCTTAAGCAAAGAGAGGTCACATTTTGCTTAGTTAATAGTTCTTTCATCCTGGCTTTAGTGAACAAATCAAGTACATTTGTCTTGGTATGTAGGTTGTATGACAAATTTGGCTTTTCCATGAGAAATGCTGGTTGTGGTCTTGGAAATACTTTTGCCTCCATTTTCATATTAGTTTTTGAAATATTTGTATCTGCCATTGGGAGAAATGATTTTAGATTCATAATGTAGATAATGATCTTTTAGGAAAGTAGAGCTTGAATGTGTTTATTCTGAGCTATTTTCTGCATACTGTAGTTTGGTAGTTGTACACTCAAAGAGTGACTCTTATATCTTAGGTCACTTCCATTTTATGTTAGATGAAAAACTCATTGTGAAGAGAGGTTTCATGTGTTTAAATTGGCTTTTTATTTCTAAGTGATGTAGTGCTATTTTGTACTTAAAATTATTGCTGTTATATTGACTTCTCATTAGTTTGGTCCTCCAAGGGACGAAAAACCCCCCACACTCTGTGTGTAGTAGAAAATTGCTGTATTCTCCCTGTTGTCAATCAGCTAAATGTAGAAACATTTTACAAAAAAGCTTGAGCTATTGGTTTAGTTTATATTTATATTTAGTTTATATTTTTTCAAAGGTAAATATAACTGGCAAAATGTAAAATTTGTGAGGCTGTATTTGAATACTTTGAATACTGCCCTTTACAACCATTCCTGTAATCTTATACTTAATTCCATATGCCGAAGAAAGAAAACGTTATGCCACCCTGTAGGTTGCTATAAAGATTGTTTATGCAGCTCAGCATAGGACTTAAAATACGTTGAACCGGAGAATTTTGAAAAATGGACTGTGTGACACAGGAGACCAAATCATGCTAAAGTGCAAGGAAAGACTATACATCAGTTCAAAGGCTACATTATTCAAAAAAATACAACCATAAAAAAGGTAATAAGATTACATTCTCGCACTTCATGGCTAGTAAGGTGCATTAAGCTGCTCAGATATTCATAACTTACTGTGACATTTGGGAAGATTACATTTTGCTGTGCACAGCCATTACTGCAGCTCAGATAATAACTAGCCAATGCATGGACCTGGATTATGATCCCTGTCATTGGAAACAAATTTGTGTTTCGAAGGTTGATCAGTTTCAAATCACCATTAGAAAGGGTTAATATGACATACTGTGGGGTGTGTATGTGCTTATGTGCATCTAATGGGTATGCATACATATAGTACATCAACTGCACTGTGCCTTTGGTATATTGCTTTCTCTGTCAGTCTTTTTTCCTCACTTCCCTTAAAGGAAATGTTAAAATGGTGATTATTTTTACCATAGCATATTATTTCTAGAATGTACTTGCTGAAATGCTTATGTTTGCAGATTAGATGGGATACGTAATTTGACAGCTTCCTGGATGAGTGGTTACTGATAATAGTGTATCTAGCCAAAAATGAAAGATTGGTAGTGTAGACTATAGGGTGAAGGTAAGGTCACCTCTAGTTGCTGTATATGGTTTTGGTGTGATATTTGATGGTTGGCTGATAGTTAAAACCAGATGCATAAAGAGTTGAATTTCTTGTTAAGAATTAGCAGGTGGTTTGTGGCTAAAATGTAAACTTCATCTGTTCTGTCCATACACAGAATGCAGTGTTTTCTTTGTTTCTTACCTAGATGGTGAGAAAGAGAGTGGCTTCTTTTGAGCCATTGGGGAATACCTCAGTGCTGTAGAGTATGATAAATTCAGTGTGAAATGTAGTGTAACGTATTTTATATTTTCAAATGTTTTGTTCAATTTGTTTTTTTTTAATGGGTGTACATATTAGTTTGCATTTGTTTTGCGATAATTATGTGTTAATTTATTCTGCTCTGTGTTCTTCCTTGAGTTGTACCTTACAGAGGTTTCTTGTGGTAGGCCTCTGCTCCATCTTTTGGAATGGGAAAACTGAGGCTTGGAGAATGATAAGGACTTGATAGATCTGTTTGAGTTGACAGCATGAGTTGATATAGGGAAGCTGGGAATATAATTCAAGTCTCACCATTCAGTTCCTACCGTTTCCCTAGATATTAAGGAAGCATCTCACAGTAAATTGCATAATTTTCATGACCAAGAGAGGAGAAAATGGAAAAGTGTAAATTACTGAAATTGTAGCCGTGAGACATTGTCTATTCTGTCATAAACACAGTAACTTTCTCTGCTTCTTGCTGTGTTTGGCATTACTGATTTATGCCCAGAAGACCAAAGATTGCTTCTTCAAAGTGACAAGATTTAGACACTTGAGGAAAATGTATGGTAATTTTAGTAGTTAATGAAGAGTATATATTCTCTTCTGTTGGCTAAGTTCATCCTCAAATCTTGACCAGCTGAGAGAAGCTGTTGGAGCTAATACGGAAGCAAGCTAGCGTATGTATTTTGGGGCAGTTGCAACATGGTATGACTTCAGCAAGTCACAGTATTGAAGCTGTTAATGGTGAAAGCCTGTGAAAGGAACACCATGTGGGACAAAAATATATTTTATTAGATAAACTTGTAGAAGTGAGAATAATCTGAAATACTTTGGATCATGAGTCCATTTTGATCATTTGGGTCAATGCTATCATACTTGTATTATACAAATAATTCATATTTGTATGATGGTATATAGTAAGTATTTTGGCAAGCATGGCACGTTTTTAGGTTGTTACATTTCTGAAGTCCAAGAGGAGATTAAAAAGTGGAGGGGAGGAATAGGGGTGGAGTTAAGTGATTACAGTTCATCTTTCCTTCAACTGGAATTTCTGAGTACACTAATTTCCTTCCCCTTCTCACCTCCTTGGTGTGTGTATATGTCGTTAGTTACTCACTGTGTGCTTAGACAAAAGCCTGCACCTAGGAGACCTGAAATGTTACGGGATTAAAGTGCCTTAGCCAAAGCATAGTCAAAGGCTTCCAGTGGTGCTGCTGTTTCACGTTCGTGCAAATACGGCCAGCCTTTGCTTCCTTTTAGTACCTGTGACTACTAATGAAACTGGCAGCTAATACTTAACCAGCTTTATTCAGTATCTCAGGAATGACTCTTAAGTGTTTAGAAGTGGCAATATTTCTGATGTGCATCAGCTCCTTTTGGGTAGAATTGGCCTCTTATTAAGTATTAAGCACATGTGAAGGAAAGCTTTTAGGGCCACTCAGGCCATTTAAGGTAGCTGACTTGGCTCTTTCACTGGTTTCAGAACGCTCGCTTGGTGTCTTCACTTTACAGCTGTGTGGGGCAGCTCAGGACACCAGTACCTTGAATCATCCAAATGTTGTTCTGTACCAATTGCCTGATAGTAGGTGAGACCTTAGGAACACCTTTGTTGAAGTTACTCAACAGAACTTGAAACAGGAAGAACGAAACTTGATCTATGGATATTGGCCTCATTGTGTTTCTTTAATGTATTTGATAGCTTTTTTCTTGCAGATTGAATAACTTTAAACATGGAATGCTACTTTGATACAATTGTTTTAAGGTTGTTCTTTAATCTTCTGTCTGAAAGCTTGTTGGGGGCCAGTTTGACTTGGAAATGAACTTCATCATCCAAGAAAGAGAGGCCATCACCTGCATGGTAGACTTGCTGGACAAGTGTGACATCACCTGCCAGGCTGAGGTGTGGAGCATGTTCACAGCAATCTTGAAGAAAAGTATACGCAATCTACAAGCATGCACAGAAGTGGGGCTTGTTGAACAAGTGCTCAAGAGGATTGATAGAGCTGACAACATGATTGCAGGTACAGTTTCACTCAGTATATGACTCAAACTGAATTTCTTTATGTAGAATGTCATGGAAAAGTTTAATAAATGTTAGAAATTTGACATTGCATTCTATTAAGCAATTATAGTGCTGTTTCTTTTTCCTTTTCAGATCTCTTAGTGGACATGCTGGGTGTGTTGGCCAGCTATAACTTGACAGTTCGAGAGCTAAAGTTATTTTTCAGCAAGCTTCAAGGACAAAAAGGGAGATGGGTAAAAGAAAACACAAAACTGAAACTTTTTTGTATTGTTGCTTATATTTTTCCTGTTGTTCACAATTTAAAAGACTGTTTGATAACCTTTATAATGAACAAATTGTAAACATACCAAGAAATACAGGATGCTTTCTGATATTACAGCAGTGAATCTTTTTACTTGCAAGCGATTAAAATACAGAGTAGAATAGTGATGAAATTAAATTTCCTCCTGGATCTGTGGACTAGGTTGATCTTTTTGAACACCTGGGACTAATACGGTGACTCTAAGCAAGTGTTTTATACACATGTTTTTATTTTTGTAATTCCAGTTGTGAAATTGAAGGAAAAAGGATTATTTGTTTTTTTAACTGCAAAAAGAGAGAAATCTATAAAAAATGTCTACACAGGCAGTTCAGTGTGCTCCTATTTTCACATTGTTCTTCTTTACCTGAAGATTGGATATATTTATCTGATTAGGGAGATGAGAATTTATGGTAGAAACTGAAATGAAGGAAATAAGCTCCAGCTGAAAAATTCCATCATGTGTGTAGTAGAAGGAAGAAGAGGGTCTCATTTTACTGTTGAGAGCCACCTTCCCTGAAGTAAAAATGTGTGTGTTGTAAAGGCCACCAGATAAAGTTTTCTTTAACATAAACTTTTTTTTTTTTTTGCTGAAATTGGGAACTGTTGCACCAGTCACTTTACCTGCTTTGAATTTTAAAGTATCTGTGAATGCGCTATCTAGTGTAGAGTGTCTCTGCCTACTTCAGATAATTAAAAAATTCAATATAAAAGCCAGTAGGCACAAATAATAAAGCAAATTTTAAAAGACCTTTTGATAATCCAGATAACTTTGGAAATCTTACCTTGTTCTAATAAAAATACTTGAAACTTAATAGAGGGTTTAAACTTAATAATTGAACATATAGAGTATATTTAACCACAGATGAATTAAAGTTGTCTCTGTAACACTCACTTTTTCATTTCCTGTCTCTCTGCTATTTGCATTTAATTTCCTTTCTTTATTAAAGACTAAATATAGAGGAAAGGAAGAGAAAAATGTCACAGTTGCATTGCTAAGGAGTTACACACCTCCATAAATCTTAAAATCAGCAGTGCTGTAAAAGATACAAAGTACTTGGCTACAACACAAATTACCTAGTTGAATTCTATGGTGCTGAAGACATCTAAGCAGTTCTCTGTGTTTCCTCCTCAGTTCTAATTCAGGTTCATGAAGCACTATTTATCTGACTAATTTTTGGTACATTTGGAATACTTGTAATGGATCATGCAATGTTTGGTTCTGCATACAAGAAGGGTGAAAAGGGCACTCCGAGTTAAAACTCAGAACTGTAAAGTCGTAATTTAAGAATGCTTTCCACTGGAAAGTTATGAAGTGGTAAAAGAAGACGCACAAAATTGTTCTGTCACTATTAGCAGTATTTGCTGTACTTCTGTTGTTGTGAGCTCATGTACTTGATCTGGAGTTTATAGTTGCTGAGTATTACAACAAAGTCCTCACAGAATTAGGGTGGTGGTGGGGAAGTGTTAAATATTCACACTAACTGAGCACGCAGTTTAGGTGCTCCAGACTGCCCTTGAGACTTGAATCTTTTTCCGTGGGCTTATATGAAGGGATATATGTAACCAAAACCACTTTAGTATATGATTGTAATCCTGAGGAAAATAATCTCTGCTGATCCACCCTCTCCCTTTTCCTAGGTATTCCCCATCTCCTTTGTGCTGGCCAGGTTTCATACAGCACAGTCCAAACCTGCTGTAATTGAAAATTGGTTTGCATTTGTTTTACTGAAGTCAGTTTTCAGCTGGATCAGTTAATTTTCTTTAGGTCACTGCAAATTCACACTAATGGTAGCACTGATAGTAATGAACAGCTTGAGGGAGGAACCAGCATTCAGGGTCAGTTTAGTTTATGCTGCATGAAAGTGGCTCTGGCCTCTTAATTTAGTTATCCAATTAATTTATCCTTAATTTAGTTATACAATTAATTGTATTTCTGTGCACCTACTTGATATTGTGTGAAGGTATCCATAATTCTTTGTTAATGTTGTTTGTTGAAAGGGCTAAGTGTCTTAGAGTATTGCTCAACTATGTGCAAAGCTTTTAAATTTGTCAAAATTATTTTTTGTGTGCATAGTATTTTCTTTCTTATAGGTGTGTTTTATTTACTTACAAGTGTAATTCTCTTTGTCAGCCACCACATGCTGGGAAGTTACTGTCTGTGTTAAAACACATGCCTCAGAAGTATGGACCTGATGCCTTCTTCAACTTTCCAGGAAAAAGTGCTGCAGTATGTAGATATTTTAAGTCTCTTGTTTGTTCATTTGTTGTTCTCTCATGGCCATTGGTTATTCTCATTTGTTCTGTTTGTTTGTCTCATTTGTCAATGTCATAGAAGTAGAGCTTTAATCAGATTTTTTTTCTCTGCCTGACGCCTACATATGCCTAAATAAATCATGTTTATAATAAATGTGCATTATTACTATAGAAGGACAAATACTATTACAAAAAGAAAAGCTATAAATGAAGCTTTTTATTTTTTTTTCCTCTCTAGACTGGGTCAGGTTAATTTTGTTGCAGTAAGAATCTGCCTGCTTTTCGCTCCCATGTTCCTATGGGAATGGTGCTTGTGTTATTATCCAGTATGAGAGTAGTTTTGTGGTGGGTTTACCTTGGCTAGATGCCAGGTGCCCACCAAGCTGCTCTACTGCTATACCTTCTTACCTGGACAGGGGAGAGAAAATGTATTGAAAGACTTGTAGGTTGCATAAGGACAGGGAGATCACTCAACTGTCACCGTCAAGAACAAAAGAGACTCAAATTGGGGAAATTAATTTAATACAAATCAAATCAGAGCAGGGTAATGAGAAATAAAAACAAAATCTTGAAACATCTTCACCCCACCTGTCCTTTCTTTCCAGGCTCAACTTCACTCCTTATTTCTCTACCTTCTCCCCCCCCCAAGTGTCACAGGGCAATAGAGAATGGGGGTTGCAGTCAGTTTGTTGTACCCTGTCTTTGCTGCTCCTTCCTCACCACACAGTTCCCTGGCTCCAGTGTGAGGTCCCACCCATTGGAGATAGTCCTCCATGAACTTCTCCAACATGAGTCCCTCCCACAGGTGGCAGTTCTTCACACACTGCTCCAGCATGGGCTCCTCTCTCCATGGGCCAGAGGTCCTGCCAGGAACTGCTCCAGTGCAGACTTCCCATGGGGTCACAGCCTCCTTTGGGCATCCCCCTTCTCTGGTATGAGGACCTCTAGGGGCTGCAGGTGGATATCTGTCTGCTTCACCCTGGACCTCCATAGACTGCAGGGTCACAGCCTGCCTTGCCATGGTTTGCACCATGGGCTGCAGAAGAATCTGCTCTGGCACCTGGAGCAACTCCTCCCTTCCTTCCTCATTGACCTCGGTGTCTGCAGAGCTGCTGCTTGCACATGTTCTCACTCCTCTCTCTGTCTGCAATTGCTCCTGCACAGTAACTTTTTCTCCTTCTTACATGCATTATCCCAGCGGCACTAGCACCGTTGCTAATGGGCTTGGCCTTGGCCAGCAGTGGGTCTGACTTGGGGCCAACTGGCATTGACTATATTGGACATAGGGGAAGCTTCTGGCAATCTTTGAAGAAAAGTCTGGAAACTTTTGTTAGTGAAACCACAGAAAGTGTTTAACGTGAAGTGGCCATACTTGCAGCAGATGATGTGAATAACATATATTGGCTATAAGAATTTGCTGAGAAAATGTGGATCGTAGACATATAGGTTGAATAATACTGAAAGGGGATTAAATTTACCAATGATTAGTCTTTTCATAATTGTTCAGGTGACTGATTAATTGTTAAATTATGATTTTCACTTGAATTAGAAACTGAAAAGGTAGTTGAAAAACACTGTGCAGAACCTTCTGTGGAAATTCAAGTATATCAACACTTTTGCTCCTGAAATCGTAGGATGAAATAGTATGTTCAAAATTTCATGCTTAATTCAGAATAAGATATGAATAAGATTTATCAGATGACTGTTTCCAGTTTTCTTCACATAAACCCATTACCTTTCTGCCTCAGTGGCTTGAGATTAAATTTCACCAACTTGATGACATAATTCTTTTTTGGAATGAAAACTTGAGACTGAGAAGTACAGATTACTAGAAAAATGCTTCTGCACTTGTGTGTTTATCATGTGCAACAGAAATTGGCAATAGATAATGTTTTTTGTTCTGTTTGGCTATTCATGTACTGTTTTTGTATTTGACTTCTTGTAATTGTGTTGAATGCTTGAACTGTATGTATATTGGGATGCCTCAGTAACCTTAGGGTGGATATTCTTACTTTTTTGTTTAATTGAGAGGTCATAGAAACTAAGTATTTAATATCATTGCTCCGAGATCCATTGTGAGTTAAACCAAATGATAGCGCTACCAGTTGCCAAAAGGTGGGCTCAAAGACATGCAGACTGATTAGTTAGCTGGTATAGAGAAGGATTTATAGCATTTTGTTTGGACAGGGATAACTGAATGGAGCATGGGATCATAATAAGGAGTCTGGTGACACTCGAGTTCTTTGATGTTTTTGTTCACTGGTATTGATCATCTGGACAGGATCTTTGATCAGAGGTTATGGCAGTCTTAGTTGAAGTGTGTATTGCAAATCTGCACAGCAAAACAGTGGAAAGTTAATAGTAATGTTAATAAAACTCCAACCAAACAACCCCCCCCCCCCCCAATAAAACCCCACTGTTTGAAACAGAGGGTCCCACAACACAGCATATAACTTAAAAGAGCTTTTGAGTTAGCAGAAACACAGTGGTATGAAGATCTGGCTGGTGGAGACTGTATTACCTTTCTTTTAAGGAAGTTTATATCTGTCATAACTGGAAGGTTAGGTAGACATGAGGTTTCAAGAGAGAAAAGAATCTGTTAAGTGAAATGTATGTGATTTTCATTTTGTGGCTAGCCTTTTTTCATAATAAATTATTTTACTGAATACCAACACTATGTGAAACTAAGTTTATAAATCTCATTATTCTGTCAGGTTGCCACAAAACCAAATCAGCTTGAATTTGCATTTTAAGGAGTTTTTATGCTGTAAGGTTTCCACTAAAGCATTTAGTTTTTGAACTGTAGCTTACTATTAATAGTCTACTTTGAGATATAAAGATCAGTTTTTAAATATTTAGATTAATTATTTTAACAATGGAGCATAAAAAGCACAGAAGTTAGGCCAGATTTTTTTAGTATAGAGAAAATGTAAATATTTGTACTGTACACATTTGTATCTGTGTATCAGTATACATTTGTAATGTCTACCTTAAGCTGTATACTCATACTATGGTGATGTTGATTTTTCTGCATGAATAACTTTTTACTTTCTTTAGGCTATTGCCTTACCTCCTATAGCCAAGTGGCCGTATCAGAATGGATTTACTTTTCACACTTGGCTAAGAATGGATCCTGTAAATAATATCAATGTGGATAAGGATAAGCCTTACTTATATTGGTGAGTATTATGTAAAACCATATTTCTGATGTTTGGTTTCTGTTAATTGTTTAATGGTTTCTGTTAATTGTTTAATGGTTTCTGTTAATTGTTTAATGATTTCTGCTTCCATCTGTGCATGTGCTGATTTTGTTCTAATTTGTTAGTTTTCGAACAAACAAAGGACTTGGTTATTCTGCTCACTTTGTTGGAGGCTGCTTGATTGTAACGTCCATAAAATCAAAGGGAAAAGGTTTCCAGCATTGTGTTAAATTTGATTTCAAGCCACAAAAGGTGAGTAAAAATAATAAATTTTTTCAAACTGGTTTCATGAATTAGAAAATATAGGCTAGGAGGGAGTGTTGTAGGCGTTGATTAGGCGCATCTTTCTGCAGGAGAACAGATACACTGGAATGAGCAAAACACATTATTGTTCTGAATTCTTGTTTCTTTTAAATTTTATGTATGAAAAGTTTAAGAAAGAGTTAGAAAATGCAGTTCACCAAAAGTTGTATGAATTTGTGAGTCTTGTGAGAGCTGTCTGAGTACATATAGACAGCTTGAAAGTTAAGTCTTGTGATTTTTTTTTTTTTTTCCTTCTCTGTTTATACTGTGTTTTCTCCCACCTTCGGACATTCTCTTCTCCTTTTCCTAAAAGGTTTTGCTGAGGCTCCCCTTAATGTTATTACTCACTCAGTGTGGAAGAATGCAGTTTCATTATAAGAAAGCGTGATTACTAACCCAAATATAATTTTCCTGATCAAGCTAAGACAATTAATTAGGAGTTTGGTCATCTTGCATATTGGAAAACAACAGGTTCATTCTCAAAAGAATATTTTACTTCATGTTCATTAAGGTTGTCCAGGAAATAGTGTAGTTGTATTTGGTGCTTTATGTATCTTTTAAAATCTAATCATTAAAATATGAGTTTATTTTTATCACTGATGTTCAAGGCTAGCTTGCCTATTAAGTAGTATTATGCTATGTTGAAAATGTTTCCTTTTTCAATTAGATATTCTGCTAATGCTTTTGGAGCAACTGGTGTAAAGGTTTTGTGGGAGAACAGGCCTCCTCAGGAATTTCTTATCAGTAATCCCCTGCTGTAAATATGGATTCTGTTTGTGATAATTTGACATGCACAGCCTTTGAAAGTCTGTAGTCTGGAGCCATCCCTGCTCTTTGGAATGACAACATTTGCAGTAGTCCATCATGCTAAGAGTAATCCAACTTAGAAATTATTTACACAGTGGTTTCAGTGTAAATTAGGTTCAGCATTACCATGAAGATTTTTTGAGTTCTATGCCATAAATATCTCTTAAGCTTCTGTGTCTACCTTTTGTTGAAAAACTAGCATATTATCCTTTGACCTAGCTATGTGAGAAAGCTCACCAATGACTCAGTCTTTTCTACTTAAAATAAATCTTTCAATCCTAATGTAATTCAGATAAATAGTTGAATTTATTCTACACTATGCCCCACTTTGATGCTTAAGTGCTTATATAGTTATATCAATTGTTTTCTTATCATTTAGTGGTATATGGTTACTGTAGTGCACATCTATAACCGCTGGAAGAACAGTGAACTTCGATGTTATGTGAATGGGGAGCTGGCATCTTACGGAGAAATAACATGGTTTGTCAACACCAGTGATGTAAGTGATCCCTGTATACTAATCTCTGTAGTTGATCATCTTGATGTATTAAATAAATATCCTTTGCCATTTTTTTAATTAACCTCCCCCATTTTATGCATTTAAAAAAAAAGTTGATATTAAATTAGCAGTTGTTTGGTAGAGGCACAGATTCTGCTTTTATACATCTCAGCTTAGAATTTTTCTGCTGAGATCTTCAAATGCTTGTTTTGTGTAAAAATAATATTCCCTGAAAATATGCATAGTCTTTGCATAATTTGCTTGTGTAGCATAGATTAAACCCTGTTACTTGGTTCTGTTTCATTTTCAGACATTTGACAAATGTTTCCTGGGTTCTTCAGAAACAGCAGATGCCAATCGAGTGTTTTGTGGGCAAATGACATCTGTTTACCTTTTTAGTGAGGCTCTCAATGCTGCTCAGATCTTTGCCATCTATCAGCTTGGTCTGGGATATAAGGTATATTAGAATTTACTGTAAAGTTTCCAAAGTTTAGTTCTGATAAGACTCTTTATGCTGGGTTTTAAGAATGTTGCAGCACCTCTGTGTCCTTCTAAAAGTGTTCTTACTGCATAATCTTTTTCTTAAACTCTTCCATGTTTCTTCTATAAGCCTATGTATCACCTCACAGGCTACAAGTAAGCATTAATTCAGTTATTTAATTTCTTGTTAAAATATTGTGTTCCTGTTACTTCTCAAAATTTTCGTGTTGGTTGTTGTGAGAGGGAGAATCGCTTTTTCATTAAGGCTGAAAACTGAAAATCGAGTATGATGTATTTGTTTTAGAAATGTAGCTTTATATATGATTGTGCTAGACAGGGTTTTTTTTAATGTGTGACATTAGTGCTGAGGATTAGTTTTGTTGCAGTGATTTATTGTTTGTTTTGTCATAGCCTGAAGGGTGCTAATTGAAGACTATTATTTGCTAGCAGCTGTACAAACATACGCTAAAAAGATGGTTCCTATTCTGTCTGCTCCTCAATTATTAGTTCCTTCTGAGTGAACATTGCTGACTGTCATTCTGTTTCTTAGTTAATGTGTTCCTTTTACATTACCCACCATTTTGACAATGTTGCTCTTCAGGGGTCAAAAAGAAAAATTCTGCAGTTTTATTTCTGTAGGATTGACTTTGAGTCAATGTTCTTAAGAGGCACTTCTCAAAATATTGCTAGATTGAAGAGGCAATGTTTTAGTCATTTTTTGGCAATAGTTGTGTTCTGAACTGTACTCTCAATGTATATATGTATAATCCGTTTTTTTTCTTTTTTCCTTCCTCAACCCTGCTCCCCAATCCAGGGAACATTCAAATTCAAGGCAGAAAGTGATCTCTTCCTTGCTGAACATCACAAATTGTTGCTGTATGATGGCAAACTATCCAGTGCTATTGCTTTTATGTACAATCCAAGGGCTACAGATGCACAACTATGTCTAGAGTCATCCCCTAAGGATAACCCGTCTATTTTTGTTCATTCACCACATGCCCTCATGCTGCAGGTATGTTAACATTTTCATAGATTTGGAGGATACAAATGATTTCTGTTTGAAATCCTAAAAATCAAGTTTGATAAGGACTTGGAAAAGATAGAGAGCTGCTGATAGCTTGAGGGTTTTTTTGGGTTGTCCCTGGTGCTACCTCCCCTGTTTCTTGAATTAATATGGACACACAAGAATCCTAAGAAAAAAGTTGATTTTATCAAAGCTATAACCTAAAAAAAAAGTAATTATTGCAAAGACTGTGTTAACTTGAAGAAAAAAATCCTTCATTTCTAACATATGTTCACGCCTCTAGTGATACTACCTATCTCCATCCTTTGCTCTCTTGATGTGCTACCCTTTCCTTTGATCCCTTTAATCTTTTTTTTTCCCCAGAAGTTTTTCATGTGTTCTGTTTTACAGTTTCAATATTATTAAAGACTTGTTTTAGAAATTGCAAGCCACTTCCTGTATATTCATCTGAATGTCTGCACTGTAGACTGTATCTAAAGCAGTAGGTCAGCTGGCCTGGGCGTTTAATGTGGCTGTGGCAGCCAGTTTACTACTTGCTGTTTCTTTGTATTTGTTAATAATATAAGACTTGTACTGAAGACATTTCAAAGTGTTTCTAGTGAACTTTTTAGCAGTTTCTGAAGGAGATTTCAGTATTTCTTATTTCTTCTTTGTCAGGATGTGAAAGCGGTCTTAACGCATTCCATCCAAAGTGCCCTGCACTCCATTGGAGGAGTGCAGGTACTTTTCCCTCTCTTTGCACAGTTAGACTATAGGCAATACTCATCGGACCACATTGACACAACTATTTGGTGAGTTCATGTACTTATTGTGTTCTGTTCTTTGTTTAAGAAAATTACCTCTTGCTTTATTAAGTGGTGTAGTAGTTTTAATTGTCTTGTGCAACAATGAATTATGTCTAACAACAAGAAGGTAGCCTTGTTACAGGCAGGACTTCAAAGTATTGTGCTTATTTTTACCAAATTTTTAATGAAAGTTCACACAAAATAAATATGTATGCAATTTTCTACTTCACAATATTTTTTGTGTAACAGAATTACAGACAGTTCTCTTGAGCTCACTTCTGTCTTGGAGAAAATGTACTGGGGAAGCCTTCAGACTTTTTTGGAAGATAACTGTTACTCAATGTTGCTGCCAGGCTTCTCCTCTGATTTCAGCTCCATTTCAGCTCAGTCCAACTTTGGAACATCCATACACAGAAACTGATGGAGCTCCTAAGTTAAAGAGTAGTATTAATAGCAAAGTGTTTACTTTTTAGAATTCTGGTGTAGTTTGCTCTGTTTCATTGCAGAACAATTTCATGACTGTTTAAAGATGATCTACATCCATATTGCTGCTATGAAGGGGTGGTCACAATGTTCCTTCAGCCCATTTGTGCATTCCTGGGCCTCTCCTGAACTGGCTCAGACTTGGGCATTTATGTGATGAATCAGAGATTGGATTCAGCTGCAGACTGAATCAGAGGGGTTTTCAGCTGGTTAAGGTCTTGATTCATAGCCACTGGGGGGTGGGGTAGGGCACCAACATTTCTTCTGGCAGCAGCACAGAGTTGAATTAGCTTGAATCAATACTAAAGCTGTGTTTAGAAAAATATTTCCAAAGCTGCTTGTCTGAAAGCAGTGGGAAGCGGAATGGCATTTGTTACTGATCTTGCCAAAGTTTGCAAATGAAATACAAAGCAGAGAGGACACACTTAACTGTTGCCTTTCTGCAAGAATGTATTTTTAGAAGAATTTTGCTATTGCATGGTTGTATCAGAATCCAGAATTCTGTTAGAAGTGCATTAATTAAAAGCAAGAAGTTGGAGCTTTCAACATGTAGTCTTGCTTTTTGTTTAAAAATTCTCATCTGTGCATTTATATAACACATTAAATGTATCCCTGGACTGTGTGATGAAAGTGTTAATTTGGAAATATTTTCTGTCTCATTGTAAGTCTTTAAAACATTTTTCTTTACTAAAACGTTATGTTTTTCAGTTCTACTTTATTGGCTTTCATCATGGAGTTGTTGAAGAACTCAATTGCTATGCAAGAACAGATGCTTTCCTGTAAGGGCTTCCTTGTGATAGGTTATAGCTTAGAAAAGGTAGAGAAATTTTTTCTTCATGTCTTACATTGTTTTGAATATTTTTGAGAGAAGTATTTTTCCTAGACTGTTGCAGAGCTCTTCCTTAAGCACGTCTTCTTTTACAGTCTTCCAAAGCCCATGTTACCCGAGCTGTACTAGATCTTTGCCTTGCCTTTTCAAAATACCTGAGCAACTTGCACAATGGGGTGCCCTTGCTGAAGCAGCTGTGTGATCATATTCTCCTTAATCCTGCCATATGGATTCATATTCCAGCACAGGTAAATTTGCTTATCCTTATATATAAAATATCTTGGGATGTAGCTATTTGGGAGTGTTGAGAATAAGCTTGGACTCTCCAAGCATTATAGGTCCTGGCTCTTCAGCAGGTACCATATAGGAACTGTTTTCAGGCTCTGCTTTTCGGCATGTACCTGTCCAGTTTTGCAGACTCCGAAGGTTTTAGGACTTTGGAAACCTGCAATATTCTCCAGAGCAGAGTTGGGAGTGACTTCTGGAGTCCTTGACCCAGTCAGTGTTGTAAACTGAAAAGGAATTTTGGATGGGTTAGTTAGCAAAAAAACCATCAGTTTTTAAGATAAATTATCCTGGGTTTCAGATTTGAAGTCTTCATTTAAATTGATGTGTGCGCTGCAGAGTATTTTTGCTTTGGTGAATCTGTGTTCTCTGAGAGTGAACAGTTTTGATGGAAACTTACCAGTTGCTTCAACTTGAAGCCTTTTTGCCAGATTTTTCTGATCCCATTCCATAAGGGTTTGTTTAGCATTTCCAAAACTGAGACAGCAGTAACTGCTACTGTTGAAGTCGTTGTAAAACATTTGTTTGCTACAGCTAAATTAAATTTTAAGTATTATTCAAGTCATTATTTCTCAGAAGAAAATTGAAATATATGTAAATAATCAAGCCTGTAATGAATACTTGAGCCTATAATAAATATGCACCTTTCTATAATACTTCCTGTGTGAGCCTATTCTTAACAGGGAGGTTGGACTAGATGATCTCCAGAGGTGCCTTCCAATCTCAGCCATTTGCAATTGTGTGAATACCATGCTTTCTTGCTCCTATGAGCATGGACCAGCTTAAAAAACCAACAGCACTGTAGAAAGAAAATTAAAATTTTTATCAGTTTGCAAAGGTTGTAAGAGCTTTGTGATTGAGCTATGTAGAGAAAATGTATTTCTTTAAGAAATTTTAATAGATGAAATTTAAGAATGCAGTTGTCTGATATAGTGCATTTTTGCTGTAATGATTTTCGATATCCTGATTGGGTGTTGCAGGTTCAGCTGATCCTGTACACTTACCTGTCTACTGAGTTCATTGGCACTGTTAACATATATGGTGCAGTCCGGCGAGTTGGGACAGTTCTTCTGGTCATGCATACCCTAAAGTATTATTACTGGGTAGTGAATCCCCAGGATCGGAGTGGTATAACTCCCAAAGGCATAGGTGTGTATTCATTTCTAATCTCACAAGTGGATGTTTGTTTTAAAGAAAATGTTGTATATAGTATATAGAACAGAACCCTAATTGTTCCAGAAAGAATTTTATTTTAATGGGGTGGGTTTATTGTAACAGTTCAAGCAGCGTGCTTTTGTTCACAGGGTTTGGGGTTTTTTTTGAAAGCTTCTTTTCCCAGTCTAATGGAAACTTTCTTCAGAAGTCATATCCCCTGTCATCAAAGACCTATGTGTATTAATGCTAGATAGAACTGGTTACAGAACTGGCAGGGTTTGGGAAGTGTAGAGTTGTGCCTGAGAATGTGGTCTCTTTACAGAGCTTGTTCAAGTACTTGACAGTCTTTAATTGGTTTTAATATCTATTGATGATAGCAGGATAGCTGAAAACAAGCATACTGAGTTTATATGACAGGTGTAGGGATCTGAACTTGTTGGAAAACTGCTTAATAAGTGTGCTTAATCCAGACATCAAGCTCATGGTGAAAGAAGTAATGAGAAAATTAGAACAGGTGTTTAGTACTTGTCATTAACACAGAACATAGGACAAGAGTACTGATTCTAAGAAAGAAGCAAAGGGAGTAGCTGCTTGACTAAGAATTCCAGTAGTCTAAAAGAAACTAGAAGTGAAATGTGTTCCAGCAGAACATAAACACATGTGGATGGAACTGGCACAGATAAGGGAATTAATGCTGTTTGGAAGCATGACTTTACGACTCTTCTAATTATAGTTTTGTGTTTTATGGGTTTGGGCAGACAGTCTTGGCAAAGGGAGAATAACTTAGATCTCTACTCATTCCGGCAATGAAGAAGGGCTCTGAAATTTCAGAGAAAGCAGCAGGTGATGAAAGAGAGCTAGATGCACTGGGAGTGAGAACTCCTTAGGTTTGTCTGACTTCCTGCTGTCAACTTCCCAAAATGACCAACCCTTCCTGTTTGAGGGTTGCAAAGGTTGTTCTGTTGTATTTTGCATTCTGTAAGGAGCAGCACATGTGTGTTTTCTCCTTTCTTTTTAGTGAAGACATGGATTTACTTCAGTTTCTGAACTGATTTATTGAGCCTGAGGCAAGAGTATGTGTAGGGTATTTCACTAATACAGTTTAACGGCTTATTTTGACTAGGCTCGTCTGTATCGAAAATAACAATTCTTAAACCAAATATGCCTGTGGGCCTATACTGTGTAAAAGCAGACTGTATGATCACTTACTGTTGCTATTTGCTTTGCTTTTCAATGATGATTAAGACCATAAGAGCTATGAACTTAAGAGTAAACATAAAAACTGTCCCCAGAAATGTATTTGCAACAGTTCATTTGCTTTCTATAGGAAAGCTTTTACTTGGCTTTGACATTTCATTGCACCTGTTTTGTTAACCTTGCCTCTCTAGGGAATTAGTCAGTGTTTCAGCGTTTAAAATGTTCCTGTGAAAGTCTGTTTCACACAGGAACGGCAGAAGCAAGTCCTTTTGACTTTGAGTTAACAAATGAAGTCATGGCATTGTAAGATAGATTGCTGTTGTGTATGTAGCCAGTGTGTAATAATGGCTTGTAGTTCTTCCATTGAGCTTTAGCAGAACTTTAAAAACAATTGTAAACTGCAAAAATTTGAAATCTGGAAATTCTGACATAAAGTTCTCATATCAGTTTTATTCCTTGCATGAAGTTGATTCATAGGCACTGCAAGGAAGTGTTAATGAATTTAGAGGGGTTTAGAAAACTGTTTAAGAAAAGCTTTAGTAGAACCTCACTGGTTGGTCATTTTGCTAATAAACAGTGAAATGCACTACTGTTGTAGTGGGGAAGGATTTACTTAGAATTGTGCCCTCTTCGTCCAGAAATGCATTTTACTTTTCTTTTTGTGAAAATGCATACTAGTCAAATAAGAACTGTTTATTTCTATTTCATTTATCTACTTTCCTTCTTTTGTAGATGGGCCACGGCCTACTCAAAAAGAGGTTTTATCTCTGCGAGCATTCTTGTTGATGTTCATTAAACAGCTGGTGATGAAGGTAGGATAACTTTAAATCTTGATAAAATATCTAAGTTTCCTTTCATAAAGAAATGTTTTTAAATATAGCCTTTTTTCTAAGAAAACTGAATTTTGTAAGCAAATAAATAGAAATACCATGTAAAGTTCATCTTTTTGTTGTGGCTCTTGCCACAGACAGCAGTGCTAAATATGCGTTTTTCCTCCTTTTAAGCTGTTTTTATTTAAAGTGAAGCAGTTAAATCATTAACTTAGAAATGTTTACTACTGGGAAAGTAAGTATTTTATTTCATTGTTTTTTTTTTGGTGGGTTTTTTGTTTGTTTGTTTGGTGTTTTTTTTTTTTTTTTATGGACAAGAACAATACCACCTGCATCAAAAATGCTTAGATTTAAGAGCAAACTTTGACATTAAATGCTGCGGGCAAGGGGGACAGAGGAGGATAAGAAAGACACTATCAATAAGTTTCACAACTGTTAGAACTGCTGAATCTCAATATTCCTCTACTACTTACAGACTCTTCTTAACCCTTTCCTGTTGTAAGCTTTGACCTCCTTTCATCTCTTGTTTTTGTAGGCTGTCTTCTCCGTGTTTGAATTTGGCTCCCTTTTCCCCTCTTCCCTGTGTTGCCTAAGGGACTAGTGTGTTATCTGTGCTCCTACCCTTAGCCCCAGCAGTTACTGTGAAGTAGTAACTACCAGAAAAGTTCTGCTCTTGACTCTTGTACTCTTACTTCAATTGCAGAACATCCAATTTAAAAAATTGGGGACAATTTAGCCATCAAACTCCAAAAGACTTTCATTAAGTGTCAGCTTAATTTTTTTTTTTTTTATTGTCAAAGATTTTCAACTTGGATGGTTTTGGATAGTGTTTCACAAGGACAGTAAAAAGCCCATAATGAAATGTTGATTATTCTGCAAATTTTCTACTTGTACAGTAGTGCAAAATATTTTTTGGAAATGAGAGATTTAAAAAAAAATAAATAAAAGCCCTAGAAATGAAGAAGGCTGCTTTTCCCTACTCTCATCCTCTTAGAAACTGTTTTTATTATATTTTCATCAAAAAGACCTCAAGGCATGTTCCTGACAGAGATGCCATAAATGATTTAAATTTCTGCAAAGTTGATAGCTACTGAAGATAGGATTCTGTAGTGGAAAATAAGAAGCAAACTCAGCTGTAGGCATGCCTACCTAACAAGCTTATAATTAAACACCCAGATCTGCTTTTGAATCCTCCTTGCCACCTTAATGTGATTCTTGTATTAATAGGAAGCTCTCATTGAAATTGTCTTTATCAATTCATGTGTTACTCTAACAATTTCATGTACTATATTACTATCTAGCTTATTTTTATGCCTATATTGGAGTTGTTGTAAAGCACTTTTATAATTTTCAGCAGATATATTTTGGGTAGGGAAAAAGCTGCCTTCTAACTATGAAGCTATTATGGTACCAAGTGAAAACAAATTTGTCTTGTCGGCTCTGTATATAACCATTGCTTGTAATAATGCTCTTTTGGAAGCAGTTCTTTTGTGCGTGAAGGATGATTGTTAGTAACCTGATTTTTTTTTTTTTTTTTTTTTAAAGGACTATGGAATAAAAGAGGATGAATTGCAGGCAATCCTCAATTATCTGCTCACTATACATGAGGTAATTTTTAATTTAGGGTGTGTGTGGGAGGAGAGGTGTACTGCTACTACTGTTTGTGACCACCAAATAGTGAAATATTTTCAAATATTACCTTCTTTATGCCACAAGATGGCTCTGCAGAGGAAGTAGCAAAGATTGTCCAACTCTAGTGTAGTGTGCTGAATTGCCAGTATTTCTGCAGTGATTTAAGCACTATGTTCAATGTTAGATTGAAGTTCATTAAGCCAGTAAGTCAAAATGCTTTCTTATGTTGTTCTGCAAACTGTTTTACCAAGCAGAAAAACAGATGGTGAGACTGACTTAAAAAAAAAAAAAGACCAAACCTTGTTTTAAGCTGCCTAAGTAATATTTTTTGTTTTGTTTTTCTCTCCTTTTTATTTTGCTTCTTAAATAAAACAATAAAATTGAAAACATGCATTAAAAAATAAAGATATATGTTAATGGCATCTAAGAGAATTATGTAAACTTAATTGGGAGAAAACATTGGTTACCACTGATACATCTGCATCTTCATATTTTAGCACCAGGAAAAGGCACTTTGTGCCAGATGCAACATCAAAGACAAAGGAAATGGGGACATAAATCTAACTGATCACATCTCTGTAAGGGTGCTTGAAATGGGCAAAATAAGGAATTAATTGAACTTCATTTCAAGCAGTATGGATTTTTTTTCTTCTTTTGTTTACCACCTATAGTTTCCTTTTATTCTCTGTGCTGGTTACTGCTACTTGGTAGTACCATGGACAAGTAATTTAAATCATTCTATTTCATATGATGATGTAAAAAATAAGAATCTTGGTAACATTTATGAGTAAACCAAAATAGCATAAGCTTTTTGTAGCTTTGAGATGAGGAGGTGATATTTTAACAACCCTAGGAGTTTGCATCGTCAAGTCTAAAAGATCCATGAAGTCTGAGTCCCATAGGTTTGTAAATTCTGAAAAACATAAACAAATAAGAGTAAAACTCAGCCTTCTCATAGAGCTCATTTGTCAGTGGTTGCACCTATAATGTAAGCTAATAATATCAGTTGAATACAGTTGTTCAGGGGGCGTAAAACTGTTTTTTTAATAGAGAAAGAATCAGAATACTTTTGTTCAAATTGTTAGAAATAGTAGTGTATTTTGGTTTGTCTATTTTATTTTTTTTTTCTTTAAATAAGCTTTCATTTCAATGCCACAAAGAACGGGAAAAGACAGTTGCATTCCTACTCCATAGGTGATTTTTAGTTATAATTAACTTGGGACAAATTAATAAATGGTAGCTTAGAGTGCTTTAGACAAACAATATGGAAGGCTTTACTGTGCAGCTTGAATTACCCATTTTAAATGTTGTCTGTGGCAGGTGATGGTATTTTTTTTTCTTGGGTGGACATTTATTAGAAGAGATTTTGCATTAAACACCACCTTGTGCCCCTGAAAGCATACAGCCGTTCTTGTGCTGCTCCTGTGTAGTAAAAGAACAGGAAACATACATGCAAACAGATGAGTATGTGTGTGGAATGAAGTAACATAGTCCAGTAGTCCATTCGCTTACAAAGGCTTGCATCACAAACACAAATATATCACTCTAAAAACAGTTTTGGGATTTTTTGGTAACATTTTCTCCTGCACTTGCCTTTCATTTCTATGCATCTTTTGATTCTGGACTGGTTGATTTGGGCCTTAGTTTACTGTTACTCTCCAGATGATTTTGAAATGTTTTCTAGGGGTTCTTTTAGCCAAAGAAATGTTCTAGCGATACGCATTTTTAATTCAGATTTGTAACTTTCATTTAACAGGATGACAATCTAATGGATGTCTTGCAATTGCTTGTTGCTCTGATGTCAGAGCATCCCAGTTCTATGATTCCTGCTTTTGATCAGAGGAATGGATTACAGTAAGTTTGAATTTTGTAAGTTGGCAAAAGGAGACAGTATTTTGACTGTTTTGCTGCTTTCTTGAATTCCCATGAAATCTAAAACGTCCTTGTCAGTGTATGTGTTGCAGTCTTAGACTGCTCATCTTGGAGATTTTTTGGCCTGGAGATTTTTGTGTCCAGGTGTTCTTTTGACAAGAGGTGATGTTGGATTTATTATCAGTGAGGTGTTTTTTTTTTAATGTTTTCAAGCTGTCAGTCACACTTAAGTAGGTAGTGATCAATTTGGGTTAGTCTGTGCATTGATGTTAAGTCTTCGTCTACTAGTGCTTAGTCCTTAGCCTCCCATTCTTGCATATGTTTTAGAACTGAAAATGGGCTGACAAAAATTGGTTCAGATTTCTTCTGATCTTCTTTATTTTCCCCTTCTCCCCTCCTTCTTTTTTACATGTAGAGCATTACTGGTATTTTGCAGAAGAAATCTTTTGTTTAAATTCAACACTTTCTGGTATGGTTTGTTCACAGTCTCTTTTTGCTAACAAACAGCGAAGTATGGTTTAACACCACTGTGAGAGAAAAGTAGGCAAAGTTGCAGGTTCTAGTAACAGTAAAAGCACAAGAGAAGATCTGCTGGAAAAAGACTTAGTTACGACTGATTTTGTGTTGTGGCTTGCAGAGGGTGGTCACATCATGGGACTTTTTTAGTCTAAAATGAACATGCCTGGACGTAGTGGGGGAGGAATTGGAATAGGCAGACAAATGTAAGAACTATTCCTAGATGGGTATGTGGAATAGTAATTCTCTTGCTGTGTAAAGGCAGAGTCTCAATTCATACATTTTGTTGCACCTATTGGTTAACCCCTATTTATACATATATTTTTTTCAGTTGCCCTTTCTCAAGAGACAACATTCAGGCCTGTTCATAATTGTTTTCCCCCATTTTAGTGTTAGGCTGGCTTTTTTTACCTATTTTCTTCAGCTTTGACTTCATTTGTATGGTAATGTATTATGCTATGGGAAACTAATAAAACCTCTAAATAATACAGTATTTGAATGTCATGTTGAATCTCCAATGGAATATGTTTGTTTTTATTTAACAACTGGCAGTAGACACTTTCTTTTTTATTAACTGTTATATGGGCAAGTCAGTATGAATAGTGAGTCCAGAGTGAGAAATCGCTTTGTTTTCCTGCCTTGTTACATTTTTTTGCTCTTGTATTGTCTTGTAGTCTCTTAACAGGTTGTTTGTAATCATATTGATACATCTACTTTTTGCAATTAAAACACCATATTCTTGAAATTTAAAAATAATTTTACAAAGCTTTGTAAATATTTGGAGGTTTTTAATAATTTAAATTTAAGAAGTAACAAATCTATTAAAGAAATAATAAGGGTAAGGAAATATTTTTTTTTTCCCTGTACAGTTAGGTAACCTTCATACTGTTCTGTTAAGACAAGCAGTAAAATGGATTATATTGCTTGAATTAACATTGTAAAATGGGCTTGCTCATTTGTTTGATTCTTTAGTTGCTGTGGCTGTAACTTTCTCCAAGATAAGTTACTTGTTACAGATAACTGTGTTTTAATCACTTCTAGGTTTTCACTTAAATTGTAGTATAGAACTGTTTTGTTTCTGTTTTTTTTCTTAGTTTAGGTAGGTAATATTTTTAGGTATTTGAAAGTGAAGGAAAGTATAACGAGTGATGAATACTCAGTTATGTATAGATAAGGACTAAAAAAAAAGTCAGTCCTTCGAACTCTTTACAGTTGGCTGATCTAAGATGCGCTATTGTAACATGGGATATTTTTTAAAGATTCAAGAATAACTGAAATTAGATTTTTACTTCTTTTTTTTTTTAACCCTAATAAAGTGATATAAATTTCTTAAAAATTTTTCTCAGCAGTTGTTCACAGTAAAGGCTGAGCATTGTGCCTTCTGTGAAGTTCCAGCTTCATTTCATGGAGCATTAGGAAATTAATTTTTTTTTTTTCCAGAGCTTAGTAGCCTACATTAGGTATAAGCTAAATTATATTTCACAAATTCAAAGGTCTGTCCAATACCATGAACCACAGCCCAACTAAAATCAGATAGTGACATAGTCATAAGCACTTTAATGTCTAAAAAGTAAGCAATGAGTGAAGTTAGATGCAATTGATAAATACATTTTGATGTCTTACTTTTTATGGGAGATTAGCAAGGATCAAAATCTTCCATTTGTTATTCTTCCCACTGACAGGAGGCCAATGTTAGAATTTTTCACGGTATAAATAAGCTATATTTAATGAAAGAATAAATGCAAATAAACTTTTGAGGAGCTAAGATTAAATACTAGTGTGATTTCTTTTTACTCTGGGGAGTGGCAGGCATGGATACATGTGATGAGATCTGTGCAGAGTTACAGATTGAATTGGTAATGTAAAATACATTTAAGGTTATTGGACACTTCCCACTGTAAGACTGTACTTTCAATTATTTATTAATTTACTAGACTTTTATCAGTTACACTGACACTTTCCCTGCTGTGTTTTTTACACCCATTTTCTTTCTTGGTAAAACTTCAGTAAGAATCTTTCAGCTAGTCAAGCCTAGTACTTTGCTACAGACATGCCCATTGCTCTCTTCAGCTTTGTTTTAAACCTTCTCCATGGAGAATCATAACAGGATGTAGAGCACAATTAGATGGAGGTGAAGAGCAAAAACCATTGGAGGTGAAATGAGAAGAATGCCTTCTGACTTTGTGTCTTCCTCTCTCCCTTCTGAGGGTGCAACAGTGTGCACAGATGTCAAATATTAGTGCTGGTAATAAATCCCACTCCATACATGGCAATTCCTATCCAGCCACATTTATACCAAAACAACACTTAGTTTTCTGGATAAAGTACCAGATTAAGACAGTTCCCAATATAGGGATTGTAGCAGCCTTTCATAGCATGTTTTACGTATTGATATTTGGGAGGAATTTAAATTTTATTAAAAATCTCTATATGTAATTATAAAATGAGAAATCACAAACTATTGTGATGTTAACAGTAATGACATGCTGTTTTTTGTAGTGTTAGTAATTCTTTTAAAGCAGGATCATATACAAATTTATTTGCAGTTAACTTAGTTAATTTGTCTTTCCAAAAATTGCTGTGTATTTCAATTGTTTTAGAAAGCCTTGTGTTCTCTCCATTTAGGGTTGTCTACAAGCTTTTAGCATCACAAAGTGAAGGCATCAGGGTGCAAGCTCTAAAAGTGATGGGATATTTCCTAAAGCATCTGGCTCCAAAGTAAGTACTGGTTTAGGTCTTGAAACTCCACCACCCCACCCCCCAGTGAAGGAAAAAAGGTAGGTTGTGACACATATGACATATATTGTTTTGTGTATATGTTGTTTATATATGTATTATTATGTATGTATTATGTATGTTATTTGTTTATGTATATGTTATTTGGTTATTTTAGTTATACATGCATGTTTGTATGTAAAGTAAAAAAAGCCATATTGGAGGTTAATCACTAAATATGCTTCATTGAATTGAAGCTACTATTCTTCAAGTACTCTTCAATTTGTTTGTCATTACTACATTTCTGATGTGGTGGAATTACTTGTTATTGGCAACTGGTTTCCAGGCATTATCACTTCCTAACCAAGGTCATTTAATAGTTTTTTGTGGTATGGCTGTCTGTTTTTTCAAATGGTCTTTTTCCATAATTCTGCTGAAATTGGTAGCAGGAATTAGACTAGTAAGATTTGGACCCTGTGTTACTTACTGAGAACTAGATTTAGTATGTCTCTAGCTGCCTACAATAGTAGATAATTACTGAGATCGCTGTCCATGGTTATATTTTTGAATGAAATGAGGACAAAGATGCCCTTTCCATAGTAGTTATCAAGAAATTCCTAAGGGTGTATTTCAGCTTTTAGGGCTCAGGGTGGGTGGGCCGCGTTTATGGATGAAAGCTAGCTGTTTCCTGTCTGACTTCAGGGGGATGACTTGTTCTTTCAGAATTTTGAATCCATGCCCTTTTTCTTAACCAAAAGGGAAAGACTTGGAGAGTAAAAAAGAAAAAAAGGTTTTTGTCATTTCATATTTCTTGAGGCAAACTTTTTAAACTTTTTTTCCCCTAAAGCAAGTTGAACACGTAAGTTTATTTTATCTTTCTGTGCTATTTTAGGAGAAAAGCTGAAGTCATGCTTGGACATGGATTGTTCTCTTTGTTGGCTGAAAGGCTGATGCTTCAGACAAGTTTAATCACCATGACCACATACAATGTCCTATTTGAGGTAGTAATATACTGTAGTTAGGATCCAATCTTCCTAATTACTTGTAAGACATTGTTAGAAAATTGCTTACATATTTGTGCTGATATGTTCCAGATGACATTAAACCTTAGTGTCATGCTGCTGAGCGCTGCTTTTTTCTTTTTTCCAAAGCTGACTACTTGAGATCCAACCCTCCCTTAACTTGGTTATGCTCATTATAAACAATTTGAGTTAATGAGTAACCTGAGTGTCTCAAGCAGACACTCATATATATGTAGAATTTTATTATAGCAATGATCTTGCCTTATGATGATTGTTCTGGTTAGATTGAGGTTTCTTTTCCAGTGTATTTAAAATAACAGCGTGTGCTTTAAGAGGAAAAAAAAATGTAGTTCAGAATAAAATTTTAGGGACAGAATGAAATAAATTTTCCAGAAAGACAGCAAATGAGTTTTTTGGAATAATTTTTAGAACTATGGTGAAATAAAAATGGTGCTGTATGAAGGATGTTATCCAACTATTTTTCAGTAAGCTGTCTTTATGAGCATTGATATGACATCTTCTTCTTTCTTGCTAGATTCTGACTGAACAGATTTGCACTCAAGTGATACATAAACAACATCCTGACCCAGATTCAACAGTGAAGATACAAAATCCTCGTAAGAATAATACATGTTTCCAAATGCTGCCATAAAAAAAGTCTGCTCTAAAAAGAACATGAGAAAGCTTATTAATTTCATCCATCGGTCTTAATTCTCATCTTAGTTTTACGTTGTCTTTCATGTTAAAAGAAAGATAATGTGCATTTAGTTGGAGTTATTTAGGAAGTATGTGTCCATAGCCTTTTGAAAGAAGTTTTATGTGTCTAAATGTGTATGTAGTTTATAACTCACCCTTTTTGGCTGTGCAGTCATGTTATGAAATGTTTTTTCAAGACTTGCATGCACAGGATACTTTGATTTAATACATGTTAAGGTTCCAGCAAAATTCTGATTGCATTATTTAATGATGTCAGACTAAAATTACCTGAAATATGGAAACAACCCTCATCATAAATTACATTCAGTATGACAACACTAGATGGAAAGTAGTAAAAATGTATCTGCTCACTGTTTTGGTTAGCTTACTTTATGGGAAATATCTTGATATGAAACTTTAGATGTCTTTTGAACTAAGCGAAAATACTGATCTCCTCACCTGAATTATAGGTATCATTAATGTGTTCTGTATATAATACAATGGACTTATGATAGCTTTGGGAGTTAATTTTTTCTGAGAAATAATAGATTTTTCACTTTCATGGCTGCTTTAGTAGGTCATAGTTGTGAGTTTGCTTCATGTGGAAAGTTGGGGAAGAGAAAGGAAAGCAAAGCAGATACAGAGGAAAGAAATCTGGTTGCAGTATGCCATTTGCGTTGTGGTAAATCTGTCCAAAGCAAGAGATGCAGGGACATTTCTGTGTCTTTCTTTTAATATTTTTGAAGTTGGCAGTCACTGCTGTGGTTAATACAGATTATTTGTAGTGTGAGGTATGAGTATGGAATTATCTAGGTCTAGCAGGCAGAGTTACTTCTAAAGTAATTTTTTTAAGATCAGTGCTGATATTATCAGATAAGGAATTTCTCTTTTTAAAGAAATTGTCCAAGGTGAACTAAAAGTGTCGTAGCAACTGTGTTCAAATTGCAGCATCATTTATTTACAAAATTTGCTTTAAAAGAAAGTAATTAGAACAGTGTCTGCCTCAGTGCTTCAGAAAGTAGAATATACCCATAATTTTGATTGTCTCCTAAAGCAGAGGAAGCATCATGCTCATAAGAGATGAAATTTTGTATCAGGAGGGTTTTGTCCCCTTTCTCAGAGTTTTAGAAATTGTTAGGTATAATGGAAGTTGTTTAAATTCTTTGAAAATTCTGTATTACAAAGGTAGAGCAAAATCTACATATTTTTCTCATAGATTGCTTTTATAACGAATGCATTCTATTATGTGAATTTCCTTAGAAAAAGGTTCTGACAGATTGATAGCTTCTCATTTGTCATGTGGTAACATTTGTGTTGCTTAAACATGATAGTTAAAAAAAAAATCAGAATAATTTAACTTAGCTTCCATTTTCTTCAGCTGCACAGGCCTTCGAATCTCCCTAATGGTGACCAGGTTTGAAATGTCTAGGAAGAAGGGATTTTAGTTAAACCTTTTACTCAAATAGAGATGTGCTTTTTCTCAGCATAAAACTTTTTTATGTAACATCACTTTTCTTGTACAAAAAATATTGGAAGGTGTGCCATTTTTTTTGCTGTGCTTAATAATAATTTGTTGCATATGAACTGTTTTTACAGAGATTTTGAAGGTTATTGCAATCCTGCTACGTAATTCTCCACAATGTCCAGAAACTCTGGAGGTTCGGCGAGCATTTCTGTCAGATATGATTAAACTTTTTAATAACAGCAGAGAAAATAGGAGGTAAGACAACTTGCTGTATACACATGTAAGTAAGCAACAGGGTCTCCTATTAAATTAGACTCATTAAGCAGATACAGCTTTACAGCTGTTCAGCAAATTCTATATTATAGTCTTCAATATGTAAAATCAGATAAGTTTCCACATAGCAGTTGTTTTAAACATGCTGAATTCTTGACTTAGCAGAAGTATATTTCTAAGGGAGATTTTGAAATTTGATTAAACAGCATGTGTGCGTTTCGCAGGAGTTTGTTGCAGTGCTCTGTCTGGCAGGAGTGGATGCTTTCCCTTTGCTGTTTTAATCCAAAGACTTCTGAGGAACAGAAGATAACTGAGATGGTGTACACCATATTTCGAATTCTGCTCTACCATGCAATCAAGTATGAGTGGGGTGGCTGGCGTGTTTGGGTGGATACGCTGTCAATCACACATTCAAAGGTGAGTGTTTGAAATAGTTGTGAAATTCTGATTTCGATTTAGAGCCTTGAAGTGCTGTAACATACGCTAAGATAGTCTTGAAGTGATGGGTGGTACTTAAATAAAAGCTCAGTGTTTATGTTTGTTATTGGCCTTAACTTTCAAATATTTGACAGTTAAATGTTAATTTTATTGTTTGAACACGAATATTTTTTGTTGTTGCTTGGGGTTGAAAACATGTAAGTTAGAAGGGAGCTTTTTTCCTTACACTTGAAGTACAAGTTTTCTACAGCTGATGTATTTTAACAATTGGCTTTAAACTAGTAGACCCCAATGGCAAGGGGTTCTAGGGAACTAGGTGATCTTTAAGGTTCCTTTCAACCCAAACCATCCAATGATTCTACGATAAATTGTGATAGTGTTAGTTTATGCTGGAAATGGCCCATATTTTCAAAAACGAGATAATGAAATTTCAGCGTTTCTGCAAAATTTTAGTGCTGGTTTTGCTTTTTAATAAGGGCATGAACACAAGGTGGCGCACCACATCTATTCATAAACAAAAAATACCTTTTTAGTAACATCAAAAGGCTGTAAAATGAACCAGTAAAAGCAAAGAAATCAAAGTTAAGACAGCTGCTTCAGCTGTTAAGCTGTCATGGAATACAGGGTGAGAACACAAATCCTTTGCAGTATGAATGAGACTATTACCCTTTGCTATTCTTCAATCGGATTTTTTTGTTGTTCCAACCAGAATTATATCATAAAAATTATTAGTGGATCTTTGAACAAGGCTCAGTAGTATAAAGGATAACTGCCCTGCCTTATTCTAAACAAAAGAGTGAGATCAGCCTGGGCCTCATAATAATTATTCTGGTTTATCAGAAATATGTATGTGAGATGAATTAAATTAAAATTATACATTTATAAATGTGTGAAACTTAATGGTGTGAAAAGGCCATCTGTGAACACTAAAGATCACTGTATGATTCTAAGGAATTGTTAGCATTTCTCAAGTCTTTGATTTTGTGCGAGTTTGTTTTTCTCAAGAAAAAGTCAGTCTCTGCAGACAGCAAGCATACTGTTATTTTTGCAGGTCTATTTACTGCATTCATAGCGCAATGGTGGATTACTGGGCTATGGGGAGACAAATGTAGAAACCTGTGTAGTAAAAGTGTGTGAAATAATATCATTAGTCACTTACCTAAGTGGAATCCAGGTGCAAAGAGCCCAGGGCCAAATTTTAACCCTTACAGAGATCATGTTGTAGTCATTGAAGTAGCCTTAATCTTCTTTTGTGTCTTCAAAAAACCTGTTTGCTCTCTTTCTCCCAGGTTGTAGAAGGTGTGGGTGGGTAGACTGTACAATAGCAAGCTACAGCCAGAGTAAAGATCCCTAATGTGCTTTTATAGATACTGGCATAATTTAAAGCATTTGTGTGATTGCTGGGGAACTGTCCCTGGGGAAAGCTGGAGAGGTGAGTGAAGGAAGGCCACCTTTCTGTCTCTGTTATACAGAGCTCTGGTGTATTGAATTCAAAAGTTATCTAGCGCATGAACTTATAAGCTGTAGTTCTATTCTTAGACTCTTTTTGTAAGATAATGTAATGTCAGAAATACCATTTAAACAGCTTCTGTGTCAAAATGACTAACCAACGGTCTGGAGTTTACAGACAAAAAAAAAAAATTATTGTGATGCCACAGCCAGATGTTAAGGAAAAAGCCACAGTTTTAGAATATACTAAAAAAATTGAGGTACAGATAATGTTCCTCACCCTCCTTCCTGCACCTCCCCCCCCCCCCCCCCCAAAGGCTGTATGTTTTTGTGCAATACCATAGTGAATGAGAAAATGACATGCTTCACTCTTTGTATTTCTCAATTTTGGTTCCTGGAATGCTGACATAGTGAAGAATCCTTGGTTGTAGAAGTAACTTCGTGTATCAGTTTTCCCAAGTCTAGCTTGTTGGCTTTCTAGTCAATATGTAAGGACTGTGCTTCCAACCTACTTCAGAGGAAGCTGAACAATGGCAAAGTTTAAAGTGTGTGTGTGTCAACGTGGGCAGAGCTAGTGGCAGAGTGGTGGTGTAATTTTGAAGGAATCATAAAGGCGTTAGGTTTATTTGGACATTGTTGCTAATATTCTCCAGTTTCAGAAGCCTAGACAGAAATGATTAAACAAAAGCACCCAGAAACTAGCTTAGCAATAGTGATTCGAATGATGATGCAATAAGGAAGGATTTTAAAATGGGATTTTTTACCTTCATTATACATTTGTCATTTGAACTTTTTATAAATAATATATGCAATTTATGCAGCTAGCAATATAAAGCTACATAATATTTCATAACTTTTAATTACAGAAGCATAATTAGGAGAAATCACAGAAAAATCCATGTGATAAAACCTTACAAATCACTTGAAGATGTCCACATAAACTGATATTAATATATAATAATAATTATTTGTTATTTCCTCTAATTTTACTTGTTTTGAATATTCTTGTGTCCTTTTATACCGAGATTCATATATCTTCACACGTAACATAGTGTAGACATAATTCAGTGGGCAAATTGTTTGATGCTAAGTGCATCTCAGCTAATTTTGATTTCCAGCATGCTTTCAAAGTGTAGTGAGAATTACGGGAACAAAAATATTTCCTTAATATTGCTAAGAGAATAACCAATTTGTGTTTTTATTATTTCATCTCTAATTGTATTGGGTTACTGCTTATTTTTCCTTTTTACAACCTTTGCACTATTCTTGCCACTAATTTATAACACCATTCTGTGATAAAGAACTAGTACATAAAGGACTAGTGTTACAGAATTGGATAGGTTTTGCAGAGCTACACATCAAGATACATGCAGCTGCTATAAAAAGCCGAAGAAACTCAATTGCAATTTTATTGTCCAGTTTGATAGATTTCCTGCCACCTTTGTAGCAGGGAAGCTGTTTGTCACTGTAACCCTCTCCTCCAACAGCTGCACAACGTTTTATAAGCAGCAGTGGTTTTCTAGCATAATTCCACTACATTGGTTTTCTTGCACTCAGAATTTAGAAGGCGTGTGTAACCTTTTTAAAGCCAAATTTCTCAGTGTTACTTATGTATTTTTCTCATGGCCATGTTTGATATTTTTGATGTTTTCCAAGTAGTAACACACTGTATACAGTGGTGTTTAATCTGTGCCTTCTAGTTCAATAAAAATCAAAGAATCACAGAATCATAGAATGGTTAGGGTTGGAAAGGACCTAAAGATTGTCTAGTTCCAACCCCTCTGCCATGTTAATGAAAAAGTCAAATCACAACTCCAGTTTGTTCTAACCATCCAGTGCTGAATTTATGAAAACATCTAAGAACTTCTGCTTTTTAAATATTGTAACTGTGCTAGCTAGGTCTTAGATTTTACCTGTCTAGCCATGTTACGTTGTGAAGCAGACCAATGATTTGGGGATTAATAGTAGGAAACAAGTAAAGAACGGTAGACGACTTGCCTTTTTGACCTTTCAGCTTCCCAAAGTTTTAAAAGAATACAATGATTTACAGAGCATAATGCACTCCTAAATTATCTGAATGTTTTAAAGTGCTAGTAAGAACTAGCATTTACTTTTTTCAGGCCTTAAATATATTTTGCTACTTAAAATTTGCTTCATGTTACCATGTCATTTGGTTAAAGAGAAGATATTTGGGTAAATTCTGATTTATTTATTATTTTTTAGTATCTGAAATTTTCAGTGAGTAAGACTCAAAAATCTTAATATGTATAGGCTGAAGTTTTATTTCTGTATAAGTTGAAAAAAATTTGTTCAATGATCTGAATGAGAAGAAGTAAAATCTTAAAATGTTAGTACTGTGATTTTTAGCATACAATGTATTTTGAAATAATTGTTAGTTTTCAGTCTAAAGTACAGTCGTAACAGACATTGGTAAGTATTAAGTTCTTTGGTGCCCCCGCTCGTTTCATACAGGAGGGGAAGAAAAAGGTGTGTACAGGGTGTACGTGTGCTGTGTTTGCCTGATTTTCATCACTGTCAGATGAGGGAAAACTGGTAAAAGCAGCAAAGAGTAGGTGCTGGAGGATTTAATATATGATGGCAATTTAAAAACTAATTTGCAGAGAAGAGACCATGGCTCAATAGTTTCAGAAAGTAACAGGCCATCAGGATCTCTTGAGTCCAAATCCCATTGGCATTCATGAGTTATTGAGGACAGTTTTGTGTACATTTTTTCTCCCTATCTTGAAGGAGGTAAGGTCTTCCACAGTGTTATGTGCAGGCATTTTTTTTTTAGCTCTAGTGAATTTTGAAGACTTCAGAAGTTCTTCAGTCCTCTGTAAAGTGTATCTGCATTGCCCTGAGGGGGGAAGCAGAGATAGCTAGCCAAGAAGGTCATTGTGCTAGTGCAGGTTTTTGGTTTCCAGTTGTGTGATGCCCAGTATGTTAATGCAGCAAAGCTGGGGGAGATGCAAGTTAAGTAGCACAGTTAAAATGCTTAAATACGGGCTTCATTCCTATGGTACAAATAGTTATTTATAAAAAAAATCCAACAACAAATGCTTATTCTAGATGGAATCGTCAAGTGTTCAAGGCCGGGTTCCCCCAGGGCTTTGAGCAGCAGAGGGGTTGGAACTAGATGATCTTTAAGGTCCTTCAAACCCAAACTATTCTATGAAATTATTCTCAGGGGGTCATTTGATTTATAGAGAGCAAAAGGAATTTGGAGGCTAGAATGTGCAGCCTCCTTTAGAGCTATGTACCATCTAGGATGTGTGGTTATGATGCCATCCTTCAAGTTTGCTAAGTGTTTCCTTGTAGCAGCTTGTTTTGTAGTGTATGTGTGGAGCACTACTCCATCTCATTATTCACTCAGTTTGAGTGGAATGTCATGAGTAAACCTGCAGGATGCTAAAATTTGACCAAGTCAAACAAAGAAAAGTCTGAAATAGGGGATAGGAATACAGTGAGCAAGGTAAACTGAGAATTTATAAAGCAGGGAAGAACAGGATCAGCTAGATAGAGGAAGCAGTACAGAAACCTGGAATGGAGAGTGTAATAGTGATTTACTGCTGGTTGAGAATTTTCAGAGGTCTCAGAAAGAAAAAATGGGGAACCATTTGCAGTGGGAAGAGCTGATGCATTAAAGGAAAACAGTTATGAGATCTTTCCTAAGCAAAGATAACCTTAGAAGAGAATGGATTCTCATCTGTATAACTTGATATAAAAATCATTGGCAGGTGGGATCTGTGTCTGCAATGTCAAGAATTGTTAGTGGCCTCATTTGCTGTTGCTGCAGTGTTTGAGGCAAACCTCTGTACTTGCTACTGCTTGTGTTGAGGTTGTGGCTGCGTTGTGTCTGTGGGGACTGAATATGGCCTCTGAGCCCTGAGTTAAAATGATGGATGTGGAGTCTTTGCTACAGGGCTGCTGACAGCACATGGAGACATTGGAAAAGGATGGCTGAAGAGAGAAGTGCACAAGACCTATAACTGGGTATTATGATGATGCAGAATGGTGAACGCTGAATTGAGTTAAAACATATTTTTGTTAAGAACTAAATATCAAATGTGGACAAGGCAGAGCGTGACAGTCAACTGAACTGTAGGAATGGTGGCGGGGATTGAGATAGAGAGGAAATATATACCCTGGCAGGATACTGTGCACATGTCTTGCAATTTAAACAAATTAAAAGCAATAGTTGCAGTACTAAAAATGAGCAGACATGTTTGATGTGGTGTTTGAATTTATTATTGTATGGTGATGCAGCAGTAACCTGGACCTTCACTTGAACTGAAAATAATGCTCCCAGCATATGTAAAATTATCTCTCAGATGAGCAAAGACTTCTACGAAATATATTGACTAGTAGTTGCTTTCTTAGTCTAGAAATCATTTGCATGCATATCTTTTTGTCAAGCTGAGGAGAAAAAAGGCAAAAGTGTTGCTACTTAGATGAAGATGCAGTTACATGAAAATGTCTTAGTGTACCGGTTCCCTCCCTGCCTTGTGTATCACTGAATGTTTTTTTTGTGGAAACTTAGATTCCTTGAAACTTCTTATGTAGCGTCCAGCGTAATATACGTTAATTTGCTTTTCTTAGCTTTTATCTGTGAACAGCTCAGAAATAACCCAGAGATATTCCTCAGATCAGTGGGTTATAGACTGTAAGTCAGTGTATGGTGCACGCAGTACCTTTGTATCTTTCACTTCACTGAATTGAAAATTAGGTTTGATATCTTCAGCTGTTGGTGCCTCCCATCTAAACAGACCTGTTTTTGTTTGGCGATTAGTTTCCACTTTTGAAAGGTTAGTGTTGCTAGAGGAGAAGTGGGAAAACATATCAATAAAATCCTTGTTAAGATTTAAAAAGTTGAAACACTTTCTGGAATTATGAAGAGTTTATTGGTGGTGCCAGCAGCACAGGAGCTAGTTTGCACTGAGCAGACTCTTTAAGGAAACAGCAGTACTATATAATTGCCTGACCTATCTGGCAGGCATTCCTTTCTTGTCTCCTCTCTACAAAATTGCCCACCTGATAATGAAAAAAAAGGGACAAAGTGTTAATGTATAGTTAAAATATTTTCCCTTTGTTCTTTAAAGCAAATGTCAATCATCTTAACCTTTTTCATTGCTGTATGCGAATTTTTTTCCTTGGCAATTAGTAAATGTTGGATGTCAAATTAAGTTGAAATTAATGGCAGAGGCAAATGTTGCACTTACTAGCTCACAAGTGTCTTTAACTAGTAGTGCGTAGAGATGCATTCCAAGCATTGCAGACAGCTATGGATTAACCATCAAATGATGGTGAAGATTAATGATTGGCCTTTTAGCTCACTAATTTAGAACAATTTCTTGTAATTAATTTTGTATTATCAGCTTTACAGTTGCAAATGCCTTAAGGAAAATAAAAAACGACTTAAACACATTTACGGTTCTTCAAGCTAACAGTTGTCTAGTAAATTGTTGCATGCTTGCAGATCCTAATGTTTAATCTTTAATACCTTTTTATACAGTCTCTTACTACTTCAGTTTAGTAATCATTAAGTTCTACTTCCTTTTGTGATTTTGTTGATACTTCTTTTGTTAACCTTAGGTGTTTTCTTTGTAGAGTGTATTGTTTGGCTTTCTGAAGTTGTTTGTTTCAGAAATGCCATGTAATGCAACAGAAGTGTGGGGGAAGAATTGTCCAGTACCCGCATTTTAGTACCACTATTTCTTGGTTTCCCATCAAACCAATTTACAAATTAATATAGTGAGCAGAACTGCTCATACAGACTTGCTGAATATTTGGACTTGAGAAGGCAGTATTTTTTAACTTTGCTTCCTTTTTCATATAAGTGAGAAAACCCCAGACTTAAAATGGATATTTGAAAAATACTGTTTCTGCATTACTGTTTTAATTTGAATATTATTTAAAGGAAAGCATTTAATACATTGTGAAATGAATTCTTACTGATGTTTATGGTGGAAGTAGAAATTGCTATCCTTTTAAAGTGGATTTTGGTGGGATTTTGTGAGTGATGTTCTCTTGTAGCGTGGAAACATGGTATTTATTCCTCATTGCGGTATTTTTAATGACTGAGAAATGCAGATGTGATTAGTGATTAGAAATGGAAGCCAGACTTTCAAAATGAGGAAGGATACTTTTTTTTTTTTTTAAGGTGGTAGATTAAATTTAATCTTTTTTTATCTTTTGATCAAAATCTTTTTTTGATCTTTTTTTTTTTTTTTTATTAAGGGGAGATTTCATCTCTTGATTTCCAATATCAAGGCTGGACAACTTTCAATTCATGTTACTGGCCTCAATGTTCAGGAAGGTGTGTTAAAGTCAGGGGCTGAGCTAGATTTTTTGTTGTAACTTTCTGACCTTAACCGCAGTGATTCCTTGAAGTGCTAGGGAATAGCAGCTGTAACAGAACTGGTAATACGCTTTTAGAATGCACTTAAAGTTACATTTCTTGATGCTTGCAATTTATTTCGACCAGGTTGGTGATTTATCAAAGCACTTACATAGATAGGGCTGCCAGAACTTGGAACTTTATGTTGTTGTTAAAGCTTGTTGTATTCTGTAAGGACCAGTGTAATCATCAAGTGTTGCTTGATGAAACTCTTGCAACACTGTGAATGTGCTCTTTTTGCAAGGTGGTTTTAGTAATTGCCAGCCCTGCAAAACATCTCTATGGTTTGTTCCATTAAGATTGAGTTGTTGCTGTTACTGAACATGTCTGTGAGCCTTGTACTACTCTACATTGCACTCGTGTTTGAGCACGGAAAAAAATATGGTTTGTAACAGGTCCCTCTAGCTACTCTGCTGTGATCATCTTAGTGTCATTGTACCTATCCCCATTTGTACTGGGGAGAGATGGCCAGAGCAGTAATAGATTCTGACATACATGTCTCCCTCGTTTACCCCTTTCCACAAGAAAAAACGTGCCATTCTGCCATTCTCATCTTCATCTTTATCTTGCTTTGCCTTCGTTCAAGGGAGCTAGTGAAATAGATTTTGAGGCTAGACCTGAGGCACATTGAACAGCTTTGGAAGGAGTGCATAACTGGAGTAGAATCCAAGTGTCATACTTGGATGTAGCTTAATAGTGTTAAAAGTAAGTGTGTGGTGATGTAGTGTAGCTAAAGCCTGCAAATACTTTTGAGGAGTTACTTTTCCTGTGTATTTTTCAAAATGAAAGTTGCAGTAGCAAGTCTAATACTGAAGACAGAAATTAATAAAGGTAGCTGTGTTATCATAGATTTGTTATAGATATACTTGCATTGCATAGGTAAAAAGTATACGTATTTTTGGTCAGTGTCTGCTTTCTGAGATGTGTATATGGTAAGTTTTGCTGAAATATTTTTGTTGAATGTCTCTTTAGTACTTGTTGGAATAAAAATTCTAGTAGTTTTGGCTATAGAGGAATCAACAGTGGGAGAAAGAAGTGAGAAGGGTAGCTGGAGATAAGCTCAAGTTGTCAAGCTATCTTCTTCAGAATTGTAATGATTTGACCAAAAGTAGTAGCTTTCCTAATCATGTTTTGTAAAACGAAAAGTGAGGGAGCTTATTAGCATGATCCAGGTAGAGTTGCTTTTGACATCCTGACTGTGGAACAGTTCAGGAAGGAAGTATTTATAAAATAATAATACACCCCACTCCCTCCCCATTTTGTAATGCCCTATAATCAAATATTTTATAAATCCATTGTGACATATGGATGACCTTTCACTCATACGTAATCATTCACACTTTTTTTGTTTGTACATAACTGATTTAAAACTAGCACAGGAAGACTTTCTAGAACCTTCTTAACTTGCTGAGTTAGTTTTTTACTTGCATGTATTGTCTTAAGAGAAAATATTTCTACTGACTAATTATCCCTTTGAATACCATGTGCATGGAACTTTTAGGTGAGATCCAAATGAATGAGTTTAGTATGTAAGAGGAAAAGAAAATTTGCATTCATATTGAGTAAAATGTCCTGCTCTTTGTCTATGGAAAATGTTTATGATAAAGAAAAGAGTTAAACTGAAGCTGAGGGTTTTATTTTTTATATTTTAGGAAAATTTTGAGAACTAAGCTTACAGATAAACACTTCCGTTATAAAAGATAAATCTAAATCCTAAATAGGTATAGATAAACTAAATTGAATGACAGTGTAATAAAAATGTCAGTCTAGTGAGATTTTTCTTTCAACCTGCAGATATTTATTCATGCAAATTAGTTTTATCAGTATGTATATAAAGAATTTTTCTATCTGTATTTTCTTACTATACCTAAGAACAATAATTTTTCTTTTTTCAGCTTATGCATTGGAATGTCTTCTCACTTTAATCAGATTGTGTATTTGTTCTCATGTGCCTTTTAGACTGGCTGAATAGCATCCACCAGAGAAAGAATTCTCTGGAGAATTTTAGGTATCATTTGGAGATCCTTAGAATTTTGGCTTTGTTACACTGGGGGTGTATTTTTGTAATGTGAGCTTCTTAGAAGTTTGTTTATGGTTTGTTGAGCATACTTAAGGTGCTAAAATGATGTGAAAGCTCAGCTATAGTAAGTGCCCTTGCTACTTGTCGCAGAAAAATTGAGATTGTGAGCTACCTCAAATTTTAGTAATTTTCTGGTTGTTAGGCTGTTGCATTTTTTACCCACATCCCATGCAGTTACCTGAATGCAGGTAGCACAGATAACTCTAATTACAGATGACTTCAAGTGGCCTAGTAAATTATGCAAGTATTAACTGTAAGTCATAGAACCATAGAATGATTAGGGTTGGAAAGGACCTTAAGATCATCTAGTTCCAATTAAAATGTAAAGATTTTTCTTTTTAAAAGTAGTCTTTAAAACTCTTGAGTACTTCCAGTAAAAATTTAATTTCCTGTCCTTAGGGTCGGTCTAGGATTTTTTTGACTCTGGTCTTACTTCCACATACCCCCTTTGCCCCCATTTCTTTCTTTTGGCCAGGAGTAACAGGTCTACTTAAGAAAAACTTTCTCCCAGTTGATCTCCAATGTGAAATATTTTTTTTTAATCATGTGGACAATATCCGCTATAAATTTGTAGTACAACTTTGATTTGAGCAACTTTTTTTTATTAGATTACATGGTCATAAATATATACTTTTTAACATGCTTTCAACTCTGTTGTTTTAGGTAACTTTTGAAATGCACAAAGAGAGTCTTTCTCAAATGTACAAGGAATACCAAGGGAAAGCATGTGAAGGGAACGGAATACATTCTTCAGCTCCAGTTAGAACAATCTCTGGAGTTAGCAAAGAAGCTGAAACCAAGGGAAAGCAACAATGTTTGGAGTTAAAAGAAGATGCTGCTCCTTCCTGCATTATTGATGATGACATGGGCTGCAGTACTGGAAAAAAGGAGACAAATACTTCATCAGCTGGTGACCAACAAACTCATTTGGTGTCTAATCACAGAAAGGAGTTAGAAAGGGAAGACCGGGAGACTACACAGGATTTAAAAGCAGTGCCTTGTGGGGAATTTTCTCCAGAACCAGAAGGAATAAAACCCAGTGTTTCAGAAATTAGTACTGGAGTAGCTGAAGCAATTGAAGATTCTCTGAGCAAAGCTGGTGAGTTTATGGAAGAAACAGTAGCTGCCACTGCTCCTTCTTTATCAATGCAAACTACTTTGGAAGGAGAAACTCTTGAAAGTCCAGAAAGACTGGAAAAATCAACAGTAGAGGTGGAAGACGAGGATGACTTTGTTGATTTGAAAGAGGAAAGCAGTATGCATTTACATTCAGAAGAGTTTGCAGAAATGAACAAGGAATGTAGCTCTAATGAAAGTGAAGTGATAAAGCAGGAAATAGCAATAGAGAATCAACCTGAATCTGTGCTTGTAAAGTCTGAAGATACAGAAGTTGTGGATGGGACAAAACAAGAACTGGCTTCTTCACCGGACACAGTGAGATCTGCAATTCAAGAAGTAACGACTCAGCCAATATCACAAGGGAAAAAGAAGCTGGGGGAAGAAAAGAGTCTTTTTAGTGAAACCAAAACAACTGAAGAAAATGCAAATGCACATGTGCCAGAGCCTGCTGGAGCCTCTGACAAAAGAATCGCAAAGCTGGATGTTACTAGTGTTGCATCAGATACAGAAAGACTGGAACTGAAAGCTAACACATGTCTAGAAGCACCTCAGCCCTCCAGATCCATACCTGAGGTAAATTTACCTGTCCTTCTTCTGTCTACCTTAAAAATTAAAGGAAGTTCTTATGAAATAAAAACAACCCCCCCCACATTTGGGGGAATTTAATATGTTTGGATTTTGTGAGTTATCTAAAGAATATTTTCAACCCTTGATTAAAATAGTGAGAACCCTTGATTAATAGTAAGAGTTATTAAAATAATTCTTACTAATTTATGTACTGAGAAGTCTCTAAGATTTTATTCTTTGTGCATCCACTTATGGATGCTGATGGAAACTGAGTGTTTGGCTAGATGGACACTTCATCTGTGTTGGCATTTCTGTTCTTAAGTTTGAAGAATTGAAAGAAATATATTAGGAGAGGATTTTATTTAGAATTTCTTCTGCTGCTTTACTCAGCCTTTACTCTTTTCAATCTGGTCTCTTATATTCTTGACTCTTGCAATTTTTGAGGAGTAAATATTGCTTTTGCAGAAAAAAAATAGCACCAAGTTTTTTTCATATCCTCATATCTTTCATATCCTCATATCATCATCCTGTGATGGAACTTGTGAAATTTTTTTTTATATTAGCTACTCTGCAGGTACACAATATGTAGATATATTGGATACTATAAAATTTGAAGTATTGTCACTCCATCACATCAGCCTAACTTTTCTGTGCAAGTGTAATTTAAAACTGAGCTTCTGTTGCATTCTGCAATGCTCCACCATGTTAGTCGTTAGTTTCTAACAGCTTTTCATGGTTAAAGAGTCATGTGTCTGAGTACTTCCCTTTTGCAGCGATACCTGCTAATGGATGCTCTTCATTCTGCACCATTCTTCCTTAAAGGAGGAAAACCACTGTCTACAGAAATATATGCTCCCTCTGTGGTAAGGTTGGGTTGTTGCTTGTGTATGCCTAGACTAACAAGTGTGGTAGTGCAGCTGTAGACTAGTTTGTAGGTTTGGTATATCCAGTAAATAGGATTTGTGTAATAGTTTTAGATTTATTTGTAACCATATATACAGTCTAAACTTAATGAATATCTAAAATCTCAAGTGTATTAAATGCCTTTCGGTGTATGCTGTGGAAACTAATAACCAGAGTGTGGTGGGGTTTCTTTTTTCTCTTTTTGTTGGCGAACTGTGTATTCAGACCTTAAGGCATCAAGATTCTTCAGGACAAGAGCTAGCTGCTATGTCAGATGGACAGAGAAGAGACTCCAGGTCAACTGTATTCCGTATTCCTGAATTTAAGTGGTCACTGATGCATCAGCGCTTGCTCACAGACTTACTCTTTTCCATAGAAACAGATATACAGATGTGGAGAAGGTAAATTTCTGTGCTTTATATGACATGACCCAGACTGGAATTGCGGTTATAATTAACTTGAGATTTTGTTGAAACTGCCTCAGAGTTACTCTTTGAATTTTGCAGAGCTGGTTGGTATTTTACTCTTCGTTCAGTAGACCTACACTTATTTTGTGACCTATACCCATTTTTTTTTTTTTTTTTCTGAAGACTCTTTACAGACATATTTTGACTGAAATCCTGACTACATTTAAATCAGTGGCAGTCTCACTGTTGATTTTTATTGGAACAAGATTTTCATGTTTCTGATGTAAGGACCTTCATCTTTTATTATCAAAATATGGACTAAAAGAAAAAAAATCTATTCCAAATAGTACTCATTACTTACTAATTTGCACATGCTATGTTGCTGGTTTTATAGTTGGTGATTCAACAAGAAACTTTGAAAACAGTGTTAATTCTGCCTTGTAATGCAGAATTGTATATGTATCTGCCTTGTAATTGCAGAATAACTTTGAATTGTGTCTATTATTATCTTGTAGTGAATATCGAATTTAAATTGAACCACATAGCTGTACCGATCTGATAGAAAAGGAATGTAGGAATGAAGAAATAGAGTACTTAAGTGATTAAAAAAAATTAAATTTAGGTGAATTTTTGTCTGATTTTAATATCTAGGATGTGATTAAATTAACCTCTCAGGACATCATCAGATATAGCTAAAATGTATTTTTATTTATTTTCTGTTTTAAAAATAATTTCCCTGTTTAAGAGGATTCGGGATTTTGTGTTTTGTTGATTTTTAATTTCTCAGAGAGTCCCTTAGTATTCACTTTATTTTTCCAAAGATTGAAGTTCAGATCTAATTCACACTTCCAGGAAACCACTGTATTGCCTGATAAGGTGACTTTTGCTATAGCAAGTAATCATAGACTAGCCTAAATATATGTTTATCCAAACGGTGATTAACACATATCTTGGTGTTTTTAGCAAGCTATAATCTGGAGAGGTTTGAGAACAGGAAGGAAAGGTAGTTTTTATTAAGGTTTTATTAGGTTTTTATTAAGATCAGCGGACCCTTGCGGTCATGTGTTCTTTGCTGCCTCACTGCTAAACTGGTTTTAGTTTTATGAAAGCATAAAGATGCTAAAATACCACAAAAATGAGCTGAATTCTGAATGTTTGTTTTGGACAGCCATTCTACAAAAACTGTGATGGACTTTGTGAATAGCAGTGACAATGTCATATTTGTGCACAACACAATTCACCTCATCTCTCAATTGATGGACAACATGATCATGGCTTGTGGTGGTATATTGCCACTGCTCTCTGCTGCCACATCTGCTACTGTAAGAAATTTCTTTCTATTTTAAAATATATCTCTTGTGGGAGGATGCCTTTCTTTGTTCAGTGCATTAACTATCATATCTCTGTTTTCTGAAACAGTGTGGGATATTTCCACAGCTTCTCTTTCTTCCCTTTTCCTCCATGCTGTCCCTAAGATAAATAGGGTGCCTGCCCTCTTTGCCTGAAGACATAAAAAAAGTTGCCTGGCTTCATTATCGCACATCAGTCTGGAATGGGATTAAATCCCAATACTAATGATTGTTCCTAGAATGCAACTAATTACTACTTTTGCATGCGACTGAAAATGGACTTCCAGCATACATTTTTCTTCATTTAAGTTGTAGAAATATCACCTTTGTGAAGAGGTAAATGTCACTTTCAATTTTTCTCTGCCTAGCATGAATTGGAGAATATTGAGCCAACTCAAGGACTTTCAGTAGAAGCATCTTTAACATTTCTCCAGAGATTAATTAACCTGGTGGATGTGCTGATTTTTGCAAGCTCTCTTGGTTTCACTGACATTGAGTCTGAGAAAAATATGTCATCTGGAGGAGTTCTGCGCCAGTGTCTTCGTCTGGGTAAGCAAATTAAATGACTTAATGAGTATAGGAATTTGCTCTTACAAAATAGTTAGCAATTGTTAGCTATGCCCCCTCTTTTTGTTAAATCAGGATTAAATTTAGTCAAAGAAGCATTGGGATCTTTAAGTATTGTTTTATTTTTCTGCAATGAATATATGGGGTTCTTTTCCTCTTTAAAAGGTTTAAATAAAAGAAATTACTAAGTTTGGTAGCCTGACTGTGTGGATGCATGTTTTCATCTTATCCATGAAGATATTTTTTCTGCCAAAGTTCCCCAAATAGTCAAGGCTGAGAATATAGCAGCTTCGAGAAAAAGAAACTTTTTACTATATACAGAATCATGAACCTTTATAATATGTAGAAAAGGAGTTTAAATCTTGAGGCCATTAGATGAAGGTATGGTGAAAACTAGAGATGTAAATTTCTGAAGGGTTCAAATTGGGCAGTAGTGCATCCAGTATTATAACATTTTTGATCAAATTGGATTGAAAGGAAGTGGTTATTACCTAAAAAAGTAATGACTGTTCCACAAACGAGAACGTACAACATCGTAACTGGGTTCAGTTAGTTAATACAGGAGGAGAGTATTCATGCTAGTTGCATGCTGTAACACTTTTTGTAATGAAAAATTTTTAATTTGCATGAGTGCCAGAGCAGCTCAGAGCCTCAACAGTAACTAGCCTTCCTCTCCCTTTCTAGGCAATTAAAACTTTGTGCAGGTAGAACAAGATTTATGGGATGCAAACAGGTATAGAGGTGGGGTAGTTCTTTTTTCCTTTGAAAATAAATCATATTAGAAGATGAAACAGGTACAGTTGTGAAGCTAAAAAAAAATAAATTGTGTAACTTCACAACATTTAGTCCAAGAGTAACAAAGCATTGTGAAGCAAACGTTATCATTTGTTTCACTTCCGTATATCACTTGTCTTTCTTGATAGTCTGTGAAATTGAGCTGTCTTCACCCTCCCTGCCCCATGGTTGTATGCATGGTAAAATTTCAGTGGGGGATGCTAACTTACTCACTTTGAAGTATCCATTAGATATACAGCATACATGTTCTAATAGTTTAGTATTAATTATTAGATATAAATTATTAAAGAATTTTGAGCAATCTTTTGTGACTATTTAAAATTTATGGAAGCAAAATATCATTTTATTGATGTGCTCAAACTTTTTTAAGTGATAAACAGAAATGTATTATACTTCTTGGTAAGGGATATAGACAATACTATTTCCCAGAGTAATTCTTAACATTTCTTTTCCCTTCAAGTATGTGCAGTAGCAGTAAGAAATTGCTTGGAGTGTCAGCAGCATGTACAGATGAAGCCTATTGGAGACATTGTGAAGAACCAAAAAACAGTGCAGGGCTTTGTAGGAACAGCAAATTCTTCAGCAAAGGCAAGTATAAGACCCCATTCAGGAGCTCAGAAGTCAGTAATTACTATTCTCTACAGAGGCATAAGATTTTAAATTTATACCTGTGCCACTGGTACTTTTGTATAGCTGAAGGGTGTGCACACTGGAAATCCTGAAGTAGATGTTCCAAGATGTGAATTTAACACTCACATATTTAACCTTCCACAGTGAAATAAATCTGTCTCAAGAATTTGCCAGATTTTTCTTTTCATTTAAAGATGAAATGAATATCTGATCTTTGCGCTGTAGTTGTGACAATATGATGTACTGTGAGCAACTGTATGCACTTAATGATTCTTGGTAGAGTGCTTTTAAAACCAGAATCTGAAACGATTGCTTTTGGTTGTTTTAATAGAGTCCAGTGGACATTGTGACTGGGGGCATTTCTCCAGTACGAGACCATGACAGACTTCTGCAGGATATGGATATTAATCGACTTCGAGCAGTAGTGTTCAGAGACATAGTAAGTTACAAATAATGTTGTTTTCTTCGTAGGTTGATTTCTGCATGCATTTGTTGGCTGGACACTTGCTCTGTGTTATGTAGTTTGGCTAAATTTAATTTACAAGAACTGAATACTGCTCACAGCAGTTAGGAACTTGCAATACTCAGCAGCTGTTTCGTAGTGTTTGTGATTGGAAAGAGGGAGAGGTGAAAATGGCTGCCTGCTGATCAGGCTCTTCGGTTGTTCCTAAGAGCTGATTCTCTGGAATTCTTCATATTGTATATTAACTGTGTTAGTTTAAGTACAAATATATACTTTCATATGCTGTACATAGGCAAACTGTTTACGTATACTATGTATTATAAAGACGTTTATGTACAGTTTTTGAGAGATTAATATCTTTCTAGCTAATTAGAAATTAGAGGTCATGTAATTCCTTTACTCCCCCTCAGAGGAACCAATTTGTGTGCACCTGCTGTAAATATGGTTATGTTTTTTTATTCTTGAATTGACTAAGAATATCCTTGTCCTTTGTCAGCAACTTTATAGTTGATATTGAGGAAATTGAGATTGATGGCTTAAAAAACACACCTGCTGTAAGCAAATACAGCAGCTGTAATGGCTATGAGTTATTGGTGGCCACAGGCTTGGACACTAGAACTTATTTGACAATAACTGGACTATTTAGCAAGTGTAATGATTTGCACAGTGACTTTTGGCCTATCCAGAATAGTGAAGAATATTTCATTTTTGTCTTTAATTATTGATTGAACCAAGCTTTTTTTGACCCCTACTTCAATATATAGTGTGCAAAAGATTAACAGGAAGTGAATCTTCCGTACTGGTGGCAACCAACACAATCCTAATGATGCAGTCTTCAAAATCAAGCAGATTTTGTGTACCATTTATTCTTTTAAATAACCCAATATGTGTACAACCTCTGCACTTTTTGCTTTTCTAATCTACTGGTTTCTGTCTCACAAATAAAGTGACGCAGTAACTCTGCTTTTTGGCTACTGTGCTGAGCTGTGAAGAAAAAATAGACTTTAAAAGATGTATTTTGGAATATTTTTTTTCTGAGCTCTGCTTATGCTTGCATCTAAATAGTTAAAATTCACAATATTAAGTACAGTTGAAAACTGTCTTGCAAAAATTCATCTAGCAAGAAAGTTGTTTAGAATCCTTACCGTCATAGGGAACTTCTAACAATTTCACACTGTGCTTGCCTGATGCTAACCTGTTACTAGCCTGCTGTTTCTCTCTTGTTTTATGAAAGTTAAGGATTTGCATCAAGCTGGGGTGGTATATAGGTTGGGGTTTTTTTCAGCGTAACAGGTAGGATCCAGTTGTGTTACCTTGTTCTTAATAGAGAATTTCTCACAAACTTCTTCCACTATAGCTTATTAAAGAACTCTTCATGGAACATAGGCCTTCAATAGGCTCTAAAATCATGATAAAATGAGCTTTATATTTTAATCTAGTTTCTTGAACTACTCAGAGGGAAAACTTGAATGCTACCTGAGCTTGTATCTAAATTGGGGATAAAACTGCTCAACACATATTAGTCATTGGGGATCCAACTGTACTGTTCTCCTGTGATCCAGCATGTACAAAGCTTTTCTTTTATTGACCACCAAAAGGGACAGACTTAGGATAAATCATAATGTCTACTCAGAGCTGGCGTGTGGCTCTGTATTTCATTAGGGGTGACTGAGGTTCTGGGGAGGTGCCTGGCATAGTTCACGTTAATATTTATTTTGAAGATTTTCTTAAAATCTGTTAAAGTTACAGCTGAAATGCAAATGCATATTTACCAATTCTTGTTTTAAGTTGTACATAGTACAGTACATCCGTTCTGGACAATCTGATGATGAAGTAAAACTTAATGCTGGTTCTGGAATTTGTTCCACTTCCTTCATTAATATGTAACAGTTAATAAATGCTCTTACAGTTTTGTTGAGTACACCTGCATGGTTGCACTTCACAGTAAATGCTGTTAATATCTTGGCACATTTGAGGAAATGTAATAGAAGAAACACCCGTAAATAAATAAAGGGGACCTAGTCCCTGCACTAATTCCAAGCATGTAGTCGAAACACACAATCTTAGTCAAAGTTTTCATATTTATAAGTGAAAAATGAAAGGATTAGTGCCAATTGTATACGTTTGCTGTATTCCTGATCTTTATAGGTGAGACAAACTGTGACTAGAGAATATTGTTCTACTGTTGTTGACATATCAGGTTACTCTCAGTCTGTTTATGGTAGCACTGGGCATACTTTACAGAAAAATAAAACATGCTGCTGAAATTGTAATGGAAAAATCTGTGTGTGTGTCTTTTTTTTTTTTTTTTTTTTTACAGGAGGATAGTAAACAGGCTCAGTTTTTGGCTTTGGCTGTTGTGTATTTTATTTCTGTGCTCATGGTTTCAAAATACAGAGATATACTGGAACCCCAGAATGAAAGACAACCAAACGATAGCCAGTCACTCAAGGAATCAGGGAATGAAAATAATGAAACTCCTGCTACAGGTGAACTCTTAAATATTTGGCCAAATGAAATAATGTGGCATATGCATCTTAAAATTCTATAGAAGTCCATGTGAAATTGTATAAAAATATGTGTGTTATAACTATTTAAATAAGCAACATTATAGTATTTAATTTGCCTCAGTATTTGTGTGTATCTTTGATGTGAGAAGAATCTAATCTATAGGTTGATTTTGCTGTGTGGACCTAGTTAATCTTGCTGAAGTAGTGAAGTATTCTGTTGCAGAAACATTACTGTTTTGTGTTAAGTATGCATAAGCATAGACTGACTGGCAGCTTTTTGTTTCCAGTAAGAGACTTCTTTCTCCTATGCTTCTTTAAGTCAGTGAATTAATTTTCATTATTTGACTTTTGAGTCAATAACTTCTATTCCCTTTTCTGTTTTCAGTGTTATAACTTTTCATTCTTCTTAGAAATTTGAAGGATTTTTTTTTTGGTTTTAAGTTTCCTATGAAATAGAGATAATATTAAATCTCTAAGTAGACAAGAGGAAATACAGCTGTGTTATTTCACTTGTCACCTATTGGTGTTACTTCTTGGGAGCAGTGTGTTGAATGCAGTTCTGCTAATAATGGACTTAAAATGTGTTTTCTGTTTTTGATATGAACAGATGTGGAAAACCCATCTGTTGCTCTTGGTACTTCAGCCTGCAGTGAAGACTCAGAAAGTACAGCATCCGTACAAAGAAGGGATTCTGGTCTTGGGGAGGAACCAGCTTCAGGACAAACAAACAGTTCCAGTAGTGTTGCTGAAGCAGGACCTCCGAATGTCAGTGCAGGTCCAGATGCAATCAGTGAAGTACTATGCACGCTCTCATTAGAAGTAAATAAGTCTCAGGAGGGCAGAAGTGGGACTGGAACTGAGGATAGTAAGCCTGCAGCTTCTGCGCCGGCTGCAAAAAATGTCAATGTAAAAGATATCTTGAGAAGCTTGGTAAGCACACCAGCTGATGTGACTGCAGTGGATTCTGCTTTTCTGCCACCCGCCTTCCTTGGAGTTCTTGGTGATGGAGCTGCTGAGCAGCCTGTACAGTTCCATTCCTTTGACAGGTAATGTAACTTCTAAAATATTTGGGCTATTTTGCTTAAGAGATCTGTAAGGAAAAAATCAGATGTCATGTACAGTGTCATCTAGTACTTAACATAATCAGGATGCTATGTTATTCTACTGTGGAAATGAAGAATGACTGGTGGTTGGGTTTTGAACCCAGCACCTCTTTATCAGAGTAAACTCTCCTGTCCATATGCATGTTAGAGCTCAGAAGTGATATGGGAATAGGGGCCAATAAATTGTGTAGAAATGACTGCAAGAGTAAAAGTAAAGATTAAGGGTGTAACCTGTTCTTTTGTCATTCTTGTTCTGCTATTCCTAACTGCAGCACTTGCAGATGAGTGCTGGAGTACTATGCATATTTAGTCAGTTTTAAGGGACTCAGGAAGTAAAGTGGACACTAAATAACTTGAAGTAATAATGTGTAGATTAGCTTGTGTATTGATCACAAAGGTGTGTCTAGTTTCTGTTACTGAAGGCCTGCAAAAAAATACTGGTTTAATTATAGTTACAGATGGATCAAAACCAATTGAGTACTCATCTAGGTGTCCTTCTACCTATAGAATATTCCTGTATTAATTTATGAAAATGTATCTGTGTTCTGCCTTCTGGTGCTAAAAGTCTACTTTAAATCTTTCAGGCTTAATTCATTAACTATATCCCTAAGCTGTTAATTTGCTTTGTTGTTATAATAGCTGTTAAAATTTTGTTTCATTTTAATAACTATCTGCCTCTCTCAAATGCTGTGGTGCATTTAAAAAGGAGCTGCTTTGTTTCTTTTTTGTTTTCCTTTTAGATTAAAGTCCCTTTTTTCCTAATAATTTTAGTCTCCCCTGCATCTCAGTCTTATTATCTCCTCTTTTCCCAGGATTAGTAGACGACATTGTCTTTTACTATGTTTACTAACTTTTACCTCTCTGAGATTCCCAAAACCAACAGAGAGAACAGAGGATGAAAGACAGAATGCCATAACACTTGCATTCCTGCCTCTGGAAAGCCTTAGTCATATCCAGATATCTCTCTGACAGTGGATCTCTTACCATACCAATGTCTGATCCTCTGCTTATTCCTGAACTAACTCTGGCTCTGACGTCTTTCCAGTGTATGGCTGCCTTGCTTAAACTAGCTAACTCAGCTGCCCCAGGAAAAGAGTGCAGCTCTTCCAGGGGGTGGATGCAGCTGTCACAGCATGCGTTCACAACTCAGATTGCCATATCACTGCTGGGGGAAGAGGTGCTGTGGGTTGTCTGGCTAGATTAGACACAGATGGCGTATGCTAGCATTTAGCCCCCTTGCTCTTGTCTCAAAGTAAGTACTGTGTTTTGCCTATGATGCTAAACAGGAGAACTTGTTTGGGGAGCAGTAGGAGGATGGAGGCAGAGGGGGAAAACTGGGAAAGAGGGGCATTGTATTAAGAATTCATTGTACCTCTCTCCCTGCTTTTACCACTTCCCTGTTGAGGCCTCTCATTGATTTTTACAGCAAGTGGGTAGTTGATATGAAATAGCACAAAGCTTCAGTTTGTGACTGATGTTTTTCCTCAGGAAATCCTCATTGTTCATTGCAGAGTGGTAGAGATTTGAACCACAAAATATCATTTGTCTGGACATCTAGTGCAGAAGTACATGTTGCATTTAGGAATTATTTTTTAGCTATTGCTAAAACTGAAGGTTTGTGCTGCCTCTGCAAATCTGATTTGAGCTGTTTTGAGTGTAAAGCAGGTTAACTAGGCAGGAAGTCATTTGGTACTTGCATTCCTCATACCTGACATAGGTAGATTATGCCTATAAAGCTTTCTTATCAGAGGAAACTGCGATTTAATTTGATACCATGTGCAGCAGTGAAATACTGGGCATTGGCAGCAGCCCTTCAGTCACTTGCAGTTCTGTGTTCTTTTTTCTGTCTAGTTACAAAGTCGCTCAAATAACAAAAAAACACCCTTACTGCAGTGTGTTTTGTAAAGCAAGTCACTGAGAAGTTGAACTATTTGCTGTTTTGCTTTTCTACTTTTCTAGTGCTGCACTGTCCTAGATGGACTCTTCTCTCCCCACAGCTCTTAGCATTCTCTCACTTAACCTTGAGGTCTAATTTCTATGTTAGTATACTGAAAAGAAGCCAGTCTGCTAAAGGAATACATGCAGAGGGGAAAAGGTGGTGCATGGGTTGAAGCAGTAGATGGCACCGTGGTTGTAAATGGAAGAGCCGAGGTCAAGAGGTGGTGTACTGGTTTATGTAGCCGTGTGGACTGTCCACAATGATAACTTGTAGGTATTAGTTTCCTATGACTTTTTGTGTTTCGTGGGTGGGGCTAAATATGTGAGGAAAAAGGTAATGAACTAGTATAAACTATTTTGTCCTTCAGCAGTTGCATGTGACCTCGGTATGTCACGGTTCTGTGTTTCTAGGTGGCTTAATCTTTCACTTGTTTGCTTTTGTGGGTATGTCAGCTAGACAAAAGTGTACTTACCGATGTAGAAGTCCTACCTCTACTCAAGTATCATCTAGTAGTGACATGCACCATCTTGTATCTGTGGTAAACACATTGATAAGTATTGGTAAGACATGTTGTTAGCTAGCTAATATATCAATCAGAAAGACAAAATATGTGTATGAAATATATTTAAAATTATATATATAGGCAGGGAAGTTTTATGACCACTTGAAGGTGACTATTCTTTATATAGTGTGATTCTGCTTAATATACAAGTTTATGCTGTGAGATGATACATAGTAACAGCAGGGGGAAGGAATTGTACTAGGGAAAGAAAAACATTTACAAGAAACTGTAGTAAGAGTTGGAAATAGTAGTGCCTATCTCTGAGATAGGCAAAAGTACTAAGGAAAGTTTGGAAAAACAGGATTTGGGATGCTCTCATTTTCTGTGTCTGGGTTATATTTAATATATTGTTTGATGGCAAGCACAAGTTCTGTGAGTTAACTCTTCCCCCCCCCCCCCACCCCCCCTTTTTAAAGACACTGTTAAAAGTTGCTCCCATGTAGCAGTTTACTAGAGAGGTATCTCTGGGAATTTCAAAGCATCTCTCTGATCCTGCATTTATCTCAGGAATGCTGTGTCAGAAATCAAAACTCTCCTCATATCTTAAGGATTATCAACTTCCCAGCCATAGCTGGAGAGTATATAGTAACAGCTATGTGAGTGAAGCCTTACTGAAAGGCTGCCAGGTTGCAAGCCTTTGCAAACAGCTAGGTGTATGTGTTCATTCCCATGCCAAAAGTCTTCTCCTTATCTTATGTGAAGATACAATCTTGTGATTAGTGGGTGCCAGGGGTTTATCATGATAAAGTTCAAGACTTGCATTGGCTTTTTCCCAAGATCCATAGGGACATGAATTAAAGTTCCAATTTCACTGTGGCCTAAAGCAGCAGTTTTCTTAGTAGTAATATTGTAAGGGGGGGGGGGGGAGAGTATGCTAATGCAAGCAAATTTAAATAAAAAAGAAAAATAATCAAAGCTTAGGATAAAAAAAGATGGCATTTCTCTTCAATTAGTCTAATAGAGCCCATAACCTATCACTTGCCATATTTACTGTGCAGTTTAAAATAAAACCATGGTCTCTTCTGGCTTCTAATGCTCTTTGTGGAAACATTCAATAGTATTGTTATAGGAAGATGATGCTGAGGGTTCAGAGGAATGTAGTGTCTTAAATCATGGTCTTACACCATAGAGCTTAAATCTGCAGCTATACTGTAACTTACAGAACAGATATATTAATAAGCTAGTTTATCTTTTTGGAACATCATCTGTAAGCTGCTTAGTTTGCTATGTTTCAGCTATGTTTATGCATTTGTCATTTAGTGGCGTTCATGTGCCTTTGAAATGTTTGTTGGTGGTATGTCAGTTAAATTTAATCAGTCCTTTGTTGTTTTTTTTTTTTGTGTGGAATGCATACATTTTAGACTTCATTGATTTGGTCCTCAAATGTAAAAATAATAAACTCGTTGACAAGATTAAGTCTGCCAGGTACAGGTAGAGAAAGAATATGCAAGTAGGGGATCTGTGGATCAAGGCGTGTATGCTGTGATGAGAAGCTCAGCTCTTTTGCCACAGCAACTATTAACATTCTGCAGGCACTTAAGAGGCAAACCATTTGAAGTCTTCTCCCTGCTGAGCTGATTTTAAAGTTCTCTTGCAAAATTGGTTGTAATTTCTCTATCATATGTTTTTCCTTGCTCCCCTCTCTTCCCTCACACCCCTGTTCTCTCATGGTTTTGAGTGTCTCTTATTCTTCCTTGGGTATTTCAAGGAGGACATAAAGGAATGGGTATCAGCTGTAGAAGCAGAGCCCATAGAAGGACACTGCCATAGCAAGCTTCTTTGTTAGTTCATAAAGTAGAGGTAAAAATAAATCTCACCCTCTTTTCTGATGTTTTGCTCATTAAATGGGGGCCGTGCAGTGGGCACCATTCTGGTAGCCTGGAACAAGACTGATTTCTTTTAGGTTTGACCTAAAACCTTATCCCATATAGAAACAGACAACTTGTCACCTTTGTTACTGTTCAGCTCTAAAAAATGGAATGCTGTGAATTAAATCTGTATAAATTCTTGTATGTCAAGAGGAAATAGAGCTCATATACATATTTTTAAATCACAGTGAGGTCATCAGTTTGGCCTGGCCCCTGTTGTATTAGGAATATTTGACTAGCACCCAAGGAATATTTCTAACTTGAAATATATTAAAAATTAATTGCAGACTTGCCAACTTCAAAAAAAAAACAAAAACAAAAGATTTAGGAAAAAGTACTGAAAATTTAGAGATATTTATAGATACTTTGTATCTTTATTGTAACAGAAGAATAAGTGCTCTGAAACCAAGAAAGTGCTCAAAAAGTAAATCCTTATAGAATTTGGCAGAATAGATGATTATTGCATAGGCCTTTGTCTGTGATGGAAGTCAGTGTTCAGCTCAGTGGTCTGTGCTCATTCAGCAGTGAATAAATGTCTGCCACATGCTTCAGCATAATTGGGACTAATAACACACTGACCTTCTAGCTAAGATGTATTTATGGTGGCTAGTTCTCACTATGCCTGACCTGTGTTATCAGTTCATGTGCTGTAATTTCCTATGTTAAACCTTAAATATTTGATTTTAAATTAAAAAAGGCACAACATCTGAGACAGTCATGTAAATGAGGCAACTAAGCTTCCATTTTTACCATAGTGCTTGAGGTCTGCATGAAATACACCGTAAGAATACTTTCTGTGCATTTTTCTTTATTTTTTTCCTCCTGTATCTGAGTATTATGATAGCGGATGTAATAATATTCAAATGTAACCCACTAGTATAGAGTTAATTGAAATGATGTGATAATGTGAATGTTGAGTGAAGTGTATTGACAGTTTTCTTCCATGTGACACGTCTCTGCCCTTGTATGAGCTTGCTTAATGTTCACTGTTATTCTGATCAAATTAATGCATGATAAAAGATGTTTTTAAGAATACATAATTCTGTAGGTCTGAGGAAATACAGTGTAAGGACACTTATTGATGAACGTTTTCACGTGTGTAGCATATTTAAGAAATGCTTATCAACTTAGCTACAAAAAAAAAAATTCTTATCTCTGTACTCTTTAAAAGCAAGTGCCCTGTTACTGGAGAGAAGTTGAGAGCACATTAATTTTTAAGATACTTCTCTGACAAATTTACCTGATTTACTAATATACTAAACACTCCATGTTCTCCACATAGTTTATTTACTAGAATACTTAATTTTGATTTTTTTCCATTCTGTCATTCATTCTTTCTGCAAATTGCATTAATTTTCCTTATACTAGCATTTAATAATCTTTTGAAAGAAGAATGGGAAGGATCATTGATGGTCAATGGCAAGTACTTCTGTTTGAACATAGTTGCATTTCCACTTAAATATTCAGAGAAAATACCATATTACTGCACAAAAAAAGGAAAGATGTAGGAATTTCAGAGTATAAGTAAACAAACACGACTAATGTTTATGCATCAACTATCTTCATTCGCTTTCCAGTATGTGGCAAATATGAATCTGTATGTGATTGCTGAGCCGTACATTCATACCTTGAGGAAGGCCTGGAAGTGGAAGTTCCTGAAACAAATCCTGCAGCTGTAACATTGGTCCATCGCATCATTAAGAGGGCAGACATACACAGTAGTAAACATTGCATTAGAATTAATGCAGCAGTGTGTAGCTATAAAGGAATCATATTAAGATATTTTAATGTTTTGATTTGTTGTTCCTGAACTATTTTAAGGATTTTTTGAATCAGAAGGTCATGGCAAGTGACCAGAAGACAGAGAGAAAGTACATTCAGAGTTGAGGGTTTCTTTACATCATGCTTTTGGACAATATCCAGTGTTTCTCTTGGCTGTGTGCTTCAGGCTGACAGAGCTGTCCAGAGAAGGAGATACTGTTTGTTTTATTTTGGCCAGAAAAATCGGAATAATTTTAGTTGACTGTCAGAGATCACTGTCTTAAGTTCTGTTCAGAATTAGTCTGAGGCTAGAAAACAGCTTTGTAGTGAGTTTGTTCAAAGCCTCTTGTTTTCTTCCAAGGTTATATTTTTCTTAATGTGAAGCAGCAATTTCTTCAGCCCTGTACTGTTGCTTTTTACTGAATAGTTATGGAGCACAGTGGAAGTCTTCAGCTGTGTTGCATCATGAACACTCTGAATCCTTAAACAAGCTTGTAACAGTAGGGACCAAGATCTAACATGACCTTTAAATATGGGAATTATTATAGAATTTATTGAGTAATTTTTTTCTTATTTTTAATTCTTTTAGCTAAAATTTTTTTGATTTTTTTTTTTTGTTTCAGTGGGATATGGTAAACAACCTAAATTTCGCAGAAAACTTCATGAGAGTCAGCGTCTCTTGCTCAAAGCGGGTGGTGACTGTGTCTGAAATATACATGTACACCCATGTGTACTGTTTATAAGGCAGCATATGTCCTGTATTTCAAAGTCTGAAACCTGTACATAGTAATTTTTATTCCTTGAATCAAATCAAAAGGAATGGTGTTGAGTAATTAAAAAAAAACACAACCCAAACCCAAAAGCCTGCTAACAGCTGTACTTTGCAGCTGTGTGTTAGTGCCATATCCCTGGTGTTACTAATCAGAGTATCTTCATTAAAGTGAATGCCATTACTACATACTGAAAATTACAGTAGAAGTGTTAGAATATAATTCCTTTTTTATGTACTTCACAGAAAGTAAGTTACTGAAGATGAGAGTAGCAGCTGTACTTACATTCCCAGACTTGTACAGAATTGAAGATGGGAAGGTTACAAAAGATCTTAAAAGGCAAAAGGGACTATTATGGTCATTTACAGTTGTCTGTCTCAGATGTCTAATTCCTTTGCTTGAATGCTCCTCTCCTTGGGTAGCTATAGAGACTCTGGCAACTTGCTGAAACTACTCCCTCAGTGCAACTATGCTTAAGCACTCTGAAGGTCAGTAGAAGTTTACAGGAAGGAATGATAATATATAGTGTTGTGTGTCAGAAACAGCATAGAAAATGGAAGGCTGTTGTAGCTGGGAGTTTTGTTTTTTTTTTTTTTGGTGTCCGCTCATTGTCAGCTGCAGATGAGCACTATTAAGGTAACAGCACAGGCTTCCTTGCTCCCATGCAGTTCCAAGACTTTAACTTGCCCTGTGGGGAGCTTCTTGTAGTACTAAATATTACTCCTGTTCTAAAATGCTTTCCTGATCCTTCCAGCATGTTCATGTCTTTATTTTCATATGAAAGGGGGAGGTTCTAATATATAAAATAAGTCAAAGTTCAGCTAATTGCATTATTTTTTTAATGTGTGGGTCCCACTTGCCCTTTATGACTTAAAATAGTACCTGTATTTCTTGAGGCTCTTAATAGAGTCAGAGAAAAAGGATCAATAGTATTCATGTGCATTCAGAGGACACAGCCATTCTGATTTGATGTTCTGAGAGAATTTTGACTGACTTAAGCCCAGGAAAATAGAAAACTTCTCTAGAAGATTTGTTTTTACCCTTGAGGTAACTTAGGGTGGTCCAGTTTAAAATTAATTGCATTAATGATATGTTTTGAACAGACATTTCCTGTATCTACACTATTGCCATCTATACGTGTGCCAGCATTTGTCATTGAATATTCTCACATGTCACTTTACACCCAATATAATTGTGTGCGTATTAGCAGCAAATGGATAATTGTTTCTGTAACTTAGTGGCTGTGAAAAGAAATATTTCCAGCTCATGCACTTGTCTCAGAGTGCTCATGAATAGACACATATTTGTAAAATATCTGTATGTTTTTATGGGTATTTCTTGAATTGGAAACCTCTACTTAAAATCTGTAAAGGAGTGAGCACACCTGGGCTTCAGTGCTGAATGTTTGAGAAATGTTCCAAAGTTATAGAACCATAGAACAGAATCATAGAATAGTTTAGTTTGTGTTGGAAGGCACCTTCAGAGGTCATCTAGTCTGATCTTCATGCAATAAGCAGGGATATCTTCAACTAGATCAGGTTGGCCAAAATCACATCCAGCCTGACCTTAATACATGTGGATGCATCTTGTGCTCAGTAAACTTGTATTAATTTCCCAGTCCTTTCCAGGTATTTGAATGTGTGTTACAGAATAGTAGTAGTAAGTTTCCAGACAGTCAGTGTCACAGAATCTCGAGTGAGAGATCTCCTCTTTATACCTGGGTAATGCAATTGATAAAGTGGCAGTTTCCAGAGAAACTGACATGAACATATGAGTAAAACTCATTGTTTAGGTGCCGTATCTTGACTTGGGGCTCAGGTGTTGTTACTTCTATTTTTTTAGTGTATAGTTAACATTAGCAGTCACCCTTATAATGATATTATGACGTGCTGCCTCCAAGTATGGTGCGTACCGACTCCTGCCATTAAGGAGGGTTGATTTAATCAGTACATGGTCTAGCTTCTGTGACATCCTTTGGACTAAAGAAGGGAGTCCAATAACAGTCCTTTTTTCCGCTTCTAGAAGGAGCTATTTTAGAAATATTTGTAGAACGTCTTTGGTTGTTATTACCACCCCTGAATTTGGGTCAAGTTTCTAAGTTATTTTATTTAGAAAATGAGTATTTTAAAGCTATTAAGGGAATACTTTCAGTGTGTAGTTATATTACTGTCAACAAAAGATGTGATTAAATAAATTGAATGTTGAAGACTTTCGGCTTACGGTTAACACCAGGTAATTAAAAGTAAGCGCTGCTGTGGGAGTGCATTATATATCAGCTGTACTCTTTACCTCATTAGCTGGGTTTTTGCATGTTTATGGAGCTAACTTGCAATTAAAAATGCCTTTAATGTAGGCTTAACAAGGCCTTTTAGGTATTTGAAATAAAGTACTACAATTTAATTGAAATTGGTATCGTGTAAATAGATGTCTTAGTAACATGTGAGATAAATCTCCATGCCTAACTTGTCACTTTGCATCTTTTCCTCTTGTGTAATCTTTAATGCTTACTGTAAGGCTTGGCATTTAACCTGTATGAAAGATGGAGATTTGGTCTTCAAAGAATGTTTTGATTTGTTGTATAAGTAAAACTTGATTTAAAAGACTTACTCAAATTCATGCCTTAACCATACTTTTAAGATGTGTGAATGTTTGTGGATGCGGTTATGTGTTAGGATATTTTTAGCAATAGTGTATCTTTCTTCACTTAATCTTCTGTTCTGCATTAGATACTTTCAAGGCAACCTTCAGTGTTGGCAGTTTATCTTGGTGTTTTCGTTTTGAATGTTGTGGTATCTTTTGTAAATTGTTGCCTGAAGTTTAAAACCAAATCTTAGGGAAATTAAGGTAAAAAGTAAAACCTACTTACAGCTCACTTCTGCTGATCTTTCTGCTCATTTGTCAGGGGTTTTCTGGATGAGATATTAAAGCGTACCATTAAAACTAAACAAGGGTAAAGTGTCATTTAGGGTTGAGGTAGACTGTCAAAGATGATGGAAAAAGAAAACAGGAGGAGCAGTACTTTTGCAGGACATACAAGTGGATGTGCTAAATGTATAAATAAGGATCATGATGTGTGAACCTTCATACAGTATTATTTACTAATCTTTATTTGTCTTCACCTAGGAGTGTTGTAGTACCCCCAAAGAAATCAACCGTTTCCTCATCTACAGCTGCTGTGGGTATTCCTACAAATGCTGTCAGTGTGGTTTCTTCTTTAGATTCATCCCAAGCCCCGGATTTGTCAGGAGAATCTCCTGGTGAGTAAAGGGAAATTAAACAACTTAAATCCCAATCCTTCCTGTCTTGCTTCTCCTTCTCTTACCATCACTCTGAATACAAATTAACAAGTTCTTATTATGTGGGTTTTGTTATGTGTTATGTGAAGGTGAGATTTTTTAATACTTATCCGTATCTCAAAACACTGTAGGGCAAGAACAGTTGTTTTTCAGACATTAAGTCATTAGCTGCCTTCTGTTGTAATACTGATTAGTGTGTGTGTATATATATGACCAGTCTGTGTATGAGTCTCACTTATACTAAGAATGTTGATACTTACTGCTGATTGTGTTTATTTAGGGGGAAATGTGACAATAATCTGGGAAAAGGTGGTTTTACACTTATTTTTTTTATTTAACTGCTGGAGTTTCCTAGATTATCAAATCAGACAAAAGAGCTTTTGAGACCTTTGTATCCTGCATACCACTTTGTATCTTTGTCACAGTATCTGTGCCTCTAACAAAGACCACTATCAGATACTTCACCAGAAAATAGATGTGACTCTAGGTTAAACTGGACCTATAGATGTTATATGGGTTCATGAGTGTAGGAATTAATGTTTTTATATTTTCTGAGAGCTTATCCCCGGGTAATTTTAGTATTTCTAGTTTTGATGCTATAGCTACACAAATGAAAAAAAATAAACTGTTTCTAAAAAAAAAAAACCCACAAAAAACAACAAACACAAACCTCAACAAACAGTAGTGTTGTGTTTAAAAAAATAAAAAAGGTGAACCTTTTTTGGGTTCTCCTTTTGCCCTCATCTAGAAGAAGAAATGTAAATGAGCAGCATTTCTCAATTTCAACGTTTCTTATGGTTTGTAAAGCAGGTATATTATATTAACTTATATTTCATATAAATGTGGTATATTTGAAAGACTACTTTTTGTTACAGATTTTTTGTTGTGTCAAATAAAAACTTATTTATAAGGTTTAGGGTGTTTTTCCAAGGATATATGTGTTAGTGCTAAGTAGGACTGAAAATGATATACAAGTGTTTCCGATAGCTTTAGCCTTAGGTCAGTTTCAGTGTTGATGCTGAGCTAATTGCTTTGGACAGTTTTTTCAGTGGGGACAAAATTGAGTAGGTTGTTTATAAGCAAGTGGTTCTTTGAACCCTTAGTCTCTCTGGTTGTTCTGTATGAGATGTTTAACCTTATATGTTGTATCAAAGGCATGCTTTTCTACTTAGCCATGTTTAAGTCACAAGGCTATATCGAATCTTACAATTGTGCCCATGAAGTTTAACGTAAGACTTGTATGCATCTTAATCAAGGAAATCTCAATCTGTGCCTGATTAGTGGTGTTTCTTTTTGATGCTTGAGTGTCTTGCTTCCTGTTTTTATGAACTTGCATCCAAATTGCAAAGACTGAGGGGGGGGGAAAATGTAAAAATGCAATCTGTTGTCATGTCCTCTAGTACTCATGTGTCTGGAAGATATTTGTTGCCATCTTCAACTGCCCGTTGCATTTCTTGGGAAAAGCATAAAGTTTTTATTCCTGCCAAGGTAAAGGAAAAGCTACTCTTTGCAAAAGGGAGGAACCATTTAGTCACTGAAAATGCACTATACTAGCCTAGGAGTAATGCTGAGACTGGGAAAATTAGCTGTCTTTATAATTTCACAGTTCTTTGGGGAAGGCTGGCTCTGAGCAGCTAATTTTTATTTTTAAAATTAAGAAAAGCTAGCTACATTGAAATTGGTTAAAATAATTACTAATTTGTTAACCTCTTACTGGTTTACCCAGGTTAGATTTGGCTTAAATATTAAATTTCTGAAGTCAGTATTCACTTGCTTTTAATAGAAACAAAAGAGATGAACACTGATTTTCAGATTTAGTCTATCTTCTAAGAACATATAGATGAAAAAATAAGTGCTCCTGTGCCTGTAGAATGTAAAAGAAATCCAGACAATAAACAATACTGATATAGTTTGGAACCGTGTGACTTCCAGCATGTCTGGGATTTTTGGCAAAAATTGGACATGTAATCTGAACTGATATGCATAAAAAGAAACTAATCAGGATTAAAAATAGTAGACATGTTTAGACTGCCAGTCTAATTAATTAAAAAGAAAAAGTAAAGGAATAAATGAAATCATGCCTTAAACAGATTAAAGCCTGAGAGTTTTTTTTTTTTTTTTCCCTGTAAAATAATGGCACGGAAACAAAATTTTTGCAGTGTTGGAATAGTTTACCTTTAAGTTGCTCATGTAAATTGCACACATTTAAGTTTGAAATAGATCCGTATGAGGCCTTTTTTTATTTGAAGATACAAGTAGCAGTAAGTGAGCTTCTGATAAAAAACAAAATACAATGTATATAATTTTCCCTCCCAAGTTTAAATCACATGGTCTTTCACTAATTTTTGTTTCCATACAGCAGAAAATCAATATTGTTCTCTTTTTTTTTCAGCTAACATTAGTTGTAAGTCTGATTACTTTTGTAATTAAGGAAAAAAAATTAAATCCTTTTCTAAAAAGTGCAAAGACTAGGAGTTTATGTAGTGTGTATGAATTCGGGGCTTTTTCACATTTCATATGAAGGCTAGTTATTAAGCGTTATGTAAACATTATTGAATTATATTTAAAAATACATTTCAGCTGTTCTTTTTCTAAAGTCAAAGGATTTTTTAAAATTAGTTTTGTATGCATTTGATATTTTTTAAAAACTCATCAAGCAAACAGAACCGTATATACGTTTTATGTGTATTATATATATATTACATACAATAACATACAATACTCTACTGTGGAGACTTGAGTCAGTTCACTCCAAAACAGAAGTGAAAGGGAAATCCAGACATGGGATTAAATAGCAATAGTTTTAGTAATAGTGTTTTAGTTGTAATATGTACATAAGCATAATTTGGAAATAAGTTTTATTTGCATGTGAGCGTCCTCCACCCGTAGATGTGACATCAGAATTGCTTGGTCAAGGTAGGATCTGTGTTGAAGCATTTGTCAGTCTGTGTGGTTCCAGATGCCTCCATTGTCATTTGTGTTTGCCCAGATTTGATCAACCCCCTTACCAATATTTTTTTCTGAAGTTTGCATCTTGTTTGTAGCTCAAAGTCTGTGAGTATCTCAGATATTTGACCCTTAGGATTGTCCTAAACTCATATCAAGTGGGTGTGACATGTCCTGACCTACCAAATAGAAAGTGTCGACAAGTTGGAACGATAACCATCTGAGCTCACTCTGTTCCTCTGATACTTTGAAAGAGGGTGAAAACATATTTTGGCCTCAGACAGCCTGGCCTTTTCGCAGGAGAAGTTTTTTCACCTTTCTTCATTCAAACTGCAGGGTATTTCACAGAACCAAAAGACTTTCCTGAATACAAATGTGCCCCTTGTGGTCTAAACTTGCCATCAGTTTGTTCCTCGTGGCTGATATTTGGGTTGTTCATCTGCTGGAACTGGATCTTGGAATCAATGGAGAAACTTAAAGCACCTTTGTGGCCCATGTTGAGTCAATGACTGGCTGAAACAGAGGGTGGTATTGAGCAAAAGAGCGTATTTATTAGTAATAATCTGAGGTGGAGGAATTTACTTGAGTTGTTTGTTCCTTGGATTGGTTCATAGGCTGAATGTGAGATTGGATGTAGAGATTTTACACATGCTGTGTCCAGGAAGGGCTATTTTGGAAAGGCAGGACTAATATCAGGACTAATATTTGGGTAGGCAGGACTTGGCAGAGTTGTCTGAGCTGTTATTAACATGTTTGTGGAATGCTTGTACTTTTGTCTCTTAGTTTTCCTTTTAAATAATTCATTGATTACGGTCATAATGTTCTGAAGTGGTGTGAACTTTTTTGAATTGTTTCTCTGATTCTCTGAGTTTCTCTGTTCATGTACTTCAGGGATTTTACACATGTTTTATTAGTGCTTCACGCTAAACAATGCAATTTTGAGGTTTCACTATTCAGTTTGAAAATGTTTGTTCAATACAATTGTTATAAAGAGGGAGTATGAGAAATTTCTGTAGGAAGCAATAGTGAATTGCATCTTGTCTTTATCGTCACTTTGAGCGTAGAAAACACTGAGAAGTTCCACTCCATTTCTGGTGCCTGCTTCTTCACCCTCTTACTTGAAGTTCCTTGAGCTTCACTTGTTTTGCCTCTGAGCCACACAAAGTTGCCAGCATGATTTTTGCTTCTCCTGAGCAGAGGCATAGCTGTTCTGCAAAATGTGAACTCATAAACAAGGCCATGTGAAAGGCTGAGGTGGAAAAGAAGGTGGATGCTTGAAAGAAACTTCTGAATAAGCACTAACAGGAGATGAAAAAGCTGCGACTCTTGAATTCTAGTCCTTTGTGTAGGAAAACATAAATTTTCTTCCACAGTTGGCTTGTTTTGCAAAGAAGAATTGTATTTGTGGATTTTTATACATATGTGGAAATAACCTTGATGTTTTGTAATAAAATAAATTAGTGGGAGACAAGCTAAAGTGAGAAAAATTAATGTGAGGTGAGTTACTGTCAGTGCAGAAGGTAGTTCAAGAAATTTATTGGATTATAGTAACTATTTCAAAGAGAATTCCAATTTTACAGTGACAGTAGTTGAAGGCTAGTTAACAAAGCAGAATGGCACTTTTTAAATCCTGAATGCCAGTGATATGCAGTGGAAGTGGTTTAATACTGTTTTAGTATAAAATCTGTTTTAAAGCAGCTTGTCTTTAGAGAAGTTTTCACCATTGTTTCATGAAATCTGTTTTGGTTTAACCTACAGATGTGTTTATGTAACAGATCCCTTATATTAGGTTGTAAAACTTTTCATTGTAGTCTTGCATTGTACACTTCCAGCCCTGGAAGTGTAATTTTTGAATGAGCTCATTATTTTATTAGATATGCCTTTCTTAAAAGGCATCAGTGTATTTATGTGTGGTAGGTCTGTTGTGCAAAATTGAGGTATGATTATTTACTTCAACTCAACTCTCTTCTTTTATACCTTATATTCATTCTCCCAAAGTATACCATGCACTGCTTGTGTATTGCCAAGCATACTTTGTATATTCAAAAGCATAAGGATCTTGCACAAGTTGTTTCTTTAACAATATTTTATTACTAGAGACATTATTTGTTTAGACCCTTGGGGACCTTGAATAAACAATAAGGTTTCACTGTAAGGGTGCTAGACAGATGATCTATTTGCATTTTCTTTTATGTTCTTGCAAATGTCTGTAAAACTGTCAGTTTGAAGGAGCCACTTTATCAGTGAAAGGATAAGGGAGAGATAAGTCAGTTTAGTTCCACATGTTTGAAGTAGCTACTGCACTTACCCACATGTGTGTCATGGATGAAAATATGCTACTGAAGTATTTTCTTTTTTTTTTTTTTTTTTATTTTTTACTAAAACCAGAAAACATAGTCAGAAAAAAAAAGCCACTTCTGAGTTTAAGTAAAAAAAAAAATAAAAAAATACTTCCATAAACCAAAATGTGAATGCAGAAATCATTATGCCTAATCTTTTCTAAAAAAAAACAAAACCCAAAACATCCAACCCTGAAATTCTCAGCTGTGATAAATCTGAGATTCACCCTTTTTAGGGAAATATATCTGAGCTTGGAATGTGGATTTAGGTGATGAGAAGCATGAAGAAATTCAGGCCATAAATATCCTTGCATAATCTTCAAAAAGAGCATCAGTTTATATAGGTGCCTGCCTTATATTGTTGTCAAATTTAAATTATCAGTGCCTTTTCTCTTATGTCTGTATTTAAAGTGGATTTTCACTTAAAACTTCATAGTGTTTTACATTTATGCCTAATCTGTTATGCAAAATTTGGCTGGCTTTCTGTAGGAAAAATATTCATGTCCTATCTGTGTTGTCAGTGATTTGCTTACCTCCCACTCTGACCATTTTTACCAGTGCCATTGTGTGCAGAAAGAGAAAACCAAACAAAAACCCAGCCCAGCCCATCCCACAAAATAAAATAAACAGCAAAACCCTCAAGTTACACCAAAACAAAACCAAAGACTGTAGATGTTAAGTATTCCACAAACAACTGAAGTCTTTGGGACTGCTGAATCATGGGTCTTGTTGCTTTTTGTGGGCTTTGTTTTGTTTTTCTTTACAGGAGGCTCTGTTCTCATTTTCAGCACTGTTGTTTGACTGCTCTTCCTTTGGGAATATCCCGAATACTTTTTGGTGGTTTGACTATGTAAAATGAGATCTTAAAGAGATGGTAATATACCCATGAAAATATTTTAAATATTTACAGAATCTAGCCATCCCCATCGAAATTTTCAGAAATATATCTTTGATTTGCCTTTATTAGATAAATTATTTAGGGAACTTTGCCCAGAAGAGTCAGATTCCACTTTGCTTTCAGCTAACACTTTGTCCCCTCTTTCGTGTCCTTCATTTTGTCTGTCCCACTCGAAATTTCTTTCTGACCTCATCATCCTGTACAAAACCAGAGCTTCATGTTGGATTTATGAAAAGCGTAAGCAAATCCCATTCACAAATATGTTTTCCTACCTGTGAAGAAAGAAAATTATCAAAACTTTCCAGGATTTTGATGCGTTGATTTGTTAATTTCTGTGCTGCCTTTGAAGCAAGATTAAAGAAAAGCATCTTCCCCAGATAGGAGAAAAAAAAGCCACCCTGAACAATAAAACAAGATCACAAACCCTCAGCACTTCTGGGGGGAAGCTCTGGGTGCCAGTGCTTTGGACCAGAATTTTGAAATTTGACAGGAGAAATAAAATTAGTATCTTAGGGATTTGTCTTTGCCATCTTTTTACAAATCTATTCAACTTCAGTCTAGTAGAACACTTTGAAAAGTTGCAGTTGACACATTTTGGTAGGCACTTTCGAGATCTTAGCAGCTTATTTCCAGACAGGTGGCATTTAACTGAGCTCACTTCAGTGTAGGTGGGGGATGTTCAGGAATTTTTCTATAGCTGTAGTTCTGAGAAGGGTCACGTCTTTGCTAAGGCAGATGTGAGAACTGAAGTCTTTTCTTTCATGCTATTTTTTATTTTCTTTTTTCCCTTTCCTCCTTTTCAGCAGCAAAACAATCTGAAACTGGCGAGGTGAGAGGAAAGATAATAGGACAGGGTCTAAGGTTGGAAAGAGATAGGATTGCAGATGGCCTAGAAGCAGTCATACTCCTGGGAAATGCACAGAAATCTGTCTGCTAAGATTCATTCTTCTCTACAGTTTGGAATGCAATGCAAGATTTCTGAGTCACCTTTCCTATCCTGGCAGCAAATATCTGTGAAATCTCTGGCTGTCTTGCTTACCCCCTCTTCATCATTGCTAATACCAGTCCATACTGGAGTATGGAAGTTGTATTTCTCTTTACATACTGAGCAGCAGAATTTAGTATTTACAGATTCCTATTCTGCTGATGAGAGCCATGTAATGTCAATTCAACATAACACAATTCCTTTTTTTCCTTTTTTTTTTTTTGTAAGTGTAGGATACATAAATGACCCAGTCTTCCCTATTGACCTTTGAATAATTGATGTGGCAAAGTTAATAACTCATAAATGAGGTTATACCACTGCCATCATGCTAATGATGCTGGCAATGCAATGGAGAATGTTATCATAGCTGTTTTTGACAGAGTCCCAGTGTTGCAAAAATTTAAGCCAGGCTGTTGAAAATACCCACTCATTTTGTATTCTGCTTCATTTTGACGCAAATATATTTTAATTTTAGAGAAAAAATTAAGGGTTTTCTGTGCAAGTTATTTAAAATTGGATTAACACTTCCAGTAACCAGAAGAGATGCTTTAAAGTGTTGCCACTTAGCTGTATATTAGTACCTTCCAGAAGTATTATTTGTATTCAGTGCTTAAGGTTGTAAGTGTTCTTAAATTTGTTCATGGGACTCATGGCTTATAAGGTCAGAAAGGATCACTGCAGTCTAATCTGACTTGCTTCACAAAGCAAGCTGCAATGCTTCCTTGATTTACTTTCTGTTTGAGGTAGAACAAAATGTAGAAAGCTTGCCATAGCATAACTGGTAAATATGAACATAAGTATATAGGAGTTCCAGCAAAAAAAGTCTGAGATACAAACAGGTGAAAGGGTTTACCCTCGTCTTCATACACACTTGAAAACCATGGTTTCTCAGAGATTGAGCTCTAGGCTTTAGTTTCTGGACAAGTCATCTAACCTCTGGCATGTTTTCTTATATAATGTACTTATTTATCACTTTCTCTTGTAGGAAAGGGATCATCTAATTCAAAATTGCCGTCTGTCCCTACAGTTTCTTCAGTGCCTGAGGATTCTGCTTCAAATATGAGGTAACCTCTTCAGTTAAACATCTGAACAGCTGTGCTGTGGCTCACATTTTTGCTATTACATCTTCTGTTTCTGCATCTCTTACGAATGTAATTTTGCTGATATTCAGTACCTAATGAAGGATTATTGATTATGCATTGATATGCATGTATATCACTTAAACATTGCCACAAACTATACTTCTTTGTCCAAAATTTCAGCAACTTCCTTTTTTTGTTAATCACCTGTATCTCTCTACTAGTATTACAGACAGGCTTGAACATGCTTTGGAAAAGGCTGCCCCACTTCTGAGAGAGATTTTTGTGGATTTTGCTCCCTTTCTTTCTCGAACTCTTTTGGGCAGCCATGGGCAGGAGTTGCTGATAGAAGGTACAAGTAAGTTTCCATTTTGAAGAAGTTTTTTTGATGTGTGCTTTGGTTTCTTTATTTAATTTTTTTTTTTTAATGCCTCAGAAACTTTCCTTCTGACATGGTGCTTTCTGCTGGATTTCACTGCCTCCCCTTCCTTCTGTCTTTAATCGTTGTTTCCTCCTCATTTTTGCCATCTCTGCCACCTCTTTCCCTCCATCTCATCTCATAGTTTTCCTATATCTCATTACATGGGACCAGCTGTTGTCTCTTCCTTAGTTCTCCAGCTCTTCCAGGACATTGTTCCATGGAAGCTGGTGTATGAAATGCGTTTTGAAAACATGGTGTCAGTATCAACACTTCAATACAAAGCATAGAGTATAGTTCAGAAAGTTAAGTACAAAGTCCTAACATTTTTACTGATCCACTGCAACAGAAGGCTTCTTGGGAACTATGTCAGCAGAGCATGTTGTGTTGTATCTCTTTCTTGTATGTGAATTTGCTTCTGTCTTTGTAGTTTCTAATTGAAAGGCAATCATATAGGAAAGATTGTCAGTACTGAGATGAATTCTCTGGTATTTCTGAGAAGGTGAAAATTCAGGTGCACAACAAAGATCATGGCTCTTTCTGGTGTTGGCTTAAAATGATTGAGCTTGAGATGATTGAGTTTTCTTTCTACAGGTGGGTTTCTATCTGTTTAAAAAGCAAGGCTCAGTTCTGCAATGCAGACATTAATATCCTCAGTTTAAAAAATCTTGTTTATTGGACCACTGTGAATTTAGTAGTGAACACCAGCTTTCAATTTTCTCACAATTTGCTTCTGTAAGTTGCTTTGTCCACTGATTTCTAGAGTGAAAGTTGTGAGTTTTGCCCAGTTAAAGCAGTAAATTAAATTAGGGCCTGAGCTTGTTGCAGCTTCCAGTAATGAGCACTCCCGTATTAGCAGCTTATGGTTACTTGAGCTGATCGCTTGCACATCAAGCTGTATTTGCACTAATAGATCTAGTTGCTTCCTGGGCAATTAAAGCTCTCCTTTAAAAAACATTTTTGAAGCTACTTGTTTTACGGCTTAGGACAGACATCCTGTATGTAGTGCTGAATACAGTTAACGTTATCAGAAACACAAGTAGATATCAAACACTGGTAAACCTTTTACTGAAGACTGCTGATAACAAAATTGAGACTTCATTAAACTTCACTGAAATGAAAGGTTTTTAGTTTAGGAATTTAGCTTGTGTTACTTTTGGAGTAGGAAGAGTTGGCAGAAAGAATTATGTGAATTGTCTTCCATAAGACTGAAAAAGATGGGATTCTACTTTTGATTATACATATGGGTATTGCTTTAGCTGACAAACGTTTTAATGGAAGCTGGCTTATGAACAGATTTATTTCATTAATTTAAAAATAACAGGAAAGTGATTTTTCTCAAAGCTTTATTTGATAGGGAAGAGAAAAATAAACACATGAAACCAATTTTGGGGCCTAAAACCCAGACAAACCTAAACCAAAATGCAAATACAAATAAGAGTAGTAGTCAAATTAGTTTATAAACAGTTGAGAATATATAATAAGTTACTGCTTGCACTTCTGCGAAGGTTTAGTGTGGGGTTAAGGGTCAAAGTACTAATAAGAGTGTTTGGGATGTCTGCTGCCATGGAACAAAATGGAAACTTGATTGATAGCTGGGGGCTGAAAGGAGAACGCGCAATGGAGAAAGCAAAGGTCATAAAGCCATTTCCCTTCTCTGCATATATAATGACCCAATCCTTCAAGAAATAGCAAAATGTAAATACAGTGGATTAATGTAACATATGTTAACTACACTTCTGCTAATTTTGACATACAAACATTTATGAAACTGAATAATGGAGGTAATGTATTACTCTTAGCTGCATCTTTAGATGCAAGGCATGGAATTTATGATCTTCCTTTTACATGCGTACTTTTGTGCTGATAAAGTACAAAAACTGGAAGTGGTGTGAGAATTACAGATTTCTTTTGTTTGTCAGAATGCTTCTACTCCTACTCTATGCACTTCAAAACAGTTGTGTTTATGACTGGTGCCATGTAAGCATGCATTTATGTGTACCATTTTTTCCTTTTGTAGGTCTTGTGTGCATGAAATCTAGCAGTTCAGTTGTGGAGCTGGTGATGCTTCTTTGCTCTCAGGTGAGGTTTAATTAACAGTGTTATCTGAAAGTGCTGCCTTTGAGCATGCTGGAAGTTACAGTTCAAATTTTACTTTAAATTTGACTTGAAATTAAGTTTATGTGTAATACGTAGAAAGAGTATGTGCAAGGCCTTTTGATTAAAAAAAACCCAAGTTCTTATTAATTGTTTAGTCAGTTGGAGAGAAAAGATATTAAGGGTTTTACCCTTAGTAAGGTGTTACCTTACTATTAAGATCTACATAACCCTGATGGTGATGTTCCTAAGTAATTCTATGCTGCCATTTATGTAAAATAAAGTAGGACCAATAAAATATTAAGGTTAAAGAAGCAGATTTAGTTCTGCATGTTGGCATGCTGAATCCTCTGGGATGAGTAGGATTTTTTCTTTTGTGTATGAATGATAAATACTTTTGAAACCCTGTCATTCTTAATTGATATGACAAGTACTAAGAATTTGAGAAAAGAATAAGAAAGCAACCCTGGTTGTCAGCAATTTGGGGCATTCTGCATTCCTAAAGGCAGAGTGATTTTAGATATTTAGGAACCTGAGAATTCCCTGTTCCTGTGGTTAGAAAAGCGCCGGAGCCTAAGGAAGTTTCTTAAAATCTTGGTATATTAATTGGATTTGCTTTTTGGGTTTCTTGCTTTCTTTTTTTGTAATTAAATGGAAGACTATTTTTATTGAGCCTTTCTTTTGGTGCCTTAAAAATGATACGTTTCTGGTAGTAAATTCCCCTACTTAAAACTTTAAAATAGCCTTTTTTAATGGGAATGGTATTGGTCTAGAGGTCAAGGGTTCTGACCCATTTCAAAACCTTTGACCTTCATTTACAACCCTTATGGTTTGCTTGCCTGACGAATAAGGATAATGCAAAATTAATGTTTCTTCACATCGATTTATTCATTTTAGTGCCTATATTGCCAAATTTATTTAGAGTGTGCTGATAGACATTTCATGAATACAAATGAAAGAATCATAGAAGGTGTGAAAAATCGATAGTCTGCATTGTCAATGAAGTGTAATAAGAACAATTACTTCTGGAGATTACACCTAATAGATTTTACAATGAACTAGTGAAGAGTAGCTATGTTTTCTAGTGAGCTTGTTATTAATGAATGGTTCTAGAACTTTGTTCATCTAGTTTTCAGTCTTCCTCAGAAAATACAGTATGTCTTTACCCTGAAAGGAATTTAATATTCCTTATGGAACTTTTGGAACTTGGGGATTGTTATGTTACATATGACAATACTGGAAGTGGACATTGTTCATGATTTCTAGAATACAGATTTGCTGCTGACTTAAATTAGAAAATAATCCTCTCTAACGAGAAATCCCTATACAAATTTTACTGTTCATTTGTTAATGTGTTAGAGTAGAAATAATCTGAGTATTAAATATGAGCCTGAAAGCTTAGTATTACCATTTAAAAATTAATTTTTGTTATCCATGTTGCTTGTATCAGTAATTAGTGGTTGACCTTCCCTTCTTTTTTGGTAGGGTAATCTAATCTTTTTTTTTGAAATCATGTTGTGCTCTGTACTGTACGTCACTTGTTTGGTTTTGGGAAGTGGAAAGGATAAGGAATAAATGACGTGCTCTAATGCATCTATTTGTCATATGTGTCACAATGCCACTTAATGCTAATCTAATCAAATTGAGGCTATCGTGATTGCTTAGCAGTGCTCGTTGCAGAGGCTAAGGTTGTTCTGTGTAAAACAGTAGAAATAAACCAATAAAGTCACAAAGACCTCAAAGTCTTTTTAAAGTTACATAGGAGCTGTAATTTTTTGGCAGAATATGAAAAATGATGTGAGAAATGAATCTAAAATTAGCTCCAGATGTATACAGATTGTTCTGGGGTGATAATTACATTTTTCACTTTGAATTTTCCTAATTCAAAGAGGTCAGCATGGCAATCACAGAAGTGATTTATTTTGTTAAGAAGTGAACTGTCTTTTTGCTACATGAAAGCTAGAGAGATATGAAATTGAATTTCTAGCTGACATTTTACAGATACTGGGAGGAGATGGGGTTGAGCTTGATTGATTTTTATTTTTTTTTCCCCCTTTTTTCTTCTTCCTCTGCCAAGATAGGGTGGGAAATGAAGTGATAGCCTTTTGCTAAAATTTTAATTATTTTTTAAGAGGAGATGGAGAGGATGAAGTGCCAAAGATCAAAAGATCAGGTCAAAAACTAGTTTTTAATCACATAAATAATGTGGCATAGTCACAAAGTAAGTATCTGCAAATTTGATTTAAAACTTCGCAAATTTGTCAGGCACCATTTTATGAAATTGAAAGATTGCTCTGATTAATATCTGTGGCGGTTTTTATGTTAACCTCTTTCTCAAAATTTGTTTTAAACATTCTATATGTGATGTATATTATTTGTGTATATTGATGTATATGTGATAAATTGTTTCTCTGAAACATCTGAAATTTTTCTGATGTTTATTTAGATTTGTGGCTGGAATATGTTCTTTCTTTACCAGAAATACAATATGGAATAGTAATGTCTGACAACTACTTTTTCATAAAATGGTGTGAGTAAAGCTCTTTCTCAAGTAAAGTGATTTAAAAAAATTGCAAAAGACAACATACCGTGCAACTGTTTGTGACTCACAGTTATTTTTTTCTCTCCTTTAAAATTTATGTATTAAGGCATATGGAAAAACACCGCTGCTTTTGTGTTTTAGTTTTGTGTTCACATGTTTATATGTTGCCTAATGTTTAAACCGAGATAAAAGGAGAAACAGGTGGTTTGAGATACAGACAAAAGGCTTTTTCTAAGACAAAAACAGTTGTGTTTTTGATAGACATGCTACATTTTGAGACGTGTCTCTGTGTGTATGCTTACATTTATATAAATCTATCAAAACATAAAGAAATCTTTCATTTAATATTACTGCAAAGTGTTCCTGCTTATTTGACGTTAATATCGTTTTTGAAAGAATCGACGTTGCATTCAAGGCCACTTTATAAAAGCGTTGTGTTGCTCATCCTAATTCAGTCTGACACACATTCCAATAACACTACCTCCCTTCTAGGGTTTAAAACTAAATTTATGGCTGAGCATTGTGAAGTGCATCATTTAAAAATGGTTTCAACCCAAAACATCTAATAAATAAATAATGTGTATGGCTACTCAGTAGCAGACTTTCCAGACTAGAAATCATTCCATCGGATACTCAACAGTCCACTATCGGAGAGGGCTGTCAGATAAATCTTATAGTAGCTGCATTCATGTCCTGTAAATCACATGTTATTGTCTGAGCCTTCTGCCAGGTCATCTATTCTTTTCCCATTTATCAGAAACGCATACAGTACAGTGAACCTAGAAGCACCATCTAGTCTGGCCTGGCATCCTGTTGGGGTAATTAAACCAGCCAAAAGAGAGAAGTCCTGTGTCTATATACCCCTTTTAAATGAGTGACGTCAGGGTATTAGAGGTGTTCATATGCTATTGTGAGACAAGGCTTCTGTGTGGAGAAACAGATATCACCCCTGAATAAAGAATTTTCATCTAAAAGGACTCTCGCTCTATCCCTAAAATGCAAAGGGGCATGTATGAATTGAGTGCATGTTTACCCATAAAAAGCAAATATGCTACTGTGCTTCCTTTCATTTGTCAGGTGTTTCCTTGAAAGACATGACTAAGTGGGAAATACCGTCTTCTTCCCTACTCTTTCATGAAGGTATAAAAACATTTATCCCTTGCTCACATACATGAAGCATTTGGTCTATTACCATAGTGCCAAGGTGAAAAGATACAAAAATAGGTGAAATAGGTTCCATAATTTTCCTTGATGCCTTTGAATTTACAGAGTTTGCAGCACTTGAAAAATGCTTCTTTGTGTAGTAAATCAACTGAATTGTCAGTGGAATATGTGTAAGAGAAGTAATTAAGTGGTTCTTTGACTTAAGAGCTTTTTTTCGTACTGAACCTGCATATTCTAGACTGTAAAATAAACTTAAGCTAACTGACTTTCAGTACTATTCAGTTCTTGTATAATTTTCTACAATTGGTGGAATGCCACCCATTTTTTTTCAAGAGTTTGCAGTTTAAAATTAATGAATATTGCAACAACTTTTCTGGCCCCATCACCACCACTACCTGCACATACACCCTGCTTGCTAGTTCAAGGTATAAAAGCTTCTTGGTTCCTCCTTCTTCTGTCCCCTGTTGTTTCAGTGGGATTTAGGGCACATTCTTGATAGCTGGGATTTAGGGCACGTTCTTGATAGCCGATGGCATACATCAAACGAAGACCAGTGTTCTAATACATTTAACCTCTAGATATTTTATCTTAGAGAAATATTAACGTGATATATTGCAATATAACTACGTAGCTGTAGTTGTTAGATTTATATAGGACCTTGATAAATAATACCTTTTGTGTGGAGATGGAAGAGGGAAACGTAAACTCTGATACTCCAGATTGTTTTTTTACATGATAACATCTGTTCATATGGCCCAATGAAGTATGATTACAGTTGAATATGTCATGTGTTGTGCTGATAGTTTTTGGATTTATTTTTTGGAGAGAAAAGCATGATCCAAGGCAGTGCATGTGCATCTTAAAAATACAGCAGAGGCTGATTAGTAGCAGTAAAGCCAAACAAATGACACTGTGAAAGTTGGTCTTACTCCCTGTGTAGGCAGACATTTTTTTTCTTGTCTAAATAACTCACCAAACCAATTATCATTGGTTAAATGGCAAAATGTTGGCAAAAGGTCTTTCTTTAGCATGAATTTTCTTTTATGTGCTACTAAATCCCTTTGCTAACAGATTCTGTTGCTCGTAAAGAAGTCAATATTCATCTTTTGCATGGGCTGTATCTTAGTTGCATCATGCCTCTTACTCTAATGAGGATTTTTAATTATGTAGACAAAATCAACGTGGGCCATACAGTCATGCACCGTGTACAAACAATATGATAGGGTAATTCCCCTCAGGAAGAGCAATAGGATGGTTGTTACAATTTTGATTTTTCAGCAGATTTTGTTGCACCCATTTACCTCCCCCCCTCCTCCTGAGTACTTGAATGTAAAATGCAGTAAGAGGGTCAGGCTTTTCTGGGTATCCTGTGCTCAGGAAAAAGCTTTCTAACAACAATCTAAATTCATTATCTCAGGAATGGATTTCTGCAGTGTGTTCTAAAATGTGGTAAGCCTTTGAATTACTTGGAGATTTTAGTTGACGTAGAAGATGGCTGGTTTTCAGTGGCTGTTACTTGCAGAGAGAACACATTATACTGATGCTCTGTGATCTGCACTGGTTCCTAATTTACTTTTAAGTGCAATTTGATGTGATGGATAACTATAGTAATCGCTATGATGTTTTAATTGAATTGGGTATCGGTTATCTAAAGAGCTATGTCACTGTGATATCATAGCAGCTAACTCAACAGAAGCACCTAAACTCTTAGCAGTATCCTGGTTTAGATATGAAGAGAAACAATGCTGTTTGTATACTTTTTATGTGCCCCAAGTGTTAGATGATGATTTTGATTATTTTTTTTTCACCTAATCCGTTTGTGTTCTAAGAGCTGAAAATAATTTGAAATGGGATCTAATACTACTTTAGATCAGTGATCTAAATAATGTTTATGTTTCGGTGCAGAGGCTAGAATTTGTAGGGATTTTGTGAGATGCCGTATGAATTTCTATCAATTTTAATGCATGTTCTAATTTTCTTTTAAAAGCCATTTTTTTTCAGGAGTTGGAAGTTTTTTTGATTATACAGTGTGAACTTATGGTAATAGGATATTTATTTTTACCAAAAATGAATGTGGCTGTATTTGAGATTCAAAAAAACCCAAACCATAAATATTTTAATAATAGATGGCTCTTGTGATAAAATTATTAGAAACATAACTGTATTAGGCAAATTAAAATGATTTAGATATCAACAGATAACTTCCCAAAGTCTAAATTGTTATGTTTGGGGGAAGATGTTGCACGGATTATACCCACAAGTGTTTGCCTTGTATTGCTAGCTTTCTGTGCAATGTTATGAAGTATCAGTGTTTCCAGTTTAGTATGAAGACATCGTGTTGAGATGCACAGAAAAATACTTGGCCTGCAGGTATGCCAGAGACTTCTTAGTGTACTTTTTCCCCCCCTCGTACTCTTGAAGAACTTGGAAGTTTGGAAGAATATCTGCCACCCAATTTGTTGTAGAGATGAGGTGACTGTTGGAGAAACTGAGAGTATTCAAGGTCATTTAACTGTTATGAATTATTTAGAATCTGAAGCTAGGCATATTAATAAAACCATGTAAATCTTAACATTTAAAAACATGGGATTGGTAAGCATGTTATTAATTGTTATGCAGGCACTAGTAGGAATACTCCTAGTGCAATTCTGTAACAAATAATCACATGGCTCTTGTAGCTGTTACACAAAATAGGAGGTTCTCATCCAATTATTTAAGATGCTACTGGATGGAAAGTAGTTGAGGAATCTCTGTTGAGCTTTATTTACAGTGCTGCTTCAGGATATTTTCAGTAAACCAATTTTACTTGACAAACTCTTCAAAAATTCCCATTACTCTTTTCCCCCTGTAATGTATATTTTCATCTAGTTTTGGAGGATGGAGACTGTGGTCAAAGTGAGAGACAGGGGAAGGTAGATTGCACAGTAGCCAGGAACAATGCTCTCCTGGGGTTGAAGAGACTTAGGTTTCAGGTAATACTTATTGTTATCACTAAGTAGAATAATCTGTTGAAGGAAAAATTTCAACATATCCTCCCAATGTAATTAGTTGTGCTGAAGTTTAAGGAAATTTACCAGGCATGTGGAGAAAAATTAAGCTTTCTCATTCTATAAAAGCAACATTGTGATTCATCTGTGTTGTCCTCAATTGCAGTTTCCTTCTTTGGTGGTGATATATGAAAACTCAGTTCTTTTCTGTAAAGTTTGGGGATTGACGTTTAGGGCTTCTGCATTCTTCTGCATTGCCAGGCACTTGATATCAACACAGTGTGCTATCTGGCTGGTGGTCAGCGGTATTAACCCTGGAGAAATTGAATGAAAGCCCTTGGAAGGTGTGGGACAGCACTGGCTGTGGAATCCAGACTCCTGAAGTGCAGTCCTTTGGTGGTTGGATATTAAATACAATATTGTCACTAAGTTTCTTTCTAACAAAACAGAAGGTTAGAATGTCAAATCTGTTGTCTGGATCACTTGGATCCTCTGTCTTACTTGATATATCGGAGGGTTTTTACACATACTGTGGCTTCTTTCTTTCCCAAGTGGGAGTTTTTCCTCCATCTCTGATTTCCCTTTGGGTGCTGAAAATGTGTATTGACAACTTCTATGTTAGGTATATGTCACTGAGCAGAGTACTTGGAATAATTACAAATGGATTACTTTGTGCTATGGATATTTTGCTGCTTGCTTCATTGAACTATGTTGTACGTTCCAAGTGTTTGAAACTGCAGATCAGTTTGGGAGGTAACTGCAATTCAGATAAGATTGAAATAAATGGAAACAGCTGGGAAAACCGTTCCTTTGAACCAGAGTATGTTGAAATTATATTTTAAATTAGCTGTGGTTTTTTTTTTTCCCTTGGACTTAAGCAGTATATAGATTTTGTCTCTCCAGACCTAGGTTATTGTAATATATTCTGTGTGAAACTTCAGGGTAACAAAGTTTGTCTGTTGGAATGTCATTCCTGCTTTGATTTTGTGTTACTTTCTCAATTGTTTGAAAGTTTAATTGCATATAATTTCCTGCAATATTTAACCTGTTGAATTGCAAGGAATTGCTTTGAGAGCACTCTAACATGTTTAAATAGGAGTTTCTTTCAAACTATTATTATTCATAATAATTACTAAGGCTTACATTTCTCAGATTCTGCTTTAGTTTGCTACACTTACATGTGTGAACTTTGCCTTTTCTGTATGGTGTACTTGGCTTCAGGAATAATGTGCCTTGTTTACAATTAGTATGGCCTACAGGTAGGGAGTTTAAAACATTTGTGTCCATCAGTGGCTAAATTTAAAACAGTTAAATTGCGATAAACACTTTCTTGTGTGAGTCTATAAAGTGGATGTATATTCATGGTGTGTTTAGTAGTAAAATTCAAGGAAGTTTATAACTTAAACTCTGCTTTTACGTTAGGTGTGGAAAGAGGTTGGAATGTATTAGGAATGATTTGCCAAGACTGTGTGCATAAGAAGTGACCTTTTCTTGACTTAATGATGCAATAAGCACTTGATGTTTATATCCTGACAGGTAGTGGTCACAGTAGTTAAGATGTGTGAACTAGTACTTTTGCTTTATCTCCTTATATGTTTCCATAATTCTTACTCTAGGAGGATATTTTAAAGGTTTTCTCACTCCCCAGTTTGGAGATGAAATGTATGATGTGGGATTTTACGATGAGCATAAACTATGATGTGTTACATTTAGTGTGAGAAAGCAAGAAGAATATCTGTTGTGCTATACTTTTAATAAATGGGGTTGGTTTCTCTGCATGTTAGATATAATTGTCTAAGTGATAGAAATAACTTGTTTTACCTAGGTGTACTTTTGACCCACTGAAAAATGCCCACTGCGGTCTGCAGCCACTGTATTTTGAAGTATTTAGTAAAAGCAAACTGTATCAGCTGCAGCTGCAAACTGAGAAAAGTAGCGTGAAAGAACCAATGTTTTTTTTTTTTGGTTTATACTACACACCTGTTTTCTGAAGAATAATTTAAACTTTGTGGTTTTGAACAAAAATAAATTAAAAATTACATGTAAAGAAGTTGGGATGAGTGCGATATGTAGAGGTGTGTAGAGAAGTACAAGTGGATAGGTATGGTAAAGCTATGATATTTTTCTGTGGACTGATACAAAGCATTGTTTCTTGTGACAGTATGCTTGGAGAAATCAACATGAATGGTAGACTGGATAGAGGAATGGGTAAAAGATAGGGTTTAAAACCACAAAGCCATTCTTAGAAATAGTCTGCCACACTGGAGTGGAGATGACCTTTCTTGAGGTCATCTTACTAAAATAGAATTGATGCCTACAGTTGAGTTTTGGAGGGTAAATGAGGATTTTCTCTGCCTGATATTTCTTTTTAATACAATCTTTAGTGGCTGTTCTGTTGGCTTTTTGGATATGATAGGCTCTTACTAAGAAAAATTGCCTTATGAAATGAAAATTAGTTGAATTTGGTCAGGAATCTAGGACATATTGTTTTTGTGGGTTTTAATGGAACACATGTTCACTACAGCTAAAAATATTAGCCTTTAAAACTGTGTTGCTGAGAATTTCTATGATTGATGTATAAATTTTTATGTTTAGGGGTGAGAATGGATATCAAATGTAAGTGTGAATCTTGGGGCTGTGATAGGGAAACAAGACAGCTTCATTTCCATTAATGTACAGTGCTTCAGATGTTCAAAACTAAGGGAAAATAATTTAGCTACAGAAGCAAGACTTTTCTGAAGAAAAAAGGCATCCTGTTGCTTCACCAGCACACTAGGACTTAAAAAAACACCACCATTTAAGGTGAGTTTTGTGCAGTGAGAGCACACCCTGTGGCTTGGCAGTCTCGTCAGAAGGGTGATACCATGCTGACTTTATAACTAGATCTTTGAACAATATTCTCATGGGTGGTAAATGCAAAACAAAGTAATATCAACTGGCACTTAATTCTGTGAGCTCCCTGCTGATGGGGCTCTGCACTGAAATGGAACTCTTCCTGACAGGAAGTCAGCCACGAAGTGTGGAGACCTCTGAAAATAAAGTGTGCTTTAATTTGACACCCTGCTGTTTTACAGCTAGTCTGTTTAATTTGAGACCATGGAAAGAGGTTTAGTGGAGGGGAGGGGTATGAGATTATGGAAAGTTCAGTGAGCAGCAGCGCTTGTCACTGACTTTATATTAATCATAAATATGTGAACATTTTTGTTCATATTAATAAACCAAATAATGTGTCTCTGTTTCCAGCCAAAACTGCTTAAGAAACACATGGTTTGGGGAGCAGTACTGTTTACTCATTTGTGTCAGGAGAAGCTTTGCATGGTAGTGCTGTTCAGTTTGTTGTTTAACCTTTAGTCTTATTTATACTTATCTGTATCTTTTTGTATATCTCTGCAACTGGTAAAGCATCTGTCTTATTGAAGATGATGCACTAATCTTTCACTTGTTTAAATGAAAAAACTCATAATTCATATTACGCAGCAATCAATATGATGTTGAGGTACATGTCTGTTACGTGGTTATATCCTGGAGTCAAATTTGATTCAGAAGAATCGGCTGGAATTTATGAAGACATTTATTTCTATTTCTGCTTAAACCAGAAGTGGTTATGTTCCTGCTTTTCTGGAAAATTTGCTTGGTGAGTGTGTTTGTGTGGGGAAGATTTGCAGTGAAAGGAGCAGAAAACTATTTTCATGTTTATTGTAGCAATGTCCAGGGGCAGATGACAATAGAACCCTGTGTTGTATGGTGTCGTGTAACAATGGAATAATGGATACCCAGAATATTTTAATCTGAATGAAGATAACAGATGTAGGATGAGGAAGAGAATGTAGTATGCAAATGGAGTGTAATGGAAGAGACACATTTAGGTTTTCTGCCTTTTTTTTAGTTAAATAAAAAATAAAAAATTGATTTAGCTTCCTTTTCTCTAAATCTTTTCTTAAAAGATCTGCATTAGGATAGGATTACCAAGGGAATGATAAGGGGCAGATTTGGACATTCTGTCTTTAAAGTGAAGATGTAGGATTGGTTTATGTACTTTGGTTTCATTCCCTCAAAGGTACAGTGATAGCAGGAATCTTGTTCATAGTTTGCATGCATTCGTTATGAGAGTTTAAATTAAAACAAAGCTACATTTGGGTAAAAGGGTAATACAAAGGGGCTTTTAGTTCCATAACTGTATTTGCTGTGTATATTGTTGAGTTTTTATTCAGTTTATTTAATCAGACATTGAGCAGGAAGGCTTCTCCTGTTTAGTGATGGTAATAATGAATGTTGCTATCGGTGGAATCAGTCTATCACTATTAGTGCAACTGTGCAGCAAGGAGCATGCTGTGATTTTCTTGTCCTTATAATTAGTGGTCTGGTAGTCTACCTTTGAAGATAGCTTTTTCCATGCAGTGTTTTTACAAAAACTCAGATTAGAATCGCAGTTAAACAAAAAAGCACTGAAGTTGAGGCAGTTGCTTTATAATCCTGCTGTTCCTCAGTTTGTTTTTCTTTCTGCATAAAAATGATGCTGGCACTGCAACTTGATTATTTGGATCTCTTCCCTTTGTTCTTCTCATGTTGTCCCTTTTCCTCACTTCTGTTTTTCTGACTCATCTCTTTTGACTTTTAGTTTCTTGCTTCCCATGGCTGCATATTTACAGAACTGCTTGGTATTTTGGTTTTTTAATTCATGTTTAAGATTTCTGTTCCTGTTCTTCCTGAAGCTACTGTCTTTCATCTCAGCATTGAAAATAGGTGATGGTTAAAGAACCTGAAGAGGAAGCTGTGGTGGAAAAGGTTTGCTGCTAGATGAACTCAAACCTGACCCCTAATTTCGTTTCATGAGGAGTCATGGCAACAGCCTGCCAGTGGGAGAGAGAAGGGGAGAGGCTGCTCAAGCGAATTGCTTCCTCCATCAGGACCTGAAATCAGTGATCCACTCATTCAGTTTTTCCCTATTCTACAGTTTGTGGCTGTATTGGGACTGTAAATGAACTGGCTTTACTGGGATTGTAAATGAACTGGAGTTTAACATAAACTTACCTGTTTCATCTTAATCTGATATTGGTTCTAGGGGCAAAATTTTATTTGTCAGGTTGTGAGTTAAACCTCTATAAAAGGCATGTAATGAATGTTTTTCATATATGTGTTCATACTTTTTTGATACTGGATAAAATGTTTGATTTCTATGCAGCTCTTATGCTGTGCTTGTTATTACTGATAGCATTTTATTTATGCAGTGAGTGATATTTTCATAATTTTATATGACCTTTCAGATTGCAGACAGTGATATTTTCATATTTTACATGAACTTTTGGATTATGTGATTTTAGTTTTCTTTTATTACTAAAATCCTGTTTTAAGGAAATTTATATTACTATAAAATATGACAACTGTAGCCTCTGTCGAGATTTTCTGTCTGTGTGTAGTTGTTGAAGACTGTATGTGCTGTAATGTTTTACGTAGCATATCTTTCATAATACTGTGTGGTTTAGGATAGATTTGCGTAGTTTGTGCAGAAAACAGTAGTTGTCTCAGAGTAATCTTATGGCATAAGTCATTGACAAGCTGACTTTTTTTATTTAGTATTTTACTGAACTATGTAGTACTGAAGTATGCAAACTACTCCAGCTCTATGTGCATATGATTTATTTTCAGAATCTGTAAAAACTTATTGTGACTTGAACTCAAACTTTTAGGCATTGAAATTAAACTCTCATTAAAAGGTAGTTTTAGGCATTTACCACTAACAACATAATACTAGTTTATAGGAAGCTCTGTTTACATGGAATATCCCAAATGGTTAAACAGCAGGGGAGTCTTCTGCTTTTAGTTAAAAACCTGCTGTTTCTGTGTGGCTTATTTACTGCTTCTTTAATTCTTAATGTAGTGTGCTGTGGAATTGAGCATGCAAAAGTCAGTAAAGAATTCTGTTTTCTGCATCTAAGGTTATTACTTGCTGTACAATAATAAAGGCACTATTTTATTGGGTTAGTTGTAATTAACTTCAGCACTAGGCATTGATATAAATCATTCCTAATCTGTTTTCTTTACATTTTCATTCTTTTAAACTAGTGTAACATAGCTTCTTTCTGTCGTTCTTTTACATAAGGACTAGGGTCATAATTGCTTTTTTTGAATTAGGCTGTCGGAAGGTAATGTGCATGTTGATCCAAGAATTGATTAAGGAACACTAATGAATTTCATATAGCACTTTTAAAAGATTTGTAATAAATACTGTGTAATAAATACTCTATAGCAGTGATCTGTTAGACCGTTAGAATTCAATAGAGTGTTGTCATGCAGTGCAGCTGGAAAAGTATTTCAGTATAAGAAACTTTGATTCTGTTTGATAGCTAAAATGGTAAACAATTTTGTGGTTATGAATAAAAAAATCATATTCCAACTCTTCCCCAGAGTATATTTTATGAAAGTAGCTATCGTTGTTATAATCTTTGTTTCTGTGTTTTATCAGAGGAAAAATACTGAAACGCTTTTGGTTTTAATTTTTTTCTGCTCATTCTTGGTGTTTGATACCAACTGGGCCATGTGCCTTTTATCAATACACTGGTGTACTGCAGCATTTTCAGTTACTGGTTAACAGCATAGGTTGTAAACAAGAATGCTATGTGTTCTTTTCAGGCAGTTTCGCAATGCTGAGCATGTGTTTTTCTTGACTTTCTTGTCCTTTTCAGGGGTAAATAATCACACACGCATAATCTCAGCCCAGCTTTACAGTTCATTATTTAGTTTGATGTGAGTGTGTTTGGAATATTTTCCTTCAACAGCATGCTTGGTGTTATACCTCCACTTGAGAAACTATCTCATCTAGTTAATTTTTACACAACTTTCTCCTAGAAGACTCATTAAAATTTTTAATGCAAAGACTTTGGTTGTGTACTGTCACTAGCTGATTTTTTTGAAAAAAAGCAATGTCATTTTAATGGAATGCCAGCAGTAAATACTTTTTATTGTAGCTGAGTGTGTTTGATAGTTTTAAAGTCTTATAAAAATAATTAGCTCTTTTATATAGTTCTAATGGCAGCCTTGCAAGTTTCCCCTGGAGCAGTCTCTAATGAACAGGCCTTGATTTTTCCAGTTGGGCTTTTAGATTCCCTGAGGACTTGACTTCAGACCTTGAGGGGCAGCAGCTGCCATTTGTCTTAAGACTGGAGTTGCCAAACAGACAGACCCATGTATTAATAGGGCACATTTGTATAGCTTGAGTATGTGGAACCCCGATAGAGGCCTAATGATGATCATCTGGTGAGAGCTTGTAGCTGGCTAGGGTTAGAGTAACTTTTATCACCCCTACTGAAATCAAACCCTCTGTATTGATTAGTGATATAGCTTGACTTGTTACATACATGCCATGTTGAAGCTTTCATAGACAAGCCATTGTTTAGTGTGGAATAGTATCCATTCTTGAAATTTCAATAAATTCAAGCTTGTTTTAAGTTTTCCCCTGACAAGATGTTCTAAATTTTTGGGATAGTAGTAAATATTTTTGTAAGCTTTCTTTGTGTCAAGATTCAGCAGCAGTGGTGTTCTTCTGTAGAGAAAAAAACATGTTTATAATTATTGAAATTATTTTTTTCTCAGTCAGTTTCTAATTGTTCTTCCATTATTGATTTATGGTTTTAAAATTTTATTTTAGCATCCAAGTATGACTGTATATATACTAAATAACATTGTCTCCAAATGTGTTTTTATGTTACTCGTATATTAAAATATCGCATCCTTGCAAAATTTTTGTTTTGTATACTACTTATCCTGAGCTAATTTTGATATTAAATTGCTGCATTGTGTTTCTAGACATTATTTCCCATAATTCCATGTTGATTTTAATTTTTTTCAATGGAGCTTTGTAGAATAAAATAAGTGTGATTCAATTCTTTAAAAGGAATTTATGTTTGCAGAGATTCTGCTTAACATGCAGCCTAACCTGTTTTTTGTTGTGGTTTGTTATTTTTTTTTTTTTTAAATTATTAAGAACTCAGCTGAGATATAGTCTACTTTTCACTAGATGTTCATTCAAGCCTGTAGTGGATGTGGTGCTGAGAGAGTGCTGACACCAAGTGCAAACACTGCTGAAAAGTTCTTGATAGTTTACTTTAGGCACTTAAAGATTAGTATATCTCTCTATGAACAAGTTTTTCATGCAGATTTGACCTTTACTCTAGGACATAATATGTCTCTTAGTCATATGTTAACACGTTTTCCCACCGTGCTCCTTCATGCTTCATTCATAGTTGTCAGTACCAAAGTCATCCTTCTCCTTTGTTTCATAACCAAAATAAATTATTAAAATTCCACCAGCTTTATGGGAAGGATGGATTAGCAAGGAACTGGCTCTTTTTTGCTTGCTTATGAATGTGTATTTCAACTGATAGATATATTTCTTAATTGTGGAATATATTGACCTTTTTAGGATATTTTTTTAACTTTCAGACAAAAATGAATTACTAAGGATCATGCATGTGTATGTATATATGAATGAAAGCAGCAATGCAGTTGCCTGCAATTGAAAATAAAGCCATTTTCCTCTATTGGAAATGTTTTAAATATTCTGTTAAAGATCCGCATTTAATTTTTTACCTATCAGACCAATTGACAAATTAGGTTTGCAAATGCTTTTATATAGCTTGAAGGCTACATATTTTGTGTTGTTTGAAATATGTTAATATTTTTTTTCCTAGAAAGGTACAAGTGAGGAGGTGTATATCCATTTGTTGCCTACAGGCAAGCACTTCAGATTACAAACCAACAAAAATGTTTACCAGCAAAATTTTCTTTGCATTTTTTTGAGTGACTAGAGTTTAGGAATGGTTGTATTGGATTAGGTAATAGACACAAAGAGATGCTGAAGAGGAATAAGACAAGCCTGTATGATAACCTTCCACTTTCAGCTATATTCAGTTTGGGGTGGTTTATGAATTGGATGTAGTTTCTGTGTTATTTAGTCAGTATCAGTGTATTTTCCTTCCATGTACATATGCAGGCTCCTCTTGATCCTGTTGAACTTTTAGTCACCGCAGAATCCTTTGGTGTGATAGATTTCACTGATGTGTAATGCACTGCATAAAGAACCACCTGCATTTCTTTGATTTGAAGCTGGCTCCTATGAACTCCTGCTTATAGAAAAGGCTTTTGGGCAGGCCTGTTCTGGTAAATAAGAAGCTCCTGAAGTATTGGATCTGAGCAAGGATATTCAGAATGAGTAGGGAGCCAACAACAAATGGAGGAAGATGAATGATCAGTAGAATTGACACTGGGAAATTCAACTTCAATGTAGAATTTTTCAAGAACATTTATCTGATGATGCCTTATGATTAGAGATATATATACCTAATTTTTAAGAAAGGAAAATGGAAAATCACATAGTACAGAAGACTTTTCAATGCATTTGAAGACCGAGATAACTACACATGCATATGTACCTGAAAGGAAATAAAATGGGATATAGAATTACTAAAGATTGTTTTGCTAGGTTAATCTCATTGTTGGTTATGATCTAATGCATGTTGTGGTCTTTGGACAAAATGTATTTCCTACACAAAGAAAATGGAGTAATTTATGAGTTTTATTAGAGTATTTGGTACTGTCATACAATTGATGATTAGTTAGAATTAATGAAATAAACTCAACCTAACTCAAATGGGACAGCAGTAGGGCATGATATAACCTTGAGGGAGATCATTAGTTTCTGAAAGAAGGGGTTTTTAAAACCAGTACTGTTTAATGTTTGTATTTGATGAGTCTTGGGCACTCATTAAGAATGTATTAATGAAACTTTTTGATATGAAATTGGTGCTATAGAGAACTGGTATATAATTTTGGTTATGGCAGAATTGTGCTGTAGCTACAGGAAATGTAATGTGTTATTAAATACCAAATTATAATTCATATGAGATCTGAAGGACAGTTGCAGAAAAGGATATAGTACTGGCATTTTATCTAAAGTACTTGCAGAGGTGTTTACAGATTCCATTAAGGAAATATGTGAAACAATAAAGAGCTAGGAAATTTCCATATCAGACATAGTATTAGAATAAAATGTGATTTCTTATTTGTCTCCTTGTAACGGCTGGTTTTTGTTATAGTTATTTGTGAATAGTGTTCAGACCTTCCAGGGTTTTTTTTCATGCTTCAATGTTGAGTGTACACTGACCAAAAGCATTAAAAGTAGGTTATGTGTCTGTTACTAAACATTTATATCTGTAGGAAATGATGGTCAATTAAGTACAGCTTAGAACAGGTATGAAAATATTGACTTTGTTGATCTTCCCTTACAGCCCTTCCTTAGGAAAGTGCTGAAGTGTGTTTTGTAGTTATTTAGTTGCATTAGTGGTTGAGTTTGAAGCTTTTAACATGTTTTTTCCCTGATACCTTAGGGAGATGGATAACTAAGATGTTGATATAATAATGCAATATGCATACTGAGTGTAATTGTTTGAGAGTGAACATGTACTGTGGGGAAATATTGAATGGATCATGAAAGATGATGACCATTAGTCTTTTCTTTCAACTATTTAAAATTAGCTTTAGGGTGTGTTCAGCAGTGATTTATGAAATTGTTTAGACTAACACGTCCTTTGATGATGTCTGATATGGAGAAAAATGCTGAAAAGTATCATGATAAATGCACTTTCTTTTCACTTTTGGCAACCTCCATCTTCACCAATTAGATTTTCACGTATTGTAATGAGCTCTAAAAAAAAACAGAGCAACAGATGGACAATGTCATAAATGGAAAAAATTATTTTGCTTTGCTTGAGCTTTTGCCCATTTAAACTAACAGAATAGTGTCAATTATCATATGAAGATACGAAAATATCATCTTTACAGCTTTATATTACATTTAAAAAACTTACATGGATTAGTTGCATATGCTATTTTGTTTGGAATATTATCAGCTAAAAGGCTTTTATTAAAAAAAAGAATAAATGCTTAACGCTATTTCAGACAGCTTACAGACTAACATGAAGCCGTGTAAGCTATAATAAGGCAATAGAGAAAAACTGGGGGAAGGCTAGTGGGAGAAATACGAAGAAGATCGTACAATATAATATGTTACAGTAAAGACCAATGATGCTATGTTATGTGACCTCAAAAAAAACCCATATGTGATAATATGTAAATGGAACTTAGCCGGTGCTTAGCATGGTGCTTGCTTATGAATGCATATAAAGTAGTTATATAAAAAGTAATTAAATACATTTATAATTCATAATGAATAATAAATCACAAATTCCAGTTATTCTACTCTTAATTCTTTCTACTTGAAAATCATTGCAACTAAAAAGTGACAGAAGAATAAATAGAGCCTGGAACATGTCAAGTGATAAGAGTTACAATCTCTCCACTGTATTTGAAATCTGGAAATCTCTTTTTGTTTGTTTGGGTTTTTTTTTCGGGGGAAGGGCTTGAGGGGCAGGATTTAAACTGCAAAGAAACAACATTGTTCTAGTGGCTTTTGTGTATATCTTATCAAACCTTTGTGTCACTGACTGAGAGGTAATTCTGTGTCACTGAGCTGCAAAAAATGTACTCCAACAGTGGGTATTAAAACCTCCTATATTCAGCAGATATTAAGCAAATCTGAAATTTGTGCAAGAGAATTTAGTTTTGCCTTTTTTCCATGTTATGGAGCTGGTGAGATTTTGGATAAGAACTGCAGTGATAGAAGTAGTGATGTGAATAATCATTAGGATTATTATTTCATACAACACAGACTGAAAAAAGATCAAAGAAGCTGACGTAGAAAAGCGTATGAAACTTTGAACAATCTGTTTGCTGCAGAATCTGTCTTTTGTAGTAGTTTAGAAAATTGGTAGAGGTTAAACCAAGAGTTGCATTTGCCCTGTTCTATGCAAATGCCTCTACATTTCCTGCAAAATAAAAGGTTCACATACTTTACTACCCTAAATTTTAGCTCTGTCAACTTGTTCCTATTGAGTTTAGAATTAAAAAATCTTCTTGGTATTTGTGTTAACCAGTTCTGTTTTTTCCTCAGTTTTCAAATCAGGGAAGCAAGCCCCAGTGATAGGTCGTCTGTGTTGGTTTCTTTCTTGAGGCCAGGCAAAACCTGCCTACATGTATGAGGTTTACAGTTTTACTGAAATTCAGGAGTCAGTTGAATGTAAGAAATGTGCAGTGCTCTTGTGTCTGACATTGCCATTTCTTCAGTGTGTTAAAAATTCAGAGTGTTAAAAATGTGTTAAAAGTTGTTTTGAAATTTACTAGGTGTTAATGATGAATATTTGGGTTATTAACAGATTGTTTTGAATAGAGATGACTCCATGATGCTGAGATGAGGATTATTATCAGCATGTATGTTAACCAGACTTTAAACTGTAAGAAAAAATTGTGTATAAAGAGCGAGCCTTACTTTAACATGAAACAGTTTGTTTCTGGCATTATCAAAGCTCAATAAAGCAAAAAGCAATCAGAATTACTACATAACACAGCAAAAGAAAATGATGCAGTTGTTTGTGGGATATTCTTGTATTTTCTTCTCCCCTCCACAGAATATGATTTTGAGTAAATGATACAGTTCTGGTTCTTCATGCTGGCAATGTTTCCTTCCTGATTAGCACACAATTCATGCCTTGTACATTTACTGATGGTGGTGTAAATTGCTAAGATTGAAAAAGAAAGTGTGTAACTTTGTAGTTGAAAATGTTTTTTCTTAGTTTTATTTTTATACAACCAGTTTTCTCTTGTGTTTTTCTCAGGAGTGGCAGAACTCTATACAAAAGAATGCTGGCCTTGCCTTTATTGAGCTTGTCAATGAAGGAAGGTAAGTCACGATATTTGAAAACACCTCTGTGTTAGCCTCCAAGAAGTTGTGTGGCTTGAAATATTCATAAGAGCTTTTCTTACGCCTTTTTGTGTTGTTTTATTTGAGTTTTACAAGCATGATTTCACTTTCTTTAGGACTTCGGTTCAGTTCTAATACTGACTATGGGATTTTGTAGAACCTGAATGCTCTTTAGTTTCATTAAAGATTTCACTTGTCAGTGTGTCGTGGAGTTGCTTTTTCCTGTCCTTGTGCAATGGTTAACATTGAAACTGTCATTTGTATTCAGCTAATCTCTTCAGAAAGGGAGTTGATATTTGGAAGACATTATAGCTAGGAACTGTATGATAAGCTTCTGTGTCAAAAATTAGATTCCTGTTTGCTCATTTATTTCCTATCTACTTCAAAATAGAAAGGGAGTCCCTTTAAGGAAAAAAAAAATCTGTTAATATTACCAATTAGTTTAATGTTCTGTCCGTAACTATATATGTATATTACTGGAATGTACAGAAAATGACAGAGGAGGTGATGAGGCCATGCTCTTTGACTTGTAGTGACTATTCAGAACCATCAATATTTTCTTCGTTAGGAATCGATTGTTGAAGCACATTAAGAGCAATATTTACCTTTTCTAAAGGCTTTTTTTTTTTTTTTTTGAGATGACTTAACGCATTAGCTAAGGAGTATTATAAGAAATGCCATTTATCTAAACCTAAATTCTGTTACTGAGTAACTTGACCTAGTAAGAATCCCAATAGAAAATAAATTTTACGGGGTTAGGACAGCTACTGAGTTAAAATCAAAGTAATTTATCACATAAATTAAAATGCTACATAAGTTTTGGTTTGGGTTTGTTGTTGTTTTTTTTTTTTCCGTTGTAGGTGTAGGGGAAAATGGCTATTTCAGATTTTTTTTCTTTCAAAATGTGTGAATGTTCTCAAGATGGATAAAAATAACGGCCATTTTAATGGTCATATTTCAGTTTATGATGAGGGAAACACCGCTCTGAGGGAGGAAAAACATTTTGCTACTAGTCTTGATCCCAAGGGCCAAGGTAAAGTAACAAGGGTGTTCAGTTACAGTGTTAAGATCTAGCCTGTAGTTGTTTCCTATTATGTGAGGCTGACCTGTCCTGACCTTCTTTACAAAGTGCCTGCTATAAATTTGCCTCTTGATTAATGTTTTATTAGCATAGATAACATAGAGATCCCACACACATGTAAACCACAATGTATGGTTCATCTGTGTAAGATGATTATCATGAACAAATCAGTTTCTGAGACTGAGTTGTAAGTAGCAGTTGCCTAACAGTTATTCAGCTTGTTCAGGTCAAGCTTTCAGAGAGCATTCTATCAGTAAAGTGTTTGGAATTGACTATTTTCTTTTGAAAAATCTGCAATGCCCATCACAGACAGATGGAATCGCTCCCCCACCTCCATAAACAACATCAATAACTTACAGTCTAGCCTTAGCAGAGTGGTTGTCTCAGGGACAAATGATCCCTTGAAGACTGAGATGTGTGGTTTTGGTTAGCAGAAAATATCTAAGTAATTGTTACTTCATTTCATTTCTGGCTCATAGCAGAGTTGTTTTTTAAAAAAGTGGGAATATAACTTTCATTATGGGGGAGAGGAGGTTAATTTCTTAAAAATGGCTCCTTTTATCTTTCTCTATTTCCTTCCATTGCTGTTCATAGGAGCCTTTAAAGTTATTGCTGAATTGGTCATTGTGGTGCTTTGTGGCTTTTCAGCATTCACTAAAATGAAACTATTATCCCTTATATGACATGAACTTATATTCCAGAACTGTTCTTTTCTTCTCTTTATGCAGGTTCCACATATACTAACACTTACACTAAAACATTTGAGGCCTTGTATTTTACTGCATTTGCTATTGTATATTCAGTATTTTTGCCATAACATTATAATCTTAACTCCAAAAGCTGAAATGTTTTCATTAAAACTTAAAAATGAAAGTAGCTGGATGATAATGATTTAGATGTAAACTGCATACTTTTATAATAAACTTGAATTTATAAATTGTTTCTGTAAGTACACAAGAAAAGAAGACAAGGTAGTTGTACAAAGGACAGAACTGATTTCAGCAATTAAGGGAGGATGTCTGTGGGGGTACCATGACATGTGGAGTGTTAAGATAAATAAAATAAAATCAAGGACTGGAAGAACTACCTAGAATTTCTGGAATCACAGAATTGCTGTTGTCTGCTGCCTTGTTGGAGAAAGTCTTGGTCATCCTATAACCCTTGTAAACCAGGGGTTTATTCCCAGAGTTTATTACTAGGTTTTTTTTTGACTAACCATCCCAGGGGATATTCCAGTTTAAAGTGTGTTCGACTGTTTGTTTATCAGGCAAATAAGATGACTGAAAAATCTTTCACAAAGAGGTCTAGAAAAAGAGATCTAAATCTCCTTACACTTGCTTTCAAATGTATTTTTTACTTTTATTTGAAAGGTATGAATGTACCTCTCTCTCTCACAGCGGTTAAAAGTTTTATGTTTAGGCTTGCTGTGTTTTGGCTAGGATTCCCTGGACAGAAATATGTACAGAAAGTTTGCCTCTGGGACTCGTAAGATCTACAATGTGTGTGCTGCATTCAGAATGTTCTGAATTTCATCATGTCCCCAGGTAACTAATGTGTTACACATACAGTTGCTTCCAGGCATTCCAGATGATTTTGGGTCCACTGCACATATAGAGCAGAATTGATTTGTCTGTGCCCAGTAAAATTTTGAATCTTGAACTGAAAAAAACCCCTCTAAATAGGAAGGAATGTGAAAACGTGTATGTGAAAATACAGAACCACAAGCCTACCTAAACTGAAAAAAGAGCTGAAATTTTGGAAGGCTGGGTTACAAGCATAGTGAAAACAAAGAAACAAAACCCACCACCACCCCTGAAGAAAAAAACAGCAATGAAACAAACCCCAAAACTAAAAACAAAGCCCTGTAGAAACACAGGAAGGTACAGAATGTAAACAAAAAGCTAAAGCTGCAGCTATTGGGAAATAACCTCTTTCTGTGCATGGAAAGAAATGTCAATTTCATTACATTGCTACATTGAACATTAATCTGTTTTTAATAAAAATGAATGAGTATTGTTCACTGTTATTGTAATGTCTGGGAACAGTATTAGTGCTCTTTGAAACCTTGTTAAAAAGGTGCCTGTACCCACTGCTGCTCTTATGTACGGAGACATCTGTGCAGCAGAAGTATAGATTGCAAAACATTTTCCTTAGCCCACTGAACTTCTGTCAGTCCTAATTTCAGTCTTTGTACTTACCTTTCACCTTTGGGTCCTCCCTTTAGAGTGGATGTTGTTTTGGAGCCTTGACCTGCTAGAGCTTTCTGGTGAGGGTCTTTGTTCACTGGAGCTGTTCTTTAGGTGTGATCTGGTTCATGGTCACGGCTGGTCCTCTCCTTTGAAGAATTCCAAGGTGTCCAGACAGACTCCATTTTTTCACCCTGGAACTAATTATGTTTCCTCTTTATGCAAGAGATGGCCAAGCTGTTCTTTCTGAACTGAAAAAAAAAGCTTTGTTTTACTTCCTTGTGTGTACAAACGTCTCTTTTGTTATACTCTTATTTCCTCTACTTGACTAGTTAGCAAACAACTCCTTTGCTCTCTGAAGGTTAAAACTCTCTCCTGTCACTTTGATTCATTAGCACACTTTAGTGTGAAGCATCTTTTATGCTAGACGTTGTTTTCTGTATCAGTCAGTGCACTAACAAACATACTTGAGCTTGAGACTAGGCATGACAGTTATTATCCCCTTTGGGGTGATAATGGGTTTGGCATGGCAAGGGTTGAGGGATCAGTCTCCTAAGCATGTTGCAGCAATTATTCTTTCTTATTTTCAGTTGAAGAGACTCTTAAAGATGCTTAATTTTAATTTTCACAGGTATAGTTTTCTTGGTCATTCAAAGAACTAAGTACTGTGTTCTACACATGCGTTTTTATACATCTGTAAATGAGTATTCAAAATCTGGAAAGCAGTTGCTTTAAAAAACTGTCACCCAAAGTTTTGTTGAAAGATAACCTAATTAAACTAGCAGGTTACATGTATGATTTCCTCTGTTTTGCCTTTGCCCTTTCAAATACTTCACCAAAAAAGCCCAAGTAAAACTTAAGGATTCACAAGTGTATCCAGGAGAAGCAGAACTAATGTTTTTTTGTATCTTTCTCTCCCTCCTAGATTCTTTGTTGTCTAATGAGGAATGAAATCTAATCAAAATTCTCCTGCAATATCAGAGGTTTTCCCTCCTATATTGGATTTTCTGTTATGACTTTCAGTGCAGTTGAAAAGAGCTCCTTTGGTTTTGTTTTATTCTTTTAAGGATGCTTGCAAGGATTTTTGTACTCTGGTGATTTAATACAAATTTTATATCTAATATTTTTGAGAAACTGTAGCCTTTTATTCAAAAATAGAAAAATAAAAATTGTTAGAATTATCCAATGAATTCAAAAGTCACGGGGAGAACAAGGAAGGCAGACAACATGCAAATCTGATATACTTAGCAAGCAAAAATCCTACTAACCAGCAAAAAAAAGTTCCAAACCTCTCCAAAAATAACCGCATGAAAATGGTATTATTCTCCCAATCCATAACATCCAGTAGTATAAAATCTGGAATGCTGTAATCGTCTGTATTTCTATAGCATTTTTTTTAGAAGGAACTGTAATAAAATTTCAACATATGTCACCTGCTGTTCCTTTTTGTTAATTGTATGTATTACTTTTGACTGGCCATAGATGCAAATATTTTTTAATATTAAAATAGTTGGCAATCAGACTAGTTGGACAGTTAATTGCACAGTTTTCTAATGGAAAATAGGGGACAGATGTAGGCTGCCCCATTCAGTTGTCTTTCACTTGTAATAGAGTGTGGTCACTCTAAAGGAATGAATTTTAAAGAATGTGTTGCCATAGGAGCAACTACTGTGATGAAAAATAGTTAGAAAAATACAGCTATTAATGAAAAAATGGATGGTAACTGACAGACTTATGCTTTATGCATAATTGACCAAAAAAGGCTCAGGATAAAAATGATAGAGGTACTCACAGCCAAAGTAGAATTGATTACTACCAGTCCCGTTATTGCAGCCTCCTTGTCCTGAGATTCTGATGACATAGAACCTGGATCTAAGTTATGATTTGTAAGAGAAAAAAGTATTTTCCACATTTCTTTGCTGCTTATTTTTAGCAACCCATTCTGCTCAAGTGTAAAAGTGTTTTATAAAAGGGATTGTTGATGATTTAGTTTCTGAGTTTTTATGTTACTGTTTTGGTCTTATAGCAGAAGCAGCTTTGTTGATGTCTGAATTTTGAACTACAGAAAGTCATTAGGCTGGACTTTAAACAGCATTTAAAATGTGCTGAAAATTAGAAGTCGTAGCCTTTATGTGTTTCAGAAATGGGTAAGTGACTTGAGGTGGGGTTCTTGACACTGTATGACTTTTGTGTGTGCACACTAAGGTATGGTATGACATGCACAGCCATTTTTAAACCATTTTTTTATTTCACTGAGTTGCTTGATCATCTGTGCATGGATTAAAATTGCATCACTTCTGTGTAACTGGAAACATCTTTGCTGCAACTTAATGAGCAAACAGAAGCTTTTTGTGGAGGACTAAGTCTAAAAAGGTTACATTAATTGTTAATCATTATTGGAGATGCTAATAACTTTAGAGGGTATGCATGCGACAAAGGTTGGTTTTGCTTGTGAGAGCATTGTTGAGTCAGTCAAAAAGCAAAATCATGAAACACTTGAGTGCCTGGGAATTCCTTTCTTTTAATTTTTTTTTTTTATGTAGAAAGTTTTTAGTAGCATCTGCTTTCAAAACTAAGTTAATAGAAGAGTAACATGAAGGTATTATACCACACCCTGTGCGTATGCTTGTATTGCACTATTGCTATCTCATAGAAGGTTTTCAGAAATCATATGGTGTACTACCATGCAGTGTCTCTCAGAATGTGAGCACAACCTCAGGTCAGTTTTCACTAGGTCCTGATATACCGTGACTATCCTAGATAGAAAAGATTGTATTGATATGGGTGTGTGTACCATACTAGATGTCCTTCTGGAGTGCTGTCAAGTTTTATGCTATTGGATGGCCAAGTGGGCATTTTGGTGAGTCTGCAGAATTCTTAGGTGTTTTTTTTTTTTTTTTGCTTGTTTGTTTGGTGGGTTTTTCTTTTTTTATTTTTTGTTTTGGTTTGTGGTTTTTGTTTTTTTTTTTTTTCTCTCCTGTTCTAAGGGTGTAAATGTATTCAGACTTCAGGCTTTAGGACCTTATGGACTTTTGTGTATTTTTTGATGATTGAATAACATATCTGTAAAGTTCCACAAAGCAATTGTAAAACTTCCTTGCAACAGTAATATTCCAACACTTAGCACATTGAGCAGTCAGATTCCATAAAAGACAGCGTGTATCCATGTAGAACATATCTCCTTTTGAAGTAAGAGTGTCTCTTACGTGCTTGAGGAGTGCAGGTAGCCAAGAAAGGTAAGCTTTCCCGTCTCAGAGTTCTCTGTTTTGGTAGTATTGGGAACATACATAATCTCTCCCCGTAGTACTTTATGAGAGATTTATGCCTAAACAGCTGTTGTAAATGTCACCGGTAAAGCTTTTTCTGTATTTTGGGTAAAACTGACAATTTTTGGACATCAGTATTACTAACCCAGAACTTACCCATCTCTCATTTCCTTTGCATGCACATATTTTTCTGTGCTATTTTTTCCCTTTTCTTTTGTACCTTCTCCTTTTTGTTCATTGTAAGGAAAAACTTGACTCTTTACTTCATCATCTAAGCACTCAGCAGCCAGAAATCAGAAGATTTCTTACTTTGTGCCTTACAGTTTTCTTTTCCAGCATAACACAAAAAATCAGAATCTGTCATGTATTTGGCTGGAGCTCCTCCACTCAATGGTTTAGCACTTCATTCCTGACCCACAAAGTATGCAAGTATATATTTAACTTCCAGCATGGGATCCATTCCCTTGCTTGTTTTTACTAGGGTGTTCATCTTTTCAAAGTTAATCACATGTTTTTAAGTATTTTTAGTCCAGAAAGTGCTTAGCCAAAGGAAGAAAAGTCTGTCTGAGACTTTGAATCTAGTGTGCACTGAAAACAGAAGAGTAGGCCTGCTATTCAGAGTCTTTATCCCCTTAGGTATTATGTCTAACTTCTACGCAATGTGTCCATCCAAGCTCCATCTACACTCTTCTCATGTTAAAGATCAGTAAAAAATTCAATTTAATAACTTGTTATAAATAAAGCCAAACCAGAAGGGAGTTTCTCAGAGAACGAGGAGTGTAAATTGCTGTATTGAACAGCATTTTGGCATTTAATAATACTGAAAAAATAATCAGGTGTGTGAGATAATAGTATAAAGCAAACAGGGTCCATGGATCTGCGTACAGAGATTATGATGCATAAGCAAGAAGGAAATTATTAGACTTTAGTTTTTCTTTCAGCTTGGGGGTGCATACTTTGGAAAAGAAACACAGTTGTAGTCAAGAAATTGAGGAGCTGTTCTTTTGCTGTGAGAAAAAGTATTTATAAAGACATGTTTGGGATAGACTTTTTATTTAACAGAAGAAGAACTAATGTGATCTAGTTGCTGGAATAAAAATCAGGATAAAGGCGGACAAGAAATAGTTGTGGTTGTTTTTTTTGTTTGTTTTTTTTTTGTTTGTTTTTGTTTTGTTTTTAAGTGACACTAATTACCTAAGTTACTTTATTATAAAGGTTCTTTATAGGGAACATGGTATAAAATATCATCAAATCTTACGAAAACAAAATTTAAAAACCCAAAGTTGGGGCATATTTCTGAAAGCTATGCTGTAGGTCAAACAGAAGGTACAGACTTGATGGAGGAAATGAAATTATTTTCAGGAAAACATACATGATCAATTCTGTGTAGGAGGCCAGAGCAGGTACCAGAAAGGACCATTATGATCCTTTAAATCCATGAAGTGTATTATTATCTAAGTGAGGAAAATGAGCTTTTTCTAAACATCATTTTTATCTTCAGGAGAGACAAATGCTTTCTTCTAAAGTTACCTGATCTAGTTATTACAGTTTATAGCCACTTACATATGTACAAAATGTGTGGTTTGTAGTTTGGAGTTGAAATAGTACTTTTTCAAGAGTCAGATTCTTGTCCTTGTCTCAGCAGTGGTCTACTCATCTGAAAACAGTTGTTTCTATTGCAGGCAGCAAGCTACACTTAATGTATTTCTTTAAAATATTTTGTTTGCCTCAAATGGAAAAGTAGTAGCAGGGCATTGATGGTCTTACTATCAAACATACAGACAGAGACAGGTGGAGTCTTAGGTTAGATAAGTAAGTTCTAGGGGATAAAATTAACGTTACATTAGAAGGCTTCCTGCGTGATATAGCCTTGTTGAACATGTTAAAATGTACTTTAGCTTATATGTGCAATGCAAACGAGTGATTTTATGTTCTGTAACTATTTTTTGTGTTAGCAACTGAAAATCTTAAAAAAAACGCAAACAAACAAAACGCAAAAGCAACAACAAGCAGTTTAATAACAAATATTTTGAAAAACTAACCAGTGGAGCATGTGGTGGATTTATCTGGTGTATCTTTGAGTACTGCTGTGGAAATGTGCATCTTCTAAAACAGTGTTGTTCACGTATAGCCAGTTTTAACTTTATGAATCCCAGTGTAACTAATTAAAAAGGAAATGTTTTTAGTAACAATATGAGAACTCACAGAGTAATAGGGTTGTAATTCAATCTGTCAGCTCCTCTGCCATTCATAAACTCAGGGTTTGTGAAGGCCTCAGAAATCTCAGATTGAATTATAGCTTTATTCTGTATATAACCTGGAACAATGTGTATCTTAGCATTTCATTTGTGAGACTGAGGTTGTTTTATAATCCTGAAAGTATGACTTAAATGTATACTTACCATATAATTTTGATTCTTACATTTGGAGAAAAAACTATACTGCAGTGCAATTCACATTTTTTTTTATTTAAACTTTACATCAGTTACATTAGGGCTTTCACTGTGGATGTTTATATACATAAACTGCATGCTTTTCTTTATATTGTGTTGCTTGTATGTGAAAGATTTTCTTATATTTATATTTCAGGTAAAATGTCTGTCTAGTGTGTTTACATTTTAGTTAATACTTAGTTTGTTTTACTATTGAAATACAATTCTACTAGTTGCCAGAAAATTATCTTTCAACCTTATTTATACCATTTTCTTTAAACAATAGTCAGTTATGGAACAGAACTCAAAATATTTGTAAATATATCCTGTATTTACAGTTTTTCATTTTAGCACTTCATTCTTTCAAGGCAGTTCTTAAATATTCTCTGTCCTCAGGTTACTGAGTCAAACCATGAAGGACCATTTGGTAAGAGTGGCTAATGAAGCAGAATTTATCTTGAGCAGACAGAGAGCAGAGGATATTAACCGTCATGCTGACTTTGAGGTAAGAAATTAAATAGTAAAAACAACCAAAACACCAAAACATAACAAGCCCACTGTGTTTGAGGATTCCAGTGTATGATACGGGTTTTTCAGGTGCAGGAGGTTCCATCCTGAAAACTACTTTGCATTCATAGGGTGTTTTGACAGTTTGCCTCTGACATGGATGGAAAAACAAGCTGTGCAGAGCAGCTCAGAACTTGTCAGAATCTGCAAACCATAGTTTGTAGGGAAGGAATTTTGTCATGCCAATGCTGTACTTTCGCATGAAGCAAATATCCCTATATGTGTTAAAGCTCCTTGGTGTCACAGTCAAGATGTAACTCTGGAAAATAAACCCTTACTGAAGAGAAATTAACTTTTTTCTTTGTATCATTTGCTGTTTCACTTAATCCATCTCTAAAACCATTTTCCTTATGTTTTACATGCCTTGGTGTGGTTTTGGTTATGTTTTTGTATTTTCATCCCACTTAAGGGATTCGAAAGTGAAATAATGGACTTTTTTTTTATAGACCGGTAATAAAAATACATGGGTTTTTTTTCTGAATCACTTTAGTCTTACCTCCGACTTTGGATCTCAGTTACATCACATATCTCCTTTCCCTGTGCTTTTGTGTTGCTTAAATGAAAATGAAGCTAAATCTTACTAAATTCACTAGTATTCTGCTTAAAGAGTACTTAGTCTTTCTTCTGACATATGATATTACTTGTGGTTTTGTTTTTAAAATGAAGCATTAAGAGATTGAAGGCACATTTGTGCTTAACGTATTTCTAAATTGTTTTACTCTTAAATCTTTGCTTGAAAAAATACTCCCCAAAGATGAAAGCATATTTGTCTTAGACAGTGCTTATGTTCTAAAGGTCATCTGTGTTGGCCCCAGGATTCAAGCTGTGCGTTGTTTAATAACATATCTGCACTTCATCTAGAGCTAGTTACCCCCTCCTGCAAATGGAGATGTTGTAAGATATCTACAGTACCATTTTACAATGGTGAAATAGCAGGCATGTTTCATTTATTACATCAAGGGTTTGGCGACAGTCCTGTGGAGATGAAAAGTGCATCTTTTTACTTCATTGCCTGATAATCATTGGAGTGGGACATTCTTGACATCTTTTGCTCTGGATTTATGCAGAAGCTCTGTACATGACATGGCATTATTGATTAGATGAACAGCCCACTTTTATTCTTCAGATGCAAACTGTTCGCAAAGGTGTGTGTGTATGTGGGACATCTGTGTGAAGTAAAGGGTTCTGTCATGTAAATACGGGCTATCAATGGATTCAGTTGTTCACTGACATCTTCACTGTTAGCCTTATTTCAGTCTCAGGACACCTTTTATGATGTCTGGAAGAAATTTGTGCTGAGCATCAACTTACATTTTTTAATATAGCTCAGAGTTTTGCTGTGACAACCCTTTAGGATAAGAGTGGGCTGATACTTTTTTAAGTTGATGCTGTTTTGAATCTGTGCTATCTCAGTATGATGGCTCAAGGGGTTTAACTCATCAGGTTGAACTTAAACAGAAACTAGTGTACCAAAATAGCAGAAGTCTGTTTATCAAGTTTAGTTTTATTACTGCGTTGGAAAAACTTGTATCTAGCGTCACTTCTGCAGGTACGCAAATTGATGATATACAACTACTGGATTCTAGCAAATGCTTAAATAACAAACCTAGTGTCTCATGAAGTTAGTGTTACTGATGTATGTGGCAGGCTTCAGTCAATGTTCTGTTTCTTTTGTGCAAAGGGGAACCATTACTCACACCCATTGAATTTGCAGATACCTCATCAGTAATCAGAAATTCCTGTGTACTGTGTTCCATCCATCCACGGCATGATCTCATTTTCACATGCCCTGTCAAGTGTGTGTGTCTTGCTTTAGTACAATGGTACTTTTTAGCTATAGTGTTCCTCATAGCCTTTTGAAGTGGTGCTTCAGACAATAGAAGACTTACCATTCTTCTATTGTGCCTGGAATTGGATCTGTCACTTGGCTAGACTGGTGCTATTCCATTGTTTAATGGGAATTGGTGTCTGCCATGTTGGGCTGCTGATATGCTGTGTATTGCAATTGGTAGGTATATTCCCATTGTACCAATGGCTGTTGAGGTTTTGATGCCTTAATTTTTGGCCCTGACACTCATGTCATGACTCACTGGCATGACAGGAAGGACTAGGAAATAAGAGAAAAAGAACTCTCAAAACAATTGATATAGCCTTTGATGTGGTTCATTCTCCAGCTTGAGGACCTGTAAGAAAGCAGAGCAGCAGATGATGAACCCTGAGCTAAAAGTTGTTTTGTCTAGCCTGACTTGTGTGGTTTGGTCACAGGCTTTGCCACCTGAGCTATGGGGATAAAGGGCTGAGTGACTCTGTAAAGTCTGGTTGAGTGAGGGATAAAGATTCAGAGATAAGATTTCAGGTAAGAAATGGGGTAAGAACTGTCACCCATTTTTTCATTTTCATTCAGACTTGCATTTCTGGTGTTTCAGGTGACATGTGAAATGTTCCATGGTAATATTTGGCCAGCAAAAATCCAACACCCAAATTTCTTTTTAAAGATCCGTAGTATGTTTACTGCTACCTGGTTTTAATTCTCCTGTTTCTAAAAGTCATGAAAAAGTTGAACCTTTCAATATATGTGTCAGATTTTGGACAGGTTGGCAGCATGGTGACAGAGCAATCTGGTCTTATAAAGTTTTCTGTAGAGCCTTTTTTTTTTTTTTTACTTCTTTTTTTTTTAAAGCAAAGGCAGTTTTGAAGTAAAAGGCAAAATATCTTTTCATCATTTAAAACTGAACTCTAGTATTTGGGGGCACATAGAGGCAGGAGGAAACAATGGAATATCTATACAAACTTCAAAATGAAGTTCTAGATTATATATTATTGCATAGTATTTGGTTATGAATGGGCTAAGGATGGTCACTGTAAGAGGGAGAAAAAAACCTAGAAAGATAGGTAGTACTATGAAAAACACTGCTGTGCTGGACAACTGCACTTTAGAAATTTGTCATGGGACATTTTAAAAGTTGCATAGGGTCCAGAGGGAAGGTACCCCTCCTGTTTGGTTCTTAATTCAGTGCAAGTACAGAACAGATATTTTCCTTCCTTGACTGAGAAATGTCGACCTATCAATTCTGTCATAGTCAGGAGGAGGCAGAGAAGCAACAGTAATGTGGCACATACTGCCTTTGCTGCATAACGGCTGATTGTGTCTCTCCTTGCTGTATCTCCATGTGGTGGTACCTTGCATTGGTTAGAACATGGAGAGGAAAGTATCTGTTCCCTTTCCATAAGGTAGGATAGCAAAAAACAAAGGAAGGCGTCTAAAGCAGGAATGTTTTTTTTTGCGTATTGCTCCATTTTGTGCTGTAACTTTAGGTATGCGGAAAACTCTGAGTGCCTGCAATTTAAATTAAAAGGATTTGAAAAGAAATCTTTTTTCTCCTCCCTGTATCTTCTTAAGGCAATTCTCTCTATTTTAGAAACTTCAAATACAGTGTCTTAAACAGAGCAAAATCAGCACATCCACTTCTGTATCTGGTAGCAAGAAGGGCATCTGTCTTCTTGGCTTGGCTGTTTTTCTTCCTTTGTGTTTGGAGTGTCTGTCTCCTTTTGCATTGCAGAGCCCTCCTTTGCCTCTGTAGTCCTGTACTTCTGAAACGTCTTCAAACTGGACGTGCTCAGCTTCCCTCATGGGAGATGCAGCCTCCCACCCTCTTCTAGGTGATTCTACCTTACAACTCAGCAGCCTGCAAAAGACAAAAAAAAAAGTTCACTTTGGTATCTGGCCACTCTTTTTTTCTCTTTTTTTTCTCTTTTTTTTTTTTTTTTTATAGGAGCTAATGTAAGTAAAATAAATTATGAGCCAAACCAGTTATGCTGTCTGTCTTCTAAGAATTGCTTTGGAGATGAAGGATCGGTTGTGAGATTTTTCTGTGGCTGAATAAAAAAAGTTAACCTATTTCTTGCTTTGTTCTGATCCTTTCTTCACCTATGGTTTCATTGCTACTTCTGTAAGTAATTACATCTATGAATGTAGACGTACAGGGAGGTCACAGTGAGACCCAAGACATATTTACCCATTTTACAATGTGATTAAGCAATATTCCACTCATTTCTCTAGTGAGGTGGCAGTGAAGCAAACATTTTTACAGTGAATGTGGAAATGTGAGCATTCGTAACTTAACTTATAACCCTTGTAACCTTAAATTTTGCCCAGTGTCCCTGGGATTGATATATATGGGTCTCTTAGGCATTTTTCAAAACCAAAATGTTTGGTAGAGCTGAAAATCCCAAAGAAGAACCTCTTTATGCCTGAATTCCATCAACTAGTTTCATGCTACCACCTAGACTGCTTTCTAGAAATGACCTTGAAAAATGTGGTGATTCGTACTGTGTCTTAGATTGTGTGCAGACTACTGTGGAGTTGGGCCTATGAGAATAATTGGATTTGGTGTGAGGAGGGGGAGGGAATTTTCTGCTCTAATTGACTTTATTTTATAATTTATTACAGGAGTGCCCATTTCCTTGGATATGCCTCCTGTCTTGCATAAATCTCCTTATATATTTATGTGTGAATATACATATTTATAGAATTCTAAATATGTAAACTTGCAAGTGTTTTAGACCTGCATTGTTCGAGCATTACAGTGTTTCATCTTTGTATTGAAGGTTTTGTTTGCTTTCTCATGGCACTATTGGATTTTGACCAAAATCTGTAATAGCATATCTTAATGCTTGTGTAAAGTATTTTTGATTGGTATCCTTCCAACAGCATTGGGTTTTATTTGCCTGCAATATTTACATGAAGGAATAGGAAAATGGAGGGAAAGGTGCTATGCAGAACTGTTCATAATGTTGCACTTTATAAGTGTGTGTAGAGGAGCAATGGACGCTGCAACACAATTTTCAGAAAGCATTCTAAAATGGATGGACAAGGATTCTTCATTCTGAGTCTGTGAGGAAAACGGACACTGGAGTAATTTTTTTCAGTAAAATGTAACTGCTGCTGTAATTTACTAACCTGCCTCCTCTAAGTGGCTGTTTTTAAAGATTGTGTGGTGTGATTCCCTTGAATTTCTGGTCTTATTTTTTCAAACTGTAGTCATCCATAGAAATAGAAACTGCTGGCTTTGTTGTTATTGGCCATTTCTGTTGATTAACTGAGAATTTCACATGACTTTCCCTTTGCATTTGTTATAAATCATACTAGGCAGCTAACTTCTCTGCATGATTTCTCTTCAGTAATTAAATCTAGTATTTCCAGCTGCTGTAAAATTTGTTGCCCTTTTCTGCTCAGTTATGGTTTTGCATGCGGAAGACTCAGACTTCCTCGCAGTTTTAATTCTTATTCAGTATCAATTTATAGGCTGTGTGTAATAAACTGAATGTTTTACTTCATGGCTCATGTGGAGGAAGGAATCTTAATACAAGTATTGCCTAGACACAGATAAGCTGCAAGGCTAAGCAAGCGTTCCAGTAGTGAATTGGATGTAGCTGTTTGCTTTTTGTTTTCTTGGCAGAAAACTGAATTCAGTGATTCCATTGATTGATAATGTTGTGTGTTCTGAACCTCTTCCCCTTTGGTGTACTAAGCATTAAATATTAGAAGATGTTATTTGTGTCAGAGGAAGTAACTAAACAGTACTGGAAATCAGTTGTGTCAGGAATGCCTGTAACTCAGAGAGAATGTTTGAGAGCCCTTGGAAGAATTAGGAAACGGTATTTGGTGTCTGTTGTTTCTGTAGGTGATAGTTACATTTACATGTAACAAACAGTTACTGTGTGAAAGAAAGTTGTAATCCTTGACCGAGTCCCTATTCTCCATATAATTTCCAGTTTTTAATGAGAGCTGCTTATGTTATGGATCTCATGCATCAAGTTGTTTTGTTGGTTTTTTTTTCTGTGCCTCTTGCAACATCCTTTTTGTATAAATTCTTATTCAATATACTTAACAGCAATGACCTTATTTATTAGAACAAAAGATTTCAGAATACTTTCAATGGACATTCTGTCTAGTAGTGTGGGTTATCAGTAATGGGTCTTTACAGAGCATAGGAAGGTAATGGATAGCGCAAGTTGTAGGTGTCCTGTAATAATGTAACCTAAAGTTATATATAGATTGCAAAAATGTAATGTGGCAACACAAACTACGTTAGATGTGCCCTCACAGAAAATAAGGCTTTACACATTTCATTATAAACGGGCTTAACTTTCTCAAATTTTAATTTTTAAATAACCACTGTCCTTTGTATTGGGCAGGTTAAGCAGTGTAGCACCATCTGTTGGTAGAAGGAAGAAAACTTCTTACTTAATTTCTAAACACTTTTTTTTTTGATGTGTTTTAAGCTCTTCAACAGAGTGCTGAGCATAGAAGAAATTTTATTTCTTGTTTTCCATTGGAAGATTAACCCATTTTGTTTTGCTGCAATATGGTGATGAGTTGCAAACTGGGAAATTAAACTTCTTATATTCCTGAGGTGGCAATTTTTGGATTTGTTGTCTCATGTGAGGTAAAGGATACTGTAATGAGAAGTTCATTTTCTGGTTGAACATCGTAACATTTTCCCTGTGCTCTGGGAAGTGTTGGGGCAAAGTATTGCCTGACTATGAAAGGATGAGTGAAAAATTGTAGTTTCTCTTTCACTGTGCTTAATAAGCAATGGGAGGAGAAGGTATGAAAACTAGCACTGGAATGCGGAGACCTCTTTTTTTGTTATATCTCAAATTTAAATCAAAATAGTTTACAGGACTGTGTCTAAGAGCTATCAAAGATATAATAATATTGTTTATGAAGTATCTTAAAAATGACTAAATGACTGAATTGAAACAGCATAGAATGAAGAAAATGGGATAATTAGAGAATGTAGGACAGCATTGTATGCTTCTGCTGTAACCTATCTTCCGCTAACCCGGGAACAGACATTCCTCTTTGAACTTATCTTTTTCTGTATCAGTGCATCTTAACTTCTGTGTATGTGTATGGAAATCCATAATTGTAAGACTGACAGGGTGGTTTGTGTTTGTTTCTGGTTTGGTTTTTTGTTTGGTTGTTGTTTGTTTTGTTTGTGGTTTTGGTTATTTTTTTTTAATTATTTAGTTCACTTGCTAATTAAGTAGCAATAGAAAATCCAGAATTACAGTTAGAGCATGCTTAGAGATTCATCAGCATAGATACGGTCATGCCTAAACAGCACTTTATTAGGATTGGTTTCTGTTCTTCTTTGTCTTTAATTTCAAGTTCTAAGTTTCAAACTTGTTATTAACATTGAAAGTGTAACTCAAAGTAAATACAGAGTAAGAAGTGAGTAAAATATCATAATCTATATGTGGAATATCTCTTCCACCTTAATGACTTAAGTTACTTCTAAGAGGTCATGCAGTAGCAAAACAAGCACAGAAATTTGAATGTCTGATCTTATCTTAATATGTGCAGGATTTACATAGTTAGGTTCCGCTTACTGCAGATAATTCTTTATGAATACTTACTGGTGATGGGAATTACTCAAATACTCAGATGAACATCTCTCAGTAGGATATTATAGAGCCATAGGTTCTGCTGGTTTGTGGAATAGGAAACAATTTGGCCATAAACTTTAATAACTGGAACTTTATTTAGAGCATTTAAAATCCAAAATAATTTGTTAATAAAATCCACTTGGAAATTCTGTACCTTTTAAAATTAATTTACATTAATAATGTTCTTCTGTATCACAGATGAATAGTTTTCTGAGACTCAAGAGCATCTGTAGTGGGTTAGACCAAAAGTTCATCAAACTCACTGTTCTAACAGAGTTGAATGCTACATGCTGAAGGACAAGTATAAGAGCAGTGCAGTTTTATAGGGGTTCTTTCTTGGCTATACGTGGATGGCAGGGATCATGATTTAGACAAAATTTGCAGTTTTTGATATGAATTTCACTTACTGTTTTATCTCCCAGTCACTGTATTAGCATTTGTTCATGTTTGCTGTTTTTACAACCTTGAATTATTTAAAGCTATCAGCAAAATTTGGTGGTCTCATGTTCCAAGAGCTCTTTTTATCCTTTCATCTTCTATTAGCTCTACAGAGATACTTTAACAGGCTTACTGCTCCTGATTTGTTTGTAAAATAATTTATTACTGCCTTTTATGCTTTTATGCAAGTGTTCCTTAGACTCTTTTGGCCTGCTTCCTTCTGTTTTAAAAACTAGCAAGCCTTAGTTGACATATTTTTCTGTTTTACTTCTTTGAACAAATTTCTTAAAGAATGCTATTTTCTTACAGGCTTCTTTCTCTGTAGCTTAACCATTCCAGCTTTTTCTGGTCTTTTAAAAAGGCTTTTGATGGATGGCATGCATTTCATTTGAACCCCTAATACACAGTTTTTGTGTTGTCTATAAAAACATTTTCCATGTTTTCCTGCATCTTTTTATGCTTGTAATATGAAAACTAAGATAGCTAGCTAAGAAATTTCTTGCTTCAGATCAGATACTTGCATCAGAAATATTGTTCTCACCTATTCACGAAAAATAAATCAGTAGTGTTTACCTTGTTTATTATTCATGTACAGACTTTTACGGTAGTTCATGCAAGGCAGTGATACTAAAATACAAAATACTCTTGAATGAAGTAATACAGTGTACATAGAGTGTAAATTTCTAGCATTAACAAAGCAAATATCCTGTTGTGCTTGATTGGAGATTTTATTTTAAAATTCCCATCCAAAGATAGCTTGCATTACTTACGTACCTTTTTAACAACAGTGTTAGAAATTGTTCAGCTTTGAAGAAAAAACACAGGTGACAGGTCGCATCTCTCCTATGTGCTTTGTTGTGAGTTACTTTAACCTAAGTGAGAAAGACAATGTATTAAAATAATTCTGATATTGGTGCTGACAAGGTCACGAAAGTTCTGTGTGGTCTGAATACCCAAAGGTGTTTTTTCTTACTATTCTAGCTAGTAGGTTGGACTTAAAATTCTGCTCAGTTCTAAACTTTTTTCTAATTTATTTATACTTATATTCAGCACATATTTGTTATTATGTGATTATTATCTTTTGGCTTCACATGTGGTTTTCCTTTAGTTTTTCTTATTTTTACTTTTTTATCATTCATCGCGTCTCACTTCACTACAGTAGGCGTTTTTTCTTCTAAGGTGGTCTGTGCTCTAGGTCATCTTAGTAGTTCTATTCTCTGTTCTTGGATGATTGATTCCTACTGCAACATGGATGAGCAAGAGTAATCACATTATCGAGCCTATTATCTCAAACTGTGGATACTTAAGGAAGATTTTATTCAAAGGGCAAACATAGTAACACTTTCCAAGGCTGCTGATTTTTGCTTGCCAGAAATGATGTCCACTTACTTTGTATCTCCTCAGGGATTTTTTTCCCCCATTTGCTCAGTAAAACAGACTTTTGCTTATAGTTAGACTGAGTTAACAACAAATTGTACTGGCATCTTGGTTTCATTCTTGTGTTGTAAAATGTCTTTTCCCTGGTAGTGAGTCAGGTTGAACAGGAGACGTGAATCACATCCAGTATTTCTTGGAACACCTTCTGTTCATTATACTGTTGCAATTAATAGCTTAAATCTGGTACTGTTAATAGCTGATAACTACACACAACACCATCACGCATTTGCAGTTGGAGCTTACAGTTGGAAGGCTGACTCAAACAATTATAATGAAAGGTTTATTCCAATAGGTTCACAAAATCCTGCAGAAAGTCCCTTGCTTCATGGGGAAATACACACAGTCCTGGATTCCTTGTTTACTTAGAGTAGCTGTCACTGTCTTGGATGTTGTCTGAGTCATACCAGCTGCTAGTGGTCCTAGTATGTAGTGTAGAAATTTGTATTGTATACCACCTAGCATGGTGGTGTACAAATTCAGCAGACCAGGGGAATTCTGAGTTGATCATATTTTGCAGGTTCAACAAGACTGCCAGTCCCTAGCATTTATCAGCTCTTGGGAAACTTTCACACGATTGTCTCAGCATGCACTCTCCATCTCTTTGACCTGCTTTTTCACTGTGACTCTCTCTCCATCTGATGTTATAAGAACTCACCTAGAAAGAGCCCTATGTACCACATGATTTTAGAGAGTTCTCTTTTCCTTCCTGAATTGTAGAGACAATTCTTTTTTTCCCCACCTTGAAAAATCCTGCTGTTATGTAGTTATTTCTTCTGAGACAGTGATTCCAATTCTGAATCCTTTCAAAATGCTTCTCAGTTCTATCATATTTCCTAATAGAAGACCCAAAACTGCACACAGCATTCCAGATGTGGACACACCAGGAGCTTATAAATACACAGTGTTTTATGTGGTGTTCTTTCCAGTGATTTCTAATTCTTTGATTCCTGTATGCTTGTTGATTATTCTGTACTGAGCTGATGGTTTCATAGAACTATGTCATTGATAATGCAATCCCATAATGATAAAAAGGAGTGAAGATAAAGTTGAACTCAGAGTCCATCATTTTATAGCTAAAATTAGATTCTTTCCTACATTTCTTTTACCTACTCTGAAGTTCCTGTTCTATTACCATGATGACTTTCTCTTCCAAGCTTCTCCTCCAGTTCCTCACAGCTCCTTCATGATTATACAACCCTGAATAGCTTAGTACCAGCAGGGAACTTTGTCACTTCATTATACACTCATTCTTCAGTTTTTTTTTTATTTTGCATATATGTTGAACAGCCTGAAACAATCACAAACTGACAGGAATTGTACTAACTAGTGTTAGTTTGTCCAGAACCTTAGCTTGTATTTTATCACCTCTCCTTCCAGAAGTAGCTTTTGTGATTCTTGTCATTTTCCCTTCCTCTGGCTGCTTTCTGTATTGCTTTTCTTTTGTGATGTTGGTCTAGATAAGTCATTATGCCTTCCTAAAATGTGTCTTTTAAAGTCAAAGCAGTTTGCTTATGTGAGTAGAATATTTGCACTTACTGATGTTTTAAGAACTTTGATGAAATAAAAAGAGCATGCTTTGGTTATTATTATTTGTACAGTTAATATTTCCATTGAAGGTGAAAATATAAATGTCAAAACCATTCTGAAAAATGTCAATTACAGCATGAGAAGGTTGTTTTAGTTATTGTATGTCAACAGAAGCCTGAAACTGCTGTTACACACTTTTTTGTTTCTGCTAAAACAGAATGATGAATCAAACAGTTTATAATAGCATTAACTTCCAGATAAAATATTTTCAACCAGTCTTTGTAATTCTAGAATTAGTGGAAACACTTGTGTCTTTAGATTCTTCCATCAAGGCACAGGAAAGTGAATTATTGAAAAGATAAAAATAAATTTGTTTGCCTTCTGTCAGAGTTCATATCCACAGCCAACCTTGATAGAAGACCAGAATGATTTAGACAAGTTTGCTTTGGAGATTCATAACATATGCTTGCTGGACAGAATTGAGTTATCTCTGCTCTGGAGAGTAAGTTATTGTAGCAGGAGCTGACAGAGATGAAGATAACTGAGGGAAATTCAATTACCTTTTAGTGTTTTCCTTCTAATAGGATTCTTAATGTGAAAAAGATCCTTAGATGATGTGCCTATGTTGCTTTGTGAGATTTGCTTTGATACCTGTATCCAGAATAAAGTGAACTCTTCTTTTCAGGCCTTCATTAAGGATGAAATGTGCATCCGATTGCTAAATGAGTGTTAACTTTCTATCCAGTGTATTGTCATTTGTAGCCCAGATGTATTTGGCAGTCTTTTGGCAGTAGTGTTGAATATTCTCTCAGATACAGTTTAATTTTTAAGTGTTGCTTTTATATAAGAAATCTGTTTGTAACAGGAATTGAAGAAAGAAATCACAAACCTGTAAAATATCTCCCTGTATTCTGGGTTTGTTTCTGCATGTTTGTTTTCTCATTTGGCTTTTCCTGGCAAAAGCATCTCAGTTGCAAATACTGCTTGTTGCTGACCTGAGTTCAGGCTGCTGGGTTAAAGCCGCATCTCATCATTCAGCGAAGTTCGTCAATGGAGCCTGAAGTATTTGCAGTTTAGGTTTTCACTATTACCTGCATTAGTCACATAGAGAATTTTTCTCTTTCATTTATTGGAATATTAATGGGGAGGAAGTTGTGCAACGTACTGCATCTAGCATATAATACATCTAGTTTTTCCTGAATTGGTATTTCTCATTCCAAAGAAAGCTTTAGCCTTTCATTGAGAATGCTCTGTTCTCAGTGCAAAATATAGTGACTGTGCTGAAATAAATACCTCCATTAGTAATGGTTGAAAAGAGGCTGTAATTCTCTTTAAAGAAGGATCTTACAATTAAATTGAGAAGATTGCCTTTATTTTGAAGTCTGTTTGGGATTCAGGGAGGGAGATGGTGGAAAACTGGAAAACCACGCCCAGCCAAGGTTGACATTCCCGATTTTCTATAAAGGTAACCTCTTTATTCTGAGTAGACCTACAACTTTTCAGGAGAGGGAACAAGACAGCACTAATCACAATTCTTAACTGAACTGACAGGTCCTTTCACATAGCCACTTGCATCTTGATGCTTTGCAGTCCAGCTTTCCATCTTAACTTTCCTGTATTAGCTTTTAAATGGGAATAACTATAATAGGTTTTTTAAAAATCTCTTTGTTCCTACTTCATCTGATTCTGTAATAGTAATGTTTACAGAGTGAGTTCACCTACTGATTTTTCTCTTTGACTTAAATAGGAGAAAACTGGACCTTTGAGATGGTCATAGATCATGAAAAGGAAGATCTATAAGGCAGTTCAGTTGCTCTTCCAGTGATCACTGTTTCAGAGAAGGTCCCAAGTGACTTCAAGACTTCTGGATTTTACTGTTACTCTGAAGTCCTACCAGAAGTGGCAGATTTAATCCTTAAAAACCTCATAACATCCAGAAAAACAAATTGTTCTCACTGTTGTGTTCCACACTAGAAAGATAGATTTCCTGATACATTCCTCTCCACTCCTTCTTCCCCCCCGCCCCCTTTCCCTGCTCACATTTCTAGGTCCCTGTTTTTAATTCACTTTTAAGAAAATGCATCTTCAGAGATTTCTGCATCTTAAAAGATTTAGCTGTCTCCTGGTAGTAGAGCTTGGAAGGCAATGTTAGTGACTATAATGCTGAGCAGTGCAAGCACTTTGGTCATTGTTACACCTTTTTTTTCATTTGTGCCCAGCTGCCAGGATACTGTTGGCTTTGTTTTGTTTTTGTTTTGTCAAAAATTTGTTGGAATGAATTCTGGGTTTAAGTAGTAGTATCAAGGTTATGGCATAATGGATTTTGAGATGTTCGTGCTCCTTTCATCCTTCTACCAGCCTGACCTTGAGGAAACTTGAGATTTAAATTTCATCAAATTATCCTGAATTGTGTGTTGTTTGTAGAGCAATCTGAGATTCCATCTTTCATGACTGATGTCAATTCTTGCCTTAGAAACATTTAAGGGAGGTGTCAGACAAAGTGCAAAATGCTCAGTTACTGTATAAACACTGTGACTATTATGAAACAAGTTTTGACATAATGAAACAAATTCTGTTGTAACTTGGGACCAGACACGGTATACTGTCAGGGTGCCATGAGGGCCTGCAGTGTCCCACAGTGGGGTAAGTTGGGTACCCACTGCAGCACCACAGCCTCCTGAGCAGGACTTCACCAAGCATCTCAACCTCCCACCCACCATGAGAAGAGCAGGGCAGCTGGGGGGGAGGGTGGCCAGGGCCAGGACAGGTGCCCAGTACAGGGTAGGGCCATAGGGCCAGGGGGCAGCCTGAGACTGGGAAGCCCACCTTCCCCATGGCTGGGGACCTGGGAAGGATCTTTGGTTTTGATTAGATATAAAGAAAAAAATCTTCACTCTGAGGATGGTGCAACACTGGAACAGGTTGCCCGGGGAAGCTATGGGTGCCCCATCCCTGAAAGTGTTCAAGGCCAGGTTGAACAGGGCTTTGAGTAATATGTGCAACATGCTTCTGCCCATGATGGGGGTTGGAACTAGATGATCTTCAAGGCCCCTTCCAACCTAAAACATTCTATGGAAGCTGACACCAAGGTGGTGGACATTGCTAAGATGGGGGGGGGGGGGTGTTCACCCTGGCAGCTTCTCTCCACTGCCACCAGTAGGACAGGCTCATCAGATGTGCTTGCTATAAACTGGCCACCAAGCTGTGTGGTTTGGTTGATAGGCTGGAGGGAAGGAATGCCATCCAGAGGGACCTTGACACACTTGTGAGGTGGGCTGATGCCAACCTCATGAAGTTTAACCATGCCAAGTGCAAGGTCCTACACCTGAGTCAGAGCAATCCCAGGCACAGCTACAGGTTGGGCAGAGAAGAGATTCAGAGCAGCCCTGCGGAGAAGGACTTGGGGGTGTTGGTTGATGAGAAAATGAACATGAGCCGGCTTCAGTGTGCGCTCACAGCCCAGAAAGCCAACCGTATCCTGGGCTGCATCAAAAGGAGCATGACCAGCAGGTCGAAGGAGGTGATCCTGCCCCTCTACTCTGCTCTCGTGAGACCTCACCTGGAGTATTGTGTGCAGTTCCGGTGTCCTCAACATCAAAAGGACATGGAACTGTTGGAACAAGTCCAGAGAAGGGCCACGAGAATGATCAGGGGACTGAAGCACCTCCCGTATGAAGACAGGCTGAGAAAGTTGGGGCTGTTCATCCTGGAGAAGAGAAGGCTGCGTGGAGACCTCATAGCAGCCTTCCAGTATCTGAAGGGGGCCTGTAGGGATGCTGGGGAGGGACTCTTCATTAGGGACTGTAGTGACAGGACAACGGGTAACGGGTTAAAACTTAAACAGGGGAAATTTAGATTGGATATAAGGAGGAAATTCTTTCCTGTGAGGGTGGTGAGGCACTGGAATGGGTTGCCCAGGGAAGTTGTGAATGCTCCATCCCTGGCAGTGTTCAAGGCCAGGCTGGACAGAGCCTTGAGTGGCATGGTTTAGTGTGAGGTGTCCCTGCCCATGGCAGGGGGGTTAGAACTAGATTATCTTAAGGTCCTTTCCATCCCTAACTATTCTGTGATTCTATTTGTGTTGCTTTTTTATCCTATGTATCTATAGTGCTCTAAACATAACAAGCTCCAAGTATTGAGTTTATTATTTTACACTGAATTAAAGTCAGTTAGTGAAATCTAGTTAAGTATGATTTGTGCAGTTGTCCTGTGTGATCTGTTTTTTGCCATTACAGCAACATCCAGGAGTTCAGCTGTTTGTAACAAATGCTGATAACTGTTAGCGAAGTGTAGTGTGAAAACACCCTCATACCATTGAGCAAAACCAACCAGACAGAAAAACCTTGCCATTTTTAGAGCTGAATGTTAACCTTTCAAGAGTGGTAGAACTTTTTCTGGGTAAGAAATGTTAATTAAAACCCAAACCTATTCATACCTATCTCATGCTGTTCTAAAAGTCTAAAATTGTGTTATGTAAGTGCATGGGAACCAATCACAAAGAAAAAAGCCTCGTACACTAGTTAGAACGAAATATAAAGCATAGACTACTGAAAAAAGGAGAGGAGAAAAAATGAAGTTAAAATAATTTGCTTTTCATAGTTTGATGCTGTAAGAATTTTGACAGGAGGCTTTAAGTTAAGGCAGAGAGGTTAAGCTAAACCTGGGATTGTGACTGCTTAACATGTTACCAAAGTAAGTGGCAATGAAGGAAGGAATGCTTGTAAGGGTATCTGCTATAAAATGCCATATTTTAAGAATCCTTCCCGTTTGCTTCTTTTTTTTTTTTGCAAATCTCTGCCATTTCATCATCATCTTAGTGAAAACATCCTGCTTTTAAAATACTTGGTCTCCAAAGCATAAGTCTCTCAAGTACCTTAGTTTACCATAAGGTGATGAGCAAGTTTGGCGTATAAGTTAGAAACTTGTGAATCAGCAGCACTGAGCTTAGTATTTTTATTTTATACACTTTTGAGTAAAATCCTATGTGTTTTTTTTTCCTCACAGATTCTCTGGTAGTAATTTGAAATTCCTTTGACAAAAAGAAAAAGCCCTTAATACTTTTCCTTAATAATAAGTTAAAATGTTTCTGCAGATACAGATGAAGCTGCAGTGACTTAATAGCAGAAACTAAAGGATTTTTTTATTCTGTGTATGGGAAGGAACTACATTGCCAGCAAACATGTTTGTCCTATTTAGCAGTGTTGCTCAAGGATATGTGCCAGTCAAGGTAATGATTCTCCATTTTGAGAGACTGAAAAGGTCCTGAACTGTCAGAAATCAAGGCCACTAAATTAACATTTGGAGCAAGCATGGTAGAAGCTGGTGAAGGACAGATGGGTTACCTTTGGCTGTGAGTTCATGTTCATGTCAGAATGTTTCATAGCTGAGGTTTCACAAAAGATTTGCCAAATATAGAACTGTAGAATGGTTTGAGTTTGAAGGGACCTTAAAGATCATCTAGTTCCAACCCTGTTGCCACGGGTAGGGACACCTCCCGTAGACCAGGTTGCTCAAATATGGCACAGAACACTTTTAAAGCTGCTCCTGGTGCTAGCGCAGATTGATAGGCGATTGGTTCCTACATCTGCCTTAGTTACTATTATGTATCCCTGTGTATAAACTAATTTTACTGTGTGCTGATGGTACTTTTCCTTTTCTTCTTAATGCCTAGTACTAGACTACTGTACAGGATAGAATACTTTTAAACATACCTTTGATTCTGTTATCAGAGTACAAAACAAAGTTATATGAAGGCAAACTATGATCTGTTTAATTGTTTATTTATTAAGCACCTTAAGTGACATGTTAAGGAGCCGGGTCAGGTCTGAAACCAACTCGGGATGCAATGTACCAAAGCTTATTAGAGATGTGCTTATCATTAGCATGCAATTGGTTATGGCAAGAGAGGAAGCTATAATGTCTAAATGTCTTGTTATCTCACATGTAAGTTATTTCTCTGTTCTTTGTTCATGAGCTAGTATATTTTGATACATTCTGAATTTCCTGGATTAAAATCAGAATTGTGCTCTTAAACACTAAACAGGGAAAGCTGAAAAAGGACTTGAGGGGAACTATGTAGAAAATAGACAGAAACGCAGACCCCAGGCTGCAGGGATATCTCAAGGGTCTAATCTATCTGGGTTTTTTTGAAATCTGGAATTTTACATAATCTTGGAAACTGTTTATGTGGAGATTTTGGCTGGAAATGAATTTGCTTTGCATGTGTTTGGCAAATTTATAAGGAAATTTAGTGAGTGTAATGTAGCAGGAATATCAAACAATACCTAACAAAATCAGCAGAATTATGTTGATTATTTTTTCATTGTAGTCTACATGTAAAAACTCACATTCATATTATACAATAATAAAAAAGGGTCCTACATAGGAATACACATTCCTGTAAGGTAGGTGTTGATACAATTAACACAAGTCATGTATTAAATAGTAATAGAACTAAGTATTTATAGCTGTGTCTTTGGTAACGGCAGAATTTCAACTCATCCAAATGAGGCTGAAGCCACATTTATAGGTTAAAGTGGTACAAGGTATTTTGTAATAAGGTTCCAAATTCTTTCAGCTTATCAGCTTAACATCTGAGTAATTCTGGCTACATTTTTTTCGTTCTTTGTGCTCTCCAAGGTTTCTCTTTTTCTTGATTTGGAAAAGTAGTTTGGAAAAATGTTTCCAAATTAAAACATTTATTTCCTTTAGAATTCCTGGGGTTTCCATGTTTTGAGATATTTTTGTTTCCCACTGTCAGAAATGTACTTTTCGCCCCTGTTATGAAAAATTGTTCAGAATTCATCTGACACAAAACTTGTGAAAATTTGCTGTTTCTGTTGTACCTTTAAGGGCTTAATTAGTAAGTTGCTTTGTTTAAAAATACTCGATAGTGTGTCACCTGCTCTTAGAGACTCCATTTAAGGTTTAGCTGTGCCATCTGAACTGAGTGTGACTTTCAGTCTGCTCAACCGTCACTCCTGTGCCAAATCTTGGTGCTGTAAGTTGTAAAGGAACTGTGCTGGCAGTAGGGTGTCTGGAAATCTTAATCCTAAGAAAGCAGTTATTTGGCTGCTAGGGCTAAAACTGCTGGACAGCTTTCTACCTACTGTACAGGTAAGTGAGGTCCTTACTGTGCCTCAGTGGAACAAGACAGTTGAAGAGGTGGTGATTAGAGCTGATGAATGAAGAAATTTCAGAGCTTTAGTTTGTTGAGGTTTGCTGGAGATGCGTCATCTGGCCCCTGGTTGTAAGATTTTCACGAGATCTTGAAGAATGTCTTGAAAGCCACAGCAAGACTTTTTTGGGAAATGTTTCCTGAGCTGACAGCCTCACCATTGCTGTGGATGATAATTATTTCCCCTACTTCCACTTAGAGTTCAGATGGTACAGAGCGGAGGAAGTGTCCTGGTGGTATTGTTAAAGTAAGGTAAATGACAGCAACAACTAAAAGGCAAAGTTTGGGTGGGTAATAGGAGAAAGAGCCTGCAGATAGAAGAGAAAAACAGAAAGAAAAGCTGGGGAAGACTGAAAATAGATTTGGGACAGTTGCTTAGGCCTCTACTACACCTTTGGAGTCTGGAGCTAAACACTAGAAACACTACTGTGTTTCTCTTCTGGCAGTAACAAGTTGCTCGCTCACACATGGTTAACTACTGGTCACAGACAAGGCAACAATCAGATACTGTTTTGCTTTGGTTGAAGTGATGTGTTTGCATTTGGCCCAAATTTGGCTCCTTTGAGACTTGTGTAAGTGTTTTCATCTGATTAAAAGCTATTTCCCTTCTCCTCTTTTTAAAATCTGAGTTGTGTGGAAATTGTATGAAAAAATTGCAAAACCAAATATGGAACAGTTTTGCAAAATCAAAGCAGTGCAGCCTTAATTTGGCCCTAAGAATGAGTAGTGAATCCCTAGATTATGTAAGCATATGTCTCATTTGCTGGACAGAGTGGAAGCTCCTTATAGAGTGAGTTTGTCAGTTCCAGAAGTTGTTCATGGATCCAATTCATTTGTTGCAATGGACTAGAAGTTATTTAGTGAATGCAGTACTAATCTTGGCAGTGGTGTTGAAGCAGTTGAATGTCACAAGGTTGATGCAGTGTGGTTGGGAAATGGCTTAAAATACCATCACTGGCTCCTTCTTTCCTTAAGAAAAGATCATCACCTATGCAGAAGTGCTGAGCTTTCCTGTTTCCAGAGCATAGGGGATTTGTATTTTGATTTCTAGCTTGAAAAATGACATGTAGTTGGAAGATGTGGCCCCAAGGGATCTCAGATTTAATGTCCAACTGTAGTGTTTTTAAGATATTAGCCTGTTGTAAACAGTATGTTTACTAATAGTATGAAGGGACTGCGGTCATAAACCGGATTTGTGAAAAAGAAGGAGAAGAGTGACTATCCTAGTGCATACTTTGAATACAAAACATTTGGGCATATGTACGGTAAGGATTAGCTTCTTGGGTTCGACAAGAATGTTTGTCTCTGCATATTGTTTATGCCGGTGGTTAGCAGTGATACTTAGAGAGTTGAATTATTGGAGTAATGTAGGCACATATAGCAAATCCCAGTTTCTAGCAAGGAGTGAGAGCTCTTACTTGTTCATATAAAGCTTCATCTTTGATTGTGATCCAAGGGTGCTACCTTAACACAAATAATAACTATTAGGTAAGCATCAAAGAAAAAGGTAAAAAAAAAAAAAGTCTGTGGTACTAATGGATTCTGCAGAAAAATTCTGATGTTGTTTGTCTCTGATCTTTAGTCTTGATTTATTCTGTCATTTGGTTTTATATCCAGCTGAACTCTTGTTAGTTTGTCTCATTTAACTATGGTACTAAATTGGGTTCATTTGAAAGATGCAATCTCAGTAAAAGTGCTGTTGCATTATTTCGTTGGGTTTACTAAAGCTTAATACTGTGAGACTTAAAGGTAAAAAATAAAGCTGTTGACTCAGCATAGATTAAAACCAGATGTCTCCTGAGATCCTTGCATTTCTCTCTAATCACTAACCTGAATTGATTGTGGTAGTTTTTTTTTTTTTCTGGTCATGACCATAGTTTTACCAGTCTGTGTTTGGCATGATCTAAGTCAACTGCAGATTTCCAGCACCCCACTCTACCCCACACCTCCCCTTGTGATTTTAAATGCATAGGTTTTTTTTTTTTCCCCAGGAATGTCTGGGTAGAAAATCAACGCCCTTCTCTCCCCCTTCGTATTGCAAACAGTGGATTTAGATGCAGATTCTTTTTAATCTTCAAATCAGATAAAAGGATGGAAAAGAGAATAAATGAGGTTTGGAAAACTATGGGTTGCAGAGATGAGAAGCCATTGCATTGTGTTCAGTCCATTAAAACAAGAAGAAATGGAAGAGATACTTTGATAAGTGTTCTGCTGGTGTTAACCTTGATGGCTATTATCGGGGGGATGATGCTATATCTATTTCATTGGCTTAAGCTTTTTTCATGCTGAGAGAAATCAATACTTCGAGTCGTTGGATGACAGAGGCATCACTTCAGAATTGACGGTGGCTGTCAGATGTTGTCATTGGTTGACTTTTGTTCGCTGTTGAGGTTTTAAGCTTTCATTTTTCTAAGTCTTATTCAGGAGTCTTTGTAAGATTTCCCTGGGTAGCATTTTTAGTCCAGACTTTAAACCTCAGGTCAGAGGTCAAGTGCAAAGATCTGTGAAAGCAGAGGATTGAAGAGCTCCTTCATTTACTAAAATATCCTTATTTGTAGGGAATTTGCATTAGTGGCAAGACTACACGTTATCTTATGGATGACTTTTCCTCTTAAATGACACCCTCTGAGACAAGTTGTTCACAAAGCAAGTGGCTTTTAGTCAGGTTAGACAAAGGAACTGGCATATGTAAAAGCACTCGGTGATCTCAGAGTTGAAGAATGAAAATAAAAAGATGCAGTATGGCTGTTAAAACTGTACCCTATTAAAATTTTTCATACTTGGTAAAAAACATTTCACTAATTTTGGGACTGCAAAGGTGTGTTGAGGAAATCTTTAACATTTTTTGATGATCAAAGATAATTCTGAAAACACTAGTTTAATCCTCGTCTTCACCGGTATATAGACAGGCAGAATAGACTAATTTACCATGTCAGAATTTTGCAGTAGTATTTCTGGAATATTTCCTGCATACAGAATGTATTCTATTTTCATTTCAATAATCTTTTGGATGACCTTGATGTCCTTTAGAATTACTGTTCCTTAAAAATGTGTCTTCAGGTAACCTGCATGTTCAAATAGCCCCCAGTCTTGTCCAAGCAGGTAATGGAAGAGAGGAAAAACCCTGTTCCACTCTGTTTTACTGGCAAAGAGAAGGTTTCTGTTCCATCATGGATGAAGGGCTAGAGAAAAAGGGTCTTTCCACTGCTCTGTGCTGTGTCAAAGGATTCTGCTTAATACACTTCCCCTTTGAAAAACTTTCAACAGCCACTAAATGGAAGACTTTTCATAGATAACCTATGGAATGTATATATGAAAATACCTTTTCCTTCTTTCAGTGTTTTTGTTTCATCGTGAGTGTCACTGCAGTACTGTTGTGATTATCCTTTCATTATACACTTGCCCAAACAGATAACATAGATTAGGTAGGCCAAAGCACTAGTGGAAGTGCTTTGTGGAAGTGAAAATTAGTTTGCATTCAATAGTGTATCTAATTGTAAAACTATATTCAAGCATGAGAGTGTGCATTATTGTAAGTGTAAGAAATCAGAAAATAATGAAGAATTAAAACTGTAAAAGTATATTTTTGAGTTTGGGCACAGAAAATTAAGCTGAATTTTTATTTTCACATAAATGGAATTATCTGGATTTATTGTGAGCTATTAACATGTACCACTCTATATCCTGGTATCGCATCTCTCAAAGTAGTGGATTAGGTGAACCTGAAGGCATCTGGAAAATGAAAAAACACAGTGGAAAAACAGAGACTTTTAAATCCTTTCAAAAAATTTTAGTGGCTAGTGGCTACTTTGAGATGGGTCTCTCCACTTCTTTTAGAGGAGCCATTTTTCTCTAACTCCTGTATTAAAGATTATTTGAGAGAGGGAGGGGGAGAAATACCTTACTTTTTTGCTGAATATTTGGCATATGTTGTGGGTAGGAACCACTGAGCAATTAACAAGTCACCTGTATGATCAAAGGGATTATTCTTGCAAAACTTTCCTAGTTTTAGTTATTATATGTGCACATGGCAGATGTTTGGCAGAACTGTGGATTCTTTCTGTTCTTATTTGTAAAATAAGTATTGTAAATAGTGTGGTATGGTTTAAGAGTCCCTCCTGGAGTGATGTTCTAATTTTATGGGATTGCTGCATTCGGAAGTCTCTCAGTTTTGGTGGGGAACTACAAATTTCTGTTTATATTAAATGCTGAATTTGCTGAAAAGTGGAGCCTATACATTTCTGTTTTGTAACAGGCTGATTCTTTTTTTCATGGAAGTTGTCATGACAAATGCCATTTTTTCCTTTATTTGAATGTCACAGCTATACTTTGAAAATCTTTGCTGCTATTTAATGAAGGAGGCATTCAAAATTACATCATAAAGAGACTTTTTTAAAAGAGGTACAAGTTCATTATATCTTTTACAAAACATTCTAGTTTGATTTCCATTTTATCATGTTTTAAGGTCAAATGTGACTTTAATGTTCCATAAAGAGACAGAGATTGATAATGGAGAAAGAATAACCCTCTAATGTGATTTATATCTATGGATTTTATGTCAGATATGAAAAGTTGCTGTTCAAATTGTAAAGGAGGATCCATTAAAGAGCACTTTAAAACATTTTACTACTTAGCTTACCTTATACGCTTGTTTTTAGAATTCTGCCCTTTCAGGCAACTTAAAAATAACAGCTTATGAAGCATTTACAAAGTGCTGAAAACAACTCAGAATCATTGTGGGTGCAAAATAGATTAATGTGTCGGAAAAGACAGCTGTAGTTATAAAAAGCTAGAAAAATCTTTGTTTGGTGTTGGTTATGATTTAGCCATCTTGCGTTTTTGTGAAAAGGGGTGGTAGAGTGCTTCATGTAGGAGTACAAAAGCCAATTTTTGATGTCTTGTTCACTTGGAAAGTCAGCTGCTCATTCTTCACTCCTCTGGATGTCTGTTCATCAGGTGAGTATTGCTGTAAGGTGTGGGAAAAATTATGAGGAAATTTGTACATATATTAAAATTGTTAAAATACCTCTTTATTAATGTTAGTACACTTTTATTATGTGATATCCATTAAAATCTGCACAACCCCAGATTTTATTATACTTGTGGTTTATTCCATATTCTTCCTGTCTTTCTTTCACTTTATATGGTATATATACTTGTATATACACATATATGAATAACATTCACAGCCTGCCTGTTTTTTAGTTGCTGCAGTTTTCTAAAGCATTATGATATCATGCTGTTTTCTAAGCTCTAAGAAATAATTGTACTAGTGTCTGCCTCAGCTGTGCTTCACAAAGAGAGCAATTTTTTTTGCTGTTAGGCAGACATTTGTGTCCATTCTGCTAACAAGATCATAGAATAATCCAATCATTGACAAAGGCTGAAATGCTTTGTCTGGCATATGCGATCTGTGGGATTGCCAAATGAAAACTGAAATTAGAAATGGAGTTCTGAAGTGGGGAAAAGCCTTTATTGTTTATACCGATATTTTAAGTTGTGAGTCTCTCTGTAAAGTGGTTTGATAAGACAGTACTATAAATTTCTGTGTTAACAGACAAATTTTCAGGTCAACAATACCCAAAATTATTAGAAAATATTGTAACAAAGAACCTTTCCTAGTTTTGAGTTCTGTTTGTAGGTGTGACTTCAGTTCTTAATTCCTAGTATTTGGTGTTGAGTACCTCGGCAAACAGATGTTTATACAACAGGTGCAGTACACCTAGGAAAGTGATTAACTTTCCCATGCTGGCCTGCAAATGTGCTCAACTTCAAGAAGCCTCCTGGTAAAGACCAAGTCAGTCTTCATATGCCTTTTGTCTTCTGTCTGAAGATATGTAGATTTTGTCCTTAGTTTTTATGCAAACAACAGCAACCAGTTGGTTACCCAAATCCAGTGAAGAGTCATGGGAGTCGAGTGGTCAGCTAGCTGGCAGTCATTATTATTAAACTTTCCTCATTGTTTTTATAATGCTATACACTTACTTTGTTATAAAAGTGGTCATACCTATATGTTTTATTATGTGATCAGGGCACTAACCTGTTGGTATTTGCTAAATCCTAAGAGTGTATGCTATGTGGTTAACCTCTGCTTGGCTCTCTGGATAGATTGTGAGGCACAGCTGACAAGTGCCTCAATTCTCAAACTTGTAAAATGTGGTTCATTCTTATTTCTCAAGGGTTTTATATAAGTAATTATTTAAGTGCTTCAAATTTCCTTTGGATGGTATAATTAAAATGCAAAGTAATAAAGTCTCTATTTTCTTCCTAGTCACTGTGTGCCCAGTATTCTGCAGACAAGCGTGAAGAAGAAAAAATGTGTCATCATTTGATAATGGCAGCGAAGTACCGAGACCAAGTGACTGCAACTCAACTAATACAGAAAATTATCAACATTCTTACAGACAAGCATGGAGCCTGGGGAAGCTCTGCACCAAGGTAAAGCACTTTGGGGGTGTTTTAAAATATTTTTGAGAGCTGAGCTATGCTCAGCTATGCTTAGATGATGTGAATGAATGTCTTATGATCAAATTTAAAGGTAAGCAAGATTTTTCACTTTTTAAAGGGCCAAAGTAATATATTAAGAAGGTAAAATTAACGTGTCAGTGTTTAGTATGGGTGAATGTCAGAGAATTAGTGTTTTGTTAGAGTAGTTAAAAACATGGTGATTCTCCTGTGACTTTAAATTTTGCTATAACAGTGTGATACAATTTGTTTTGGATATCCAGTTCTACACAATCATTTCTTTGAGGAATAATGTTTGGAAGTAAATCTTTTCACACAGCTAGCTTTCTTCATGGCTCATCATATGATTCAAGATTGAGCCACAGCTTAGTAACTTGTTTTCTGCTGACAAACAAAGATCTTTTTAAGTTAGAGGGAAATAATGAATTTTGCATTAGTAATTTCAAGGTGAAAACAGTATGTTTCTCCTTTTGG